>NC_091456.1:115032605-115632605 GCF_027789765.1 Dendropsophus ebraccatus | reverse complement strand
TGCGTCCGGTAATCGGATGCAGCTGTCAACTTTGACAGCTGCATCCGATTACTGTATTAGCGGGCACGGCGATCGGACCGTGCCCGCTAATACCTACGGTCCCGGGCTACACGCGGCACCCGGGACCGGCGCGGTTCAGAGCGGGGCCGCCGCGCGGCCCCGCTCTGAACTCCCTTACCGGCATCAGGGCGTAAATTTACGCCCGATGTCGTTAAGGGGTTAAGGACAGAGCCCAAAATGGCCTTAGGACAATTTTCAATTTAGTGTTTTTGTTTTTTTCCTCCTCATCATCTAAGAGCCATAACTCTTTTATTTTTCCAGCTACTGGGCCATGTAAGGGCGTGTTTTTTTCTGGAACAGGTGTACTTTGTAAAGGTGCTTTTTGATCTACCATACCATGTATGACGGAACCCCCAAAATATCATTTATGAGGTGAAATTGGGGGAAAAAATGCAATTCTGCAAATTTTTGCAAATAGGTGTGATTACAATGGCCCTTTTTTGACTCTATTTTTTACGTATGCGGCTGTATGGGGTGTAATTTTTTGTGCCATGTTTTCTAGTTTTTATTAATACCATATTTGTGTAGATGAGATATATTGATCAATTTTTATTCATTTTATTTTAAATAAAATGTAATAAAAATAATCGATCCTGGCATTTTTTACCGCTTTTTGTTTACGCCATTCACCGCGCGAGAACAATATTGATTTATTTTTTTAGATTGGACGATTACGCACGCCACAGTATATTATATGTTTGTTTATTTATATGTGTTTTATTTATAAAATGGTAAAAGGGAGTGATTTAAACTTTTATTGGGGGAGGGGCTATGGTGTGTTTTTTAAAACTTTTATATATTCTTTTTTTTTTTTTTTTTTTTACACTTTTTATGTCCCCTTAGGGGACTTTAACATTTTGACATTTGATTTCTTACACTGATCATTGCTATGCCATAGCATAGCATTCATCAGTGTAATCTGCCATCATTGCATAGAGCCTGCCTGATCGCCGATCTGACTGCCAGGAAGAAGGTAAGAGACCTCCGGCAGTCAGATACATTGATCGGAACCCTCCCTCCACATCCTTACTTCAAAAACCCTTCCACCCCTTCAAAGATTCTCTCCCCCAGCACAGTGGACCCCTTCCATTCAGGTGCAATTTATCTACGGAAAACATTGTACTGCAATAAAAAATCAGCCCAGTGCTCTAAAAACCTGAACCCTTCTCCTCTACACCACGACTTGAGCCATGCATTTAACTCCCCAGGCTCCCGCTGTGTTTCCTGTGATGCACACGGCACAGGCAGTATTCCAGAGAATACAACCTTGGAGGTCCTTCCCTTCAACTTAGTTCTCTTCACCTAATTCTCTAAAGATATTCTTAATGGACCTCCACCTATCTTGTATTCTGATGTTGGTTCGGACATGGAGAACAACGGCTGGTTCATACCCATCCCCTCCAAGTAATTTGTCCACCCTTTCCACCACATGCCGAACCCTGGCACCCAGGCCAGTATGATCCCAAAAATGAAAACAACTTGTTGAATAAATATCTCCTTTATTATTGCATATGCTAACACACATTAAAAACACAGAGGCAGAAGGCCAGTGGATACAAAATCACAGAAAACATAAATAAGGCACATCAATCAATACATACAACATAAATATATTATGGCCCTCTGGTGGTGGACCTGGTAAAGTGCACAGTGCTTGCACTCTAGGCCAGTAAATACATGTAAAAAATTATGTGGATGCCTCCTTGGTAAATCCCCACAGTATAAGTGATCCCAGCTACATGGCCTCCACCACGGTTCCAACATTACATCCAAGCTTCCTTCGGGAGTACTGTGGTGGGGACCAGATGACGGTTAAATAGGGGTAAGGTATACATAGATTGGTCGAGAAAAAACGAAATACCTGTAGTATATCAGGAATACTGATAATTCAAGTGCTGTAAACAGCTTCCAGCTGCGCCAACCTGGAGCCGGAAGTGACGCCAAGCGTCTTCCTAGCTTGCCCCTGGAATGATGCTGATGGAGCTGCACATGTGCAAATCCAATCTGAGGTTTTGGTAGACACATTGGAAAAGGGCAGATGTGGGAAAGCTTAGTAATGGCAACCTGCATGGAGAATATAAGTATGCTAAATAGCTATCATTTTATGGTACCAGGACATGTCATTGAAGTACAAGAATGTATGCCAAATGTCCTTGAAGTACAAGTACAAAAAATGCAGAATGTGTTAATTAGTTCAGTGCATGTCAACCTATGGCTAACATGACATGTGAACATAGCTTATGTGTGAACAAGATCTAAAGTGTAAAAATGTCATGAACAAAGGTGGTAAAAAGAAGCACGAGAAAGATGACATTATATAATGTATAGAACAAAAAACAACAACAGCGCTCAGAGGCCAACCTCCCCAATGTAATGTAAATAGCCAAATAAGTTAGCGTTCAACTTTTAATCACACCAATGCAACGTTTCGGCTCTATGTGTAGCCTTTCTCAAGCAGCTGTGACAGTTAATTACAAACAGACAACAAGTAGTACATACATCACACCAAAGCAGGCAATCCACATGGAGGTGACAAGTCAGGGAACGCCAGCGTCGCCCGCCGATGAAGTCCCCAGCTGCGCATAGCGTCCGGATCACGGAAATCCGAGTCCCGGACATGTCACCTCCATGTGGATTCCCTGCTTTGGTGTGATGTATGTACTACTTGTAGTCTGTTTGTAATTAACTATCACAGCTGTTTGTATTACACCTAATCATGTTACTGCATTGTTTTACACATTACCCTTACTATGATCACTGTTGTAGACCATGATATTTGGGTCTTATATTATTTTCACTTCATAGTATGATAGGATTGAATACCACATTATGATTGATCATGTTTTATTCACTTTGTTTATATTTTTTCATGAATTGAGTGTCTGATGAATTGTAATCATGCACACATGTATTTACACTGAGCTTTTGGAGCATTTTGTATCACTGCTTGAGAAAGGCTACACATAGAGCCAAAACGTTGCATTGGTGTGATTAAAAGGTGAACACTGTTCTTATAAGTGCGGTCTCCATCTTCTTCTTGGATATTACATACGAACCTGGGTCCGCTTTGGTGAGACGTGCACCCACATACTGTTTTTTCTGGTGCTGCTGAAAATTTGTTTTGCAATTGATAGCCAACTAGGTTAGTCATATGGACCTACTCCACTGTGGGGAAGAGGCTGCAGCACAAACCTTTCCCACTCCAATTCGCTTACATACAAGACCGCAGTGGCGTCGCTAGGCATTAAGATTTGGGGCCAGTGCCCCAGATAGAAAGTTTACTGCTCCGAATCTTTTGCCTATTGACGTCATGCGACAGGGTCAGGGCCGTCACACGGGGCGCCCTGCAGCGCCCCCGCACTCACGGAAGCTCTCTCTATCCCCACTCTCCCCGAGGTCGGACCCCACGGACGTACCGCACGCTGGGGACATGCTACTCCAGTGACGTCATCCAGCCCTTCATTCATTGGAGGTACAGTCGCAGCGGCTAAACGCTCCTGCGGCGCCTCTCTCCCTGTTCAAGTTATGTCACCTGGCCTGCCCCCCAGCCGGCGATATCGGCACCCAGCTGGTGAGTATTGTAATATTGTAACCTGGGGGACGGCAGCGGAGGGGGGGGGGGGTTGGCAGTGTGTGTGAGGATGGTGGCCAGGTGGGGTAGTGTGTATGTGTGTGGGGGATGGTGGGGCCGGGTGGGTTAGTGTGTGTAGGTGGGGTCAGGTAGGGTAGTGTGTGTAGGGGGGTGGTGGCAGATGTGATAGTGTGTGTAGGGGGGGGTTTCAAGTGGGATAGTGTGTAGGGGGGGTCAGGTGGGATAATGTGTTTGGGGGGGTTAGGTGGGATAGTGTGCGTAGGGGGGTAATTTGGGATAGTATGCTTAGGGGGGGTCAGGTGGGATAGTGTGTAGGTGGGGTCAGGTGGGATAGTGTGTTTGGGGGGTCAGGTGGGATAGTGTGCGTAGGGGGGGGGGTCATTTGGGATAGTATGCGTAGTGGGAGTCAGGTGGGATAGTGTGCGTAGGGGGGTCAGGTGGGATAGTGTGGGAGGCAGGTTTATTGCAGGCAGAGGGGAGAACTTTATTACTATGGTGGGTACAGCAGGCACATTATTACTATATAGGTGGCACAGCGGTGGGAGCATTTTTACTATATGGGGGCACAGTAGGGGCATTTTACAATGTGAGGCACAGCAGGGGACATTACCATATTAGGGTGCACAGCAGGAGCATTATTACTATATAGGGGGCACAGCAGGGGGACATTATTACTATATTGAGTAGGGACATTTTACAATGTGGGATAACAAAGCAGGGAGCATTACTATATTTGGGTGCAGAGCAGGGATTTATTATATACGGAAATGTTGCACAGCTGGGGGTATTCTATATGGGCATGCTGCACAGCAGGGGGGGGGGCTATTCTATATGGGGATGCTGCACAGCAGGGGGGGATTCTACATGGGAATGCTGCACAGCAGGGGGGCTATTCTATATGGGGATGCTGCACAGCTGGGGGTATTCTATATGGGCATGCTGCACAGCAGGGGGGCTATTCTATATGGGGATGCTGCACAGCTGGGGGTATTCTATATGGGCATGCTGCACAGCAGGGGGTATTCTATATAGAGATTCTGCACAGCAGGAGGGTATTCTATATGGGGAAGCTGCACAGCAGGGGGGTATTCTATATGGGGAAGCTGCACAGCAGGGGGGTATTCTATATGGGGATGATGCACAGCAGGGGGGATTCTATATGGGGAGCCTGCACAGCTGGTGGGGATATTCTATATGATGATGCTGCACAGCAGGGGGGATATTACATATGGAGATGCTGCACAGCAGAGGGGGGCATATACTATATGGGGTTTGATGCACGGGGGGGCATATACTATATAGGGTGTGTTGCACAGGGGGTCATATACTACATGAGAACTGCTGCATGGGGACCTATACTATTTGAAGGCACAGTTGAGGCCTATAATTTATGCAGACACAGAAGAAAAGGGGGGGCTACTACTATGTGGGGGTAAAGAGAAGGTCTATACTATATGGAAGCACAGATAGGGCACAGAGGAGACCTAATTACTGTGTGTGCTGGAGCAAGGAGCCTGAAATGTTTTTCCTGGCAGATTCTAAAGAGAAGGGTTATGGCTAGGGCCGAATGGAAAAGAAAGAGAAAAGTGAGCGACTCTGATGAGAGAAGACGTCAACTGTGAGTCACAAGTCACTATTTTAAATACTAGCCTATATGACTATCTGTTTTTTTTAAAAACGCATTTCGGTGGGCTCACTCCAACATTCCTCAAGCCAACAGAATCTTAAAAACAACAGGGTTTATATACACAATTATCACTGACATGTAAGAGATTTTCTAAGCTAAACCGGAAATGACATATCACAAGGTGAGCCGGAACTCACCATGCGTTCCATCTATGCATTCCATGTAACGCATAGATGATACGCATGGTGAGTTCCGGTCTTGTATGTATTGGAGTGAATCGGAGGGGGAAAGGTTTGTTCTGCAGCCAGGGCTGTATTAACAGCTTCTGCTGCCCTAGGCACTAAACCTGAAGACGCCCCTTCTTCACTCACCAATTAGCATTATGATTGGTAGATTGGTAGGTAATAGCTCCAGGCGTTACATTTAACAACCACCACACCAGACCTGAACAATACCACAATACTGTGACTGGATAACACCACCACACCAGACCTAAACAATACCACCATACTGTGATTGGATAACCTCACCATACCAGACCTGACCAATACCACTATACCCCCTACTCCTCCACCCCCCTTGATAAGACACCAGATTTACTGGTGAGTCTGAACAGGAGGTGGGAGACTAGAAAAATAACCACGGGTGCCTAGTGATAAATACGGCCCTGGCTGCAGCCTCTCCCCCACAGTGGAGTAAGTCCCTATGACTAACCTATTTGGCTATTTATATTACATTGAGGAGGTTGGCCTCTGAGCGCTGTTGTTGTTTTTTGTTCTATACATTATATACTGTCTACCGTTGTGGGATACATATCCGGATCTACTTAGTGCCCTCCTGGATGGATGTTTTATAGGAACAGAGTCTACTACCCCTAACATTTGGCTTTTGTGGATTGTAGGTGGAGTGGGTAGGGCTTATCTAGCCCCCATACTCACATACACTGGGTGAGTAACATCACCACTATAAATTCATTTTGGATGAGCGCTGTCCCTTTGGTTCTTATCGAAAAAGATTACTTGTCATTTATAGATTTAAGTTTGCTCTTAATACCAAGCAGGGCTACAGGAATATGTTTCGGAAGTATGCTTAGGCATGTAGCAGTACCTTTCATTAGTGTTATAGCCATTTTTTGAGTGATTTGTTCCCTTTAACGTAAATACAATGTATATTGATACAATTTTTTTTTTTTTTAAACTCCTTTTATTGAAGGATAAAGAACAGACACAAGCATTACATATGTCATATCGTCACAAGTACATGACAGCTCAGCAGAGCAGAAAGAAGTATACTTGCATCCAAGAAATATTAAAACATAAGAGAAAATTGGCAGTACAGAAAAGAGAAGGTAGTACAATGTAGCAAACATTACATAAGTTACATCATAACTGAAAGAAACATCCGCATATAAACATTACACTAAGTCATACTAGTTCCCTCCTTGAGGGGAAGGGAGATTGTGTTCACCAATCCGTATAAATCGACTAGGCTGAAATGCCGTCAGAGGTGAGTCACACCACCATCCCCATACCTTGCGAAACTTTCCAGGGCAGCCTCTGTGCTTGTATACAATAAACTCATACGACAGTGTGGAATTGACTAGTTTTTTCCATTTACCCACTGAAGGGGGTCTGACGTCCATCCATCTCATCGCAATTGTCTTTCGAGCCATGAATAGAGATGCTCTAAGGAAAATTCTACAGTGATGTGGCCACTCCTCCTCGTCCAGTAAGCCTAACAAACATATTTTGGGGGTACATGGTACCGGGATACCTATCATCTGAGACAACTGGACTGTTATTTCCTGCCAAAAAGATCCAACATCTGGACAAGTCTAGATCATATGCCAAAAGTCGGATCTCGGGTAGTGGCATCTATGACATTCCTCCAAGGGGTACCTACCCATTCTATGCATCCTAACAGGGGTGAGGTAACTTTGGTGGATGATAAACAACTGTGTCAATTTATTGTTAACGGCAGGGGAAACATATAGATGAGAGGATAGGACGTCAGACCACTCGTCCTCAGACAACTCTCCTAAGGAAGAGCGCCACCTGTCTTCCACTGGTAGAGGATTATTCTCTATTCGGTACTGTATGAGGAATGAGTATAGTGCAGAGATCAGGCCTCCAGGGCCCTGAGATCTAAACACACCGATAAGAGGATAATCTGAGAAGGGTAGAGAGGGTCTCGGGAACTGGGCGTTGAAAGCGTGCCGAAGTTGTAAGTATCTGTACATGGATCCCCGTGGTAAGTCAAACTTGTCTTGCAATTGTTGGAATGAGCAGAAGACCTGGCCCCGACACACATCCCCCACTGTACAGACACCATGTCGTATCCAGAAGCGGGGTTCCAGGTGTTCAGAAAAATGTGGCAGATTAGGGTGATACCATAAGGGCGTCTCTATCATCACTCCCTGATAATGTAGCAATTTTTTGACTGCGCCCCACACTTGTGATGCTAACTTGTGTAGTGGTAAAAGCCGGGACTGTTTCAAATAGCCACCCTCCAAGACCGGCCATAAATGCTGGAGGTCCAGGAAGTGAGCCAAATGATGTTCCCTATTAGGTAAAATCTTTGCCTCCACCCACCTCTCGAGATACCTCAACTGTCCCGCCAGATAGTACAAGTAAATGTCTGGGAGAGACATTCCACCATACGCCTTGGGCCTCTGAAGTGTCAGTAAGCTCAGTTTGGATCTAGATGCCCCCCACACAAAGGATGGAAATAAAGAGTGCAAGTTTCTGAAAAAGGACATGGGAACTGGGGCTGAAGCATGTTCCAGTATATACAGGCATTTAGGCAATATCACCATTTTAATGAGATTAATACGTCCAGGCACTGCTAGAGGAAGAGTCGACCAAATCTTAAATTTGGATTTTATGTATTCCAATAGGGGGTAAACATTTGCCTTGGCATCTAGAGAATATTGTCTACAAATTATGATGCCCAAATATTTAAATTGAGTCACCACTGGAAGTCCTTGAGCATTAGCCATCCAACCATCGGGACACAGTGGCATAAAAACGGATTTGGACCAATTAATATAAAGGCCGGAATATCTACCAAATAGATTAATAAGGGATATCGCTAGTGGGAGGGTAGTTTGCGGAGAGGACATAAATAGAATAGTGTCATCGGCATATAGCCCTACTCTATCCTCTCTATCACCTATTATAATGCCTTTATACAGGGGCTCTCTCCGTATCCTCAATGCCATGGGTTCAATGGCCAGGGCAAACAATAGGGGTGACAATGGGCATCCCTGTCTAGTCCCACGAGATAATGGAAAGTATTGGGAATACACGCCGTTCACCATGAGCCTAGCTTTTGGAGCCTGGTATAATAAGGATACCCACTTAAGAAAATTAGGACCAAACCCAAACCTCTGCAAGACTTCCAGTAGATAACCCCATTCCACAGAATCGAATGCCTTGGCCGCGTCTAACGAGGCCATGGCCCAATTCTCACCTTTCGCTCCCCCCACCTGGACAAGAGACTGCACTCTACGGATATTATCCGAAGTAGAGCGGCCCGGAATAAATCCCGCCTGGTCACTATGGATAATCTCAGTAATATAGTTGTTAAGTCTTTTAGCCAGCATTTTTGTGAGGATTTTATAATCTAGATTAAGTAAAGAGATGGGTCTATATGAACTACAATCTAGGGGATCCTTGTCAGGTTTCAATAATACAATGATAGTGGCCTCGTTCATAGAGTCTGGAAGTCTATTCACGTCAAAAGCATACTGAAACATGCTGAGCATGTGGGGAAGAAACTGATCTACATAGCGATTAAAGACCTCAATCGGGATTCCATCCGGGCCGGGAGCTTTACCTGTCTTAATATCTGAAATAGCTTCCAATAGCTCCTCGGAGGTAAACACAGCCTCCAAGCTCTCTCTACTATCTGCGGACAGGGTGGGAAAAGAAATACCATCCAGATAGTCATTTAGTTCGGACTTGGTGTAGTCCACTTTGGTTGTGTACAGGTCCACATAGAAGTCCGTAAAACAAGCTGCTATATCATGATCCGAAGCGTGAATCACGCCCCGTGAGTCCCTAACCTTAAGAATAGCAGGGGAGGCCGAATTTTGGTGAATCAGATGTGCAAGCATTTTACTCGATTGGTTCCCCAATTCAAAAAACGTTTGTTTAGTAAAGAATAATTTCCTGCTCGCTTTTTCTGCAATGTGAAGTAGGTATTTGCGACCTGCCACCAACCAATCCTGCTTATGTGAATCGCTAGGATCCCGTATAAATTGCTGCTCTAAATGTGTACATTGTGCTGCTAGTTCCATCTCCTCCCGGGCGGACTCACGCTTCAGATATGAAATCGTGGACTGCACACAACCACGCAAGTAGGCCTTAAACGTTTCCCATAGTACATTCTTATTTTCATGAGCATCATTAGCAAGAGCAAACTGAGATAACTGGTCAGGGATTCTGTCATGAGAACCTATCAGAGAAAGCCAAAAGGGGTGTATTCTATGGTTTCTGGCCTTATAGGCTCCAGCGGTCCGAACATGCAACAGCATTGCCGAATGGTCTGAAATCCCCCTCTGCGAATAGAATACTCTAGAAACGGCAGATGCCATAGAAGGGGTACCCAATGCATGGTCTATCCTAGATAAGGAGTGTCTACCAGCTGCATGACACGAATAGTCCCTCCCATTGGGATGATAATGTCTATAAATATCTACCCACCCAAGTTCAGCTAACAAGGATCCCAATTGTGAACCAGATTGTGAGCTTGTGGACTGTCCCCCGCAATGTTTATCTATGAGAGGGTTAATCATCATGTTAAGGTCCCCAATACAGAGCACTCTCGCCTGCGGGTATGTAGCCGCAAAAACCGCAGCTTGATGCAATACCTGCAAGGAGGCGTGTGGAGGG
Organism: Dendropsophus ebraccatus; assembly: GCF_027789765.1. Lineage (NCBI taxonomy): Eukaryota > Metazoa > Chordata > Amphibia > Anura > Hylidae > Dendropsophus > Dendropsophus ebraccatus. The sequence goes on along the minus strand of NC_091456.1, from coordinate 115,622,431 downwards.
TTGTAGATACCCAAAATTACATAAGGGTTACTATCAATGTAGGCAAAGACAAATATAAACCTCCCCTCTTTATCCCTCCGGACATTAATAGGATCCCATTTGAGTGATTTATTGACTAGTAACGATACCCCTCTGGAGAAGGAAGAATGACAGGCATGTTCAGACCACTGGACCCACTGTCTCCTCAATCTATGAGATGTGTCAGGCGTGAGATGTGTCTCTTGTAAGCACAGAATATGGGGATTAAAGCGTCTAATATGTGAAAACACCATAACACGTTTCCTTGGCGTGCCCAAACCTCTGACATTCCATGACATTACCGTGATAGATGCCATATCTTACCATGAGATAAATAATGCATAGCAAAGATGTCCCCCATAAGGAAACGGCTCGCATAGTAGGTACATTGTGTAATGAGATGCGACATGTGTAATAAAAAAGGTAAACAGAAAACTGTACTAGCCCAGTGCTTAATGATCATATCACCAAACCGTGGTGACAAAACAAATTGAAACCAAACCAACTGTTGAAGAAACAGAGAGTAAAACGTCTCCGTTGCACTAAAGTTCGTGACAAGTGTCATACGGGGGAAGAACCCCGCTGCATATTAGAATACACTTAGTCACGCTTTACACTAAGAAAGGGTATATGATGAAAAGAAAAGCAAAAACCCCCCCCCCCCCCCCGGGTGGGGACCGTAGCAGTAGCCAAAAGAACATATGCCCGCCTACTTTTACTCATGCAGAGCAGGAGGACCTGTGTAGAACCCGAGTCCCAGTTATAACAACTAAGTAAGCGTATACTAGATCATAGTGGTAGAGGGATACACTGTCATCTGAAAAAATATATAATAATAATGAGTACAGAGCAGAGAACATGAAATATAGAACAATGCTGCCCTCTAGTGGAGATGCACAGGTGCTGTCAGTGTATAACGAGACAGTTACACTCAGGAGGAACAAACATGGAAAAACACGCATAAGAAACAGAGGAGAGAGATGTAACAGAAACCATCTCCAAAGCATTATAAAGTAGCTGAGGTCCCCTTATAAAACCTTTTTACGGCCTTCATTACATTGGTAATATGCTGTATATGAATCCCACCGCCTAGGGAAGTAACACTAGAGGAACCCAAGTAAAGTAGTTATAACAACTAAATAAGCATATACTGAATCAAAGTGGCAGAGGAATGAACTATCACATGAGAATAATAACCCGCACCCAGTAAAGAGCGTACAAGATAGAGCAATACTACCTTCCAAGAGCGGGTCACAAGTAATGTGGGCACATAAAAAAGACATCCACACTTCAGGATGAACAAACTGGGACCGACACATACAATAGATAGAAGGGGAGGCTGTGATTAAGACCACCTGTAAGGCACTATATGGCGGTTGAGGTCATAGTGAGAGTGGTTATAACAACTAAACAAGCACATACCGAGTCAAGAGGTAGAGGAATACACCTTTGCATGAGAAAAATAACCAGCATATAACATAGGGTATGTGGTATGTAGCAATGCTGTCCTCTAACGGTAGGTTACAAGTAATGCGGGTACATAACCAGACAGCCACACTCAGGTTGAACAAACGGGGGCCGACACTCACAAGAAACAGAAGGGAGACTGCAACAAATACCACCTTTAGAGTAGAATACTTGAGCTAAGAGCCCACTATATGCCTTTAAGACCAACAGCACATTGGCAATATGCAGTATATTAATCCTATCGCCCATAGGGGCGGCATTAGAGGTATACAGTGAAGGAATTAGGGGTCAAACAGTCATCTTCCTATTAATGCGAAGTAAACAGAAGCCCAACACAATTTTTCTCAGAACAGACCATGTCGTCGGCGTGTCCGTGGGCAGCTACTTGTAAGGAAACTTGAACGATCCACCATATTAAGTAGCATAACATGTGTACCCCCAGATATCAGCCGATATTCCTCTGCAGAAAAGTCCATGCTCTCAGGGACGGTTAGGTGAGCGTCTATTCTGGCGGTATAGCCATTCCTCCGCCTCTTGTGGAGTCCCAAAGAATACCGCTCTCTCACCATCCACCACCCTGAGGCGAGCAGGATATGCCATAGAGTAGGGAATATTCTTCTCACGAAGTTTACGTTTCACCACCGTATACGTTGCCCGTTTTTTCTGTAGTTCCGCTGAGAAATCAGGGAAGATGGAAACGTGAGCACCATTATATGTAATTTCTGCCAACCGCCTTGCATGGCGTAGGACCAGATCTCGGTCTGTGCTATTCAGTAGACGGGCCAAGAAAGGCCTAGGAGGCGCTCCAGGCTGCGGAGGCCTAGCAGGCACCCTGTGCGCTCGTTCAATGGCGAACGCAGATGAGAAAGTTACCTCAGGCAGTAATGATGTCAGCCACTGCGTGGTAAAGGCGATCGGATCTTGCCCTTCAGCCCTCTCCGGCAGGCCTATAATCCGCAGGTTATTGCGCCTGAGCCGGTTCTCAAGGTCGTCAGCTTTCTGGCGCCAACCCTCTGCTTGGTGTTCCAGGGCTGCTACTGCTGCAGGGATCGGTTCCATCCTGTCCTCTAACCCGGACACCCGATCCTCCACATGTCTGACTCTCTCCCTGAGTGCCTGCATGTCCTGCCTCAGGAGCCCCACATCTATCTTTACCTCCTCTATCTTTCCTGTGAGGGAGGTGGTGCTGGCTGCAATAGCCTCTAGTACGGAGGAAAGCTGTGCCGATACCTCCTTCAGAGTAGGTTCCGGCTGGTCTTCCCCGTCAGAGGCGATGGAGTCCGGTGTGCCGCGCTCCGAGCGCTGTGACTGAGAGGAGCCGGCGCCATCTTGGACCTCATGGCGGGTAAACTCCGCCAGCCGCTCCGCCGCTGCTTGCCGCGCTCTGGTGGGACTCATGTCGGGGGTAAGTGATGCCACCGGTCTGCCACCCAGGGTTTGCAGTGTAAAGCGTGCTCAGGATAATCACAGGAGGATGTAGACAGCGGGATCCTCACGGAGCAGCTCCTACATGCGTCTGCTCTCCTTGCTGTCCAGGCCACGCCCCATATTGATACAATTTTATTAGTCCAAAGTATGCTGTATCAGGCCTGAAAACAATCGCCTTTCATTGCATGAAATCCACCCACTGTACCTGAGTTTAAACCTTTAAACTCAATCATTAGGCTGAAAGTGTTGTATATTAAAATATAATTCTTTGCATAACTTTAAACTGATATATGGATGTTGGCTTTACACTCCTAGGGTTCAAGTATTGTGTGAGATGTGAAGAAAATTTTTGCAAAGGTTTTCCAATTCTTTTCTGTGTTGTCCCCCCTCTTTTTTCCAATTGAAAGTTCAAGCTACCATTAAGCCCTTCCCCCAATATGACATCTGGGGACGTCATGAAAAGCAGTGAGTTACTGCATTAAGACGTCCCTGGACGTCATGCTGTCCCTGCCTCCCCCCACTGTCCCAGTGGCAATCGGACAGTGGGAAGCGGCTGCCGCACATTGCCTTCTCCTGCCGCATGGCTCCGAGGTAGACATAGCAACCCAGAAGCCAGCCGATGCTTCTGGGTTGCTAGCTTTATTAACCGATCAGGCTCCTGCACTGAGGCAGGAGCCTGATCTGTATGAGCTGTCAGTGAGGAAGTATATGTATATAATACATTACAGAACAGATCATGTGCTGTAATGCTGTCAGGACAGGGAGGTAGGGATGAGACACGACAGTGAGCCCTTAGCCTGAACCAGCACACTGTCCCTACCTACTTGCCTCAAACGGCCCTAGGCAGCCACGGACAACCACGAAGGCAGTCCCTGCTCTGGTATAAGTGCAACATAGAATAAGACAGACAAACACAATAAAGGGAAGTCAACAAGCTAAGTCAGAACCAAACGGGCAACGCAGTTCAAAATCAGGAAACAATGGGATAGTCAAAGGTCAGGCGGGAGGTCAGGTAACAAGTTGAGCAAGCAGAGGAATTAGGAACGGGGATCGCAGGAATAGACAGGGGGAGCTGGAATCAGGGTATGAACCTTAATAGCCAGCAGAGAAGGACTGGCTCAGCTCTTTTTTTTAGAGGATCAAGAGCCCGGTCCGGATCCGTATTGGATCGGCACTCTGATCCTTAAGGTTCCGTACAGGCAAAGGAATATGTCAATCAAATAACTTGCTCAGCTTAATCAAGTCTAGCAGAGCTTAGTGTAACTCCTGCATTGCCAGAAGCTGAGAAGCAAGCGGGTGTGTCACACAAAAGTAAAAACAGGCCCAGTTCACACCAGGCTACTGCACATTCATGACAAATGCATTATATATATATGTGATCAGCAGCAGGCTCTGATTCAAGATGCCCAGGCCCATGGCTTGTGCCCACGCTCTCATCAGTACGCCAACATCCTCCCCATTTTACACTATTATTCCCCAAATTGTTGTTGTTTTTTCTTAGGAGATTACAAGTAGCATACGCTAACGTATACTAAGCCACCACCACTTTTGCACTATAACATTGCACGATCGCAGAAACACTTAAAATGTCACTGTCGTTATAACTTTCAAAATGTAAGTCAGCAGTAGATGTGATACAAAGTAAGTTTGCAATTTACATTAAAGGGGTATTCCAGGGAAAATCAATAATTTAGCAAAGGAAAGGGTTAACCAAGGTTAACCCTTTCCTAATATACTTACCTGTTGTTTATTGGCCCCCCAAGGAGATCTCCGGTCCGGTCACGTGATCTTGCAGCTTGTGGCTCGGATCCTCTTCTCCTTCCGGTCCGGTGACGTCACCACCCGGCCGGCGTCGCTCTCCGTCTCATTAGCAGCAGAGCACTGAACCCTGACTGGCTTGGTAGCGTGTAGCCAATCAGGGTTCAGTGCTCTGCATCCCCACACGCTTCAGAGTGGGGGTCCCCTGAGGCTGCAGTAAATTATCAGGGGTCGTCGGGCTCAGTGCCGGTCACCAGTTACATGGGCCGGCACTGCACTACAGCAGGTAAATGCGGGGTCTAGCATCCATCATCACTCCGCAGAAACCCCCTAACCCCCCCCCCCCGCCCCCCGTGTCAGCGATGCCGACCGAGTCCCGGGAGGGGATGCGGCGGGCGGCATTACTTCATTCATAGCTACCAGACACCCGGCCGCCCGCCGCATCCCCTCCCCCCAGGGACTCAGGGTCAGCATAGGTGGGGAAGTAATGTGTATCGGCTGCTGATCCCCCCCGGCCCCCCCTCACTGTGTCCCTGTCAGAGATCACTCACCCCCACCCCCGGAGCGTGCTGCTGGCCCCGATCTCAGCACTGGTCTGAAGCACCTGTACTCAGCTGACAGGCGCTGTGTACAGAGCAAGAAATCTCTCCTGCCTCACTCACATAGAGCCTGTCAGCTGAGTACAGGTGCTTGAGACCAGTGCCGAGATCGGGGCCAGTGCGGCAGCACGCTCCGGGGGTGGGGGTGAGTTTCTGCGGAGTGATGATGGATGCTAGACCCCGCATTTACCTGCTGTAGTGCAGTGCCGGCCCATGTAACTGGTGACCGGCACTGAGCCTGACGACCCCTGATAATTTACTGCAGCCTCGGGGACCCCCACTCTGAAGCGTGTGGGGATGCAGAGCACTGAACCCTGATTGGCTACACGCTACCAAGCCAGTCAGCGTTCAGTGCTCTGCTGCTAATGAGACGGAGAGCGACGCCGGCCGTGTGGTGACGTCACCGGACCGGAAGGAGAAGAGGATCCGAGCCACAAGCTGCAAGATCACGTGGCCGGACCGGAGATCTCCTTGGGGGGCCAATAAACAACAGGTAAGTATATTAGGAAAGGGTTAACTTTGGTTAACCCTTTCCTTTGCTAAATTATTGATTTTCCCTGGAATACCCCTTTAATTTTTTTTTTAATTTTCATGGAGAACACGGCACTTCCTGTTTTCTGTCTGTTTTTCTCAAAGAGCCAGAAAACAGGAAGCCCTGGTTATCCCAGGCCATCTAAGCGCTCACGAAAAAAGCATTCATGTGATTGATGTACACAGGAGTCTGCACTGGCCGGAATTCCTGTGTTTAGTCTGTTTTTTTCATCCGGCACAAGTCTAAAAATCTGCCCTCAGGAAACTGGACCTGGATTTCTGGTAAGTTCAGCTTTGTTTTACAGCAGAATAACAACAACAAAAAATAATGAATGTATATTGTAAACTTTATTTCACATCTACTGTTGATTTAGATTTTGAAAGTTATAACAACAGTGATACTTTAAAATGCTTGGAACAGCCACTTCACCCATAAAAAGCAATGCATGAAAGAACATGCGGTTTTACCTACAAATAAAGCCCCAATAGTCCCACCAGTGTAGCTGCGATAGTTTAGCTATTTTAGTGCAGTTTAGATTTGGACAAACCCGAATATTAAGGCAAAATTAAGCGCACCTGCCAAACTATTTTTTTTTAAAGTTCACTCGTTTCTACAGCAAACAGCCAATGCACCTGATGGGACTGAGTCATGGGATCATGAAAGTTCATGTCTAATTTCTAAGATGACAATACACTTATAAAGTTGTGCAGACTGGAAGACAGAAATCGCTGCACATTCCACCCATGGTTGATACGAAAGCCTAACAGCTACATTAAAAACCAACATCAGAAGTTAGTATATAATTTGATCAAACCATATTGCCTCATGTACCACATGCAGGTCTCTGACACACATGAGTCTTTTAGGCTTGTGCATATTTTATGTATTCTGTCTGTTTTTTCCGTGGGCTAGCACTCCTCCCTTGTAAGACCCATGTAACCCAAATTAGCAGGAAGCACCTGTGTACATATGGTAGGTACCTTCTCTTTTTCCCATTCTACCTGACTGTAGATGGTGAGTAGTAACACCTCATTCACACTTGTGTTGCTTGGTGGCCGCTTTATCTGCCGGCAGCGCCCTTGGGGTTTGTGGGGGCCCTAGGGGTTTGGTTCTGTGACAGTGGGGTTGCAGGGCCATTTTGTGGTCCCCCATCCCTGCTTGTGCACGCTTTGCGGGTTTAGCAATCGCTGACAGGTAAAGTGCCATTTAGCGTGTATCAGAGACCTGCACGTGGTACATGAGGCAATACGGTTTGATCAAATTACATACGAACTTCAGATGTTGGTTCTTAATATAGCTGATAGGCTTTCGTATCAACCATGGGTGTGATGTGCAGCCATTTCTGTCCTTTAGGCTTGTGCAAAGTTGTGCAGACTCACTGGGTACTTTGAAATTAAATAAAAAATTCTTCTTTTTATTTGATCAAAATATCATGCTATGTTTTCATGTGACAAAATATAAGACAGTGCTCCATAGCGTAATTCAGACAGGGCTAAAGTGGTGAAAGAAAGCACATAGAACTCTCACCTGATTAGGTTGTGCCGATGTAAGGCACAACTCTTACTAATAGCATGTGAATGAACCGCAGCCACCACTGACTAATCCCCACAGGGATTAAAGACAGTCAGTACACTTGATAAGGAGACTGGAACGGTCTCGAAACACGTCGTGTCGCTGGCATAATTCTTTTAATAAATTTTATGATATTTTATATCACTATTACCCTTTGAACCTGTGCCTGTTTTACCCGCCTTGGAGTGGAGGAGGATACTGAATGTTTTCATGTGGTCAGACAACAACGATGTGGGGAAGAGGAATTTGAGTAGCAGTAGTTCAGCATGCTACTAGGCAATGTACCGTAGCTAGCTCTGTTCCCTGTATATGTGGGTGTCGTGGCTCTGGCAAACAGCTGATTGGATTATCATAATCATCATGCATGCGTGCTCTGGTTGGGGTCTCAAAGGCAGTGATAGAGTATAGCCTTGAGACAGGAAGGGTTGCAAGGTTGGGGGGGGGGGAGGGGGTTGGTTAGCTTGGAGGTTGGCAGGTCACAGCTCTGCCCAGGGGCCCATAATGCTTTTAAGACGGCCCTGGGTATGCTTAGAGCATGTTGCCTTTTGCTAAACAATGTCACAGTTAGAGGAGCAGTGTTCTGCAGTAGCTCTGGATGGGAAACTGGAAGGAGTGCTGTGGGCAAGGAGTTGACAGGTTAGGCGAGAGTTATGGAGAGCTGAGGGCAAGCAATGCATTTTTGGGATTATCGTACTAAGTAACTACTTTTTTTTAAAAAAGAATTTATTTAAACTTTTTCACAGAAGAAAAAACATACAGAAGAAAAGCCAGGCACAATCCGCCCATCACATGTTAAACAGATACACAACTTCAGGGGGGCAGGATGCAATAGAACGGGCCATAGAAGGGTAACAGTTGAAGTGCATCTCAGAAAATTTAAATTGCCAGAGAACAGGTGTTCCTGACCACTGTGGAAAAGAGGGAACAAAAAAAGACACCACACACAGCCAAGCACACACACACCAAGACAGCGCTGCACCTCGCCCCCCCCCCCCCCCCCCAACCAGATAGCCTACAGAAATGTCTATATATCTGCCGATTCATCTAGCACGAGCCAGTGAATCCAAATTTTTTTACATTTCTTGGGGCACTTGCGATGTTCATAAAGGGCCTCTTATAGCGGGACATATTTATTAATCATCTGTTTCCAGCGGGCCAGGGAAGGGACATCCGTGCACTTCCATTCCATGGCTATAATTTTTTTGGCACAGAATAAAATAAATCTAATGAACATCCTATAGTATTTGTTTTGTGTGATTCCATTAATAAGACCTAACAGACAGACAGAAGGGGTACAAATGGAAAATCAAAATGATCGGACAGAAACTGCAAGACGGATTGCCAAAAGGTTTGTATTTTAGGGCACGACCACACAGCGTGCATGAAGGTGCTGACATCTGACATACACTTGAAACAGGTATCCGAGGGGGAAACCCCCATCTTCCTGAGTCTTTCCGGAGTATAATATGTTCGCATTAGAAAGTGAAACTAAATCAACCGGTCTGTAGCTCTGACTACCGTAGGGTAGTAGGTATGCACCACCTCTTTCCACTGCTGATCCCCCAGGGAGGGAACATCCACCACCCATTTCTCATACACCTTCTAAAAAGGGGACGAGTCCTCTGGGCTTAACATTAAATAACTGTGCGTCAGAGGCTTATCCATTTCAGGGGAACCCAGGAGCTTCTCAGTCTGTGTGAACTCCAGGGAACCCGTAAGGCTGTCAAACTGAGAACAAACAGCATGCGGCAGCTGCAAATAGTGAAAGAACGCTGAGCGCGGAATCCCATACAGTTCACACATGTCAGAGAAGGAGCGGAATGCATTATCAGGGTAAAAAATTGTGAGACAAATAGCAAACCCCATGTTTACCCCAGAGAGCAGCGCCCTGCAGGCCTATGAGTTCCGAGAGATGGGGGTCGAGCCACAGGGGGGTACGGGGAGAGAAGAACGAAGACGGCATCTACTTATGTACAATCCTCCATACCCTCTGCACCGTAGCTAAGGGAGGAAGCCAGGGTGAAGAGGGGGTGTACCTATAAAGGGTATTTGTCAGGCCCTCAGATGACCCAACGCCACCGCTGCATTGCTAAGGTCCAGATCCAACCACCAATTAGCATATACCAATTGAGAGGCTAGGAAGTAGTGGTACATATTAGGAGCAGCGAGGCCCCCCTGATGTTTAGGCGCAAGGAGGTGAGAGTATCCAATCCTAGGAGACCCACCTTGCCACTAGAAGGATCTCAGAATCTTGGCTTGAGCTGCAAAGAACTACTTAGGAGGAAAGACAAGGGAAGCATGAAACTAAGTAACTACTTAAACAGAAAGTAATAAGATTACAGACATGATAGAGGAGAGGTCAACATACCACAAAAACAAAAGATTTGTGGTTTCAGAAATGGGGCAGACAAGTAAGTAATGCTATTTGATTCTGCGGCACACTTATTTTTTTACCTGATATCAGAGAAACACTTTAGGAAATGGCTAGTTGGGATTCCTTAAAGGGGTTATCCCACTTTATAAAACATGGTCACTCTCTTTCAGAAACAGCACCACTTCTACCCTTTTGGGTATGGTTTTGCAGCTCGGTTCCATTGAAGTAAATAAGGCTGAATTGGAATACTATACAACCTTAGGACAGAGGTGGAGTTGTTTCTGGAAGAAAACAGATAAGATTTCCTTATTCTGGATATCTCCTTATCCAGAATAAGGGTGTGTTCACACCTACAGGATCCGCAGCAGATCTGCAGCAGATCCGCAGCAGATTTGATGTTACATAGTTAATACGGTTGAAAAAAGACACATGTCCATCAAGTTCAACCAAGGAGGGGATGGATACAGGGAAGGGGGAGGGGTGATAGGTTCTATACATATGCATTTATATTATTTTGGTCTAAGAACTTGTCAAGGCCGGTTTTGAAGCCCTCTACTGTTTTTGCTGTGACCAGATCCTGTGGTAGACTGTTCCACAGATTCACAGTTCTCAAGGTAAAGAAGGCTTGTCGCCTCCGGAGATTGAACCTTTTTTTCTCCAGGCGGAGGCAATGCCCTCTTGTCCTTTGAGGGGGTTTTACCTGGAACATCTTTTCCCCATAACTCTTGTAGGGGCCATTTATATATTTAAATAAGTTAATCATATCTCCCCTTAAACGTCTCTTCTCCAGACTAAACAAATGTAATTCTTTTAATCTCTCCTCATAACTAAGATGCTCCATTCCCCTTATTAGTTTAGTTGCCCGTCTTTGTACCCTCTCCAGCTCTAGAACATCCTTTTTATGAATCGGGTTCCAAAACTGGACGGCATACTCCAGATGAGGCCGCACCAAAGCTTTATAAAGCGGTAATATTATATCCCTGTCCCGAGAGTCCATGCCTGTTTTAATGCATGACAATATCCTGCTGGCCTTAGAAGCAGCTGACTGACATTGTGTGCTGTTCTGTAGTCTATTATCTACAAGTATACCTAGATCCTTCTCTATCAGTGACTCTCGCAGAGTAACTCCCCCCAGGACATATGATGCATGTGGGTTATTAGTACCCAGGTGCATAACTTTACATTTATCCACATTGAACCTCATTTGCCAAGTGGACGCCCAAATACTCAGTGTGTCTAAGTCATCCTGTAACATCTGCACATCCTCCATAGACTGTACTGTACTACAAAGCTTGGTGTCATCTGCAAAGATAGAAACATTGCTGTTAATTCCATTCTCAATATCATTAATAAACAAGTTAAACAGAAGAGGGCCCAGTACTGACCCTTGGGGTACACCACTTATTACCGGGGACCATTCGGAGTAGGAATCATTGACCACCACTCTCTGGGTACGATTATTAAGCCAGTTTTCAATCCAGTTACACATTAAATTTTCCAAACCGATAGACTTTAACTTACCCATCAGACGTCCATGAGGAACTGTGTCAAACGCTTTAGCAAAATCCAGGTACACTATATCCACAGCCGCGCCGCCATCCAGGCTTCTACTTACCTATTCATAGAAACATATTAGGTTGGTTTGACAGCTTCTGTCCTTAGTAAAACCATGCTGGTTATCACTTATAATACTATTAGCCACTACATATTCCTGGATGTAGTCCCTTATAAGCCCCTCAAATAGTTTCCCCACAATGGACGTTAAGCTTACGGGTCTATAGTTACCTGGGGAAGTTCGAGAGCCCTTTTTGAAGATCGGCATTACATTTGCCTTACGCCAGTCCCTCGGCACAATACCAGTAAGCAAAGAATCACGGAATATTTCATACAAGGGTAGACAAATTACAGAACTGAGTTCCCTAAGAACTCTGGGGTGCAATCCATCAGGCCCTGGAGCTTTGGTTACATTGAGTTTGTTTAATTTATCTTGGACCATATCTATAGTAAACCAGTTCAGTACATTACATGTGTTAGCAGCACTGGCCCCACCCACCTCAGTACTGGCCCCACCCACCACAGCTCCACCCTCTTTTGTATATACAGAACTGAAGAACCCATTAAGTAACTCAGCTTTCTCCTGATCCCCAGTTATTAATTTCCCTTCACCATTATTTAGGGGTCCTACATGCTCTGACCTTGGCTTTTTTGCATTAATATATTTGAAGAATTTTTGGGGGTTTCTTTTGCTTTCTATAGCTACCTGCCTTTCATTGTGAATTTTTGCTGCTTTTATTACATTTTTACAGGTTTTGTTGACTTCTTTGTAATGTTTAAATGCTACAGCTGACCCCTCTGATTTATATTTTTTGAATGCCCCTTTTTTCTCATTTATAGCCCTTCTAACCTCGGTTGTAAGCCATGTGGGATTGGATTTTAACCGTTTATATTTGTTACCCATAGGAATATATTTGGCAGTACAGTTATTTAATGTGGATTTGAAGATTTCCCATTTATTAGCTCTATCCGTTTGTGACAGCAGCCGCTCCCAGTCTATGCCCTGAAGTTCTGCCCTTAACCCAGGAAAATTGGCCCTTTTAAAATTAAGAGTTTTTGCCCTCCCAACATGTTTTTCTTTTCTACACTTTAAGCTAAAGTCACTATATTGTGGTCACTATTACCCAGGTGTTCATGGACAGTGACATCCCCAACCAGCTCAGCGTTGTTAGAAATAACCAGATCCAACAAGGCATCACTTCTAGTTGGCTCCTCCACAAACTGGCCCAGAAAATTATCCTGCAGGAGGTTAAGAAATTCCCTCCCCTTTGTGGTTTTAGCTGAACCGTGACCCCAATCTATATCTGGGTAGTTGAGGTCCCCCATTATCACTACTGTTCCCTCCCGGGCAGCCCGCTCTATTTGTCTATTCAACTGGCCATCTACCTCCTCAGTAATGTTGCAGATTTGATACTGTGTTCAGTTATTTAAATGAAATCTGCTGCGGATCCAGTAAGTGTGAACGTACCCTAAGGTAAAATTTGTGAACCCCTATCTTCCTGCGTGTTTACTATGCACAAAGTGAGTGAGCATCAACTGATTAGATAGCTAATTGACAAAAAGACAAACCTGGCTAAGATCATACAGGGGTTTGTGTACTGGAATTTTCTTCCTCTCCTCCACTTGTTTTTCCTAAACGCCTTCTTCACCTTAAAGCCATGTGTTTCTTTTTTCCCATTCAGAACTATAAAAAAATTTAAAATAAGTAAAAATGTACACTATGCTTTTTTCTATCCACTTACATGTTACATTAATATTTGGCATCTACCCATTAAGCGTTAACTACATACATGACAATGAAGAATTTTGTAATACCTTTTTCTTTTTTAGATTGGGCATTTGGCCCTAAGATGGAAGACCAGAAACCAGGGGAAAAAGGCTACAAAGATGAGAGCGAACGACATGCTGGTGAGTTCAAACTGAGCATGGATGGAGAGGATATGCAATGTGGAGATCTGGCCTTCCTGGACAGAGATCCCTTACCTGCACGTTCAGCTCACCGACCTTCTCTGATCACCTTTAAAGAAGTCAGTCGGGGCAAGCTGTTCTAACAGAACAGAACTCAAGAACCATAAAATTGATGGACTATGGTTGTGAATTGCAAATAATGTAATACTGTATACACTGTAATGTTAACTCCTAAATGTAAAAACCAATGTCAATAAACATTATACCTATTACACTGGACAACAAAGATTTTGCTTCCTAAAAACCTTTGAGTGTATCTTATGTAATTTAAAGCGTAACTATAATTTCAGTAGCCAAAAAATGAAATTCCTCAAATAAAAAGCCCACGTGTTACCCTTTAAAAAGAGCCATAAACTGCGTTGATAGTGTGTGTGCTCGCTGAGATATCCCCAGTTGTTTGGCTCAGAAGAATAAATGAATTTTTCTTCTGACTGAGAGAAAGTGGGCGTGGCCTATCCCTCATCTCCCTGGCTGCATCCCTCCATTCACTGAGCAGCACCCAGCATACAGTATCACAATGTAAGATTAGATACAAAGCACCAGCCGATGGTATCACACACAGTGGGATTAGATACAGTCATCTGCTCTCATTACACTGTAGGATTATGTCAGCCATGGAGGTGGGGGCACCTGCTGCAGACCTCTGATAGTGAATGTTATATGTACTATGGAAGGACTACAGCTGTGTTGTGCTGGGACTTGTAGTCCTCCCCTCAGTGACTCACCGACTCTCCCTCATGTAGTACATTGGAGTCATGGCTGCCATGTTCCCCCTGGGTGAAGCACTGGGTATTTGTCCCTCCATCCAGCTCTTCCCCTGCCCTGCTTCTCACACACAACAGCCTCAGCTCTGCTATGTGATCTCTGTGAGGGAAGGTGGGAAAATGTGCTGGGAGGGGGGGGAGGAGGTTTTGTTTATGTTTCTCTCTGTGTCAGGGCTGTTATCTGATCCTCCTGTCAGAGTCTGTACGCTAAAGGGCCTATTCCACGGGGCGTTTAGAGGAGCAAACGAGCGCTCTCAGCTTTGCTCCTCGTTCCCCGCTCGCTGCCACCGCTATTCTACCCGGCTGCAGCGAGCGGGTGAGTGCGGGAGGGCTGCCCGGGTGATCGCTGATCGTCGGGGCAGCCCATAGGATATAGCAGCGTCTGCTGCCGACGCTCCTATTCAACGGAGCGACGGCAGCAGATCGCTGCTATATAAGTCACTTGTTTTTCAACATGTTGAAAAACAAGCGACTGCAACGATCAGCCGATCGTTGCACTCTATTCCACAGGACGATTATCGTTGGTAGCGGCCAATATCGGCCGAATATGGACGATAATCGTTCCGTGGAATAGGGCCTTAACTACGGATCTGCAGGGAGGGGGCGTGTCCAGCAGGAATGCAGAAATAAGTCAGAGCCAGACAGAGCTGTAAGGGCATAGTCAGCCTTATGTATTTAAAAAACTGTTCATTTTAGGTTATTAATGTATATTGCAAAAATTCTTATCATGCCCTAAGCTAACTAAAACTGAAAGGTCAAAATATTTTATAGTTACGTTTTAAGCTGCTGATCACGAAAATCGCTTTTTTTATTACATTTTTTAAAATATTTTCAAGTAATTTTTTTTTCATTTTTTTAAGCTGTCTATGTATTGTCTACAATATATATGCTGTTATGTAATTTATCCATAACAGGCAAACAAAGGCATGGGTTCCTTGCAATTCATTGAAGTTACAAAACTTCAGTGGAATTGTTAGTCTAGGCCATGGGTTTCCAAACTGCGGCTCTCCAGCTGTTGCAAAACTACATTTCCCATCATGCCTGGACAGCCAAATCCATGTCCAGGTATTATGGGAGTTGTAGTTTCACAACAGCTAGAGGGCCGCAGTTTGGAGACCCATGGTCCAGGCACACCTAAACATGTCTGGATGCTGCCTGCAGAGGCTGTAAAATCTGCTGGCAAAGATTCTGCAAATTATTTTAAATCTAAGCAACTATAAACTAAGGGAACGTGCACACTGCGGAATGGTGATAAATAACCCGCTACACATTCCGCAGCTCGCACCTGCCGGTGGACTGAGGCGGGCTTGTGCTTCCCCCCCCCCCCCCGTGTCATAGACATTCTTTGCATGGACGGATTCTGCCCTCCGTCCAGAAAATGGACATTTTCATTCTTTGGACGGGCGCCGGAATACGCCCATGCATAGAAATGAATCTATGACACGGATGGCACGCCCGTATCAGTCCGTTGGCGAGTGCGAGCTGCGGAATGCGCTGCGGGTTATCCGTTGCCATTCCACAGTGTGCACGTACTCTAATAAAGTAAAGAACAATTATAAGAAAGCTAATTATTTTAAATCTAAGCATATGTATAGAACCTATCACCCCTCCCCCTTCCCTGTATCCATCCCCTCCTTGGTTGAACTTGATGGACATGTGTCTTTTTTCAACCGTATTAACTATGTAACTATGTAACTAATACAGTAAAGTACAATGTAAAGTACAATTTTATCAAGCTAAAATATCTTGCTGGTGTCCGAACAGTTGTGATACCTTATGGAGAGTACGCACATGAAGACCTTGACAGTTCTCAGCATAAAAGCCTATGAGCTGTACTTTGTATGCAGGATTGGTGATCAAGAAAAATCCTGGGCTCCTCACATCTGTTGGCTGAGAGGTTCTTGCAATCCCAGTCGGAAGCCGTGTGCGCGCTCACCAGAGATGAGTCCGACACCCATAGAGAATGACTACTCCAGTCATTCTCTATGGGCGTAGGACTCATCTCTGATGAGCGTGCACACGGCTTCCGACTGGGATTTCTCGGCAACGGGACGGGATCCGAGACCGGGACTTCGAGGAAGGGGTAAGTATAAGGTGCTTCACCGGGGAGTTGGGCAGGCTTCACCCCGGCAGCCGGGTCGACAGGTTCCCTTTAAGACCAGTGCCACATGATGACACTCTTTCATTACCAAAGCCACCAGAGACAAGGAGCATAGATGGATGAGGCAGGCAATGTAGATTTTGCAGTCCATAGGTCAGAGGTGAGGAACAATAGCAATTTAGACATTGAGCCATGTATATCTGGTGAGCCTCACCTTATAACACAGCCAGAACTGAATGACTTGGTCCGGGACTTATATTTGTCAAAAACAAATGCAGAGTTACGTCCGTATTACATGGCCTGATGCAATGAGGAAGCAAGCACTGACCTGTCAGCTCAGTGATCACTTCCCACTCATTCCCCACTCACTGCACTGTGCTATTACATGCACAAACAGCAAGCAGGAAGCAGTTGGAAAGGCCACTGTAACAGTCCTTACATCGTTCGGATGACCCATTAAACTTAGTGGTGGCCTTAAGACCACAATCAGGTGCAGGGAAGTTTCTAGGTCATTTTAGCAACAGGGGGAATATTGATAAAAGCGCGTCCCCATAGTGATGATGTTCCCCCGCATTGCCCCAACACAAAAACAAATCAAAATTCTCACCTAATCCTGGCTCTCTGCCCTCCTTTTCAGCCCGTCAGCTGGAGGATCCTTCTGCTAGAGAGATTAGGGGGTGGTGCTAGGGATAGGGAGATTAATGGGGTTTGCAGAGAGGGAGGGTTTGGTGGGTGCTGGCTGGTGCCGACATTTAGCCCAGAGCTCAGTGGGGTCCTGGGAAAGGGGCAGAGCATTATGGGCCCCTGGGCAGAGCTGTGAACTGTTCCCCCCCCTCCGCTGACCAAACACCCCAACATTGCGACCCCTCCCATCTTCACAACCACGTCTAAAGCCACTATAATCCATCCCCCGGACCTGCCCCACATAGAAGACAATCACCCCCAATAGTGCCTCATAAAGAAACCATTACCTCCCATAATGCCCCATATAGTTGCCTGTCCACCACCCATAATGCCCCATACAGTAGCCTGTCCACCCCCCATAGTGCCCCATACAGTAGCCTGTCCCCCCCAATAGTGGCCCATACAATAGCCTGTCTCCCCCCATAGTGCCCCATACAGTAGCTACTCCCCCCTCCCATAATGCCCCATATAGTAGCCAGTCCCCCATAGAGTAGCCTGTCCCCCCTATAGTAGCCTCCCCCATAGTGTCACATATAGTTGCCAGCAGGGCCGGACTGGGACTGAAAATCAGCCCTGGCATTTTAGAGCACACAGGCCCACTCGACGCGCCGTGAAAAGTTATGAGACAATGTTGTGAGTGCAGCACGGCTACATGTTGTATCATCACGGCCATGACTGGAATTACAGATAATAACACAGTAAATGGGGTCAGAAGCTTCTGTCTCTGTACTGCGTAGCTGTGCTGCAGTTACAGGTCTTCACCACTACACAGTGTACAGAGACAGAAGCTTCCGGCCCCGGTCACCGTGCTGAGTTTAACACCACCACCGCATACTGACTAATGCCACCGCATACTGACTAATGTCACCGCATACTGACTAGTCAGTGTGTGGTGGCATTAGTCAGTGTGTGGTGGTATTAATGTCACCACATACTGACTAATGTCACCACATACTGACTAATACCACCACATACTGACTAACCCCACCGCTGCTACTAAATAAGATCCTCTGTACACAGATCACTATCACCTCATCCAGTTATATAGAGGTGGACGCAGCTCTACACAGGTTCTGTACTCCATATACATTACAGTGCAGTTATATTAGGTGACTCACAGGGGACGTCTTCTCTGATCAGAGTTCTTCTCTTTTCATCTTCTTCTCCATCTGCCCTGGGCCATTAGAACTTCTCCGAGCCACGAATCCACAGAATCTGCCAGACAGACATATTGGGCTCCTCACTCCGGCACCATCCTCATCTCTATACACACTGCACACCTATATTGTCCCCTTTACACCCTCATCTAGTGGGTAGGCTGACTCTATGTGATCCCATTTTAGTATATGGCCCTCCTCTCTGTTGCAGCTCCTTATAGATAGCCCCTTTATAGTGCCCCCCCTATAGACGCCCCTCCCCATGCTGTCCCCCTTATAGATGCCCCCCATGTCCCCTTAAAGAAGGCCCCCTTTGTTGCTCCCCCTATATTGTCCCCTTATATGTAGATGTTCCCCTCTCCCCCAATGTAGTACCTTTTTAATCCCCCTCTCCCCTATGTTGTCTCCTTATAGGCCCCCTCTCCCCCTATGTTGTCCCCTTATAGATGGCCCCCTCTCCTCCTATGTTGTCGCCCCCCCTTATAGATGTCTCCCTTCTCCCTCCCTTATAGATGTCCCCCTCTCCCCCCCTTCCTTATAGATGGCCTTTTCTCCCCATCCCCCACCTTATAGATGCCCCCTTCTCCCTCCCTTATAGATGTCCCCCTCTCCCCCCTTCCTTATAGATGGCCTCTTTTCCCCATCCCCCACCTTATAGATGCCACCCTCTCCCTCCCTTATAGATGTCCCCCTCCCCCCCCCTTCCTTATAGATGGCCTCTTCTCCCTATCCCCCCCTAATAGATGCCCCCTTCTCCCCCCCCCCCCCCTTTCGTGGAGAGAAGGTTTAAAAAAACAAACAAAAACTCACCTAACAATGCGCTCCCCCATCGAGCCTTTTTCCTGCAGCCTCCGTCTGATGCGCGGCTGCTGGGGGTGTCGCATCCTATCCCCGGCAGCGCGCGTATCATACAGCTCTCTGTGGGCCTGTGGCCGCGACTTCCGGCACACGTCTCTGGTCGCAGCACAAGCCCACAGAGAGCTCTATGATACGTGCGCTACCGGGGATAGGATGTGACACCCCCGGCAGCCGCGCATCAGACGGGGGACTGACAAGAGCGATGTGGGCCGGTCCCGTGCTCATCCTGGCCCAGTGACTCCTTTTCCCTATGGTTGGGGAAAGGAGTCGCCGGGTCAGGAGGATTACGGGACCGGCCCTTCTGGCATTTGCCAGAAGTGCCCTATGGCCAGTCTGGCCCTAGTTGCCAGCATCCCATAGTGCCTCATATAGTAGCCTGTCCCCCCCTTAATGCCCCATATAGTAGCTTGCTCCCCACATAGTGCCCCATATAGTAGCCTGTCCCTCCATAGTGGCCCATATAGTAGCATGTCTCCCCACAGTGCCCCATATATTCATATAGTAGCCCCCCTCCCTATAGTGCCCCCACCAGGAAAACAGTATTTCACCTGTGCTGGCTCCCCAGCAGCTCCTCTCCCGAAATCTAACGTTCTCCTGTCAATCTTCACCACAGGCAGCTGGGTACAGAGATGCTGCCTGAGCTGAGTGTCCCTGCAGATAAATGACAGAGGCTGCAGCTCACATCCAGCACAAGCAGCGTCCCTCTACCCTGCTGCCTGCGCTGGAATAGGAGAGAGGAGCTGCTAGGGAGCGGAACAGGTGAGTTACCCTGGTAACCCTCCTCCCCTCCCGGACCTGAGAATAAGTGCCCCCGCTGCTAATTGGTGGCTGAGGGCCGCCGTCGGACTAAGGGAGTGTCCGACTAAGCGAGTGTCCGACAGCGGCCCTTAGCCTCCAATTAGCAGCGCGGCGTGAGTGTGGGAGGACGGCGTTAGGTGAATGCAGGAGGGGTGAGTGCGCGAGGACCGCATTGGGTGCGTGCGGGAGGGGTGAGTTCGTGAGGACAGCACTGGGTGATTGCGGGAGGGGTGAGTGCGGGAGGATGGCGCTGGGTGAGTGCTGGAGTGCTGTGAGCTGTCGGGCGCCACTGGGGCGTCCCCTAGCTGTCAGCGCTCCGTGCGGTGGCCCGGCCTGCCCGGTCCTAGAAAAAGCAGTGAACAGGTGACATTGTGCCTATCTGCTGATCATTGCCTTTCAACATTTGCTATTACACTGAACAATTATCGCCCTAAATGGTCGGTAATTGGCCAAGTAAGGCCGATAATTGTTCAGTGTAATGGGGCCTTTACTGGTGTCAAAACTTCAAGGATGGCATTTGCTGTCATCTGGTACAAAAGTTTCTGTCTTTTGAAGCCACCAAGAAGACTTAACACAGTTTTTAAACAGTTTGACCACTGGGGCTTTTAAAAATTTCTTGGAAATCATAGATGTTTGCGAGAATTTCCTTTCCAACTATAGGGAACCAAACTACTGTACATTGAATTGGTTGACAGCCTTCTTGAAGCTTGCATAGTGATAAAGTGCATCATGTCAATGAAAATTAACTTTCTGCATCCACATATGGAATTCTTCCTTGGAATCTATCAACGTTCGCTAAGATAGAAAACAAAAAGAAGGCAGAGCAGCTCATTACGTGACAAGCATTTATGTTAAATACTCGTAAATCATTGAATCAAGACTCTCCTGGCCTGGTTATATATAGAATACCATATATAGTATATAGTCCCAGCCATCGCATGTGTTCACCATATACTGTGAAGGCTGAAACTCCAGAGTTGATACCATACACTGATTAATAGTGTGGTCAAGAAATAGGTAGAATATCATAAACAGATTACCCTCTGCTCAGGCTGAATATGTGCAGTAACTTTAATGGGTCCAATGCGCAGACGTTAATCTGTTCATGATATTCTACCTATAGCTAACTATTGCTGGACACTGACACGGGATGCTCCAGATGTTCAGTACAAACAAAAACCAGCAGCAAAACATCTTTGTTTCAGTCAAACTGGGTAACATTTAAAATGCTTCATAATCAGTAAAACTTTATCTCATGTTTCTCATTTCTATGTGATACAGACTATCCTAAATTATATTTCTGTTTAGCTCAAATAGGTTTATCATAATCACATAAAATTTTCAAGGGAGCAAAACTTTTGAAAAAAAATTGTAGTCCACTGTTATTACTAATTGTTACCAAAATATTACCATCAGAAACAGGGTAAGCAGAGGGTGAACCTGCATAAGAGAAAAGATTACTACGACAAGCTGGCTTTTACACTTTGAAATGATTGCTGCAGAAATCGCTCACTGGTCAAAGTCCAACAATAAAATGTTTAATCAATTTACAGCGGCTGCAAATGCATCTTGTGGAAAGCATGTGATAATATGGATCACTATACATTAGGGGGAAACTAACAGCAGGTTAGAAGCGCCTAACCTGCTCTTATGTTCCCATAGCACACAGGACACCAAGAAAGAGGGTAATTTTCTTACCCTGATCCTTGGTGCCGTTTTTGGGAAATATTGACTTTATTCACTAAGGTGGTTTGGTGCACTAGAGGCAGGACTTTCCACCTTAATCAGCCACAACCCTCGTAATGAACATTAGAGTGGCCCCCTGCAGTCATATCATTGAATATACCAGTTGGATATTCAGATTGGTGCACCAAAGCTGGTAGTGGTATGTCCTCTACCAATGTACCAAACCCCCTAATTGCATAGTCAATAAAGTCAGGATTTCCCAAAAACTGCACTGATGATCATGATAAGAAATGTCTGTGTATTATGTAAACATAACTGCTTCTTGTAGATGCATATTCCCATTTAAGTTTATACAATGTAACTGGAAATATACACTTTTGATGAATATGCCTTCTAGTTTCAGCTCTTCCCATGAGGCACTAGTATTATATTGTTAGCTAGCATTAAATTGTTATACAGTAAACCATGTGCAGTGTTTTGCATTTTTGCAAAAAATTGGTACTTATATAAAAGTACACATAGAATATAATAGTGAATCCTTAGAGTGAATGCCTATAATAAACACAGTGGGGGAGATTTATCAAACGTGGTGTAAAGTGAAACTGGCTCAGTTGTCCCTTGCAACCAATCAGATTCCACCTTTCATTCCTCACAGATTCTTTGGAAAATGAAAGGTGGAATCTGATTGGTTTCTAGGGGCAACTGAGCCAGTTTCACTTTACACCATGCTTGATAAAGCTCCCTCAGTGAGTCCAACATTCAAGTACTACAGTTTTATGTCATTTCAATGTGCTACAGTAGTAAACTCTGTAGTTAATTTGCTTTGTTACATAAGTCTGGGAGGAGATAGGATATCATGTTACAGAATCCAAAGTTGGTGGATTTTACCCCCTGAGCTGCCATAAAATGCAGATAACTGAGTGACTAATAGAGCATTAAGGAACAGGCAAAGTGAGGAGTATATTCTGCGAGGATCAAAACAGTCAACAGCCAGCTGGATTTCTGCTTCGGAGCTGAAGTTTCACCAAAGAATATTCTTCTTCCATAATCCTTCACGATGACCACCACAGGCAAAATCATCATTGGTTTTCTATTTGTTATATCTGCAAATGCACAGCAAGGTAAGTCTGGTGTAACAGATAAGTAATAAGTAACTTAACACATCTGGGTTGGCAGTCGGAGATCTGTTAATTATAGTATTGTATCTCAAATAAGATGAAAATTCGAACCTATTATATAACACTATATGTCAGTCACATAATATACCATCCTGTATAATGGGGTCACTCAGATTCCCTGGCATCCTGTATAATGGGGTCATCCAGCTTCCCTGGCATCCTGTATATTGGGGTCACTCAGCTTCCCAGGCATCCTGTATAATGGGGCTCACCCAGCTTCCCTGGCATCCTGTATAATGGGGTCACCCAGCTTTCCTGGCATCCTGTATAATGGGGTCACTCAGATTCCCTGGCATCCTGTATAATGGGGTCACCCAGCTTCCCTGGCATCCTGTATATTGGGGTCACTCAGCTTCCCTGGCATCCTGTATAATGGGGTCACTCAGCTTCCCTAGCATCCTGTATAATGGGGTCACTCAGTTTCCCTGGCATCTTATATAATGGGGTCACTCAGCTTCCCTGGCATCTTATATAATGGGGTCACTCATCTTCCCTAGCATCCTGTATAATGGGGTCACTCAGCTTCCCTAGCATCCTGTATAATGGGGCCACTCAGCTTCCCTAGCATCCTGTATAATGGGGTCACCAGCTTCCCTAGCATCTTATATGATGGGGTCACTCAGCTTCCCTGGCATCCGGTATAATGGGGTCACCAGCTTCCATAGCATCTTATATAATGGGGTCACCCAGCTTCCCTAGCATTTTATATAATGGGGTCACCCAGCTTTCCTGGCATCCTGTATAATGGGGTCACTCATCTTCCCTAGCATCCTGTATAATGGGGTCACCCAGCTTCCCTGGCATCCTGTATAATGGGGTCGCTCAGCCTCCCTGGCATCCTGTATAATGGGGTCACTCAGCTTCCCTAGCATCCTGTATAATGGGGTCACCCAGCTTCCCTGGCATCCTGTATAATGGGGTCACCCAGCTTCCCTATCATCCTGTATAATGGGGTCACTCAGCTTCCCTGGCATCCTGTATAATGGGGTCACCCAGCTTCCCTAGCATCCTGTATAATGGGGTCACTCAGCTGCCCTGGCATCCTATATAATGGGGTCACTCAGCTTTCCCAGCATCCTGTATAATGGGGTCACTCAGCTTTCCTAGCATCCTATATAATGGGGTCACTCAGCTTCCCTAGCATCTTGAATAGTAGTCAGTGTAATGGAGGTCACCCAGCTTTCCCAGCATCTTGTATAATGGGGCCATCCAGCTTCCCTAGCATCTTGTATAATGGGGCCATCCAGCTTCCCTAGCATCTTGTATAATGGGGTCATCTAGCTTGCCTGGCATCTTGTATAGTATTCAGTATAATGGAGGTCACTCCCCCTCCTCACCCCCCTGGACTCAGAGCACCCCCCAGACCTGCAGGGACTCACACACACACACTGTCTTAAAGGGGTTATCCAGCACTACAAAAACATTGCCACTTTTCCCCCCTACTGTTGTCTCCAGTTCAGGTGCAGTTTGCAATTAAGCTCCATTTACTTCCATGGAACTGAGTTTCAAAACCCCACCCAATCTGGAGACAACAGTAGGGGGAAAGTGGCCATGTTTTTGTAGCGCTGGATAACCCCTTTAAAGCAGCCCACACCCCGCAGGTGTCTCAGAGCTGCCCCAACCAGCAGGGACTCTGAGCGGCCTGCTACCCCTCACCCCCCCACCCCACCCCAGGGCGCAGCGTCTCAGAGCTAACGAAAGCTGGGGGACAGCTCCATATCGCCGGGACAGGTAATATGTTGGGGGGGGGGGGGCAAACATATTACTATTACATATTACAGTAATATGTTTTTTTTTACAATTTGTGTAACATCACAACAATAAATGCAAAAGGAAAGCACAGCATTACAATAAATCCCATTTCTGATATTAAATGTGTAAAACTGGATGGCAACTTAAATTGTATTTTCACTAAAGCCAGAAGTCTAGCCAGGAAAATGGGGGAGCTTGAGGCCTTGGTTCTGAAGGAACACATTGATGTAGTTGTCACTGAGACATGGCTGGACTCCTCATATGACTGGGCTGTCAATATTTACTTACATTGTTTAGAAGGGACAGGGTGGGCAGAAGGGGAGGAGGAGTATGTCTTTATAGTATAAATTATATTACAGTGAGTGAAAAAGCCCCCCCCCCCAGCATTACTGATATGATTGACAGTCATTTGGATACACAAATAGAGCCGGTTGCCCGGGAGGGGACAGTAGTGGTAATGGGTGATTTCAACTATCCAGATATAGGTTGGGTTCACAGTTCAGCCAAATCCGCAAAGGGGAGAGAACTTCTTAACCTACTGCATGATAATTTTGTGGAGGAGCCAACTAGAAGTGATGGGTATTTCTAACAATGCTGAGCTGGTTGGGGATGTCACTGTCCATGAACACCTGGGTAAACGTGACCACAATATAGTGACTTGTAGCTTAAAGTGTAGAAAACAAAGACAGGTTGGGAGGCAAAAACGTTTAATTTAAAAAAAAGGCCAATTTCATGGGTTGAGGGGTGAAACTCAGGGCATAGACTGGGAGCGGCTGCTGTCACATACTGAAACAGCTAATAAATGGGAAATCTTCAAATCCACATTAAATTACTCTACTGATAAATTTATTCCTATGGGTAACAAATATAAACGGTTAAAATCAAATACTGCATGGCTTACAACAGAGGTGAAAGGGAACCTGTCACCCCGACACTGGGGCAGAAACCACCCTCCCCCCTGATAGAACCCCCGATACTTATCCACTACTGCAGTTCCCACTCCCGAAGCTGGTCCCGCTGCAGAGAAATTGGCGCATGCACGTCTGTGCACTCAATATGCAAATGAGAAGAGATGAGTCTGATTCAATAGGATATCACTGCTCCAGTGATTTCATATTGACCACCTGGTCCATTTAGTCTGCCCTTTTACTTTTCTTAAATTCCGTTATTGTGGTTTCACCTAGCACATCTGCTGGAAGTTTGTTCCAAACTTCCAAGTAATATTTTCTCATATTGCTTCTGATATTTACTCTCAGATTGTGTCCCTTGTTTTTGAGTTCAGTTTTTTTTTACCCTTTTGAACCTTATTTAGTCCTTTAACATATTTAAAGGTTTTGATCATGTCCCCCCTTTCCCTTATTTCCTCTGGACTATACAGGTTTTGATCCTTTCCTGATATGTTTTATGCCTATAGGATAAACAGAAAAATGTATATGCCTGATACCTGCACCATTTTTGTAGCCAAAAGATAGAAAAATTCAACAATATAAGAATAGTGGAGCTTACTATACTGTGATATACTTGATGTCAGTGGTCAACCCCGTACCAAGGGTAAAAAGTGAAAGTAAATCCAATATAATAAATCTGACTAATCCTCAAAGGTGTATTAAGAAAAATGGGATATCCTTTTTATTATTTAAAAATATATTCAAAAAGTGAAATTCAAAAAAAAAAATATTCAATCAGTGGGCAGTGCACTGAATGGGAGCCCCGAAGAAAGCTGGAGCGTGGAGAAGGTGATGTATATGCTCCGGTGGCGAGGGGTTGACGGGGCGTGCTGCTGACATACTCAAAGCGAGATGTCCATCCCGCCGCGAGTTTGTCTGGCCATAGAGAGTACTGGGCAGGGATCCACATAGAGAAATCCGCTGCGAATCCGATAAATGTAAAGATCAAGTTCCAAAAGCTCTAATCACTATGGAATCTTGTCCCAGGCAAATAGTCCTAGAATAGCAGAGATATATCCCTCATGTAGATAGGCTTAATATAGGAGAACTGTGACACTCCCCTTAAAGTGTCACTGTTGTTTAAAGGTTTTTTTTCTGAAATCAGTAGTACAGGCGATTTTAAGAAACTTTGTAATTGGGTTTATTAGCCGAAAAATGCATTTTTATCATAAAAAAGCAGTTTGAAGCTCTCCCCCCATGTTCACTTATGGAGAGGGGAGGGGTTGAGAGAAATGAGGCACCAAAACAGGACAACAAAGAGTTAATTTACAGCTACATCACCTTGCTATCTCCTCTGAAGTCAGAGGACCTGACCTCTCTGACCTCTTAATATTGCTTTCACACTGCTCCCGCTGTGTAATCCTTTGTTCTCTGCTCTCTGCTGCTCCCCTCTCCATAGGTTACAAAGGACTCGATTGATGTAAAAGAATCGAGATTTCCTTATAATGAGCAGTGAATGAGAGAGAGGAGGAAGGGGGGGGGGGGCTGGGGGAAGTTTTTGAATGCAGATAATGGCATATTTGCCTAATAAACCCAATTACAATGTTTTTTAAAATCAGCAAAAAAATAAATAAATAAATAAATACGACACTTGAAGCATATTACAGAATGGTTACATTGTGACTGTTGGATCAGAGTGGTAACAGTACAGCCCTTAATTAGTTTCTCTTGCTTACTTCATTAGGATACAGTGTAGGGCTGGGCGATATTGGCCTAAATCAATATCGCGGTTTATCGCACATGTAGCCGCGGTAACGATAATTGAACGATAATTATGACACACCCCTTTTTTGCAAACCACACCCACTTGCCGTGCCAAACTGGCGATATTTTGATTCAAAAATGTAAAATAGAACTCAGTGAGCAGCAACCCATGGTTAGTCTATTATCATTAATATTTGTCATTATTAGGGGTCTCAGCAGAGACCTGGACATGTGTATATACAGGTATACAGCCTCTACAGGGTATACACAGGTCACAGAGGGATAGGTGTGTATGACTATATGGGGGGATGGATTGGGGTGTATTACTATACAGGAGGTTGGGATCGGGTTACAGGACTATACAGGCAGCGCATAGGGATAGGGGGCGGATAGGGGTGTATGACTAAACAGGGAGGGCGGATAGGGGTGTATGACTATACAGGGGGGGGGGGGGGCGGATAGGGGTGTGTGACTATACAGGGGGGGCGGATAGGGGTTGTGACTATACAGGGGGGCGGATAGGGATGTGTGACTATACAGGGAGCGCGGATGGGGGTGTGTGACTATACGGGGGGCGGACAGGGGTGTATGACTATACAGGGGGGGGCGGATAGGGGTGTGTGTTTATACGGGGGGGGGGGGCGGATAGGGGTGTGTGACTATACAGGGGGGGCGGATAGGGGTGTGTGACTATACAGGGAGCGCGGATGGGGGTGTGTGACTATACGGGGGGGCGGACAGGGGTGTATGACTAATAGAGGTGTATGAATATACAGGGGGGGGCAGATAGGGGCATATGACTATACATAGGGGGGCGGATAGGGGCGTATGACTATACGGGGGGAGGACAGGGGTGTATGATTATAAGAGGGGGCGGACAGGGGTGTATGACTATATGGGGGGCGGACAGGGTGTATGACTATACGGGGGGGTGGACAGGGGCGTATGACTATACATAGGGGAGCGGATAGGGGCGTATGACTAAACAGGGGGGCGGACAGGAATGTATGACTATACAGGGGGGCGGATAGGGGCGTGTAGCTTTACAGGGGGCACATAGTGATGGCAGGCGGATAGGAGTGTATTATACAGGGAGGTGCATGCTGGGACCTGCAGTCCCCTCAATAACAATATAGAGCTGTAACTAGAGCTGGGCGATATGGCCAAAAAATAAAGTCTCGATTTAAAAAAAAATTTTTTTAGACGATTCTTGATTTAAATCTCGATTTTTTTTCTTTTTGCTTAACAGCAGCACATTTTTCTCCCTGCAGCGTCAGATACTATTTTAATGACGTTTGAGACAACAACTGTATTGCTTCCCAGTGTAACAGTGCTCCCCATATAGTAGACAAGCCCCCTCTGTGTCCCCATATAGTATAGGAGATCTTCTTTGTGCCTCCATCTAGGTAGGGTGTAGTAGTGGAGGTATAGTGGATAAGGGGTGTAGTAGTAAACAGGTAAAGATGAGGGGTGTTTTAGTAGTACAGATGAGGAGGATTAGTAGTACAGATATCGATGTGTGCTGTAGTAGTACAGGTAAAGATGGGTGTAGTAATACAAGTAAAGATGAGGGGTGTAGTATTAATACAGGTATAGATGAGGGGTGTAGTAGTACAGGTAAAGATGACGGGTGTAGTAGTACAGGTATAGATGAGGGGTGACTGGGGGAAACTGAGGGAGCTGCGGGTGACTCAGGCAAACTGGGGGGGGGGGGGACACAGGGGGACTGGAGCAGACACCAGGGGACTGGGGCAGCTGGGGGGGACACTGGGGGACTTGGGCAGCTGGGGGGGACACTGGGGGACTGGAGCAGACACCAGGGGACTGGGGCAGCTGGGGGGGACACTGGGGGACTTGGGCAGCTGGGGGGGACACTGGGGGACTGGAGCAGACACCAGGGGACTGGGGCAGCTGGGGGGACACAGGGGGACTGGGGCAGCTGGGGGGGGGGACACAGGGGGACTGGAGCAGCTGGGGGGGGGGACACAGGGGGACGGGAGCAGCTGGGGGGGGGACACAGGGGGACTGGAGCAGCTGGGGGGGGGACACAGGGGCACTGGAGCAGCTGGGGGGGGACACAGGGGGACTGGAGCAGCTGGGGGGGGACACAGGGGGACTGGAGCAGCTGGGGGGGGGACACAGGGGGACTGGAGCAGCTGGGGGGGGGACACAGGGGGACTGGAGCAGCTGGGGGGACACAGGGGGACTGGAGCAGCTGGGGGGGGACACAGGGGGACTGGAGCAGCGGGGGGGGGGACTGGAGCAGCTGGGGGGGGACACAGGGGGACTGGAGCAGCTGGGGGGGGGGACACAGGGGGACTGGAGCAGCTGGGGGGGGGACACAGGGGGACTGGAGCAGCTGGGGGGACACAGGGGGGACTGGAGCAGCTGGGGGGGGGACACAGGGGGACTGGAGCAGCTGGGGGGGGGGACACAGGGGGACTGGAGCAGCTGGGGGGGGACACAGGGGGACTGGAGCAGCTGGGGGGACACAGGGGGGACTGGAGCAGCTGGGGGGACACAGGGGGACTGGGGGGACACAGGGGGACTGGGGGGACACAGGGGGACTGGGGGGACACAGGGGGACTTTTGCCCTCCTCTTATTCAGGCACACAGGTTCCCCTCCCGGCCACACATGCAGGTCCCGGTCTCTGGAGGAGGCTGCAGAGACTGTAATGGTGATAGCGTCGCTGCCATTACTGGAGCTGTAGAGCGGGATCGGGGGATGCAGATCCCGCTGTTCAGCTCCAGGACCCGCAGGACGCTATCACCATTACAGTCTCTGCAGCCAGAGACCGGGACCTGCATGTGTGGCCGGGGCGACGGGACGCGATATGTAGAGCTGGTCAGCCGCGGCTGTTAGGCGGAATGCCCGACCGACCTGCACCTCTCTTCCCGACGCAAGTCCCGTCCGAGCGGGGGCGGGGAGGGCAATGCTGTGTGTGCAGGGATGCCGGACGGGACCGGACTTGACGGGTGAGCGCATGGACGGACAGGTGCGGCGGGACGGGGCCTGGACGGGTGGGGAGGGAAGTGGTGAGGGCGCTCGGACGGGCGGGGGGCGCTTGGCTGCGGGGGGGGGGCGGGCGGCTTTGTCACCTGGACCCTGTTGCTCCTCCACCTCCCGCTCTGATACCGGCGTCCCTGCACAAGTTATTGTGCTGTGTGTGCAGGGACGCCGGCATGTCCGAGCTGGAGGAGCAGCAGAAAAAATACAAAAATACCGCAGATACCGTCCTGGCTAAGTTGAGGTCGGTTAACCGACGCCAGTGACGGTATCGGTATTTTTGCGGTATACCGCCCAGCCCTAATACAGTGTATTATAGTCTGTAGAAAAAAGATACAAATAGGTCGTTGTGATACACCTCTCACCAGACTGCAGTGCTCTGAGTAGCGATGTCCTGTAGTTATGGTACGGCTGAACGCTGCAGGGCTGTGAAACATGCAGGAACCTGAGACTTGTAGTGTGTTGGACTCCATGAGACTGTCTCCGTCTGGGAACACAGGGCTACACCGTTCAAAGGACTAGTTCTGATGTTGTCAGTGGCAAAGCTGCAATGCTGTGCCAGGCTCTTGGTTGGAGACTGCTGAGCCATGTGGTGTGTGGGAATTCTCCTGTCAATCAAATATCGGGCTGTACAGCCATTGTATAGATAACTCACAAGAGACTGTAGCATTGGTGGTTATGGATATCTGAACAGGTGTACCGACAGTAGATAAAAGTAATTATTGAGCTAAACGCATTTCAAGGCAAACTGGGTCTCTTCGTCAGTAGTTTGTGCAGACAGTGCGGTATTTTGTCTGACTTATATGGGATCATGTTAAAAAAGAGAAACGCAAGGTTGAGATATAGGTTACCTCTAAGCTGTGGGATGTCTGGCAGGGATTGGATGCTGGTGATGGTGCCATTAAGTGGATGCATTATGTATGCAGAGTCTGTGCAGACATTGAATATATTGTTGCATTCATAAAATGCAACAAAAAAGTACGAGAAAATGGGAAAATAATTACACAATTCAAGTTTAACACACAATTCTATGATGAGTGAATAGCAAAGGTAGATTGTGACAGTATTATTATGGGATTAAAGGGGAACTCCAGGTAGAGGGGGGAAAATGAACCTTCTGCAGAAGCAACTAGCATTACTTACCTATCTATCCCAGTTTTGAAACTAGCAAAAAATCTTTGTTCTGTTTTGTGTTTCTGTACTTCCTGGTTGAGCAGTTGTACACAGTACTACAGGTTCCAGAAGGTATTGCTTTCCCTCAGCTGTTCATCACAGTCCTCCACCCTCCCCATTCCCCGCCCAAATCTGTTACAAAACATCTAGGCTGTGTTCACACATTGCAGTTTCATTGTGTTACTGAATTATTTGCAGTACTTTATCATTTTATAGTAGTCCCACCCCCAGAGCGCACTGTTACTACCTGTAACGCTAGTATTGGAATAAAGTAAAGAACTTTTTAAATGTAATTATTTTTTTTCTTTTCATCTCTACATACATATTATGATCAAGCATCTTTTATCTTTAAGGTTGACCCCCACAATAAGGACTTTATCCGATATTATTTTACATGGGAGGTTATGCCTTGTTTTTTGTGCAGGTGGGACTGGCTGTGCCGGCGCTGATCCTCTGTGCCGTTTAGCATCATTTAATTGTTTTACTGCATCATTTTTATGAATATGCTGCAGTACTGCAATGAAACTCCAGCATGTGTGAACACAGCCCTAATTTCACTGCAGAGTTTTGCACGAAGTTGCAGCAGCTGCTGCAAGGTCGGTCAGAGATGGTGAATCATTTAGGGCATTGGGGGATCCAGCTAAGCCTCTTGGGACATCACACCCTGCCTCCTGTCTGCATCATCAGCCTGATCTCAGCAAACACACACAATGTGAGACAGAGGCATGGAAGATTGCAGGATGCGGCCGGGGATGGGAGGATGAGACCGGGGATGGGGGATGCGGCCGGGGATGGGGGATGCGGGCTGCTGGATGCGGCCGGGGATTGGGGATGCGGCGGCGGGGCTGCGGACAGCGGGGGGGGTTAAAGCACATATTCACAGCGGTATGTCAATCCTGCTGCGAGTATGTGCTATCATAGGGGTGAATTGATACTGGATCCACAGCTGATCTCACTGTGAATCCGCAGAAGTGAGATCCGCTGCGGATCCGGTAGGTGTGAATGCACCCTTAATGATAAGGTTATAAACATCAAAATAAAAATCAGAGGTGTAGTGTAAATAAATAAGGACATAAATATAATGTAAAATAAAACGAAATTTGAAAATATGTAGATTGGTGAAAATAATAAAAAAAATAGTAAATTAATCACATAATTACACACATTAATAAAGAATGAAATGTAAAAATAAAAATAAAAAAGTGAACAAAATGAGAAGTATCTGAATAGGGCAAAAACCTCAGGGTTTGTCATCCCGCTGGTAATTTAAAGCCTGGTGGCTTTGTTCAATGGGGAAGGGGCCCAAAGGGATCAATTAAAGAAAAGCAAAAATCTCCAACTCGGCATTAAGCCCTTTAGGCCGGGTTCACACACAGGAAACACTATCTCAAGCCAAGACCTATATTGAATCTGGTCAAAAATGATAGATCTATGTCAAGCATAAGCACAATAGCCATTACTGCTACAAATAGACTATTTGCTTCTCTACTAGTACTGTTTACAATAATAAGCCAGTATTGGCATTAACTGTCAATGCTGCTTATTCATTGACCAGCCAGTGCAATGTTGTATTAGAGGACACTGAGGCTTTGTAACTTGCTGTACCCCTGTATGTCCCATGTGGCAGTGGTGGAGCGTGGACACTGGTAAGTGAAATAAGTATTTGGTTATAAGCATTTTATCCCATATTGTTTATATAAGGATGTAGGTACTGTGTACACAGTATGTACTTACTATGCAGGGTCAGTGGGTGTAGAAGTGAGTATTATTTAGTCTTAGTAGTGCCTTCCTATAAGACTGCAGAATCGGCACTATGTTACTTGACTGCTAGCAATCACTGTGCCGTGGCCCGAGTTGCTGAGACTGGTTTTAAACCTGCTGGTGTGCTTTTGCAGGACAAGGATAGTTTTATTGCAGAGGAAGGAAAATACACTGCTCAAAAAAATAAAGGGAACACTTTTACATGGAGCGATAATTCGCCCGATCGTATGATTAAACATTTCGAAGTAACGTTATTGTTTTTTTATAATGATCAGCGTTTAGACGGAAAGATATATCGTACGGAAAAATCGTTTTGCGATCGCTTAAGCCTATCTCGCACATAGGTTAAATTGGTGAACGACTGTTTACACGGAACGATCTGCGGATTTTTTGCGAAAGACCAACGACGATTTGAGAACATGTTCAAAGATCAAAGCGAACGATTTCTCGCTCATCGCTTGATCGTTTGCTGCGTTTACATGTACGATTATCATTCGAATTTGATCGTTATCGTGCAAATTCGCACGATAATCGTTCCGTGTAAACGCAGCATTAAACAACACAATATAACTCCAAGTAAATTAAACTTCTGTGAAATCAAACTGTCCACTTGAAGCAACACTGATTGACAATTATTTTTTACATGCTGTTGGGCAAATGGAGTAGACAACAGGTGAAAATTATTGGCAATTAGCAAGACAAACTTAATAAAGGAGTGGTTCTGCAGGTGGGGACCACAGACCACTTCTCAGTACCTATGCTTTCTGGCTGATGTTTTAATCACTTTTGAATGTTGGTGGTGCTTTCACACTCGGGGAAGCATCAGACGGACTCTACAACCCAAGAGGCTCAGGTAGTGCAGCTCATCCAGGATGGCACATTAATGTGAGCTGTGGCAAGAAGGTTTGCTGTGTCTGGCTGAAGGCGCTACCAGGAGACAGGCCAGTATACCAGGAGAGGTAGAGGAGGCCATAGTAGGGCAACAACCCAGCAGCAGGACCGGTACCTTTGCCTTTGTGCAAAGATGAACAGGAGGAGCACTGTCAGAGCCCTGCAAAATGACCTCCAGTAGGCCACAATTGTGCATATCTCTGGACAAACAATTAGAAACTGACTCCGTCAGGATGGTATGAGGGCCTGACGTCCACCGATGGGGTTTATGCTCACAGCCCAACACCGTGCAGGGTACTTGGCATTTGCCATAGAACACCATGATTGACAAATTCGCCACTGGCCCCCTGTGCTCTTCACAGATGAAAGCAGAGTCAGAGTCCTTCTGTATGACCGGTTTGGCAGTGGGTTAGTAATGGTGTGGGGTGTCATTTTTTTTGGAGGGCCACATGTGCTCGCCAGGGGTAGCCTGACTGCCATTAGGTACTGAGATGAGACCCCTTGTGAGACCATATGCTTGCCCTGGGTTCCTCCTAATGCAGGACAATGCTAGACCTTATTTGGCTGGAGTGTGTCATCAGTTCCTGCAAGATGAAGGCATTGAAGCTATGGACTGGCCTGCCCGTTCCCCAGACCTGAATCCGATTGAGCACATCTGGGACTTCATGTCTTGCTCCATCCACCAACGTCACGTTGCACCACAGACTGTGCAGGAGTTGGCGGATGCTTTAGTCCAGGTCTGGGAGGAGATCCCTCAGGAGACCTTCTGCAACCTCATCAGGAGCATGGGAGGTCATATAGGCACGTGGAGACCACACACAATACTGTGCCTCATTTTGACTTGTTTAAAGGACATTACATCAAAGTTGGATCAGCCTGTAGTGTGTTTTTCCACTTTTTTTTTTCAATTTTGTGTTTGACTCCAAATCCAGGGCTCCATTGGCTAATAAATTTGATTCTCATTAATGATTTTTATGTGATTTTGTTGTCAGCACATTCAACTTTGTACAGAACAAAGTATTCAATGATGACATTTCATTCATTCAGATATAGGATGTGTTATTTGAGTGTACACTTTATTTTTTTGAGCAGTGTATATTGTATATGTATGTTGGAGGCAGATGGTCTCTTATTTAATATGGCCCAAATTAAAGCTACTTCCAGGGGCGTAGCTAATGTCTCATGGGCCCTGGTGCAAGAGGTCAACTTTGGCCCCTGCCATAGGCAATGCCAGGCCACTTTAAGCGCTACTCCCAATCCCAACATGCTTGTTCTGTACAATTTTGCTACAATAGTTCTGCAGGGCTGCTGCGACTAAATCTATGCTGTGGACAGCGCCAAAAGCAGATGGCTCCATTCACTGCATAGTGGCTGTGCTGAGTTACTGCAGCTCAACTCCTGATACAATGTATGGGAGCTGATCTGCAGTAACTCCGCACAACTGCTACATACGAAAGGAAGCCATTTGTTTTTGTTTAAAGGTCAGGCTCACCTGTGGCAGCCCTGCAGGACAGCTGACCAGTGGGTTTTTGGCACCCTGATCCCATATTGATATTCTCTCCTGAGGATGGGCCATCAATATGTGGAACTGGAACTACTATAGGTGGGTAATGGGGACATTTTAATAAGTGTATTTATGTGTATATATAACATTTTTTATTAATTACCCTTACTGGCCTGGCCTGACTGTTTCCAATACACTGGCTGGCTGAAATGGCTACCTGCCTTCTTTATGCTTCCTGATAGGCTGGCTTTTGGCTCCCAGCCTCATTCTGTCCCCATTCCTCTCTATTAAGCTGCATGCTTAAGGGCCTGTTCACACTGAGTAAAACAGGTGGAAGTTCCAATTATAATCCCCACTACGGACTCTGCTCGGAGTCCCACCTGTCTATATGTCTCATTGTGATCTCACAAGTCAATTCTTTGCATAGAGAGCCAAGTGGGATCCCCCAACCTCCCCCCCCCCCAGCTTTGATTATGTCAAGGCACGGGGGGAAATGCTGACCCGGCTGAGAAGTTTTTCCCAGAGCCTGGCAAGGGTCGCTGAGCAGCAATTTAGCGCTGGAGAGGCAAGGAGAGGCTGGAGAGGCAAGGTAATGATGGTTTATAATGTTCCCCCTGCATGCAGCATCTTAAACCTGACACTGCAGTCTGCACCCCCAGCACGCAGACATAGGGGTAGCGATGCCGGCAAACTATACAGGGAACAAATATTCTCACTGTTTATATACCATCATACTAGGGGGTATTTATCCTTTCTGCTGCCTAAGGGTATGTTCACACTGAGTAAAATCGGCAGAATTCCACAGGGGAGCTCTCCGCGGCGGAATCCCTCCTGCCGTCTGTTTCAATGGGATGGCTTGCACGCCTCCCGTGCAAGCGGTCCCATTGAAACAGACGGGAGAGATTCCGCTGAGATCATAGTGAGATCATGACAGTGAGATCAAATAGTGAGATCATGACAGATTTTCAACACAACATGGAAGCAAGCATCAGGCTATCATTAGTTGTTAAGAGGTAAAAAAAAATAAAAAATCACAGTAATAAATACACATATATAACACCCATATATACAGTATGCATGCACACATGTTACACCTACATGACATATAGTTACACACAGGGGCGTAGCTAGGAGTCATTGGGCCCCATAGCAAGAAATTGTACAGGCCCCCCTTGGATGCACATACTCACCTGACCAAGCGCATTTCCGTGGTGTTTTGTTCACCCAGATCTCTAGCGCATTAATGATGTTACTCATGCACCAGGGAGCTGGGAGAACAAACGCTGATAGACTGTGCTGGGTCAGGTATGTGCATAGGTTTTGAGGCCTCTTATGGCTGAAAGTGCAATGCAGCCTCCAGCCACAAGAGAGACTGAGAGGGCCGGAAGCCCTGTTAGTGGTGGCAGATATGGGCAGTGTTGGACTGGAGTATACAGGGCCCACCAGAGGAATTACTGCTGATGGACCACCTTCCTTCTGTACAGAGGAATGAAACAAGGTGGTTTGGTGCACTGGGACCGGTGCCATTTACCTCAGTGTACTGGCCAGACCCTTCTAATGAATAGTGAGGCAATGCTCTGCAATGACGTCCCTCCAGTGCTCAGCTATACAGTGAGGCAATGCTCTGCAATGACGTCCCTCCAGTGCTCAGCTATACAGGGTCAGATGAACATTAATAAAAGAGGGCCAACAGGGGCAGATCCGTCTGCTGATCAGTACCCCCACTGTGTACCAAGCCACCTCATATACACAGTCAATATTTCCTGAAAATTGGGACACTGAGAATAAAGGTAAGAAAATGACCTTTCTCCTCAGCATCCCGGCTCCATGGGAAAAGAACAGCAGGTTAGAAAACTAGAGTTTCCCTTAAATATCTCAGTAAAACAGTAAGTGTTTTCCTGTGGCCTCCGCCTCCTGATAGCACTGATGCACATGTCACTGATAGACGTGTAAGGACAGGGGGGTCACTAACATCACAAGCTGCTGAAATACATAAACCACCGCACCATGGTCCCTTATGTACTGACACATTCATACCGCACACATATACACATGTACTGTATACTGCACACACATATACACAACATGTATACAGCACACAGATATACACGATTACTACACACATATACACATGACATTCCTGCTGTACACATACACACATATACCACACACACACACATATATATATATACACACACACATGACATGCCTGCTGTACACACACATATACCACACACACATATACACATGACATGTATACTGTACACATACACACATATACCTCACACACACATATACACATGACATGTATACTGTACACATACACACATATACCTCACACACACATATACACATGACATGTATACTGTACACATACATACATATACCACACACACATATACACGACATGCATACTGTACACATACATACATATACCACACACACATATACACATGACATGTATACTGTACACATACACACATATACCTCACACACACATATACACATGACATGTATACTGTACACATACATACATATACCACACACACATATACACATGACACGTATACTGTACACATACACACATATACCTCACACACACATATACACATGACATGTATACTGTACACATACACACATATACCTCACACACATATACACATGACATGTATACTGTACACATACATACATATACCACACACACATATACACATGACATGTATACTGTACACATACACACATATACCTCACACACACATATACACATGACATGTATACTGTACACATACATATACCACACACATATACACATGACATGTATACTGTACACATACACACATATACCTCACACACACATATACACATGACATGCATACTGTACACATACATACATATACCACAAACACATATACACATGACATGCCTACTGTACACATACACACACACATACCTCACACACATATACACATGACATGCCTACTGTACACATACACACACACATACCTCACACATATATACACATGACATGCCTACTGTATGCACACACACACACATATACAGTACATGCCATTTCCACTGCACACATTTATACATAAAACTGGATAGAACACACTTATGTATGCATACCTGGATACTGCACACACACATACACAACATAATTACTACACACTTATATAAACATAACTAGATACTACACACATATACACATGACATGCATATGGCTCACATATATACT
Organism: Dendropsophus ebraccatus; assembly: GCF_027789765.1. Classification (NCBI taxonomy): domain Eukaryota; kingdom Metazoa; phylum Chordata; class Amphibia; order Anura; family Hylidae; genus Dendropsophus; species Dendropsophus ebraccatus. The sequence continues at coordinate 115,583,961 of NC_091456.1, read as the reverse complement.
AACATACTGCACACACATATACACCAAAGATACATACTGTACATACACACACACACACACACACACACTTACCTACACAAATCCTGTGCTAGTGTGGACATAGCTGCAGTCCAGGAGAGCAGCAGCTATACACATGTCCATAGTACAGCTGGAGGGGTGAGCAGGGGACAGGGCTGACACTTTCCTGCTTCTCCTTTGCCCACAGCCCGGTCTCCCCCTCCTGTCTCTGTTTCCTTCACTGCTCGGCAGGGTCGGGCACACATCACATGGCCCAGGCTGGAGACAAGCAGAGAGCCGCACAGGCAGGAGAGGAGGGGGAGGAGTCTGCCTGAGGTCACATGTGCCGGAAGGAAAGGAGAAGCAATGTAGAAGAATTATAGCTGCTCAGCTCTGCAGGGGACCCTGGGTAATGGGCGGGACTTCTCTCAGCCGAGGTAACACCAGAGGATCCTCCGTGGCTCCGTCCGACACAGGTTAGGAGTGCTAAGAGATGTAGCTACCATGGTGGCTGGCCCGGGCCCCACAGTGTGCAGGGGCCCCATAGCAACTGCCTACCCTGCCCCCATGGTAGCTACGCCAGTGGTTACACATGTAGACAAAGACATACACAGTACATGTGCACACTCACCATCCTGAGGGGCTCTGGTATCAGGGTTTGTCCTACCCACCATCTTTAGGAGAGCAGTGAGGGGGCTGGGGGTCTCTGGGCACAGGACAGGACTATGGAGCTGTCACTGCTCTCTCAGGGCAGCCTGGCTGCACCCATACAGACTGTAATAGAGAACAAGCACCCCCTCCCCATCCTCTCTTCCCCTGACTCTGACCTCTGCAGCCAGAGAGGAGAGCACATCCCTGATCTCACGACAGGACTGGGAAGCAGCTCTATAACACTCACTACAGCTTCTATAACACTCATTACAGCTGTCCTGCCCTCTTGCTGTAACTCACAGTACACAGAGCAGTACACTTGCCTGCTTTCCTGTCATATCTGACTCCAGGGAACGTTCTGGCAGAGGTTGGGGGGATTCACACAGTGGGCAGAAAGTAAGTAAACCCCAGGTGGATATGGACACAGAGAGGTCATAAGGGGGGCCATGCCAGGCCCCACTTGGCTGGTGGGCCCGGTTGCCATGGCAACCACAGTGACCATAGAAAGCTACGCCACTGCTTCCACATAAACACATTGGGTGATAATATGATATCCTCACTATGTGGACAGATATCCCTATTAAGAGAAGGGGGACAGACGTAGGCTATACTATGGGCCTGTTAATCCCTAATCGACCCTGCGTCTGCAGTCCCTGTGCCTATGTGTGTGTATGGGTTATCCTAAAAACAACGGTCCTGCTATGCCATGGCCCCTAGGGGCCACTCCGCAGTATAGATGGTGCTAACAGGCAGGAACCGGGGCAGCTGTAGGATAATGTGGTCACGGTGTAGGCACGAGGGTGATACAGCTGGACACCGGGCTCCTGACCATGCGGGAATACTGGGCATGCGATTCTTCGTTGTCCTTAGTCAGGGCACCAATTATCACACCAATGCCAAGGTTCAGAAACAACGGTAGTTGTATATTTATTGTAATGGTGGTAACTAGTAGCAACAGTCTCTCCGGATTCAACCGGGAATAAGGCAATCTTGAATAAAGCAGAGTAATGGGTGATGCTGCAATAGGCGGTGAGAGTAGCGTGCTGAATGATGGGAGTAGTAGTGATACTGAAGTTGAGATGCTGGGTGGAATGAGACTTGAATGAAATACTTGCTGTTGATGATTAGAGAAGATGATGATGAGAGGAACTGAAGAATGACTGAAGAATCGACACCCAGATGAGAATCTTGAGACTTAAGACAGGAACATAGCCAGTGGACAGGAGCAGCAGAGCACACGCAGGCCTCCCTCTTAGCAGGGAGAGAGGACAGACACACAACCTATTCCCTTGATGGTAGGGAATAGACTCCGGTAGAACAGGAAGTCACATGGTAACCCCAGCCAAAAGCTCGATGACCATTGGAGTTACCATGGAAGCAGGGCACAGTCAAGTGACATCCAGCCATTGCATCATCACACCATTAGGCATATACAGAGAAATATACATGAGAAGTACCATACTTGAACACTAGGAGGCGACATAATACCATTAGACACTGATACCTGAATATACATGCAATAAATGAATGAAATAGCAGACCTGAATACTGAGAAGGGTAACACAATACACACAGTTTGCAGTGGACCATAGCTTTCCAGAACATAACTGGTTATAATAAAAGTATGAGCATGAGAAGGGCTGTTCTGGGACACTGCATACCTCCCTACTAGAAATGAGCCGACCTTGGCGAATCACAAGCTAAGGTAGATGTGGCCGAATGAACATAGAGGACCAGGACAACAAGACAAGAGGAAGGAATGTTAGTGTGAGTGAATATGTAGATGTGTGTTTCCCACGCTCAAGGCACAGGTGACAAGAGATATGAAGAGAAAGAAAACCCTAGTGGCAGGACTTCACCTAGGGGTGCCTAACGTACTCTGGTTACAGGTAGTTAGTGCGTGGACCATCTGACATGGAAGTCAGGACTACTTAACTGCTGGCGGGGGAACCCTCAATATTCCAGTCAGTTTGACAGTAGGTTTTCAATGACAATGAGTTACCCAACTGGAAGAAAACTGTGAAGACCTGTGTACTGCCTTGGGTGTCTTTGTGAAGTGACTTGGACACCTGGAAGAGAAAGAATAAAATAACAAAAGCAAACATACATTTGGGCGCCCATACATACTGGTCAATCATACAACACAATTACTCAATAGGCCGAACACACGAAAAGGTATCCAAGGTGCAATATGTATGGACAAGTGTGAATGTTAGGTAAGACTATGTGTAGCAACTACTATGTTGGGACAAGACAGAGGTGAACAAACACTGGAGACACAGGGAAGGGAAATACAAAAGACAACAAATACTGCGAGGTCTGGAGGAGGATTGGCTCACATAACTCTGAAGACATCTGAAGAAAACTGGCTCCAATAATCTTTCCAGCTGTAGATACAATAGATACAATAATATTATGCATGGATAAAATAGAAGATCCTTCTGAAAAATACACTTTTTAGAAAATACTCCTTTAGAAAATAGACTTTCTCTGAGGCTATAGATATAAATATGTAGACTGACTTCTTTACTCAGAGGAGGAGGAAACTGTCTGACTCTGACATGAAAATATACACTGTGAGAAGAAATACTTTTTCAAAAGACACACTTTACTCTGAGACTATCTAAATGACTTTTCAGAGGTAGGAAAATATATATATATATATAAGACTCTGACAAGAAAATAGACTTTTGCTGAAGTGCAATCATGAAATACAATAATAAACCTCTGACAATCACATACTCTGGAAAATGCTTTAGGAAGGAATCGGTTAAGTGTCTCTGTGTGGTAGAGTCTCTTTAGGCAACATAGAACATCATCCATGTAAAGGCTCTGGGACAGGCACTGAAGAACAGTTTGGTCAATGAGTGTCCATCAGCACATAGCTGGGTGATAATAAGGAAACTTGGTCAGGAGGACCAGGCACGAACCTTGAACGTTGCAAAACAGTGAACAAAACTGAAAAGGAAAACAGTTTAACCCCTAGACGACCCTGGACTTAGGGTTATGTCATGGAAGTCTGTCCCCAGACGACCCATGACGTAACCTTACGTCCTGGGTGTTTTTCCCGCTATGATGCGCGCTCCGGAGCGGAGGGCGCTTCATAGCAGGTGGGGGCCGGCTGCAATCAGCAGCCGGGACCTCACCGGTAATGACACGCTGCAGCGATCGCGCTGCCGCGTGTCATTAACCCCTTAAACGCCGCGATCGCGGCGCGACCGCGGCGTTTAAGTGTAAGTGACAGGGGGAGTCTCCTGTCACTAACCGATCGGGACCCCCGCAGTGTGACTGTGGGGGTCCCGATCGTTGAAACGGACTGCCGGAGGTCTCTTACCTGCCTCCGTGTGGTCCGATCGGCGATCTGCAGGCTCAATGAGCAGATCGCCGATAACACTGATCAATGCTATGCCTATGGCATAGCATTCATCAGTGTGAAAATCAAAGTACTGGATGTAAAAGTCCCCCAAAGGGACTTCAAAAGTGTAAAAAAAAAAAAGTTCAAAACACCAACACACTACCCCAAAACCCCTCCCCCAATAAAAGTCTAAATCACCCCCCGTTCCCATTATATAAATAAAACATATAAAAATAAATAAATAGATAAACATATAATATACCGTAGCGTGCGTAATTGTCCGATCTATTAAAATATAATAAGCGTCATTGCGAACGGTAAACGGCGTACACGAAAAGAGGGGAAATAGTGCGCTGATTACCGATTTTATGTTACATTATATATTAAAAAAAATCAATAAAAAGTGATCAAAACGTCCGATCTTCACAAATATGGTATTAATAAAAACTAGAGATTATGGCGGAAAAAATGACACCCCATACAGCCCCGTAGGTGAAAAAATAAAACCGTTATAAGCGTCACAATAGGCCCATTTTATTAATATTTAATTGCCAAAAAAAAGGATTTCATAAAAAAAATACATATATAACATTAAAGAATCTGTGTAACCTGCATATGATTGTGTTCAGACTGACCTATAGAATAATAGTGTCATGTCGCTGTTACCATATACTGCATTACGTAGACACAGGAGCCCCCCAAACGTTACCATATTGCATTCTTTTTTACGATTTCACCTATTTATATCTTCATAAATAATATATTTGTAATTCCATCATACATGTTATGGTAAAATGAATGACGCCATTACAAAGTACAACTATTCCTGTAAAAAACAAGCACTTACATGGCTTGTAGATAGAAAACTGAGAGTGCTGGAGCTCTTAGAAGGGGAGGAGGGAAAAACGAAAGCACTAAGATCAAAATTTGCGCAGTCCACTGGGTCATTTTGGGCCTGGTCCTCAAAGGGTTAAGGACTTTGGTCTCTGTAGCGGATTATTGTGAAGAGGCGGGAGGAACCTCATTAGGCCCCTTCTCCCACAATGCTAGGGGTCACTGTGGTGACGGGGGAGATGATTGGCGCCACATGGTAAGTGACCGTAGTAGTGGAGCAAGCGGCTTTAGCCACAGCAGCAGGAGCAGTAGAGCAGGCTGCGGTGGTAGCTGAACCTGGAGCCCTGGAAGCAGTAGTGATAGAACCCAGCGGTTTAAAATCCTGCCAATCTTCGTTCCAGTTCTCTGAGGGAGTTGGTAGGAAGGGCCGCTGTACCGGATTCTTAGGCCGGGTAACTGCTGCAGCCCATGGACCCTTTGGGGATCCCACCAGGGTATACTCAATCACTTCTCCAGGAACAAGGTTATTGAGATAGGCGGGTTGGTAGTCCCGCATTACAGCTCGTCTATTCACCAGCACTAGTAACCCGGTGTACTAATCCATGACCAGGCCGTACCCCCGTCGCTTGTCAAATTTGGTCACGGTTCCTCTCCTCCTTTCTAGGGGGGCAGCACCGGGTCGAGGTTTTTCCAACTTGCGGATGAACAGATGTAGCATGAGATTCCAGATAGGGGGTATATGGGTGACCCCACAGCGAAGCATAATCTGGATAAGGCACAGATGGAGGTGGTTCCGGTGCTAGGCCAGGTTGGGGAGAGAAGGTATCACCGGCAGTAGGGGCTGCTGTGAACTGCCGGGCGGTGGTAGCTGCTGCAGCACCGTGGTAGCCATAGCGGGCGCAGCTTTAGTGGCAGGGGGTAAAAGAGTAAGAGCCCGCTGGATCTCGTCCACCAACTGCATGACCCTAGGCTCCCGGCCAAATACCCATTGCGGGAGAGGTGGAGAATCTCGGCCAGGGGGTCGCCACAGGTCCGGGGAGATGGGGCCCTTAGAGAGAGTCTTACCCCAGAGCTCCGAGTCTGGAGGCACTGTCAAGGACCCGTCTACGATCCGGACATCGTCGGAAAAAAGCGATGGTCCGGTGGAGAAGGTGTAGCGGGAGGAGCCGGAATGCTCAGGGCTGGAGGCACCGCTGAGTCCAGAAGAAGTCTCCTCATCTCTGTCAGGGGAGCTTGGTGTGGAGGCCCGGCTTGGATGCCCTCCTCTGGACCGGAGGGAACCCCAGCTACTGTCCCTGTCCGAGGGCAGCGGGGCTAGCAAACAGGCTGGATCGAGTTCGGGCAGAAGCGTAGGAAGCGCCGGTAGAGGAAGTACGGCAGCCGCGGAGTTACACTCCTCACAGGACGCCATCTTGCTACGCACTGGCGTGGTCTTGAGGACCTGGGAGGAGGCGGAGCACAGAGGCTGAAGTTCCGGCCCAGCAGTCTGCCCGGCAACAGTGACGTCATCTAGCGCAGGCAGCCAATCAGGAGCAGTCAATGCAAAGTCTATGGCGCCGGGCGATTCCCTAGCTTGGGCAGCATGGCAATTAACCCCCTCCTCTCCGGGGTATGGCGCAGTTAGAAATTGGAGAAGACAGCGGCCATCTTGTGTACAGTCTAGGGCCCTGAGCGCCTCGATTACCCCCATGGTGATATGGCAAAGTCTCTTTGGGGTGGCGGCACACTCTTGGTGGCACACAATGCGATCGTAATCCTGTTCGTGACGCCAAAAATGCGATGCCCTGGCCCCTAGGGGCCACTCCGTAGTATAGATGGTGCTAACAGGCAGGAACCGGGGCAGCTGTAGGATAATGTGGTCACGGTGTAGGCACGAGGGTGATACAGCTGGACAACGGGCTCCTGACCATGCGGGAATACTGGGCATGCGATTCTTCGTTGTCCTGAGTCAGGGCACCAATTATCACACCAATGCCAAGGTTCAGAAACAACGGTAGTTGTATACAGGGGCGGTCTTGGCATTTCTGGGGCCCCAAGCGAAGTTATGTCTGGGGCCCCCCCTCGACACGCGTTCCAAAACAATAGACCACTGTGTGTTGCTCCCAGTGGTATACACCCCTTGTGTCCTGCCCCCAGTAGTATAAAGACCCCTGTGTGTTCCCCCAGTTATATATAGCCCCCCGTGTGCTCCCCCAGAAGCATATAGACCTCCTGTGTGCTGCCCCAGTTGTATATAGACCCCCTGTGTGCTGCCCCCAGTTGTATATACCCCCTGTGTGCTCCCCCACTAGTATATCGGCCCCCTGTGTGCTCCCTCAGGGGTATTTAGCCCCCCTGTGTGCTCCCCCACTTGGATATAGACCTCCTGTGTGCTCCCCCACTTGGATATAGACCCCTGTGTGCTCCTCCAGTAGTATATAAACCCCCTGTGTGGTTCCCCCAGTAGTATATAGACCCCCTGTATGCCCCACCAGTATTATATAGACCCCTTGTGTGCTGCCCCAGTAGTATACAGACCCCTGTGTGCTCCCCCAGTTATATATAGACCACCTGTGTGCCTCACAAGTAGTATATAGACCCCCTGTATGTTCCCCCAGTAGTATATAGACCCCCTGTTTGCCCCACCAGTAGTACATAGACCCCTGTGTGCTCCCCCAGTAGTATATAGCCCCCCTGTGTGCTCCCCCACTTGGATTTAGACCTCCTGTTTGCTCTCCAATTTGTATATAGACCTCATTCTGCTGCCTTAAGTAGTATATAGACCCCCTGTGTGCTGCCCCCAGTAGTATTATATAGACCCCACTGTGAAGCCCCAGTAGTCTATAGCCCCCTGTGTGCTCCCCCTGTTATATAGCCCCCCTGTGTGCTTCCCCATTTATATAGACCCCAGATGTGCGCTCCCCCAGTTACAGAGGCCCCTGTGTGCTCCCCCTCCCATATAGTATATAACACAATAAAACAAACACTTATACTCACCTGGGTACGGGCGTCTCCTCTTCTCTTCACTCTTCCGGCCGCAGGAAGGGTTTTCCCTGCGATCACAAGAGGCCGCACTCCCCTTGTCCTGGCGCCGATGCTCCAGTGATGTCACTGGAGCGCCAGCACCACAAGGACAAAGCTGCCACTTGTGACCGCAGGGAAAACCCTTCCTGTGGCCACAAGAGTGACTGACAGGAAGGGGGCCAATGTCTCCCGCCCTATCAGGGCTGCTGCATGTAACCATGATCGCTCATTATGAGTGCTTATAGTTACAGTTTAGATGGCAGCAGCGAGCGGGGCAGCGGCCATGTCCAGCGGTCTTGAGCACAAGAGCGGGGCGTGGGGCCCCCCTGGATGTTGGGGGCCCCAAGCGATCGCTTGGTGTGCTTGGTGCCAAAGACCGCCACTGGTTGTATATTTATTGTAACGGTGGTAACTAGTAGCAACAGTCTCTCCGGATGCAACCGGGAATAAGGCAATCTTGAATAAAGCAGAGTAATGGGTGATGCTGCAATAGGCTGTGAGAGTAGAGTGCTGAATGATGGGAGTAGTAGTGATACTGAAGTTGAGATGCTGGGTGGAATGAGACTTGAATGAAATACTTGCTGTTGATGATTAGAGAAGATGATGATGATAGGAACTGAAGAATGACCGAAGAATCGACACCCAGATGAGAATCTTGAGACTTAAGACAGGAACATAGCCAGTGGACAGGAGCAGCAGAGCACACGCAGGCCTCCCTCTTAGCAGGGAGAGAGGACAGACACACAACCTATTCCCTTGATGGTAGGGAATAGACTCCGATAGAACAGGAAGTCACATGGTAACCCCAGCCAAAAGCTCGATGACCATTGGAGTTACCCTGGAAGCAGGGCACAGTCACGTGACATCCAGCCATTGCATCATCACACCATTAGGCATATACAGAGAAATATACATGAGAAGTACCATACTTGAACACTAGGAGGCGACATAATACCATTAGACACTGATACCTGAATATACATGCAATAAATGAATGAAATAGCAGACCTGAATACTGAGAAGGGTAACACAATACACGCAGTTTGCAGTGGACCATAGCTTTCCAGAACAGAACTGGTTATAATAAAAGTATGAGCATGAGAAGGGCTGTTCTGGGACACTGCAGTTCCACTCTGGAACCTAATGGTATATGTCCCTGTATACTCCCTAGTTATCAAAGCTGGCTCTTCTAACTTGGTGGAGGCGCACTAGGGCCTTCCCTCTTTAATCCTACTGGCATGGGGGGGGGGGGGAGTGGGGCTATATGAAGCATGCAAAATTGAGGCATTCATTAAATAGGACCTGTCACCCCCCATGCCGGCGTGACAGGCTCCCAACCCCCCGCTAAAGCCCCCTATACTTACCTGATCATGCGGGGTCCCGCTTCTTGATCCGGTCCAGTGACGGAGATTTCAGCACCCGAAGCCCGATGAACGTGCTCCTGAGATGAGTCCGACGCTCATAGAGAATGAATAGAGCGTCAGACTCACCATTCTTTCTCTATGAGCGTCACGCGCCGGGCTTTGGCCGATAAAATCTCTGTCACCGGACCGGATCAAGAAGCGGGACCCGGCGCGATCAGGTAAGTATAGGGGGCTCTAGCGGCGGGTCGGGAGCCTGTCACCCAGGCATTGGGGGTGACAGGTTCTGTTTAAGTCCTAAAGGGGAAACTGTTGGCAGTATATACATTCACCTAGTCTCTTTTTGGAGTAAGATTCTATTCAAATCTCCTTTCCTCTGTGGTGGTTGCTGTAATGGCCCGTTCACACTGATTAAAACAGGCGGTAATTCCGAGCGGATCGCCTGCCTCAGACTCTGCTCGGAATCCCATCTGCCTCACTGTGATGTCTTGCTTGTCTCTGCTCCTCATTGCTCTCTGCTCAAAGAATTGACATGTCAATTCTTTGAACGGAGAGCAGCGGAGAGCAGAGGCGCACAAGACATCATATTAAGAAAGTGAGGCAGATGAGATTCCGAGCAGAGTCCGTGGTGGGCGTTCCACTCAGAATTTCTGCTTGTTTTGTTCAGAGTGAACGGGCCCGAAAGGTTACGCTTTCTGGGTTGCCCCCATGATGTTCTTGGGTGTGTTTGGCCAGTGGGGTGTCTCTCTTGTTACGGATATCCCCTGTATGCTCTAAAATTCTCTTGCACCATTCCCTGGACTGGTGATGGATGACTCTGTGTAACCTGATCCCCAATACTCCACCATTTACAGTATGTGATCAGGGATAGTGTTAGGACTAGGAATAAACGCTCAGGCCGGTTGCTGGGGGCGCGGCGACGGCGTCCATAGCAGCCGGTCTGCTGTGCATGTTTTTCACTAACTCTGCTCTGCTACTCCTTGTTGAAGCAGTGGCCAGGGTGCTCAGCATAAGCTGTAGTAGGTTTCACTGATTGTTGATTGACAGCTGACAAACCAGTCAGCTGTCAGTACCTGGGCAGGATCTGGAGCCTCAGCCCCTATCACTCCTGGGGGCTGGGACTACAGGTTGCATAAGTATCCTCCTCTGTCTTCCACCCCCTGCCTGTGAAAGTGCCTAGTTCGCTAGTGTATCTGGATCAAGTGTTTTCCCTGCTTTGTATTTCTGATAACTTGACTTCTGACTTATCGACTACCCCTTGGACACGTTTTGTACTGCACTGCTCGACTGTTACTGACCTTGCTCTCATTGTGTTTTGTCTGTCTTGTTTCGTTTAGTGTTGCACTTTAGTAGATCGGGGACTGCCGTCCAGTTGTCCGTTTGCCACCTAGGGCATCTGAGGCAAGCAGGTAGGGGCAGCGGGGCGGGTGCCAGCTTTAGGGCTCACCTGTCCTTGTGTCTCCCTGTCCCTATCCTAACATTTTCACAGGCCCATACCCACGTCAGCGATCTCGACGGTTCACCATGTCTGCTGAGCCGTCAGTAGCTGATCGCTTGGATGATATTGTGACCCTGATGGAAGGCATGGCTGGTGCCGTGGCGCAATTGTCACACCGAGTTGATTCTCTAACCCTGTCGGCGACGCAGACGGCCCCTGTGACAGTTCCAGTGCAGACTTCCCGGCCCAAAATGCTGATGCCAGATCTGTTTGATTGAAACCCCGACAAATTCAGGACATTTAGGGAGGCTTGTAAGTTATACTTTAGGTTTAATCCTTTCTCAGGGGATGCTGAGAGAGTTGCTATGATAGTGTCTCTCCTCCAGGGGGCACCCCAGGATTGGGCTCTGTCCCTTCCTCCTGAAGCCCCTGAATGGGGATCAGTCCAAAGTTTTTCTTGGTCCTTAGGACAAATTTATGACGACCCCAATCGTGCCGCTTTAGCTGAGTCTCATCATTTGTCCATTCAGCAAGGCCGCCGCACGGCAGAGGACTATTCTTCTGAATTTAGGCAGTGGAGTGCAGTTACTGGATGGCCTGACGCTCCCCTAAAGACTCTTTACCGCCAGGGACTGTCAGATGCTATTAAGGATACTATGGTTAGTCATCCCTCCCCTAACTCACTGAGTGACTTGATGACTCTTGCCATCTCCATAGACAGACGCCTAAGAGAGAGACGGCGGGAGAAACAGGGGGTGACGACTACTTATACACGTCAGAGTCAGTCAGCCAGACCTTCCCTGACCCCTCTTAGGGCTACGAAATCCTCGTCTCCTCAATTGCCAGGAGAAGAGCCAATGATGTTGGGATCTACCTCAACCGCAGCCCGCAGGAAGCACGCCTAGAGATGTCTCTGTGCCTCTACTGTGGGAAGCCTGGTCACTTCGTCCACAATTGTCCTTCCAAACCAAAACAGCAGTCGGAAAACTCCAGTGCCTGAGTGACAGTCCGGAGGGTCACTCAGGCACCCAGGTACCTCCGAAAAAATTTGATAAATTTTTCCTGCCTATTACTTTGTATTCTAAGGTGATTGTCTTCTCCTGTCAAGCTATGGTTGATTCAGGCGCCGCCCTGAACTTTATGCGTACCTCTGTGGCATTGTCCCTGGGTTTAGAACTGGTTCTCCTTTGTTTTCCTTTTTCAGTTGCAGGTGCTGACTCGGCCCCCCTAAGTGGTGGAAAAATTAGATTCCGGACCCCAGAAGTATCAATGAGGGTGGGATGTCTCCATTATGAGTTTATTTATTTTATTTATTTATTTTTTGTCATGGACAAGGTGGCCGCAGACATCATCCTGGGGTTACCCTGGTTACGTCTACACAACCCGGTATTTGATTGGAGAACCACCGAGTTAGTTAAGTGGGGTAATTCTTGTGGTTCCCACCTGTCTCAAGTTAACCCTAAAGTGTGCACTGTCAGTAGTGCTTCTGATATACTTGAATACATTTATGATTTCTCTGATGTGTTTAATGAGGCCATTGCTGATGCCTTGCCTCCTCACCGTCTGTATGACTGCGCCATCGATCTCGTGTCTGGGGCCAAGTTTCCTAAAGGCCGTATTTTTAACTTGTCCCCCCCAGAACGAGAGTCGATGTGTCAGTACATACAGGACAGTCTGAGAAAGGGTCACATTCGGCCTTCCGTGTCTCCCATGGGTGCTGGTTTTTTCTTCGTGGAGAAGAAAGATGGAGGCCTACGTCCTTGTATAGACTATAGAGAATTAAATAAGATCACCATTAAGGATCATCACCCACTTCCCCTGATCCCGGATCTCCTGAACCAGGTGGTAGGCGCCCGTTGGTTCTCCAAAATTGACCTTCGGGGTGCATACAATTTGATCTGGATCAGGGAAGGTGATGAGTGGAAAACGGCGTTTAACACTCCCGAGGGGCATTTTGAGTATCTTGTGATGCCCTTCGGACTGAGTAATGCCCCCGCCGTTTTCCAGAGGTTCGTTAATGACCTGTTCCGCGACCTGTTCGGCCAATTTGTCGTGATTTACCTAGACGACATCCTCATCTACTCCCCTGATTGGGAATCACATGTAAAACATGTCCGTGAGGTGCTGTCTAGACTAAGGAAGAATTCTCTTTGTGCCAAGCTCTCTAAGTGTCTATTTGGAGTCAAGGAGGTTGGATTCTTAGGGTACATGCTCACTCCAGAATTGGTACAAATGGACCCTAAAAAAGTGTCAGCGGTGTTAGAGTGGGCAAGGCCCACCACCTTTAACAGAGTTAAAAAAAAAAGGTACGGATCCAACCTCCTGGTCTCCCGAGGCCGAACAGGCCTTTGTCCGGTTGAAGCATAGTTTTTCGTCTGCCCCTGTATTGGTGCACCCCAACTCGGAGCTACCATTTGTGGTAGAAGTGGATGCATCCGAGACAGGTGTTGGGGCCGTATTGTCCCAGGGTAAAGAGCCTTATACCAACCTAAGAGCCATTGCATACTTCTCCAGGAAGTTCTCCTCCTCAGAAATGAATTATGACATCGGTAACCGGGAGCTTTTGGCCATTAAATGGGCTTTTGAGGAATGGAGACACTTCCTGGAGGGAGCCAGACACCAGATTACGGTCCTAACAGACCACAAAAATTTGCTGTATTTGGATGAGGCCAAAAGGTTAAATCCCAGACAAGCACTCTGGGCCCTGTTCTTCACCCGGTTCCATTTTGTTGTGACTTACCGTCCTGGGTCTAAAAATGTAAAGGCAGATGCCTTATCCCGAAGCTTTGGGTTTTGTGAAGCACCTCAGGTGGAATCAGAAGGTATCCTGACCCCTGGTACAGTAATAGCTAGTATATCTGTGGATCTGAAAAATGCTATTTTGAAATCACAGGGGGATGCGCCGAATGATTCACCTTCTGACAAATTGTTTGTGCCGGTAAACCTCAGATGGGCAGTATTAAAAGAGGTTCACTCCTCGGTACTGGCAGGTCACCTAGGTATAGCAGGAACAGGTTACCTACTTACTCGCTCTTGTTGGTGGCCTTCTTGGCAGAGGGATGTTCGAGAAGTCATGTGAGACCTGTGCCCGGGCTAAGACCCCTAGGTCTTTACCCGAGGGTCTACTTCAACCTCTCCCTCTGCCCAGTCGGCCATGGTCCCATATTTCCATGGATTTTGTCACAGATCTTCCTCCTTCCCAAGGGAAGACTGTGATTTGGGCGATTGTGGACCGATTTACTAAGATGTGTCATCTTATTGCACTTAATAAGTTACCTAGCGCTAGAACAATGGCCGGATTGTTCGTGCGGCATGTTCTCCGGTTGCATGGGATACCAATGAATATTATCTCAGATAGGGGTGTCCAATTTGTGGCAAAATTTTGGAGAGCGTTCTGCAACATGCTAGGAATATCGTTGTCCTTCTCATCGGCTTTTCACCCTGAGACTAACGGCCAGACTGAGCGCTTAAATCAATCATTAGAACAATACTTACGGTGTTATGTTTCTGAAAACCAAGATAAATGGTCAAAGTTCCTACCGATGGCAGAATTCGCTCTCAATAACCACGTAAACACGTCAACACAACAATCCCCCTTCTACTGTAATTATGGTTACCATCCCCAGTTTTCTGCTATTCCCAATAATGAAACACAATTTTCATCTGTAGCTGAGTTGACCCAAAAACTGTGCACAGTTTGGGCAGAGAGTCTGGTGACTCTTCAAGATGCCCAGCAAAAACAAATAAAATACGCCAACCGTAAACGCCGTCCCGGCCCTGACTACTCCGTTGGTGATAAGGTTTGGTTGTCAACAAAAAATTTGCATCTCCGTGTTTCCTCTCACAAACTTGCTCCTCGTTTTATTGGTCCATTCCCCATCATCAAAGTCATAAAACCAGTGTCTTTCAAGTTACAGTTACCCCGATCTCTGCGTGTGCACCCTGTGTTCCATAAGAGTCTCCTTAAACAATATGTACCTCCTGTGAGTCCTCATCCTCCACCTTCTCCAGTGGTAATACAGGGGGAATTAGAGTTTGAGGTGGAACGGATTCTAGATTCTAGAAAAGTACGCAATTCCACACAGTATTTAATACACTGGAAGGGCTACGGCCCGGAAGAGCGTACATGGGTAACTGCACAAAATCTCCATGCTTCTGATTTAATCAGAAAATTTCATCTGTCATACACTGATAAGCCTGGAGGTCATCGTGAGGGTCCGGAGGCCCCTCCTCAGGGGGGGGGGGGGGTTCTGTTAGGACTAGGAATAAACGCTCAGGCCGGTTGCTGGGGGCGCGACGACGGCGTCCATAGCAGCCGGTCTGCTGTGCATGTTTTTCACTAACTCTGCTCTACTACTCCTTGTTGAAGCAGTGGCCAGGGTGCTCAGCATAAGCTGTAGTAGGTTTCACTGATTGTTGATTGACAGCTGACACACCAGTCAGCTGTCAGTACCTGGGCAGGATCTGGAGCCTCAGCCCCTATCACTCCTGGGGGCTGGGACTACAGGTTGCATAAGTATCCTCCTCTGTCTTCCACCCCCTGCCTGTGAAAGTGCCTAGTTCGCTAGTGTATCTGGATCAAGTGTTTCCCTGCTTTGTATTTCTGGTAACTTGACTTCTGGCTTCTGACTTATCGACTACCCCTTGGACTGCACTGCTCGACTGTTACTGACCCGGATTCCTGACCTTGCTCTCATTGTGTTTTGTCTGTCTTGTTTCGTTTAGTGTTGCACTTTAGTAGATCAGGGACTGCCGTCCAGTTGTCCGTTTGCCACCTAGGGCATCTGAGGCAAGCAGGTAGGGGCAGCGGGGCGGGTGCCAGCTTTAGGGCTCACATGTCCTTGTGTCTCCCTGTCCCTATCCTAACAGATAGTCCCCTATTATGTCCCCCACTGAATTATGGCCCACTGAAGATTTCGACAGTTAATGCTGTCCGCAAATGCTATTGCTTTTGCAGACAGATTTAACAAATGTCTATTGGCTGTAGGTGGCCCCTGGCCAGCAACCTGTGCTCCTGAAGGGCCCACACGGCTACCGAATGTTGTGTCTGACCATTTAGCTGTATGTGATTGTATGTGAAGAGAACATACAGTTGAATGCAGCAGGGTGATTGACAAGGTGAGGAGAGCATTTACTCCCCACCCTGCCAATCACTGTTGTGGCCACAAAAGGCCGTTTCCTCCCTTAGAGCTGTGGGACATGAGTGATGTCACTTGTGCGGTCACAGAGCAGAGAGAGAGTTGACCTAAGAAGACTACAGAACTGGACTGCACAGCAGGTAAGTATGGCTTTTTTTCTTTAGTTATAGAGGAGAAGACCTATGTGGGTGGGGGGGGGGGGGGGTCTAACTCCTGGGAAGGATGCTATCTATGGGGGTTGGGGTATGATATGTGCTGGCTAACTGAAAAGGGGGTACCTAATTTGGAGGTACAGTCTACTCACAGTGGCGGTGGGGGTGTCTAACCACCAGGAGGATTACCAGGGAGATTACTGCTGGGGAAGGGGGTGGCTGCATGGGGAATACATACCAGGGGGATTACCTACATGACATGGTGCTGGAGGCGATGCATGGAGGATTCATGGAGGATACTACCTTTGGGGTTTTGCCTGCACAGAGAGGTCTAAATACTAGATAGATGCAGAGGGAAATAATTACTATATTGAGGCACAGAAGGCCTATCTTCTATATGGAGGAACAAGGGGGATAATTCTGACACTATCTGGTTCTGACATGTGACACCCTGATCATTTTTTATTTAATTTTTTGTGAGGCGGTACAAGTAAAAAACACAATTTAGCAGCTGTTTTTGATCATTGTTTTGTACACCGTTTACTATATGTTACATATGACATCGTTATCGTTATTTGTCAGGTCAGTACGATTACAGTTATATCCATTTTATATAGCTTTTGTTATAGTTTATGGCATTTATACTATAAAAACTGTTTGTGTCTTGCATATTGTAAAAACAGTAATATTTTAATTTTTTCACCAATGGAGTTATGTGAGGGCTTTTTTTTTGCAGCATAAGCTGATGTTTTTAGTGGTACACCTTTTGGTTACATGTGACGTTTTGATAGCCTTTTTCTATATTTTTTAGGGGTCGGGATTAAAAAAAAAAGTCCTTTTGGTTAATTTTTTTTTTTTACAGCATTAATTTGGCGGGATAATTAATGTAACGTGTTATTAGATGGGGTCATTACGTACGTGTCGATACCAAATATGTATATTTTATTTATAGGCGATCATTTATAAAGAGGGGGGGGGATGTGTATTTTATTTATTTATTTTATTTATTTATTTATTTATGTAACGTATTTATTTACGTATTTATGTGTGTGTGTGTGTGTTTTTTCACTTTCACTTCTGATCTGTGCTGTAATGTAATGTAATGATTGTTTTAACCATAGCAGCCCAGACGGATTAAGCAGCGTCTGGGTTGCTATGTTTACCCCCCTGAGCCGTGCAATCGCTCACGCTGCTCCGGGGGGGAGATTGGGCGTCAGAGGGAGCGGATCTCCCTCTGGATTCCCCATAGACGCTGCAGTCCCATGGACCGCAGCACCTATGGGGTTAACTGCCCAGGGGGTTGCAGGAACCACCAGCTTTACATGACGTTCCAGGAACATCATTTTGCGGCAAGGCTAATGATGTTCAGCTCGGACCTTCACCTGACAATAGACCCCGGTAAGTGGACCTTCACTAAAAGTTGTTGAGTACCCCTGCTCTAGGGTCACTTGTTGTCACCTAGATTTATCAGGTTAGGAACTATAGTAGTCAGAATTACCTACCTATGCCCGTTCGGAAAGTTTCAGCTTCAGTTTTTTAACATATCTGACAGGTGACAAATTGCCGCTACCAGGGGCGTAACTAGAAATGGCTGGGCCCCATAGCAAACGTTTGATTGGCCCCCCCGCCTCAATCGACCACTACGCCATCAACACACTCAGCTCTACACAGGTTCTGTACACCATATAAATTACAGTACAGTTATATTAATTGACTCACAGGGGACGTCTTCTTTGATCGGAGTTGTTTCCTTTTCATTTTCTTCTTCATCCTTCCTGGGCCATTATGAGAACTTCTCAGAGCCACGAATCCACAGAATCCACAGAATCTGCCAGAGAAACATATTAGGCTCCTCACTCTGGCACCATCCTCATCTCTATACACACTGCACATTTGTATTGGCCCCTTTACACCCTTGTTTAGTGCATAGCCCTGACACTATGTGATCCCCTTATAGTATATGCCCCTCTGTGTATTCCCCCTTACTGATGCCACCCTTGTTGGCCCCTTATAAATTACCCCCCTGTGTCATCCATCCCCCTTATAGATGGTCCCCCATGTTGTCCCCCTATAGATGCCCTTTCATTTGGTCCCCTTATAAATGCCCCCTTATGGTGTCCCCCTATAGATGGCCCCTTGTATTATCCCCCTATATATACCTCCCTGTATAATCCCCCATAGATTGGCCCCCCTGTATTATCCCTCATAGATGGCCCCCTGTATAATCCCCCATAGATTGGCCCCCCCTGTATTATCCCCCATAGATGGCCCCCTGTATATCCCCCATAGATGTCCTCCCTGTATATCCCCCATAGATGTCCCCCCTGTATATCCCCCATAGATGGCCCCCTGTATATCCCCAATAGATGCTCCCCCTGTATATCCCCCATAGATGTCCCCCTGTATATCCCCCATAGATGTCCCCCCTGTATATCCCCCATAGATGGCCCCCTGTATATCCCCCATAGATGGCCCCCTGTATATCCCCAATAGATGCTCCCCCTGTATATTCCCCATAGATGCCCCCCCCCTGTATATCCCCCATAGATGGCCCCCTGTATATCCCCAATAGATGCTCCCCCTGTATATTCCCCAAAGATGCCCCCCCTGTTAATCCCCCATAGATGCCCCCCTCTGTATATCCCCCATAGATGGCCCCCTGTATATCCCCCATAGATGGCCCCCTGTATATCCCTCATAGATGTCCTCCCTGTATTATCCCCCATAAATGGCCCCCCTGTATATCCCCTATAGTTGGCCCCCCTGTATATCCCCCATAGATGGCCCCCCTGTATATCCCCCATAGATGGCCCCCCCCTGTATATCCCCAATAGATGCTCCCCCTGTATATTCCCCATAGATGCCCCCCCCTGTATATCCCCCATAGATGGCCCCCTGTATATCCCCCGTAGATGGCCCCTTGTATATCCCCAATAGATGCTCCCCCTGTATATTCCCCATAGATGCCCCCCCCTGTATATCCCCCATAGATGGCCCCCTGTATATCCCCCATAGATGTCCCCCCCCTGTATATCCCCAATAGATGCTCCCCCTGTATATCCCCAATAGATGCTCTCCCTGTATATTCCCCATAGATGCCCCCCCCTGTATATCCCCCATAGATGGCCCCCTGTATATCCCCCATAGATGCTCCCCCTGTATTATCCCCCTTTGCAAAGCAGATAGAAAATAAAAAAACACAACTCACCTAACTCCCCCGTAGGCTGTCTTCTCCTCTTCTCCCGGGGGGGGGGGCATCCTGGGGATTTCCGGGTAGCACAGGTGTCGGGCTCAGCGTGGCTCAGTGTCCGCTGGGGCAAGTACTTCCGGCGCAGGGTGCATCTCTAACAAGCGCTCCTGTGCCGGAAGTACAGGCTGGGGCGGACGCTGAGCTCACTGGTACTGGTACTGCCGGGACGGCAATATGGCGGCAAGGGGGGGCAGCATCCCCCGCAGCACAGGTACCAGTGAGCTCAGCGTCCGCCCCTAGCCTGTACACAGGAGTGCTTGTTAAGAGTGCTGGAAGTCCCTGCGCCGGAAGTACTTGCCCCGGCCCCCGGAGGACGCCAAGTCACTCCGAGCCTGTCACCTGTGCTGCCCGGGAATCCCCGGGACACCCCCGGACCCCAAACAGCTGTAGCACCCAGGAGGCCTGCTCAGACGCCGGGTGCTATAGGCTATGTGAGCTCCGGGGGCCCGCGCCACGGGCCCCTGATGCGGCGGGGCCCCGTAGCGGCCAATACGGCTGCTACGCCAGTAGTTTTGCCACTGGCCGCTACCCTGAAGCTGCTCGACACCTCCATCAACTGTTTACAACCAGGGATCAGTCACTCCATTAGGCATGTGGGGGGAGTGTCTGATGCTTGGCACGCTCCAGAGTGCAGCAGTGACATCAGATGCACTGGGGCTTTGCGGCTGATATATTGTATTACAGCCACTGGCTCTCCCTGCTATTCTGCCACTGCAGCAGGACAGAACCAAGTCTCCTTTCGGAGGATACACTGTAAATAATTTATACTACATTGGTTGAGGCATATTAAAGGGGTAGTGCGGTGTAAGACATTTTTTCACTAAATAACACATATTACAAAGATATACAACATTGTAATGTGTGTTATTTAAGTGAATGGTCCCCTTCCCCATGTCCCCTCCCCATGACCATGGACCCGGAAGTTTGATTCAGTATACTTACGGAATCACTGTCGACCCTGGCTGCCATCTTGGGACGATCACGTCATCTTCAGGAGGCCGGCCTGACTGCTCCAGCCCTCCCTCATCCCGGCCCCCATTCAGTGCGTCATCAGCTGCTCAGCCACCATTGGCTGAGCATAACAGAAGATGTCTGGGGCTTCTGTTATGCTCAACCAATCGCGGCTGAGCAGCTGATGACGCCATTTATGGCCACTTATGGCCAGAAGTGACACAGGATGAACTATGCCGAAGGGAAGTGATGTCCTCTTCAGACAATGCTGACCAATGAAAGGAGCTATGCTGGTACATGCACAATCTCACCCAACTCGTGACAACATTATAACAAGACAACACAAGCCACGTACAGGTGCAATATAGTAGTAGGATTGTGCAATGGTGGACAGTCAAATTAGATGTTTAAGGTGGGGAACTGCCAGGACTGCTGAGGGAGGGGAGTAGGCAGGGTGGGACGACTGTGATGAAGAACTGAGGGAAAGCAATGCCTTTTTTTTTTTTTTAATACTTTTAGTGTACAACTGCTCAACCAGGGAGTACAACCACGAAATACAGAACTAAGACCCCCAAAACAAATACAGTGGTACCTTGGTTTAAGAGTAACTTGGTTTAAGAACATTTTGGTTTAAGTGCTCACAGTTTTTAAAAATTGTGACTTGGTTTAAGAGCATTGCTTTGGTTTAAAAGCTCCCAGTACTGGGTGGGAGCGTGAGTGGAGGAGGGGCATAGTCTGCATAGCATGGTCTACAGCCCTGTACTCTGACCCAGAAAGTCTCCCTCACCTTCCAAATCATAGCAGATCCACTTCAGGCTGGGGCTTGCATCAGGGGACAGGACTGCGGAGGTAATCTCTCCATAGCTGTAACCCCTCTCTCCCCGGACAGAAAGCACTGCAAGTATGTGCCCACATCTGCCCTGCTTATTCCTTCATGCTCCCTGCAGTGTTCGCCCTTGTGTTTCCCATCCTCTCCATTACTGTACAGTAACTTATAATATCACATATTCTGCTGTTTCTAAATGTTTGTTTCATCTGTTCTACATGTTATTCAGAATAATGAATCATTATATTTGGGGTGTGGAACCAATTGTCTGCATATCAGTGATTTCTTATGGGAAATTTGCTTTGCTTTAAGAGTGGATTTGGATTACAAGCATGGCCCTGGAACGAATTATGCTTGTAATCCAAGGCACCACTTTAGATTGTTGGTAGGTTCAGAACTTGGACAAAAAGGTAAGCAATGCTATATGCTTCTGCAGCATTATTATTTTTCCCCCCGATGTTAGAGTACCCCTTTAAAAAGAGTCACCAGTTAGTAGGAAAATCTAATCCAATGCAGGGCAGTATAGCTAGAGGTATAACCATTAGGAAGGAGCAGACTGTAATCTAGTAAGCCCACATCTGGAATACTGTATCCCGTTCTGGAGACCTACAAAAATTATCAATAAAATTAAAAAGATCCACAGAGAGGCTACAAAATGGTGGAAAATTTTAATGGTAAACCCAAAAAAATTGAACTAAATCTGTATCGTCTGGAGGAAACAAGGGAAAATGGAGAGATGACTGAAACCATAAACAATCAATATGTTGTTATAGAAGTGCTATTTTACATGCCATGGCTTAATAACATGCCAATGTGAGTGCTGCAAGCAGTACTTAGTGGGAGCCATCACTTGTAAGTCTTAATATTCTTCTTCTGCAGGTATGAAGCAAGAATCATCCAGTTCAAACACTGGTGGGCTTCAGCCATGGTTGCTTGGTCTCACAGCCATGGTTGTGTTCCTTTTTATTGTGTTCATCTTGCTGATTGTTAACAGAGTTTGGTGCAAGAAAAGGTAGGATTAGTACAAGGAACTAAGCCATGATTTTCAAGCATATATTACTGTATAGAAATGAGTGAAGCTGCCAAGAGACTAAGCCATGATTTTCAAGCATATATTACTGTATAGAAATGAGTGAAGCTGCCAAGAGACTAAGCCATGATTTTCAAGCATATATTACTATATAGAAATGAGTGAAGCTGCCAAAAGTTTGGGTTAGCATGATCTCAGGTGATCAACATTTGAATCCCGGTGCCTGAAGAAGGTTGATGCCTTTAGCAGTATCCATATTTTCCAGGCAGTCATTGGGTACATCCACCTTCTCCAGGCAGTGGGATTTAAATGTCAATTGCCTGGGTTTGTGCAATCTCCAACTTTCAGCAGGTTCGCTCATCTCTAGTATAGACATACACTCACCGGCCACTTTATTAGGTACAGCTGTCCAACTGCACGTTACCACTTAATTTCTAATCAGACAATCACATGGCGGCAACTCAGTTCATTTAGGCATGTAGACATGGTCAAGACAATCTCCTGCAGTTCAAACCGAGCATCAGTATGGGGAAGAAAGGTGATTTGAGTGCCTTTGAACGTGGCATGGTTGTTGGTGCCAGAAGGGCTGGGCTGAGTATTTCAGAAACTGCTGATCTACTGGGATTTTCACGCACAACCATCTCTAGGGTTTACAGAGAAAGAAAAAACATCCAGTGAGCGGCAGTTCTGTGGGCGGAAATGCCTTGTTGATGCCAGAGGTCAGAGGAGAATGGGCAGACTGGTTCGAGCTGATAGAAAGGCAACAGTGACTCATATAGCCAACCGTTACAACCAAGGTAGGCAGAAGAGCATCTTTGAACGCACAGTCAGCGGAAGCAGATGGGCTACAGCAGCAGAAGACCACACCGGGTGCCACTCCTTTCAGCTACGAACAGGAAACTGAGGCTACAATTTGCACAAGCTCATCGAAATTGGACAGTAGAAGATTGGAAAAACGTTGCCTGGTCTGATGAGTCTCGATTTCTGCTGCGACATTCGGATGGTAGGGTCAGAATTTGGCGTCAACAACATCAAAGCATGGATCCATCCTGCCTTATATCAACGGTTCAGGCTGGTGGTGGTTGTGTCATGGTGTGGGGAATATTTTCTTGGCACTCTTTGGGCCCCTTGGTACCAATTGAGCATCGTTGCAATGCCACAGCCTACCTGAGTATTGTTGTTGACCATGTCCATCCCTTTATGACCACAATGTACCCAACATCTGATGGCTACTTTCAACAGGATAATGCGACATGTCATAAAGCTAGCATCATCTCAGACTGGTTTCTTGAACATGACAATGAGTTCACTGTACTCAAATGGCCTCCACAGTCACCAGATCTCAATCCAATAGAGCATCTTTGGGATGTGGTGGAACGGGAGATTCGCATCATGGAAGTGCAGCCGACAAATCTGCGGCAACTGTGTGATGCCATCATGTCAATATGGACCAAAATCTCTGAGGAATGCTTCCAGCACCTTGTTGAATCTATGCCACGAAGTATTGAGGCAGTTCTGAAGGCAAAAGGGGGTCCAACCCGTTACTAGCATGGTGTACCTAATAAAGTGGCCGGTGAGTGTATGTTCCCAATTATGTTTCATTTAACTTTCATCTAAAAAAAGCGACTGAACTCCTCCCTTCTGTATAAATTAGTATTAAGAGACTTTGTTTATCAAATATGTATGATTCTTTGCAATTTAGGGCTTAAACCATAGAGTTCAGAATTATAATGGCTGCAATAGCTGTAAATAATTTGCCTTTTTTTGAAAACTAATAAGTGATATATGAGACATAATAAAAGTGGCAGAATTTTTTATAAATTTTATTTTAAGTGAAAATGGCAATATATTTGACATTTTTGATCCAACAATGTTAGCATTCTCTTGACTAGAGATGAGCGAACAGGAGCAAGACTCAAATGCTGATAGTTCGGGTTCACGTGAACCCGAACTTACTATTATCTCTACTATTGATGTTAGTGCCTCCAACGTTATTATTCTATAAACCTTTCATAATCCTATGGAAACATAACTTCTATTTTCTAGTGATGAGCAAATTTACATTTCAAATGAAACAATGTGAAAATTCTCCCAGTTTCCCAGGAATAGACCCAACTTTTCCAGGCACCGGGGGTGAAGTGGCACAGAGATCAAAGGCAGCCGGCATATAAGCCGACTGCTGAGCTAAAAATGCTTTGCTTGGTTTCTAATGTAACTTCGCTCATCTCTACTATTTTCCATCCTCAGCCAAGACATATACTGTATAAAATGGTGGTCTCTAATACCTTTGCATCATTAACTTTTTTCATTTTTTCATTCTACATTTGTGGCAATTTGCCTCTTCAAAAAATGACAACATCTGCAGCATTTATTGTGAAAGCACCCAAAAGCTTAGCTAAGAAATTAAAAATAAATGATACTGGTTCAGTTTAAACTAATATGCATTATATTTTACAGGCGTGGAATTGATGAGGAAGACAATAAAAAAGAAAGGTAATCAAACCATAATGATACTGACTGCATATACAATGTCCACACAGCTCCACTGAGCATGATTCCAGGAGGGATCCACTTTTGAAATATGGTGACTATATCTTGGTAAAAAACCACACACGGTTCCTTGGAAAGAAAAGCTTTTTTTTGCCAACAGGAAGATTAATTTCCTAGCCAATGACTCCCAAGAATAGAACCTTTTTATTCGGTCACCCACATTGGTTTAGATGTACTGTATAACAAATCCCAAATAAGGAAGATAGCTCTTTGAAATGAACCTCAAGTGTAAAGGGATTTATTCTATAGTGAAACCCCAATTGCCGAACTCCAATTCATATCTTCAGGACTGCCCATAGTATATATACACCGGCAATTGTCAATAGCAAACATGGCACTGAAATAGCTTAATGACAGGTGCTGTACACCTCGGGTGCGACAGGTGCTGTACACCTTGGGTCTGTCCGATCAGTACACTCACAACCTGATTGCAAGGTATCATCCAGTTACTACAGCAGCTAGAGGACTTTGCCTTACCTCCAGTCCTGCCATAGTAGAGTCTGGCTCAGGCAGAGCAGAGAACTGATGTAAGTGATTTATGCAATTGCAGATTTTGGTCATATTATATTTCAGAAAGAAAATTGTTAAAAAGCGATCAATAATTCCCATCTAAACCAGAATAGTACTGATAAAAACAATCATGGCGCAAAACACAAGTCCCAAATTAGCCTCATAAATTGAAAAAGTAAAGTAGAACAGTCAGAAAAGAGCAATTTTGTTTTGTTTTAGCCTATGTTCACACACAGTAAAATAAAAGCAAAATATATCCGTAATTTTGAAGTAAAAATACGGCCAAAATTTTACAGTGTCAGGCTATGTTCACACTACGTAAGTGCCATAGTGCTGCAGCCTGAGGAAATCCCGGCCGGAGTGTATACACTTGGTATACACTCTGGCTTGGACCCCTAGTGGTGCCGTAGAAAACTGATATGTCAGTCTTCTGAGGCCACTATTCAGTAAATAGTGGCCGCAGAAAACCCTGTCAATTCACACAATAGAGCGAGCGGCTCCGGCCGCTTGCTCTATTGTGTGTTGTGGGGAGTTTTAATGCAGGTGCACATGGATGCGACCGCATCAGAACTCTGCAGGGCTAAAGATCATCATGATCTTTTCAGAGACCGGCCGTTCTTACGAGGTCTGAACATAGCCTTCTAATAAACTCCATTGAGGTCAATAGAAAATTGGCTGGCAGCACACATGCAGTATGTAGCAGCTGTAATCAAACATTGGGTCCCTTTAAGAGCGACCTGGGTCCCTTTAAGAGCGACTTGGGTCCCTCTAAAAGCGACTTGGGCCCCTTTAAGAGCGACTCCGGTCCCTTTAACCCCTTAAAGACAGAGCCTGAAATGGCCTTAATGACAGAGACCAATTTTATGAATATGACCAGTGTCACTTTATTAATTAATAACTTCGGGATGCTTTTACCTATCCGGCTGATTCTGAGATTGTTTTCTCGTGACATATTGTACTTTACATTTCTGGTAAATTGGAGTCGATACTTATAACGAATCTTTATGAAAAAAAAACCAAATAACGTGAAAAATTGTGAAAAAATGCATTTTTCCAACTTTGAAACTTTTTTGCTTATACAGAAAATGGTTATACCACATAAATTATATATTAAATAGCATTCGCAACATGTCTACTTTATGTTGGCGGCATTTATTAAACGATCTTTAATTTTTTTTAGACAATAGAAAGCTTAAAACCTTAGCAGCAAATTTCCAAATTTCAGTAAAATTTCAAAATCAGATATTTTTAGGGACCTGTTCAGGTTTAAAGTGTATTTGAGGGTCCTCTATGTTAGAAAGCCCCACAAAGCACCCCATTTCCGAAACTGCACCCCCCACACTCTGCAAAAGCACATCCAGAAAGTTTTTTAACCCTTTAGGAGAGTCACAGAAATAAAAGCTAAGTGTGTAAGAAATTAGAAATTTTTTATTTTCTGTGCAGAGATTTTATTGTAATCCAATATTTTTTATATTTATAAACTTATGTGCGGCACTTATTAGCAGCCAGTAGCGGTGGGATATAGGGGGGAAAAATGCCCCTACGCCAAAAAGGAGGAGTTGCTGATCAGCGGCGCAGTTACGTGCTATGCTGATCAGCACTCAGCGGCGATAGGGCGTATAAAAAGAAAAAAAATAGAAAAAAAAAACAACTTTTTTTTTAACCTAAAGCAACTGATCAGTGAATGATATTCACTGATCAGCCGCTAGGGGGCAGTACAGGGAAGCTGACGAAGACTGACGAAGATAGGGGCCACGGAAAAGCCAGAAGAGCCGGAAATTGCCGACGGGACCCGACCGAACCCGGAAGTGAAGAGAAGAGGACGCGCGGGACCCGATCGACGCTCCGGACGCCCAGATCTGGTGAGTATAGTGCACCTACACTATACACACCTGTTCTGCACCCCTCAGCTACCTAGCTGAGGGGTGAAGAACTCGGGGACATTGTTTTTTAACGCTTTGATCGCCGTGATGGGCCGGACGGTACTGGCCGGCCTATCACAGCGATTGTGTGGGTGGCATCGGCGCCATCTTTTTCCCGGACACTAATGGCGATTGGTGCTGTCTCGGACAGCACCAATCGCCAGTGCTTTCCGGGTCACCGGGTCACCGATGACCCGGAAAGCTGTTTTCAGCTGCTATTGGCTGATCTGTATTGATCAGCCTATAGCAGCAATCGTCGGCACGGGAGAGGTTAATCAACTCCCGTGCCGACGAGCAGAGATGGCCTGCTATATATTATAGCAGGCCATCTTCCCCGACCGCTGTGTGTGAACACACAGCGATCGGAGAAACATCGGGTGTAAATTTACGTCCATTTGCGCTAAGTACCAGGGCACGGGGTCGTAAATTTACGCCCGATGTCGTTAAGGGGTTAAGAGTGGCTTGAGGCGCTTTAAGAGCGAGCTGGGTTCGTTTAAGAGCTACCTGGGTCCGTTTAAGAGCGACCTGGGTCCCTCTAAAAGCGACTTGGGTCCCTTTAAGAGCGACTTGGGTCCCTTTAAGAGCGACTTGGGTCCCTTTAAGAGCGACTTGGGTCTCTTTAAGAGCTACCTGGGTCCCTTTAAGAGCGACCTGGGTCCCTTTAAGAGCGACCTGGGTCCCTTTAAGAGCGACCTGGGTCCCTTTAAGAGCCACCTGGGTCCCTTTTAAGAGCTACCTGGGTCCCTTTAAGAGCGACCTCGGTCCTTTTAAGAGCTACCTGGGTCCCTTTAAGAGCGACTTTAAGAGCTCACTTTAAGAGCGAAATGGGTCCCTTTAAGAGCGACTTGGGTCCCTTTAAGAGCGACCTGGGTCCCTTTAAGAGCGACCTGGGTCCATTAAAGAGCGACCTGGGTCCCTTTAAGAGCGACTTGGGTCCCTTTAAGGGCGACTTGGGTCCTTTTAAGAGCGACCTGGGTCCCTTTAAAAGCGACCTGGGTCCCTTTAAGAGCGATCTGGGTCCCTTTAAGAGCGACCTGGGTCCCTTTAAGAGCCACTTGGGTCCCTTTAAGAGCAACTTGGGTCCCTTTAAGAGCGACCTGGGTCCCTTTAAAAGCGATCTGGGTCCCTTTAAGAGCGACCTGGGTCCCTTTAAGAGCGACCTGGGTCCCTTTAAGAGCGACCTGGGTCCCTTTAAGAGCGACCTGGGTCCCTTTAAAAGCGACCTGGGTCCCTTTAAGCTGCAAAAAAGAAAAGGAACAGCGCAAGGCTCACATACCGTGATACTGCAGAGCTGGATTTGTGAGTATCTATGAATAGGTGTTGCTGACCTTGGGGGGGTCGTGCTACGAGCCCGACACCGCCTGATGCTTTGTAGAAGTTTTGCTCTTTCTGCTCACTGCCGTCCGAGGATCCGAAGGAATCGGTCAGGAAATCAAAGTGAAGATTCACTCATCGGTGGCAGGATGTGTGGAGTACTCGGACGTCTGGCGCAGAGCGGCTTGTTCACAGGGTTCAAGATGAAGCATAGGAGTTGTAGTACAAGATTCTCCCACTTCTTTATTGTAAGACGTAAAAAACAATAATAGGTTTCGAGCTGCAACCCTCTTCATCAGATAATTAAAAACATGCATACATGCCCTACATTCAGCACCGACCGCCATTACTGTTAAAAGTAATGGTGGCCACGGTGCCACGTCCCGTTCGCCGTGATCGGCCAATCACGGCGATATTAGTCTAAAAAGTGTAAAAATACCTGCTCTGATCACCTCAGCTATGTAGCTGAGGTGTTCAGAGCAGGTATTAGCCTATACTCTCCTGATCCTGACGTCCGGATCGGTGTCTTCCGGGTCCCGCGGTGTCTTCTTCCGGGCGGCTGTGTTCAGCTTTTTCCGGGGCTTCAACTTCGGCTTTTTCCAGCTTCCGTCGTTTGTCTTCGTTTTTTGCCTTCTACTGCCTCCTAGTGGCTGATAAGTGTATATAATACACTTATCAGTAACTATAGGGTTGAAGACAGTTTTTTTTTTTCCCCCCATTTTTTTTTTCATTTTCCGCACCCTACTGCCGCTGAGTGCTGATCAGCATCGCACGAAAGTGCGCCGCTGATCAGCAACTCCTCCTTTTTGGCATAGGTGCTTTTTTTCCCCCCTATAGCCTACCACCACTTTCTGCTGATAAGTGCCGCACATAAGTGCGGCATTTATCCGCAACTCCTTTGTTGGCGTAGGTTTTTTTCTTACTGTTAAATAAAAAAACACGGGGCGTGTCTAGATGCCGGAGTGAGCGGACGCACGTTTCAGAGCTCCGCTCAGAGCTGACCCGCCAGGCAGTTTACCCGCAGTTACCGGGACCCCACACACCTGGACCATGACCAGAAGAGGCTCCCAGAAGCCGGTCACCAAGCCTCAGGCTCCAGGAGCCGTCATTTCGGGTCCCCTGGATACCTTCTTGGTCTCGGACCAGGCCGCCGCACATTCCAAGATGGCGCCGGCAGGGCGCCAGGCGCTGCAGCGGCTTGCGGAGCACCCTCCCCCATCAACCCGGCACTCAGAGGCAGCGGAGACATCCGAGGGAGCCCTGGACTCACCCCATCTTGCCTCCGACCATGGCAGCCTGGCATCTGGTGACGGCGGCGAGGACCGAGGTAACCCGGCTCCACACGTGGCGGCCGCCATTACAGCCGAGGAACCGGCCGCCTCTTTACAGGACCCGGTCCTTCCTGCCCCGTCGCAGCAACGTCCACTGCCGCCCAGGCCCCCACATAAGACCAAGGGCCCTAGAGTGGCCCCCCCGCCTGCACCGTCCTCCTCCCCCCCAGACTGGTTCTCTACAGGCTCTGAGGACAGCACACAGGCACTGGAGCATACTGAGTCCCCCCATGCAGGAACTGTAGGGACATGGGGACCACGTCAGTCGGAGTCTGATGATGACATTATGGCCCCTGACCACCCCCTGAGTAAATACCTTAATAATATACCCACCAAAGAGGACTTTAAGGCCCTAATACAGGAAGTTAAAGCAGCATGCCGAGGGGAAATTGCAGCATTACGCCATGACCTGCAGCAGGTGGGAAACAGGGTGGATTCCCTGGAGACTGAACATGATGACACCAGATCCTACATAATGGACCTACAGTCCACTGTTCTGGCACAACATAATGCTTTGGGGGACTACCAACGCCACCTAGAAGACCTTGATAATAGGGGGCGCAGACACAACATACGCGTTAGGGGCCTCCCTGAGTCTCCGCATGCTGAAGACCTGAGAGAAATCCTATCGGCTTTGTTTAATCAAATCCTGGGTACACCACGGGATCACGAGATAAAGCTAGACCGGGCTCACAGAGCCCTCAGACCTAGAGCTGGAAACTCCCAAGCAAGGGACATAATTTGCTGTGTGACTGATTTCATGCTTAAAGAAGCCATTATGCAAAAATCCAGAGAGTTGAATGACATTAGCTTCCGTGGAACCTACATTCAGCTTCTTCCTGATCTGTCATGGGTGACGCTCCAGAAACGCAGATTACTACGTCCATTGCTACAATGTCTTAGAGATCGGAATATCCCCTATCGCTGGGGGTTCCCCTTCAGCCTCAACGTCCGATGAAATGGTGTGACCCTGGCCCTGCGTTCTGCGGAGGACTTGGAACAGTTCTGCTCTGCCCTAGATTTTCCGGTACCGGACTTACCGGATTGGGAGCTGATCCCCCCACCACCTCCCCCCAGACCAGTGTGGTCCTCAACTCGCCAAAGAAAAAAGCGGGGTTCCCAGATGCGCTCCCCCCCAGACCTCCGATCCCCCCCGAGGTCCAACCCCCGCTGAACTGGATATTGATGGGTCTGATGGTGGCTGTTCCTTAACCATAAAGGGGTCCCCCCTTTATTTTCTCCAAGTTGTCATTTAATTGCCTTAATTCTGTTTTAATTTTATTGTTTATTGCGGGTTTGCTCTGAGCTGGATATAGAAAGAGTGTTTTTCCTTTTTTTCGTATATACAAACCTTTAGACAGTGAAGTGTCTGTTAGCTGGGGCATCTGCCTCGTTTCCCCCCTTCCTATCTCAGACCTCCTAGCCCCTGAGTGGCCTTATAGGATCTCAGAGGGCCTCTCATATAATACATTTGCTACGGTTGTCTAGATAGGGACTGTCCGACTGAGTTGACGGTCATATAAACAATAGGAATGTTGTTGTTTTCTTGTTTGCTGTGGTATTTTTATGTTGTTATGTGGTATTCATGTTTTGTCCTTCCTCCCCCCCCTCTCTATTAGAACTGATGCTTCCTCCCTCCGAGTCCCAGCTGTTCCCTCTGCCTGGAGATGGAACCGGCCCTACCCTTATCGGGTCCTCGCACTCGGTAGTCCACAAGGTATGCGAGATATCCTACCTGTTCATGTCCTGTCATGGTGCGTCTGATTACGTTTAATGTGAGGGGCCTCAACTCAAACGTTAAGAGGCGTCTTCTTCTTCGGGAGCTGAAAGCTCTGAGAGCGGACATAGTATTTCTCCAGGAGACGCACCATGATGGGTCATGTACGTTCAAATTTGCCCATTTTCAATTTCCAACAACTTACTCTGCGACATTAGACAGAAAGAGAGCAGGGGTAGCGATCCTGATTTCTAAATCATGCCCATTCCTGGTCACACATTCAGATGTGGACACAGGAGGCCGTTATATTATTTTGGCTGGTACCCTACAGGGTTCTCCGATGATCCTCTGTAATGTGTATAGCCCTAACACAGGTCAGGTGAGTTTTCTAGCGACAGTATTTAATAAAGTTAGTGCCCTGGCAAATACACTTTCCTCTCCAACCCTTCTGGTGGGAGGTGATTTTAACGTCCCGTTCTCGCCTTCGACAGACCGCCAACCTCAGACCCCTGGCCCCACCCCGCAGACCGTGAGCCTTACGTCTCAGAAATTTCGACAATTGATTAGGAGACATGATCTGTTTGACCTATGGCGGGTGACGCACCCTAACGAGAAGACGTTCACCTTCTTCTCTCATCCACACTTAACCCATACTCGCATTGACTTTTTCTTTGGCAATATCTTGGGCCTGAGATTGACTGATCATGTTGACATCCCAGGGATTACTTGGTCAGACCATTCCCCGGTGGTCCTTGATCTCAAGGATATACATTCCCCTCGTCGGGTTTGCCATTGGCGCCTTAACGAGCTCCTGGTGAAGCAATCAGCCCATAGAGATTCCTTGAGAAAATGTATCAATGACTACTTTCAACTAAACGTAGGCAGTGTGCCCTCACAGACAACCCTGTGGGAGGCCCACAAGTCAGTTCTTAGAGGGCATTGTATAGCACTCTCCGCTAAGCTGAAGAAGGATGCAAACTTCCAGGCGCAGAACCTAGCTTCATGGGTCAGAACACTGGAGACCCAAATGATCTCTTCCCCATCGGTTCGTATCCTCCGGCAGCTAGTGGAAACTCGTGCAAAACTGAAAGATCTGGCGATACTGAAGGTGGAAAAATTACTGACCTACACGAGACATAAATATTATGAAAAAGCTAATAAAGCACACTCTCTATTAGCAGCCCAGCTCCGGGATAATAGATGTATGAACTCACCATCTGCCATTAAGGATCCCACTGGTGGTTTGACATATGACCCAATACATATGGCATCATTGTTTGCTGATTACTATTCTAATCTATATTCTCTTCCTTCCCAATTACCGCCCAACCCGGATGATAGAGAGAGGGCCCTTCAGGACTACCTACTTTCCTGTCAGTTGCCAACCCTCTTATCAGAGGACCTGACAACTCTAAACAGTCCAATCACCCATGAGGAACTTGCTGAGGTACTTAAGGACCTCCCTAATGGGAAATCTCCGGGCCCCGATGGCCTCCCATACTCGTACTATAAGACCTTCTCGACTGAATTATCCCAGCACATCCTGCCCCTATTTAACTCTTTCCTCTCCGGTTCCCCTGTTCCACAACGGATGCTTGACTCCTACATAACGGTCGTGCCCAAACCAAATAAAGATCCCACAGACTGTGCCAGTTACCGACCCATCTCCTTGTTAAACTCAGATCTTAAAATTTTCACAAAATTACTGGCGAATAGACTTGGAGCGCTCCTTCCGAAACTCATTGATAAGGACCAGGTTGGTTTCGTGCTTAATCGTCAGGCGGGGGATAACACACGGAGAACCATAGATTTAATTGACGTCCTTAATAAAACAAGGGCTGGAGGGCTCCTCCTGAGCCTAGACGCGGAAAAAGCCTTTGACAGGCTGGGCTGGCCCTTTCTGATGGCCACACTGAAAGCCTTTGGATTTTCCGGGCCCTTCCTTTCCGCAATATGCTCCCTGTATTCTTCCCCGACTGCCGAAGTGCGCCTCCCCCATGCAATGTCCCCTCGCATATCCATACACAACGGGACCAGACAGGGGTGCCCCCTGTCACCCCTGCTGTTTGTCCTCTGTATAGAGCCACTGGCAGCTCGCATACGACTGAGCCCTGATGTTAAAGGGATACTGATTCATGAGAAAGAATTTAAATTATCTTTATTTGCGGATGACATCCTGTTAACCCTACGTGACCCCCAGACTTCCCTCCCTAACTTACACAACATCTTGGACGAGTATGGGAGGTTATCGGGCTATAAAATCAACAAGACAAAAACGGAAGCCTTGCCAATTAACCTTCCACCTTCCCTGACTGAGACGTTACAGCACTCCTTCCCGTACAAATGGAAAAACAGTGCCCTTCGGTACCTGGGAACTAACATAACCTCCTCCTTTTCCACCCTGTTCAAAACTAACTTCCCACCACTCCTGCAGGAAGTGACGGCACTCCTCTCTAAGTGGAACCCTCTCCCCTTATCCCTCCTGGGGAGGATAGCGGCCGTGAAAATGTCCATCCTCCCGAAGCTTCTCTATTTGTATGAAACCCTACCTGTCCCAATCTCCAAAAACTTCATGTCCTCTTTTCAGAAGGTGCTCCTGAAGTTCATCTGGAGGAATGGACGTCATAGAATTTCAGCTCAGATCGTTACAGCAAAAACAGAACATGGGGGTCTGGGAGTCCCAGATGTCCATAGGTATTACTTAGCAACTCACCTCCGCAGAGTCCCAGCGTGGACGTCTCTTTGGGCGTACACGAAATGGACGCAGATTGAAAAGCTGTGGCTGGCGCCCATTCACCCAGGGGTCTTAATCTGGAACCCCCTTCTAGATGTCCCAGATAGAGATATGCTAGGCCCCATGCGACTGACTAGACGAATATGGGTGGAAGCTAGAGATAAATTTGCATTACAGTCTCGATTCTCCCCCCTGACCTCCTTTCTGTACACCCCCGCCATCCCTAATAGTATGGTGGCAGACGCAGTTGACCCGTGGCTACGTGCAAAAACCTTCCACTTTGCTGATATCATAGACCCTCTGAAGCGGACTATCTTACCTTTTCCTAAACTTCAGGATAGATATGGCCTACCCCCGAGGGCCCGTCACTTCTATGACGACCTCTGCCAATATGCAACTTCCCTGTGTGGAGACAGGCCTTTCTCTAAGCCTTCCCCCTTTGAGTGGTTGTGTAAACTAAACACGTCTACTAGTGGACTGATCACCAGTATACATAACTTACTAGCTTTCCCTCCTGATGACCCCTCCCGAGGCTGGAGCTACATGTCCAAATGGGAGACGTACCTGGGGAGAAGCATACCTTTCACACTGTGGCAAATTATATGGTCCCAAGCGGCGAAGGCCTCGACATGCGTCAGTTATAAGGAGAACCAATACAAACTCCTCATGCATTGGTATCATACTCCTGATTTACTGAACCGCTTGTTCCCGGCTACGTCTCCCCTATGCTGGAGATGCTCCCAAATGCCAGGCACGCTGATACATATATTCTGGGAATGTCCGCTAATTCAACATTACTGGGGAGTAGTTAGAGACTTATTACACTCGGTCCTGCGCACACGACTTCCACTAGAGATCCTGACATACCTACTCAATGTTCCACCTAAACGGTTGAGAAAACCCGAAGCCAGACTCCTCCTGCACATCCTTACAGCGGCCAAATGTGCGATACCTGCTATGTGGAAGAACACGCAAGCCCCATCCCGAGATATGCTCATTCAGAGGATTAGGGATATCAGGCGGATGGAATACCTGACTGCACTGAACGACAATAGGGTAGAAAAGTTTGAGAAAATATGGGAACCATGGGACACAACTCTGGGAACCCTAGCCTCTTCCTAGTGTTTTTCCCCTGTCTCCCCCCCCGTCTATTGGTTTGTCTGTTCGTATGTTTGTCTGTATGTATGTTTGGTTCATTTTTTCAGTGTCTCTGTTCTGAAGTATGTAATATGACTACAGAGATTTGCCGTGCCATCTCATTTTTAGCGAACAGGTGCTCTCTCCTGAGTACTGAGAGGAGAAGCAATAATATGTACCCACTTACTAGGCCGCTCTTGTTCGTCCGTTACCTTATTGTCAATATTGAAAATTGGTACTCAAACTACACTGATATGTGCTTTTTGTAGATCTCTATGCATTTCTCTGTGATTGATCCTTGTTATGTTGTTTCTTGGTAAGAAAAATTTAAAAAAATTAAATAAACAGTTATAAAAAAAAATAAAAATAAAAAAACACTACATTACACTACACGAAATAAAGTTTTACACTACACCAGTACACATTTATATACCCCATATACTAGTCCCCGTATAAAAATGGCCCCCAGGGTGTTTTCGGTGTCGGACGCATACGTTATTATTGCCTCCGACACCGAAACAGCCAGTGAGGATGAATGGGGGGGATCCTTCTTTCCCCCATTCATCCTCATCATCCAATGACGTATCTGGGGGTGGCGTAGCGTATGCCGCCCCCCAGACACGTCTTTTCCGCCAGTACTGTCCCAATAAGAGATCACGGTATGGCGGTGAAATTCTACAAACTCTGTGAGCGTACCTCAGGGTACACTTACCGATTTAGGGTACGTGCACACTGCAGAATGGCGAAGGATAACCCTTTGTGCATTCCGCAGCTGGCACCCGCCGGTGGACTGATGTGGGCGCGTGTCTCCACCCTTGTCATAGACTCCATTCTATGCACGGGCGGATTCCATCGTCTGTCCAAAGAATGAACACGTTCATTCTTTGGACAGAGGGCGGAATCCGCCCGTGCATAGAATGGAGTGTGACACGAGCGGAGACGCGCAGCTGCATCAGTCCGCCGGCGGGTGCGAGCTGCGGAATACACAAAGGGTTATCCTTCGCCATTCCGCAGTGTGCACGTACCCTAAGGCTGGGTTCACACTATGTATATTTGAGGCTGTATTTGGTCCTCATGTCAGGTCCTCATAGCAACCAAAACCAGGAGTGGATTGAAAACACAGAAAGGCTCTGTTCACATAATGTTGTAATTGAGTGGATGGCCGCCATATAACAGTAAATAACGGCCATTATTTCTATATAACAGCCATTGTTATAAGATAACAGCAAATATTTGCCATTAAATGGCGGCCATCCACTCAATTACAACATTATGTGAACATAGCCTTTCTGTGCTTTCAATCCACTCCTTGTTTTGGTTGCTGTACAGCCTCAAACATACAGCCTCAAATATACGTAGTGTGAACATAGCCTAATTAGAGTGTATGAAGGAAGGGACACCCGAATCCTGCCCGCCCCCCCCCCCCCCATCCTCTGAGTTAATGGGGAGATCATTTGGGAACTGATCTTCCCACTGCTGGATAAAGGTTACCACTTGTAAGGGTATAACTTTTATACCAGCACCCCCTCTTCCGGTCCCTCGCAGCCCGAGCTACTGTAGCTTGCGGCACGATCCGAATATATTAGAAGCAGTAATAGAGCCCTAATATTTAGGAGTGGACCCAGCGCTTCTGGATATGAAGGACCCCGTATCGCCCCTGGGCAACATTTTTCAGGCGACGTCACCCACACTGGAAAACAGGAAACCCCAGAAGAAGTGCAGAATGTGGCGTAACAGGGGGATCAGGAAGGACACCATTTTACAGTGTGACGCCTGTCCTGATCACCCCGGCCTCTGCATACTGGATCGCTTCAAGGCGTACCACACGTCATTGGAGTTCTACATTGTCTAAATTCTATCCCTTATTCCTATTTCAGGGGTCACGTTGGTCCATGGATTATTCTGATTGCCATTATGGAGTCGGGAAGGAATTTTTCCCTGTGATGAGGCTACTGTTGTCTGCCTTACGAGGTTTTTTTTTGCCTTCCTCTGGATCAACACAGGTTGAATTTGATGGACACCTGTCATTTTCAACCTTATAAACTAATAATTGGCCTAATACCCCCCAATAAATTAGAATTGTCCCTTTTCCCCAGCTAAATAGGTATGGCCGCCATTCCCATTAGAGGATGTCATGATGCAATTACAAAGCCTCTGTGCGGCCAGGACAGTAGAAAACCCCCACATGTGACCCCATTCTGGAAACTACACCCCATAAGGAATCTAACAAGGGGGCCAGCGGGGATATGGTCCCCTGGTGACGGCCACATTTGGGACGTGAAAATAAAAAAAAAATGGTATTTTTTATTTTCACACCACATATTCTACATATGTGCCTGTTACCAGTGGGGTCCATATACTCACTGCACCCCTTGTTAGATTCCTTATGGGGTGTAATTTCCAGAATGGGGTCACTTGTGGGGGGTTTCTACTGTCCTGGCAGCACAGGAGCTTTGTAATTGCGACATGGCCTCGATCCTCCATTCCAGCCTCTAAATGGCGCTCTGTCCCTTTGGTGGCACATTATGTCCACATGTGGGGTATTTTCGTACTCAGGGGAAATTACGCTACACGTTTTGCGTTTATTTATTTTTTTAACCCCTTGTGGAAATGGAAAAAAATCAAGGCTAGACCAACATTGAGTGTAATTTTTTTTTTACTTTTTACTCTAAATCATTGATCTTGTCTTGATTTTTTTCATTTTTTAAAAGGGGTTAAAAGATTAAAAAAAAACACAAAATGTGTAGAGAAATTTCCCGAGTACGGAAATACCCCACATGTGGACATAAAGCGCCATGCGGGTGCAAGGTAAGCCTCCAAAGGGAAGGAGCGCCATTTGGTTTTTTGAGGCTGGATTTGGCTGGAATGGATTTCGAGGGGCCATATTGCATTTAAAAGGCCCCTGTGTTGCCAAGACAGTTGAAACCCCCCACAAGTGACCCCATTCTGGAAACTACACCCCTCAGGGAATGTAACAAGGGGTGTAGTGAGCATATGGACCCCACTGGTGATGGGCACAAATGTGAAACAATGTGGCGTGAAAATGAAATATTAAATTTTTTACACTATAATGTTGGTCTAGCCTTGAATTTATCATTTTCACAAGGGGTTAAAAGAGAAAAAAAACACCATGTGTAGAGCAATTTCCCCCGAGTCCGTAAATACCCCACATGTGGACATAAAGCGCCATGTGGGAAGGGAAGGAGCGCCATTTGGATTTTGGAGGTTGGATTTGGCTAGAATGGATGATGAACGCCATGTCACATTTACAGAGCCGTCGTGCTGCCAAAACACTGGAAACCCCCCACAAGTGACCCCATTCTGGAAACTACACCCCTCAAGGAATCTAATAAGGGGTGCAATGAGGATATGGACCCCTTGATGACGGGCACATTTGTGCCGTGAAAGTGAAAAAATGAAAATTTTCACTTTCATGTCACATTTTTCCACATTTGTGCCCGTCACTAGTGGGGTCCATATGCTCACTGCACCCCTTGTTAGATTCCTTGAGGGGTGTAGTTTCCAGAATGGGTTCACTTGTGGGGGATTTCCAGTGTTTTGGCAGCACGAGGGCTCTGTAAATGCGACGTGGCCCTTGAAATCCATTCCAGTGAAATCCAGCTTCCAAAAGCCAATTGGCGCTCCTTCCCTTTGGAGGCTCGTCCTGCGCCCGCTTGGCACTTTATGTCCACATCTGTGGTATTTCTGTACTCAGGAGAAACTGCGCTACATGTTTTGTGTTTTTTCTTCCTTTTATCCCTTTGTGAAAATGAAAAATTGAAGGCTAGAACAACGTTTCAGTGTAAAAAATACTTTGTCTTTTTTCACGCCATATTGTTTGGAAAATCTGTTGCGAAGGAAGAGATGTAGAAGTAGAGATGTCACTGTAGACAGACTTAGAGGCTTTGCTGACGAAAATAGAAGCTGATGGAGAGAGAGTTCCCAGACAGTTATTGGTGGCTGAGGGTTCAGTGGTGTTGAGTAGCGACCGTGGGGTCTGTATAGCACTTGCTTGTACAATTGTTGTAGTAGGTGGTGGTAATGTGGAAACAATGTCCCTTTGATCTGAATCACGTTGGGAGTCAGGAGTTGCCTGTAATGTTAAGAGTCTTAAGAGAAAGAGTGACTGCCTCCTTTTCAGTAGACAAATTTGT
This sequence comes from Dendropsophus ebraccatus, assembly GCF_027789765.1. Classification (NCBI taxonomy): domain Eukaryota; kingdom Metazoa; phylum Chordata; class Amphibia; order Anura; family Hylidae; genus Dendropsophus; species Dendropsophus ebraccatus. Next base: position 115,544,606 of record NC_091456.1, on the reverse strand, counting down.
GTCTGCGGCAAATAATGGCTGCACAGAGTTCACAGAAGAAGCAGCTGGTAGCTGAGGAGAGGGTGAAGGCACAGGAGGCAACGAGCAGGGAGATGACAGGGTGTCAGGAACGTCAGGGACTTTGTCTGGAGGAGTTTGCCGCACATCAGCTGGTGGGGTCGGAGGGAAGCTTTCCTTACCAGTACTACTGGAGGAAGAGAGCCGAGCAACCCCAGCTGATGGTGACATCAAGCCTTGTCCCTTAGAAGCCTTTATACGGGGTGCCGGCTGTTCGTCAGAGTCCTTCGAGTCAGTCTCCCAGGAAAGAAAGCGGCGGGTGTATGGGGAGGGAGTAGCTCCCGGGTTTCGGGAGCCTGAAGAAACAGCTGAATCCGCCGCTGCTGATGTGCGGGATGAGCGGGTTCTTGCGGGAGATGAGGCAGAGTACTGGCTCTGTAGGCGACGCTGCGGAGAGCAGCCAGCACCATCTTGCTTCAGCGAGGCCTGATTTCGGTCCGCACTGCTTGTAAGCTTGTCTCCTCTGTCTCTGCATGATGTTACGAGATCCCCGGGTAGTAATATAGGTCCGGTGACGGAAAGAGGCGCCTCTGGTAGAAGATTCCACTTGATAAAGCTGATAAAAGCTATGTCGGGCCGGAGCTCAGGCAAAATGCGTCCTTCCCCGACGGCTGCAGGCCACGCCCCCCCCCCCCCCCCGAAATATAGTTTAATAAATGCCGCCAACATAAAGTAGACATGTTGCTAATGCTATTTAATATATAATTTATGTGGCATAACCATTTTCTGTATAAGCAGAAAAGTTTTAAAGTTGGAAAAATGCATTTTGCAGTTATTTTGTTTTTTTTCATAAAGATTCGTTATAAGTATCGACTCCAATTTACAAGAAATGTGAAGTACAATATGGCACGAGAAAACAATCTCAGAATCAGCTGGATAGGTAAAAGCATGCCGAAGTTATTAATGAATAAAGTGAAACAGGTCATATTCATAAAATTTGCTCCGGTCCTTAAGGCCATTTCAGGCCCGGTCCTTAAGGGGTTAAAGCGTTTTTTTTTTTTTTTTGCAGAAATCAGTAGTATAAGCGATTTTAAGAAACCCTATAATAGGTATAAAAAGCCTCTTTCTGTACTCAAAAAGCAATCTCCCAGCCTCCCCCGCTCACTTCTTATCTGTGCATTATCAGTCAAACCCGTCTTCATTACAGAGAAGCCAGTGAAGACAAGTTCTGCTGTGTCCATTATATCCCTATGGAGGGGAAGGGGCCGAGGGATATGAGTGAGCAGGAAGAGGGAGACATGAAGGTCAGCTGTTTGTAGACTGTCTGGCCACCTAAAACGCTGGATTCAGGGGTCAGAAAGGTCAGTGCTTATCTAGGAACTTTCTGAGAGAAGATTGCAGGGTGTTGTGCTGTGCAGGACTGCTCCCTGCTCACTCACTGCTCTTAGCCCCTCCCCTCTCTGTAGCCACATAATAGACACAGAAATCCTGCTTCTTCTGAAGTCAGGGGGGAGCTAGAAAAACAGCTTTTTCAGTACAGAAGGAAACTCTTTTGGTAAATGAAACCTATTACAGAGTTTCTTAAAATCGCTTGTACTATAGATATTTATTGTTTTCAGAAAAATTACCCTGAAATGGAAGTGGAGTTGTGACCCACCCGGACTGTCAGTTTTGCCACCCACAGAATGGGGAGATGACCCAAGGACAGTGTAACTACTGTGTATGTGCTAGAGTAATAATCACTGAATCCTGGCATCATAAATAAACTCTTCTTTACTGAAGGAACACTAACTGACAATAGACTTCAGACTTGACTAGACAAGATCTGCGCTGAGAGCTTTAGAGGTAGAATAGTAGTGCTGATTTGGTTGCGTGCTGAGAAGTAGAGTAAGTTTAGAGTAGAAGAGAGGAGTTTGTCTTGAGAGTCCCAACCCAATTTAGAAATGTCCAAGGTAATTTATTCCCAAATCAGTCAGGCAACGCATTTCGGTGGGCACAATCCCACCTTTCTCAAGCCAACATAATGCATAGATAACAGGGTTTTTATAAGATAAATTACTTACATCATCCAAGAGAAGTTGCATGGATCTCGCCCCGGGCCGGAAGTGACGCATCGCACAGTAAACCGTAAGTCGTAAATGCCTTGCGTTCCATCAGTGCGTTCCACCCTGGACACGTATACCCAGGTCCTTGAGCTAACTGGATTCGGTCCGGAATTCGCTCTCAAGTATACATTATTGGAGCTAATATTTAGTGTGCTGTATTAGTGGCACACAATAGTGTATGGATGGATATAATTATCGGACCGGGAAGATCTCTTAGATCAACATATAGAAGGTGCTATCACATATAACATGTGGCATATATATAGCATTAGACATAATACAGTGATAAAATATTGTAAAAAGCAATTGCTTAAAAGGCAATCACATACGATTAAATCCATTAAAATAAAGCTGAAAGGGGGAGGGGGTTCATAAAATCATAAAACATAGCATTACATGATGACTAAAAATAGTCCATAAAAGAATACTAAAATAATTGCTTAAAAGGGGCTTCCATAAAAATACATTAATTCAAACTATTCACTCAGAGATGGACCCATACAGATGAATCATCTACTATAATATACGCGAACTGGAGAGAATGGAACCGCTGCACATCCCATCTATGGCTGATACTAATGCCGCTAGGCCTATATTAAAAATCAACACCAGAGTGTCTGTATATGAATTGATCAAGCCATATTGCCCCGTGTACCACCGCGCAGGTCCTCTGGTCAACACGGGTCCCTACGCTAACTCCACACCGTGTCGGTCAGCGACCGCCAACCCCGCAAAGCGTGCACGTGCAGGGAAGGGAGGCCATGGAACGGCCCTGCAACCCCAATGTCACAGGACCAGACCCAAAAAGCCCCACCAAAACCCAGCCAGCACCACCGGCGGGGAAGGCTGCCCCCAAACGAAACAAGTATGGATATGGTATTACATTTACCATTGCTGCTCTCACAGAATGGGGAAGACATAGGGTCCAGACATGTGAGCACAGGCATATCCTGCTAATTTTGGTTATGTGGGTCTTATAAAGGAGTGCTAGCTGTTCAGAGAGGGAGAACTGTAAAACACGAACTGGAGAGAATGGAACCGCTGCACATCCCATCTATGGCTGATACTAATGCTGCTAGGCCTATATTAAAAATCAACACCAGAGTGTCTGTATATGAATTGATCAAGCCATATTGCCCCGTGTACCACCGCGCAGGTCCTCTGGTCAACATGGGTCCCTACGCTAACTCCACACCGTGTCGGTCAGCGACCGCCAACCCCCAAAGCGTGCACGTGCAGGGAAGGGAGGCCATGGAACGGCCCTGCAACCCCAATGTCACAGGACCAGACCCAAAAAGCCCCACCAAAACCCAGCCAGCACCACCGGCGGGGAAGGCTGCCCCCAAACGACACAAGTATGGATATGGTATTACACTTACCATTGCTGCTCTCACAGAATGGGGAAGACATAGGGTCCAGACATGTGAGCACAGGCATATCCTGCTAATTTTGGTCATGTGGGTCTTATAAAGGAGTGCTAGCTGTTCAGAGAGGGAGAAATGTAAAACACGAACTGGAGAGAATGGAGAGCAGCAATGGTAAGTGTAATACCATATCCATACTTGTGTCGTTTGGGGGCAGCCTTCCCCGCCGGTGGTGCTGGCCGGGTTTTGGTGGGGCTTTTTGGGTCTGGTCCTGTGACATTGGGGTTGCAGGGCTGTTCCATGGCCTCCCTTCCCTGCATGTGCACGCTTTGCGGGGTTGGCGGTCGCTGACCGACACGGTGTGGAGTTAGCGTAGGGACCTGTGTGGACCAGAGGACCTGCGCGGTGGTACACGAGGCAATATGGCTTGATCAATTCATATACAGACACTCTGGTGTTGATTTTTAATATAGGCCTAGCGGCATTAGTATCAGCCATAGATGGGATGTGCAGCCGTTCCATTCTCTCCAGTTCGTATCTACTATAATATACTATACCCATATAGTTACATACAAAAACACCCAACTCCACATATGGAATACATAAATATGTCAAAATATATAAATATCTATCTAAAAAAAAAATATATATACACTCACCGGCCACTTTATTAGGTACACCTTTCCAACTGCACGTTACCACTTAATTTCTAATCAGACAATCACATGGCGGCAACTCAGTTCATTTAGGCATGTAGACATGGTCAAGACAATCTCCTGCAGTTTAAACCGAGCATCAGTATGGGGAAGAAAGGTGATTTGAGTGCCTTTGAATGTGGCATGGTTGTTGGTGCCAGAAGGGCTGGGCTGAGTATTTCAGAAACTGCTGATCTACTGGGATTTTCACGCACAACCATCTCTAGGGTTTACAGAGAAAGAAAAAACATCCAGTGAGCGGCAGTTCTGTGGGCGGAAATGCCTTGTTGATGCCAGAGGTCAGAGGAGAATGGGCAGACTGGTTCGAGCTGATAGAAAGGCAACAGTGACTCAAATAGCCAACCGTTACAACCAAGGTAGGCAGAAGAGCATCTCTGAACGCACAGTACGTCGAACTTTGAAGCAGATGGGCTACAGCAGCAGAAGACCACACCGGGTGCCACTCCTTTCAGCTACGAACAGGAAACTGAGGCTACAATTTGCACAAGCTCATCGAAATTGGACAGTAGAAGATTGGAAAAACGTTACCTGGTCTGATGAGTCTCGATTTCTGCTGCGACATTCGGATGGTAGGGTCAGAATTTGGCGTCAACAACATGAAAGCATGGATCCATCCTGCCTTGTATCAACGGTTCAGGCTGGTGGTGGTGGTGTCATGGTGTGGGCAATATTTTCTTGGCACTCTTTGGGCCCCTTGGTACCAATTGAGCATCGTTGCAATGCCACAGCCTACCTGAGTATTGTTGTTGACCATGTCCATCCCTTTATGACCACAATGTACCCAACATCTGATGGCTACTTTCAACAGGATAATGCGACATGTCATAAGCGGCAGTTCTGTGGGCGGAAATGCCTTGTTGATGCCAGAGGTCAGAGGAGAATGGGCAGACTGGTTCGAGCTGATAGAAAGGCAACAGTGACTCAAATAGCCAACCGTTACAACCAAGGTAGGCAGAAGAGCATCTCTGAACGCACAGTACGTCGAACTTTGAAGCAGATGGGCTACAGCAGCAGAAGACCACACCAGGTGCCACTCCTTTCAGCTACGAACAGGAAACTGAGGCTACAATTTGCACAAGCTCATCGAAATTGGACAGTAGAAGATTGGAAAAACGTTACCTGGTCTGATGAGTCTCGATTTCTGCTGCGACATTCGGATGGTAGGGTCAGAATTTGGCGTCAACAACATGAAAGCATGGATCCATCCTGCCTTGTATCAACAGTTCAGGCTGGTGGTGGTGGTGTCATGGTGTGGGCAATATTTTCTTGGCACTCTTTGGGCCCCTTGGTACCAATTGAGCATCGTTGCAACGCCACAGCCTACCTGAGTATTGTTGTTGACCATGTCCATCCCTTTATGACCACAATGTACCCAACATCTGATGGCTACTTTCAACAGGATAATGCGACATGTCATAAAGCTAGCATCATCTCAGACTGGTTTCTTGAACATGACAATGAGTTCACTGTACTCAAATGGCCTCCACAGTCACCAGATCTCAATCCAATAGAGCATCTTTGGGATGTGGTGGAACGGGAGATTCGCATCATGGATGTACAGCCGACAAATCTGCGGCAACTGTGTGATGCCATCATGTCAATATGGACCAAAATCTCTGAGGAATGCTTCCAGCACCTTGTTGAATCTATGCCACGAAGAATTGAGGCAGTTCTGAAGGCAAAAGGGGGTCCAACCCGTTACTAGCATGGTGTACCTAATAAAGTATAAGTAAGTATACGTATGAAGTATAAGTAAGAAGTTAAAATACCTGCTCCAAAGATTCATTTAACCCATGAGGATTCAACGAATTCATCTGAAAAATCCAATACATTTCTTAGTGGCAGAGGCTCCTGTAGTTTTCATTTGGAATTCGGGTAAGCAACAATTTAGGATTGCTGTCATGAGCTTCTGAGAAGTGCCTAGAAACGCTATGTATTTGATATTTATGGCATATATTAAACCTGTGTTTATTTAGTCTTTGTCGTAATGTATTTTTTGTGCATCCAATATATTTTAAATTACATGGGCATTCTAATATCTAAATTACAAAACTCAAGTTACATGTCAAATGTTGTTTGATAGTGAAAGGGGCATCTTCCTCTGGTAAATTTACAACGTTGGCTACCACATCTAAAACTACCTGGTTCTGGCAGTTTGAATAGTTGAATCCTATATGTATATACAGAGTGGTCAAAAAAAATGTATCCACTGTTTAAAAGTCCATAACTTGCAAACTCATTGACAGAGTTGTCTCATATTTGGTGAAAGTGTAGCTTAAAGTCCAACTTAAAGATATCACTGTAGGTGTTCGAAATGGTCACCATTCACATCCACACACAAACGATGCCGCCGAACTGCAGCACGAACTACTGACTGCAACATGTTCAGTTCGATATTTGCACATGAATGAACGATGGATTCTCGAAGTTCATCCAATGTGCGTGGCTTTTGTCGATAAACGACGTCCTTTAGTGTTCCCCATAGGTAAAAGTCCAGAGGAGTTAAGTCTGGGGAACGTGGTGGATACTCCACAGCACCTCTATGGCCTATCCTTCTTCCTGGTAGATTTTCGAGATACGCCCTAACACGATTTTGGTAGTGGGCTGGGGCACCATCTTGTTGAAAGTAAAATCTTCCGTTTCCATACAGGTCTCGGATGGCAGGTAAAATGAATGTCTGAAGCTCATGAAGGTACACCTCACAGGTGACTGTGCCGTCAAAGAAGAATGGCCCAATCAAGCCCCGATACGACAACCCACACCACACATTTACTCCTGGCAAATTCACGGCTTTGTCGACATGGACGTTCGGATTTTCAGCGGCCCAGTAGATGTAATTGTGGCGATTTACTCGATCATCTCTGCAAACTCGTCATTGTTGCGCACCATATTGTTAATCCACTCGCAGTACTCCATTCTACAATCTGGGTTGTCCTCGTTCATTGCTTGTAGCAATCGTGGGTATAACACTTCCACTTTGCTGTCTTCAAAATTCGCCGAACACTTGAGCGACTCACTCCAGTTTCACGGACACACTGTCTCAAAGACTTCTGTAGTAAGCGAGTGAATTGTTGTAATACACGACGGGAGTTAGCTGGACTTGTTACTGTTACAGGTCGTCCAGATCGTTGTTTGTGTACATCTTTAGGCTATGTTCACACTACGTATATTTGAGGCTGTATGTTTGAGGCTGTATAGCAACCAAAACAAGGAGTGGATTAAAAACACAGAAAGGCTCTGTTCACATAATGTTGTAATTGAGTGGATGGACGTCATTTAATGGCAAATATGTGCTGTTATTTTAACACAACGGCTGTTGTATTGAAATAATGGAAGTTATTTACCGTTATATGGCGGCCATCCACTCAGTTACAACATTATGTGAACAGAGCCTTTCTGTGTTTTCAATCGACTCCTGGTTTTGGTTGCTATGAGGACCTGACATGAGGACCAAATACAGCCTCAAATATACATAGTGTGAACCCAGCCTCAACACAGCCTTCAGCTTCAAATTTGTTTCGAATGCGACGAATCGTTAAACGTGTCGTTGGCTCTGTTTATACTCATTTCGCCATTGCCCTTGAACCTCATTAATGTTTTTGTACTTAAAACACCACTTCAAAACTAACTTCCTTTTATCCAATGTAAGCCTTGCGCCAGCCATGTTTACTCGAGTAACTAGATGCAACTACGAACACAACACAGACTATCCGGCGACTGTCATCTGACAAAACAATACAACGCTTGTGTGGTGACCGCCAGAACTACAAACTAGTACACTACCAAATATGAGACAATTCCGTCAATTAGTTTGCAAGTTATGGACTTTTAAACAGTGGATACATTTTTTTTTGGGCCACTCTGTAGTTAGGTTCAAAAATACTACTTCTGCATTACTAATATAACTGGTCAACTCAAGACCCCAATTATTTGCATTAAGATTACCAACAAAATCAGAAAATCCCTTCATATTTCCCTCCCACACTAAAATAATATCATCAATGTATCGCTTATAAAAGACAACATTAGGGTGGTGTAACTGTCTTTCGAATGCTCCCATGTATAAATTTGCAAAGCATGGGGCAAATTTGGTCCCCATGGCAGTCCCACACATTTTTATAAACTTTTTATTGTAAGTGAAATAATTATGAGTTAAAACGAATAAAATGGCTTCCAAAATAAAATCCCTTTGTCTAGTGGGCATTAGGGGATCCTCCTTTAGAAATGATTCCACACCTTGAATGCCTCTCCCATGAGGGATATGGCTATAAAGGGAGACGACATCCAGTGTGGCTCAAATATAGTTGTCTTTCCAAGTGAAACAAGTAAGGAGGTGGTTAGTATCCTTTAAATAAGCTGGTAAGAATACTACAAATGTCTGGAGTTGGCGATCAATATATACTGAATGATTGCCCGTCACCGAGCCCATACTAGCAATGATGGGCCTTCCTGGGGGTGTTTTTCTACATTTATGGATTTGGGGCAAAAAAATAAAAGTATGGTATAGTCGGTCTATAGTATAAATATAATGTTTTTCTTTACCCATAGTCTTAAACTTCCTCATCACTTTATTATAAAAGTCCTCTAAAAAGGGACCTTTGATTTAGATTTGAGCCTAAGGTCAGTAGTAGTTTGGTCTTCCTCTATAACACAATTTCATCTAAATTGACATAATTACAAACATCAGAATCATCATTAATAATAATGGGGGTACAGTTTACTGCAGTCCCTAAAGTTTTTAAAGTGAAATGTCTCTTCAATGTAAGTTTACGGATAAATTGAGTTGTTTGTTGACCTCAATCAAAGAAATTAAACCCACTGGTGGGACGAAATGAGAGACCTTTACTTAGAACACTAGTTTCATGTGATGTTAATATGTGTTGCGAGAGGTTAAAAATCACTTTAGTGCAGTGTTTCTCAACCCCAGTCCTCAAAACCCACCAACAGGTCATGTTTTGAGGATATCCCATACAACGAACTTCTGTGGCAGTTACTAGTGCACTGACTATAATTATAGTGAAATCCTCAAAACATGACCTGTTGGTGGGTCTTGAGGACTGGAGTTGAAAAACACTGCTTTAGTGGTTAAACTAGTGGGGTCATTGGCTTTGGAGCATGTTAAGCGTTTAATTTCTGTACAATATCCCTCATGGGAGGGGCATTCAAGCTATGGCACTATCCATCATGGGAGGGGCATTCAAGCTGAGGCAATATCCCTTATGGGAGGGGCATTCAAGCTGTGGAATCATTTCTAAAGGAGAAACCCCTAATGCCTCACACTGGATGTCGCCTCCCTTTATAGCAATATCCCTCATGGGAGGGGCATTCAAGCTGTGGAATAATTTCTAAAGAAGGATCCCCTAATGCCGACTAGACAAAGGGATTTTATTTTGGAAGCCATTTTATTCGTTTTAACTCATAATTATTTCACTTACAATAAAAAATTTTTATACAAACGTGCGGGACCACCATGGGGACCAAATTTTGCCCCATGCTTTGCAAATTTATACATGGGAGCATTCGAAAGACAGTTACACCACCCTAGTGTTGTCTTTAATAAGCGATACATTGATGATATTATTTTACTGTGGGAGGGAAATATGGAGGGATTATCCGATTTTGTTGACCAGTTATATCAGTTATAAAGAAGTATTTTTGACCAGTTATATCAGTTATAAAGAAGTATTTTTGGACCTAACTACATACATAGAGGATTCCACTATTCAAACTGCCACAGGCTTTAAAGAGGTAGATGCCAACAGTTACCTCGACTATAATAGTTGTCACCTTAATAGCTGGAAGAATAACATACCATTTGTGCAAATGAAAAGAATTAGGCGCAATTGTGGTACTAATGTAAGGTGCGAGGAGCAACTTTCTATACTCTGCAATAGATTAGCTCGTGACAGAGCATTGAATTTTAACCAAGATGCTTGTCTCCTACCATCACAAAGTAAGAGAGAGGAGAAAGAAAGAGGAACATTTTTTGTAACTAAATATAATGCCTGCCACATGAACAGAAAAAAAGTGCTACGTAATAACTGGGGGATCCTAAAAAGTAACCCGGTTTTGAAGGATCTGATTCTAGATAGGAGCAAAACAGTAAAAAATTATATGGCTCCATCTATCCCTAAAACTTCAAAAAAGACATTTGACATGTAATTCGAGTTTTGTAATTTACATGTTAGAATGCCCATGTAATTTGAAATATACAGTATTGGATGCACAAAAAATACATTACGACAAAGACTAAATAAACACAGGTTTAACATATGTCATAAATATCAAAAACATAGCGTTTCAAGGCACTTCTCAGAAGCTCATGATAGCAATCCTAAATTGTTGCGTATCACAGTGATAGAGAGAATTCCAAATTAAAACTACATAAATCTCTGACACAAAGAAATGTATTGGATTTTTCAGATGAATTCGTTGAAGCCTCATGGGTTAAATGAATCTTTGGAGCAGCTATTTTAAAGTGACACTGTCACCCCCTTTTTGCATTCTGACTCCTCTACAAAGGTGTAAAGGGTACATTAAGCAGTTTTCATACCTTATTTTACATCATATGTCATGAAAAAAGTGATCTTTTACCATCTACAGATTGTGCAAAGTGGATGGGGCTTCAAGTCAACGCCGCCACTTAGCCGTGCCCACAGCACCACCATAGGCCCAACCCCTCCATGACGTCATTGGCACATAGGCCTTGCCCCTTCAACGCCCATTGCTATGGGCCGACTTAGAGGGGGTGGGGCCTAGACCTTTAGGCCAGCCTGTTCCAATGGTTTGCGAGGGGGCGGGGCCTATGTGGCAATGACGTAATGGAGGGGCAGGGCCCTCAGGTGATGCTGTAGGTGGGATTAAGTAGCACAGTTTTTGTGAAGTCCTCCCACTTAGCACAATCTGCAGATGGTAAAAGATCACTTTTTACTTAAACAAGCACCATGAAGTATGATATAAAATAAGGATTATCTCAGTTTAAATATATATTTTTAAATAGATATTTATATATTTTGATGTATTTATGTATTCCAAATGTGGAGTTGGGTGTTTTTGTATGTAACTATATAGGTATAGTATATTATAGTAGATGATTAGTTTAATATGTGTGGGTCCATCTCTGAATGAATAGTTTTAATTCATGTATTTTTATGAAAGCCCCTTTTAAGCAATTATTTTTTGGAGTTATTCTCTTTTGAATTTAGTATTCTTTTATGGACTATTTTTAGTCATCATATAATGCTATGTTTTATGATTCTATGATTTCCCCACCCCTTCCCCTTTTTCTGCTTAATTATAATGGATTTCATTGTATGTGATTGCCTTTTAAGCAATGGCTTTTTATATTATTTTATCACTCTATTATGTCTAATGCTATATATATATATGCCATATGTTATATGTGATAGCACCTTCTATATGTTGATCTAAGAGATCTCCCCGGTCCGATAATTATATACATCCATACACTATTGTGTGCCACTAATACAGCGCACTACATATTAGCTCCAATGTCTACTTTAGAGCGAATTCTGGATCAAATCTGGTTAGCTCTAGGACCTGGGTATACGTGTCCAGGGTGAATTTCTGACTTCTGGTTTGCCGTGCGATGCATCACCTCTGGCTCGGCGCGAGATCCGTGCAACTTCTCTTGGATGGTGTAAGTATTTTTTAATAAAAGCACTGTTATCTATGCATTATGTTGGCTTGAGAAAAGTTGGATTGTGCCCACCGAAATGCGTTGCCTGACTGATTTGGGAATAAATTACCTTGGATTATCAACGTGCCCAGTGTGACATGGCTGCCACGGGTGTACATTGAACGTCCTGATGGGCGTCAGGTCTGAACTTATTGGCCTTTCCCCCCTAGTGAAGTAAGTGGAGCTAACTTATTTAATGTTCTCTACACTTATGATTTGATTGGTTTAGGTTTCTGGGCGCTGTTGCTTTTTTCTATGCTTATCCTATCCCTTACTGGTGTGGATCCACCCCAGGTTTTCAATTGAGCGCCCTCTACTGATGGATGTTCCTTTGGAATGGAAACCGACACCTATACCTCTTTGTAATGTGTGTTATGTATGTGAATGGCCCCCTTCCCTGTTTTCCTCCTCACCCACGCTAGACCTGCAAGTGTTGGTGCATTATACTTACCGCATTCGTGTCGACCCCCGTCCGCCATCTTGTGACAATGACATCGTCTTCGGGAGGCAGGCCGAACCGCTCCATCCGTCCTTCATGCCGGCCCCCCTATGCTGCTCAGCCGCGAATGGCCGAGCATAGCTGTGCTTAGCCATTCGCGGCTGAGTTGCTGGTGACACGGCAGAGGGGGGCCGGCATGAGGGACGGATGGAGCGGTTAGGCCGGCTTCCCGAAGACGACGTCATTGTCACAAGATGGCGGACGGGGGTAGACACAAATGCGGTAAGTATAATGCACCAACACTTCCGGGTCTAGCGTGGGTGGGGGGAAACACGGGGAAGGGCGCCATTCACATACATAACACACATTACAAAGTTGTATAACTTTGTAATGTGTGTTATTTTGTGAATAAATGTTTAGCGCTGCACTACCCCTTTAAAGGGGTTGTCCGGGATTTTTCAATAAACTAGCATTGCATTGACCTCTGTGGGTGTTGCATATTCAACATACACTTCTATTTTTTATTTAGAGTGCTTATTGTGTTCTCAGGCTCAGTCACATGATCATTCTGCCTGTGTTTTCTTTACTTCCTGTGATGTCCTGTTCCCTTTTTGTTTCCTGTTCCTGCCAGTGAGGGAACAGTGAGTCATCAGATGGGTGTGGTTATGCATCCCACATTTTTTTAGCCACAACCCTAACATGTAACATCTGAGCCCAGAAGAAACTGCAGCAGGACAGCAGGACAGACTACAATCTCTACTGCAGCTTAGGTTGGAGCGATAAACAGTAAATAAAGGAACTATAGGGGTGATTTATCAAAACTTGTGTAGAGGAACAGGAAAGCAGTCACCCATAGCAAGCAGTCAGATTCTAGGATTCATTTTCAAGGTCTTTTTAAAAATGAAAGAAGCAATCTGATTGGTTGCTATGGGTAACTGCTCCCCTGCACAGGCTTTGCTAAATCTTCCCCTATATTGTTACTATTGTACTGTAAGGATGTACAGTGTTAGGGCAGTGCTGCTGCTGTCTGTAATATGGAGAGGAGAGATGCTACTGTGTGTAATATGGAGAGGAGAGAGGCTACTTCACCTCATGCCAGTCACTATTATATCTATTTCTTGCTGAGGTAGCAGAATCCTGCCTCATTGAGACCCCGCCCACCAGTAGGATGGTTACTGTAGTGCATATTAGAGATGAGCGAACCCGCCGGCTGTATCCTAGTTTTCCAGGCGGTCCTCCAGCTGTATCCACCCGCTGCACGGAGCCTGCAGACAGCGGGAATCAGACACCAAGAGTTCTGGTTCATATGAACCAGAAATCCAGGGGGTTCACTCATATCTAGTGTATATGTTATCCAGGACTACAACTCCTAACATGTACATGTGGGCTGGGGTTTGTAGTCCTAAAACAGATAAAAGAGTGAAAAAACGCTTATAACGGTTTTATTTTTTCACCTACGGGGCTGTATGGGGTGTCATTTTTTCCGCCATGATCTCTAGTTTTTATTAATACCATATTTGTGAAGATCGGACGTTTTGATCACTTTTTATTGATTTTTTAAAATATATAATGTAACATAAAATCGGTAATCTGCGCACTTTTCCCCCTCTTTTCGTGTACGCCGTTTACCGGTCACAATGACGCTTGTTATATTTTAATAGATCGGACAATTACGCACGCTACGGTATATTATATGTTTATCTATTTATTCATTTTTATATGTTTTATTTATATAATGGGAAAGGGGGGTGATTTAGACTTTTATTGGGGGAGGGGTTTTGGGGTAGTGTGTTAGTGTTTTGAACTTTTTTTTTTTTACACTTTTGAAGTCCCTTTGGGGGACTTTTACATCCAGTACTTAGATTTCTACACTGATGAATGCTATACCATAGGCATAGCATTGATCAGTGTTATCGGCGATCTGCTCATTGAGCCTGCCTGTGCAGGCTCAGTGTAGCAGATCGCCGATCGGACCGCACGGAGGCAGGTAAGAGACCTCCGGCAGTCCGTTTCAACGATCGGGACCCCCGCAGTCACACTGCGGGGGTCCCGATCGGTAAGTGACAGGGGACTCCCCCTGTCACTTACACTTAAACGCCGCGGTCGCGGCGTTTAAGGGGTTAATGACACGCGGCAGCGCGATCGCTGCAGCGTGTCATTACCGGTGAGGTCCCGGCTGCTGATTGCAGCCGGCCCCCACCTGCTATGAAGCGCGCTCCGCTCCGTAGCGCGCTCCGTAGCGCGCTTCATAGCGGGAAAAACACCCAGGACGTAAGGTTACGTCATGGGTCGTCTGAGGACAGACTTCCATGACGTAACCCTACGTCCAGGGTCGTCTAGGGGTTAAACAAAATGGATACAGAAAACAAATAAATAATTTTTTTCCTTGACACAAATTTTAAATCCATGGAATAAAAAGTTGTAGTTTAGTTCACAGTGTAAACTAAAGCATGATTTTAAATTGAAAATAATTAGACATGTATTACACTGTTTTCACACAGACCTTACCCACTCCTAAATGATTTGATTAGACATTACTTTCATTTTCTGCAAGGGAAATGCATGGTCATATGAAGCTGATTGCCAGTACAGCTTTCAGAGAAGGGGTTCCAGCTCTGCTCAGGGTGGGAGCAGCTTATAAATACAGTGGACCAAGGGTGCTTTGCTTTTTCAATACATTTCTTTAGTCATTTGGCAAAACCGCGTGCACTGCATATGTTCAATACTATATTTACATATCTTATCTTGGGTTAATGTTTACAATTTACAGTGTTCACATGAATGTCTACGAAAATAATGGTCTTGACGAAGAAGAATTTGAAACCAAGCTACAACAACATGAAGGAAACAAGAAAGCTATGGGGAAGTGGGATGAAAAAGAAAATGATGAATCAAAGGCCACACCAATGTGATCTTTCTGACACTTCAGTATCATTATTCTAATCTCAAAAATATATATATTTCCTGCAGATTTGTTTAATTAGATCATGTAGTCTTGTTGAAACATATAGTAAGAATGTCATCCTATAAGTGTTACATAAAAAAAATTAAAAATTAATTTTTAATAAAGCCATGTTCTGTGATTCTGTGTTTAGTTCAAAAACTGTGGGTCCTCCATTCCGCAAACAGACACTAGTGTCTTTTAAATAAATAACCACTTTTACTTTTGCTTTAAACAAAAGACGTTACCCAACTGAAACATGTTAGTGATCAAATTTATTGATTGTTTGACTGTTTAAATTGAATTACAATTAAAATTAAATAAATTTGAGTTTATACTTAAAGTTAAATAAATTAAACTTTAAAATGCAATGCCGCATTTACAGGCGTGGAATTCCCACTGCGGAATTCCGCCTGCCTCACTGGTAAGTATAGAGCGCCTCCGCTCACATCGGCTGTCATTTCTTAACAGGGAGCCATGTAGAGCGGAGATGCCCAATACTTAACATTGAGACAGTGAGGCAGACAGAAATTTAAGCAGAGTCTGCAGCAGGGATTTAGAAGCTCGGAATTTCTGCCTGTTTTCCACAGTGTGAACAGGCCCTTCGACTAATACCAATCGGGTCCTATCCAGCTTTTTTAATGGCAGCATTCACACAGAATACAGGAATACAATCTGCAAGATACATACCAAATAAACAAAAATCCTGCTTGTTAACCCCTTAGGGACCAAGCCTATTTGGACCTTAATGACCAGGCTTATAGCTCAGTGATGCTTTAACGTATGCTAGCAATTCTGAGATTGTTTTTTCCTAACATATGGTACTTTATGTTAGTGGCAAAATTTGGTCACTGTCTTGTGTGTTTTTTGTGAAAAACATCAAAATATCATAAAAAATTAGAAAAATTTACATTTTACGAACTTTGATATTCTTTGTTCCTAAAAAAAGAAAGTCATATCACATAAAGAAGTTAGTAAGTCACATTATCAATATGTCCTCTTTATTCTGGCTTCATTTCGTAAACATATTTCACTTTTTTAGGGTGTTACGGGGCTTAGAAGTGTATCAGCAAATTATGAAATTTTCATACAATTTCCAAAACTGATTTTTTTTTAGGGTCCAGTTCTTTTTTTAAGTTTATTTAGGAGGCTTGTATACTGAAAAACCCCCATAAGTGACCCCATTTTGGAAACTAGACACCTTAAAGAATTAATCTAGGGATATAATTAGCATTTTAACCCTACAAGGGCTGGAGGAAAGTATTCACAATTAGTCCGGAAAAAAATGGAAAATAGAAATTTTCCAATAATATATTTGTTAAGATTAAAGTATCTCATTTTCATAATAAACATGAAAGAAAATGCACCCCAAATTTTGTAACGCAGGTTCTCCTGAGTACAATGGTACACAGCCGGGCTCAGAAGGGAAGGAGCGCCTATTAGCATTTCCAGTTCAGATAATGCTGAAGAAGTTTCTGAGCAGCAGGTGTGTTTGCAGAGCCCCTATAGTGTCAGCAGAATAAACTCCCCCCCAAAAGTCACCCCATTTTGGAAAGTACACCCCTCAAAGAATACATCTTGGGGTGTCGTGACCATTTTGACCCCACAGGTATTAGAGGACAGTATTCAAAAGAAGACAGTAAAAATGAAAAAATAGAATTTTTCCAATAATATGTATGTTTAGTTTAAAATTTCTCAATTTCACGAGGAACAGGGGAAAAAAAGCCACCCAATATATGTAATACAGGTTTCCCTGAGTAGAATGGTACCCCATACATGGGTATAAACCACTGTATGGGCACACAGCAGGGCTCAGAAGGAAGGGAGTGCCAATTAGCATTTTCCGTGCATGATTTTTCTGAAGAAGTTTCTGAGCGCCAGGTGCGTTTGCAGTGCCCCTGTAGTGCCAGCAGAATAAAAAAAAAAAAAAGTCACCCCATTTAGGAAAGTGCACCCCTCAAAGAATTCATCTTGGGGTGTGGTGACCATTTTGACCCCACAGGTATTAGAGGAAAGTATTCAAAAGAAGAAGGTAAAAATTAAAAAATTGAATTTTTCCAATAATATGTTCATTTAGTTTGAAATTTCTCAATTTCACAAGGAAGAGGGGAGAAAACTCACCCCAATATATGTAACGCAGGTTCTCCTGAGTAGAATGGTACCCCAAATGTGCGGCGTAAACCACTGTATGGGCACACAGCAGGCCTCAGAAGGAAGGGAGCGCCAATTAGCATTTTCAGTGCATGATTTTTCTGAAGAAGTTTCTGAGCGCTGGGTGCGTTTGCAGTGCCCCTGTAATGTCTGCAGAATAGAACCCCCCCAAAAGTCACCCCATTTAGGAAAGTACACCCCTCAAAGAATTCATCATGGGGGGTGGTGAGCATTTTGACCTCACAGGTATTGGAGGAAAGTATTCAAAACTAGACAGTAAAAAAAAAAAAAATAGAATTTTTCCAATAACATGTTTGTTTAGTTTGAAAATTTTCAATTTCACTAGGAACAGGGGAGAAAAAGCACCCCAACATTTGTAACGGTGCTTCTCCTGAGTACAATGGTACCCCATATGTGGGCATAAACCACTGTATGGGCACACAGCAGGGCTCAGAAGGGAAGGAGTGTCATTTTAGTTACAGGCAATATGTGAGTGTTTACTGGCTATTTGGGGTTGTAATGGACAATCTTGGGGTGTTTACTGGCTATCTGAGGTTGCGACAGGCAATCTGGTGTGGTTATGGGCAATCTGGGGTGGTTACGAGCAGTCTGTACCAATCTGGGGTGGTTACGGGCAATCTGGGGTGGTTACGGGCAATCTGGGGTGGTTACAGGCAATTTGGGGTGGTTACAGGCAATCTGGGGTGGTTACGGGCAATCTTGGGTAGTTACGGGCAATCTGGGGGTGTATACTGGCTATATGGGGTGGTTACGGGAAATCTGGGGGTGTTTACTGGCTATCTGGGGGTGTTCACTGGCTATCTAGGGTGGTGAGGGGCAATCTGGGGGTGGTGACGGGCAATCTGGGGTGGCGACGGGCAATCTGGGGTGGCGACGGGCAATCAGGGGTGTTGACAGGCAAACTGTGGTGTCGACGGGCAATCTGGGGAGGCGACGGGCAATCTGGGGAGGTGACGGGCAATCTGGGGAGGTGACGGGCAATCTGGGGAGGTTGCAAACAATCTGGGGTGGTGACAGGCAATTTGGAGTAGCTACGGGCAGTCTGTGGCAATCTGTGGTGGTTACAGGCTGTCTGCGATGGTTACGGGCTGTCTGCGATGGTTACGGGCTGTCTGCAATGGTTACGGGCAATCTGGGGGGTTACGGGCAATCTGGGCAGGTGACGGCAATCTGGGGTGGTGATGGGCAATCTGTGGTGGTTACGGGTAATCTGGGGTGGTTACGGGTAATCTGGGGTGGTCACAGGTAATCCAGGGTGTTTACGGGTAATCCAGGGCACTTGACTTTGGTGACGGGTAAAAAAGTGCCGGCACCATTTGGGACAAGCGATCAGTGGTATATAGTATATACCGCTGATCGCTTGTACTGGGACCACACCA
This sequence comes from Dendropsophus ebraccatus, assembly GCF_027789765.1. Taxonomy (NCBI): domain Eukaryota; kingdom Metazoa; phylum Chordata; class Amphibia; order Anura; family Hylidae; genus Dendropsophus; species Dendropsophus ebraccatus. The sequence continues at coordinate 115,525,794 of NC_091456.1, read as the reverse complement.
GCTGGTCCCCGATCATTGCCCCATGCTCTCTGCCACCTCCGGTGGTGGAGAGAATGGAGCTTTGATCATTTTTAGAAATTCCATCACTGTGAACAGAGTCTGTTCACAGTGATGGCGGCGGCCATCTTGGATCAGATGGCCGCCCAGGGAGGGGAGGGTCAGTGACCAGGTCACTAGGGTTAATTCTGGGGACAGGGGGGGACATGTTCTCATCTCCTCTAACCGTGGATTCACTGTGAGAAGAGATGAAAGCGTTCAGCTGCGCTGGCAATGTCTGTTACCGGTGGCCGCAGTTATACTGGTAATAACGGCGATCGCCGGTGAGGGGACTGGCCGGGACTCAGCCCACACTCTGCCCCAACCCCTCAGCTACCGAAGCGCCGCTGCACTATTCTGCACCATCTCCATAAAGAGCTGATGGCAGCAGAATAGAGCCCATTAGTGATCACCGTAAAAATCCGTATCTGCGGTCACTAATAACATAATACATGTATTCTCTGGGTCACTACGGTTACGGCGATACCACATTTGTGTAGGTTTTTTTAACTATTACCACTTTGGCGCAATAGAAACTATCTTCCTAGCAAAAACCCACAAAAACTGTCGCCGCATTGCAAGATCCATAGCGTTCTTATCTTTTGCGCGACAGAGCTGGTTTGGGGCTTATTGTTTGCAAGAAGATCTGTAGTTTCTATTGATACCAAGTTTTATATGTATATGACTTTTTGATCTCTTTTATGACGTATTTTCTAAAGTGGATTGATAAAATACAGCTATTCTTGTACTGTTTTTTTAATTTATTTTTTACAGCGTGTGTCGTGCGGTGTAATCATTGATATAGTTTTATAGACTGGGTCGTTACGGACGTAACGATACCAAATATGTATAGGATTTGTGTTTATCACTTTTATGTCACGTTTTATTGGGTATAGGGAATGTAATGCATCTTTATTATTGGGGGGGGGGGGCTGTGTTGTGTTTGGTGCACTTCTTCTTTTTTTTCTCTTTTTTTTTAGTTTTACACTAGTGTACATTACTGTACGCTAGTGTAAAATACTTATTTTACACTACTTACTTATTACTTATTATTCCAAATTAAACTTCTTTTGCCATTTCTCTCCCCAAGCCTTCAGCTTCCCCAAAACCCTCTGTAATGTAATATTATTCTTCTCTGTGGTGATTATTTTACCCAGTTTAGTGCCAACTGCAAATATGGAAATTCTACTCTGTAGCCCCTCTACAAGGTCATTAATAAACAGAGAAACAGAGCTGTCATGCCTTCAGCAGTTTATGTTATGTAAAATGTATACTGTTGTATAAGGTTTTGCACTTGCTGTTCCTTGTATTCATGCTGTAATTAATCTGTATTCAAGTCTTTAATACTCCATCTAGTGGCCATTTGCATACACTGTACTATGTATGTAAAAGTTTGTTTGGTCAATCTCAGCTACCTTATCTGTAGCCTATGACCCTGATGATATTATCATCATCTTCATCATTCTAGCCATTACCCTCAGAACACTGCAGAGCCAGCTGTATCCTAAGCCATCCTCTTCATCCAAGCTTACAGTAGCATCACTCGTACGTTTATACACTCATCTAGCATTGTATACCTGCATCTTATTGTATATTAATTAGTGATGAGCGAGTACTAAAATGCTCACGTGCTGGTTACTCGAGCCGAGTATTTCCCGATACTCGAGTGCTTGTTTCGAGTAACGAACCCCATTGAAGTCAATGGGAGACTCGAGAATTTTTTGAGGGGACCCAAGTTTGGTAGAGGGAAGGTCATGTGAAAACCTGTCAACCTCAGAAATTGATGGAAACACAACGGAAATGGACAGGAAACAGCAGTGGCAGCATGTATGCATGCCTCTGAGGCTGCCTAATGGCAACATTATGCGTAATTCTGTGCAACAGCCTGGTTAAAACAGAGGTAGGCATAGGGACCACCCAAAAACTCAGCCTGACACAGCATGGCATTGAGAACACAGGGAACCATTAAAACAGAGGTAGCTTATCATGAACCACCCAAAAATTCAGCCTGACACAGCATAGCGGTGAGGACAGAGTGAACCAGGTAGAAGCGGTAGCCTTCCAGTATGGATGCCAGTTAAGGCCCAGCAGTAGTCAACATGGATGCCAGTAAAGGCCCAGCAGTAGTCAACATGGATGCCAGTTAAGGGCCAGCAAAAAGGAGGCAAGGGCAGGCACACCTAGTGAGGCTCCCCAAAACTAGGCCAGACACTGCAGGGCCTTGAACACACAGAGAGCCATTACAAGTGAGTGAGGAAGCTAGTGAGGCTCCCCAAAACTAGGCCAGACACAGCATGGCATTCAGCACACAGAGAGCCATTACAATTGAGTGATGAAGCTAGTGAGGCTCCGCAAAACTAGGTCAGACAGTGCAGGGCCTTGAACACACAGAGAACCATTACAAGCGAGTGAGGAAGCTAATGAGCCTCCCAAAAATTAGGCCAGACACTGCATGGCATTCAGCACATAGAGAGCCATTACAAGTGAGTGAGGAATCAAGTGAGCCCACCCAAAAATTGGAGTGAGTCCAGGGGCTGGGATATGTAGTGGACATGAACCTGGGTGCTGACAGCTAACTGGCTAGGCCTGCTCTCACTCACCACTCACCATCAAGAGTACACTTGATGCCTCTCGACCGGGTGGGGTGAGGCCCTGGCCACGGCTAGACAAAAAAAATAAAACAAAACAGCTGGCTGGTTGGCGGGGGCGCGATCGGCGGGCCCCCGGCAACCAGTCCCGCTCCTCTGCAGACGTATTGTGACGTCAGGCAGTGAGGACACATAGAACAATACAGTCTTCTTAAGAGGCCCTGGAATTTGAGAACACGGGGAACCATTAAAACAGAGGTAGCATATCATGAACCACTCAAAAATTCAGCCTGACACAACATGGCGGTGAGAACAGAGCGAACAAAGTAGAAGCGGTAGCCAGGGGCGTAGCTAAAGGCTGATGGGCCCTGGTGCAAAATTTTAGCTTGGGGCCCCCCCATCTCCCCCTGATCAGGCAAAGTCCTATCTAACGTTATATCCAATTACTCTAATGTGCCACCATGTTCTAATGCCCTGTCACTGCCTCCACCTCATGTACTGCACTACTGCCCTCTATAATTAATGGACTGTACTGTGTCATTGACTAATCATTGTATTCCAATCTTTGACTCTACAGCTGAAAAACTACAACTCTCATCATGAACTGCCAGTTGGAAACGATGGGGGTTGTAGTGCTGCAACCTGAAGAGCCACATGCTGCAAAACTACAACTCCCATTATAAACTGTCAGCAGGGCACGATGAAGTTTGAACTTCTGCAACCTGGTGAAGTCACCTGATATCACCTGCAGTCCTATGTAACACCACAGATAACAGTGATATCCCTCTGAGAACAGATAATGTAGTAGTCACCTGCAGTCATATGTAACAGCACAGATAACACAGTGATATCTCTTAGTACAGATAATGTAGATGTCACCTGCAGTCCTATGTAACACCACAGATAACGCAGTGATATCTCTGAGTACAGATAAAGTAGTAGTCCCCTGCAGTCCTATGTAACACCACAGATAACACAGTGATATCTCTGAGTACAGATAATGTAGTAGTCACCTGCAGTCCTATGTAACAGCACAGATAACACAGTGATATCTCTGAGTACAGATAATGTAGATGCAGCACAAGCTGGAGCTCAACGCGGTAAAGATACGGCCATAGGACACAGCTTGGGCCGCCAAGGCAGATGTCTGGAGGAGGGGGCGCTGGTACTTGCTGTCATCTGATTAGGTAAGAGGCCCAATCAGATGACAGCATGTGCCAGCGGGCGCAGCGGGACAGATTAGCGCAGTGCTTCCCAACCTTTTCCACCTCGGGGCACCCCTACTAAATGATGTTCTACAAAATAAGAAAACCGTCATACAGTGACTCACCGGTGATGTCTTCTTTGATCTGAGGCGTCACTTTCCCTTTTCCTCTTCATCCGGCCCAGTCCTCCATGATGATTCCTTCCAGATACGTTTCATCCCCTTAGAACCTGCGAGACAAACAATTCAGGCTCCGCACATTTCTAGCAACTTCCTTCCCTTCCTCCCTCCTGTAGGCTCCCATAGTAACTGCACTGTTTGGTGTAATGTGCAGTAAAGTGAGTAGGAATGTGGGATGCCCCCTGTATGTAGGATTCCCTGCTGTGCCCCCATACAATAATAATGCCCCCAGAGGTGCCCTCATGAGCTAATTATGGCCCCAGAGGTGCCCCCATACAATAATAATGCCCCCAGAGGTGCCCTCATGAGCTAATTATGCCCCCACAGGTGCCCCCATGAACAAATAATGGCCCCAGAGGTGCCCTCATGAGCTAATAATGCCCCCAGAGGTGTCCCGATGAGCTAATAATGCCCCCAGAGGTGCCCCCATGGACTAATAATGCCCCCAGAGGTGCCCCCATGAACTAATAATGCCCCCAGAGGTGCCCCCATGAGCTAATAATGCCCCCTGCTGTGCCCCCATGAGCTAATAATGCCCCCAGAGGTGGCCCCCATGAGCTAATAATGCCCCCAGAGGTGCCCCCATGAACTAATAATGCCTCCAGAGGTGCCCCCATGAACTAATAATGCCCCCAGAGGTGCCCCCATGAGCTAATAATGCCCCCTGCTGTGCCCCCATGAGCTAATAATGCCCCCAGAGGTGGCCCCCATGAACTAATAATGCCCCCAGAGGTGCCCCCATGAACTAATAATGCCTCCAGAGGTGCCCCCATGAACTAATAATGCCCCCAGAGTTGCCCCTATGAACTAATAATGCCCCCAGAGGTGCCCCCATGAGCTAATAGTGCCCCCAGAGGTGCCCCCATGAACTAATAATGCCCCCAGAGGTGCCCCCATGAGCTAATAGTGCCCCCAGAGGTGCCCCCATGAACTAATAATGCCCCCAGAGGTGCCCCCATACAATAATAATGCCCCCAGAGGTGCCCCCATACAACAATAATGCCCCCAGAGGTGCCCCCATATACTAATAATGCCCCCAGAGGTGCCCCTAAAAAAACAAACATCCTACTCACCTAATCCGCGCTGTGCAGGCAGCAGCTCTCCTCCTCCTCTTCGGGCTCCATCTTGCGAGCCGCAGGGACGGGACTTCCGGCAGACGTGATGACGTCACATCCTCACGCCTGCCGGAGAGGTCACGTCCCGGCCTCCCATAGGCTGCTGGCATGAAGTGCCGGCAGCCTATGGGAGAGAATACAGGAGGAGGACACTGACAGGTCCTTTTTCTGTATTCTGATCTCTTTAATGTTCCGCCCGCTCACTGTGCGGGCGGAACATCAAAGCGATCTGTGCATCCCGAGAAGCTGCGCGGCCGCAGCTTCTCGGGATGCTTAAGGTGACAGTGTCACAAGTGGCAAGGGGGGCCGTGCGGGCCCCCCTAGCGTAGGGGCCCGGTCGCCATGGCGACCCCAGCGACCCCTATAGCTACGCCACTGGCGGTAGCCAATTAGCCTTCCAAAAATTTTACCAGACCTAGCATGGCATTGAGTACACAGAGAATCCTTAAAAGTGAGTGAGGAAGCACGTGAGCCTCCCAAAAATTAGGGCAGAAGCAGCATAGCCTAAAAGAGAAAAAAAAACACACAAAATGTGCAGAGCAATTTCCACTGAACCCGCAAATACCCCACATGTGAACACAAAGCACCATGTGGGCACAGGGCAAGCCTCAGAAAGGAAGTAGCGCCATTTGGATTTTGGAGACTGGACTTGGCTAGAATGGATGATAAATGCCATGTCGCATTTACAAAGCCCCCGTGCTGCCAAAACAGTGGAAACCCGCCACAAGTGACCCCATTCTGGAAACTATACCCCTCGAGGAATCTAACAAGCAGTGCAGTGAGGACATGGACCCCTTGATGATGGCCACATTTGTGCCGTGAAAGTGAAAAAATGAAAATTTTTACTTTCATGTCACATTGTTTCACATTTGTGCCCGTCACTAGTGGGGTCCATATGCTCACTGCACCCCTTGTTAGATTCCTTGAGGGGTGTAGTTTACAGAATGGGGTCACTTGTGGGGGGTTTCCATTGTCTTGGTTGAATAGAGGCTTTCTAAATGCGACATGAAATCCATTCCAGTGAAATCCAGCTTCCAAATGCGAATTAGCTCTCCTTCCCTTTGGAGGCTCGTCCTGCGCCCTCTTGGCACTTTATGTCCACATGTGGGGTATTTCCGTACTCGGGAAAAATTGCGCTACACGTTTTTTTTTCTTTTATCCCCTTGTAAAAATTAAAAATTGAAGGCTAGAACAACGTTTTAGTGTAAAAAATTTAATTTTTACCCCACATTGTTCTGAAAATCTGTGAAACACCTGTGGGGTCCAGATGATCACTGCACCCCTTGTTACATACACCCCATGTTTTTTATGTTTTGTCACCCCAGAGCCTCTGCCAACCTGAAGTGGTACAATCAGAAATGACCAAATATAATGGAGGCATTGAAATTCACTAGGTGCTCCTTTATATCTGAGGCTTGTGGTTGTGTCAAATAGCGCAATAGGGCCACATATGGGGTATTTCTATAAACTGTAGAAAAGGGGCAATAAATATTGGGGTACACTTCTCTGGTAATAGTTTTATAATTATTAAAATTTTAAATTTTCTTACACACTTAGCTTTTATTTCTGTGACTCACCTAAAGGGTTAAAAAAACCTTTCTGGATGTACTTTGCCACAGTTTTGGGGGGGGGGGTTGCAGTTTCTGAAATGGGGTGCTTTCTAACATATAGTCCCCTCAAATACACTTTAAGGCTATGTTCACACTACGTAAAAGGACGACAACGGGCGTACTTTGCACGTGTATGCACATTGCCTCTCCTTCTATGGGATCCCGGCCGGAGCGTATACACATCGTATACGCTCCAGCCGGGATCCCATGTGGCGCCGCAAAGAACCGACATATCAGTTTTCTGCGGCCGCAATTCAGTGAATTGCGGCCGCAGAAAGACCTGTCAGTTCACACAATGAAGCGAGCGGCTCCGGCCGCTTGCTTCATTGTGTGCTATGAGAGTTCTAATGCAGAACACTGCGGACGGCACTTCTGTGACCCGGACGGTCTCTTACAGCGTGTGAGAATAGCCTAAACCTGAACAGGTCCCTAAAAAAATCAGATTTTAAAATTTTTGTGAAAATCTCTAAAATTGTTGCTAAAGTTTAAAGCCTCCTACTGTCTAAAAAAATTTAAAGAAAGTTTAAAAAATGCCGCCAACATAAAGCAGACATATTGCTTATGCTATTTATTATATAATTTATGTGGCAAAACCATTTTCTGTACAAGCAGAAAAGTTTCAAAGTTGGAAGAATGCTTTTTTTCCACATTATTTATTTATTTATTTGTTTTTCATAAAGATTCATTACCAGAAAATTACCAGAAATATAAAGTACAATATGTCACGAGAAAAATCTCAGAATCGGCAGGTAAAAGCATTCCCAAGTTATTTGCCTTGGTCCTTAAGGACATTTCAGCCACGGTCTTTAAGGGGTATACTATAATATACTATATGACCATTACATTGGCACCTCATTTAATCAAAAATTATCTTCTGTTCCATATGATCTCTCATAATCTGTCTTGTACCATCGGATAGCTGCTTTTAGTCCAAGATTTGTCCTGGGGTCCATTCGGCAGGTGATGCAGTTAGTGTCCTAAAAAACAACTTTTGAACTTGCAGTCCTGTGTCAAATTGGCGTGGCCTACAGTGTCGAGGCAAGTGATGATTAGGAAAAGTCCTGCCCAGGGGCATTCTAAATGATGATGAAGGCAGAGAGGAGAAACGGAAAGGTGTCACAGGCCTAGGGCACAGACACTCTAGGGTTTGTAAATTAGTGTGTCTTTATGTCTTAGCAACATCTAACAGTGTCAGCAGTTTGGAACATGAATTACAGCTGACAGATTACCATTAAATTATGGTCTAACCTCTTTACTAAAAGATTTGTGTCTTGACTGCTAATGTCTTTAAAGGGGTTGGCCTCATCTTTGTTTTTTTAATGACAAATTGGTTTCATATCTTAAACAAATAGCCTTACATATATTTACTTTAGATTTAGTTTTAACTCTAAAATTAGCAATAGTGAAATATTATATTTTTATGTCTACCCAGAAAAATCATTATTTTGTCTTTCATTTCCATGAAACATTTTCCTTAAGACTAGTAATTGCTTCCAAAATTTGTCAAGCGATCAGAAAAATAGGGCTTTCACAAAGAGGCACGAGTCAATAGTACATTGTGTTTAATATCTACCAATCAGCTTATTTGTTTTCATGTCAAGTTAAGCCAAGTCAGCTATAAAATTTGTATTTTTCTATAGAGATTTTTAAAATCATAGAAAGTTAATAATGCAAGGCTAACTTTTGTAAACAGAAAACAATGCTAAACTACATAGTTACAGAGGTCGATAAAATACACATCTTTGAAGTTCAGTTTTTATTGCTTTATTTTTAGTACTGGCCTTTTCATGTGAGGAAGAGAGACTTTATGGACCCAGTCAGGCCTAGACACAACTGCACCTTTGTACCATCTATGGCTATGCTCATGCATCTCAGCTTGTTATTCACTATCCATATGATAGGGCATAACGAATTGATCGGTGAGGGTGCAACCACTGGGACCGCCACCAATCCGAAAATAGGGCACAGTTGTCCCCAGAACGAATAAAGTAAACACCACACCTGCACTCCTTTCATTCTCTATGAGCTCATGAACTTTTTCAAGCATTGAACTGCCTTATCATACACAGCCCACGAATAGAAAGGGTATTGTTTTTAGGGGAGAAAAAGGCTTTTTTTTTATAATTCTAGACAAAGGATTTTCTCTTGGACATGATTCCTAAAGCCCATACAGTTTATGGTGACATTAATGTACAGTTTTGCCAGGAGACCAGTGTGGTGGGCTGTGGGACCTGCCCTTCCCTGCTTAAAGAGTCACTGTCGTATTTTTTTTTTTTTGCAGAAATCAATAGTCCAGGCGATTTTAAGAAACTTTGTAATTGGGTTTATTAGCCAAATCTGCCATTATCTGCATGTAAAAAGCCTTTTCCCAGGTCCCCCCCTCCTTCCTCTTTTTCATCCACTCCAAAAAATCTGAAAATTGTGACTTGTTGCAGGAGACGTCCCCTGTCTGCTCTAGGGAGAGGGGAGGGGGGAGGAGGAAGGAGGGAGTTAGCCGGCAGCAGAAAGCAGATAACAGAGGATTACAGGCACGGAGCTGGGTGACAGCTGTAATCCGAGCCCAGACAGCTCACTGGTGACTGTCCAAGAAGATAACGGCGAGATATTTGTAGATTAACTCTTTGTTGTCCTGTTTTGGTCTTTTGTTTAGCTCTCTCCATAGGAGAACAATGAAGACAGGGGGAAGCGCTTCAAACAGCTTTTTCATGATAAAAATGCATTTTTCTGATAATAAACCCAATTACAAAGTTTCTTAAAATCGCCTGGACTATTGTTTTCTGCAAAAAAAATTTTCACGACAGTGACACTTTAAGGGACCTATTGAAAAGGAGCAGAAAACCCCTTTCAGTATTCCATATAGTTTGGTGTAAACTAAATAAAGTTGTAAACTAAATAAATATGGAAAACTTGCACCTCATTATTCAAATAACCAAAATGCATAAATAAGAACACTCACATTTCTGTATTGTAAAAATGTGTTTTGTCCTCCAGTGTGACTGGGGCCTGTTTATGACACTGATGATTTCACCCTGCTGCTCTACCCCCTCCCTGCTAATCACAACAGGCAGGGCTCTCACACGGACAATGGCCACGTGGCTGAGCCACTTTCTGATGTCTCTTAACACACCCTTACAGTGAGTTGCCTCTTAATCTTTCTACTTAATTAAAGTTGAAAACTATGTTTTGTATTAAAACGTTATTGACTTATTATAAAAATGACCTTAACCCCTTAGCGACCCATGACGTATCTGATACGTCATGGTGCCGCTCGGGGTGTTCAGAGCGGGGTCCCGCCGGGACCCCGCTCTGAACGGCGCTGATCCCGGCTGACACGTGCAGCCGGGCAGTGCCTCTATTAGCCGGCGCGGGTCCCGTTGCCGCGCCGGCTAATTAAGCCTCTAAGTGCAGCTGTCAAACCTGACAGCTGCACTTAGATGCTGTGCTCTCCGTGTCCCTGGTGTCTAGTGGAACGGATCTCCCCCCCCCGCGATGCGATCACGGGGGGGAGATCCGTTGTTCTGCCCGTGCCGGAATGACGCTGATCCCGGCTCGGCAATAGATTGCTATGGCCTGCAGCAGGCCATAGTAATCTATGACCGATCTAATCGATCTTTGCTGTGTATATACACAGCATTGATCTCTATGAGAGATCAGTGCTGTCTATATACAAGTCCCCCAGGGGGGCTTCTAGTTACAGTAAAAAAAAGTAAAAAAGTGTTTTTATTAATAAAAAATCCCCTCCCCTAATAAAAGTCCAAATCACCCCCCTTTTCCCATTTTATAAATATAAATTAATAAATAAATAAATAAACATATTTAGTATCGCCGCGCGCGTAATCGCCCGAACTATTAATTAATCACATTCCTGATCTCGCACGGTAAACGGCGTCAGCGCAAAAAAATTCCAAAGTGCAAAATTGCGCATGTTTGGTCGCATCAAATCCAGAAAAAATGTAATAAAAAACGATCAAAAAGTCGCATATGCGTAATCAAGGTACCGATAGAAAGAACAGATCATGGCGCAAAAACTGACACCTCACACAGCCCCATAGACCAAAGGATAAAAGCGCTATAAGCCTGGGAATGGAGCGATTTTAAGGAACGTATATTTGTTAACAATGGTTTGAATTTTTTACAGGCCATCAGATACAATATAAGTTATACATGTTATATATCATAGTAATCGTAACGACTTGAGGAACATGCATAACAAGTCAGTTTTACCATAGGACGGACGGCGTAAATGCAAAACTCCCCGAAATCAAAACAAATTCGTTTTTTTTTTTCAATTTGACAGCGCAAATGATTTTTTTCCGGTTTCGCAGCATATGTTATGGAAAAATAATGCCTGTCATTGCAAAGTACAATTGGTTTTGCAAAAAATAAGCGCTCATATACGTCTCTAGGTGAAAAAATGCAAGCGCTATGGACTTTTAAACTTAAAATGGAATAAGCAAAAGCGCAAAAACGAAAATAGGCTTTGACCTTAAGGGGTTAAAGGACAACTCCGGTGCTAAGAAAAAAAAACAGCCAATTAGAAACATAGGGGGAGATTTATCAACAGGGGATTTTTCTAGATGTGGTCTATTTCTGCTTTGGCATGAATAGACTGGTCTATTTAAAGTGCAATTTACTATCAGGGATAAGCCTGGTCTATTTTCTGTGGTGCAGATTTGTTTGGCTCAGAATTGTCTCTAAATGGTCTCATTGGCCCTGGTTTGCCTCCTGGGTAATGAGCATTTTCTTCTCCCTTTCTTTTTCAGATACCGGCATGCAGAGGATTACGTTAGATTCATTTGGACTACGTCGATGACCGGCGGACTTTACTGTTCAATAAAATGGTCAACGAGGGGTGTGGGGGTGTTTTTATTTGAATAAAAAAAATTTTCTCTGTGTGTTTGTGTTTTCTTTCATTACTTTTCAGACTTAGTAGTGGAAGCCGTCTAATAGACGGAATCCATTACTAAGTCAGGGCCTAGTGTTAGCTGGTATAAAATGGCTAACACTAACCACCCATTATTACCCCAGTACCTAATGCCACCAGGGGTACTGGGAAGAGTCGGGTGCCAGGCTCTACTGGGAAGTGTTACCAGGCTGCTGTTGCTTGGTTTTTAACCCGGCTGGTTATGGAAATAGGGGGGACCCTATGCGTTTTTTTTTTTATTATTATTATTTTTTTTTTAAACGCATAGGGTCCCCCCTATTTTCATAACCAGCCGGGTTAAAAACCAAGCAACAGCAGCCTGGTAACACCAGGGTGGGAAGAGCCATTGGTTTAGGCCCTCCCCAGCCTAAAATTGGCAGGAGTGCCAATTTTGACGCTCCGGGACCACTGGAACCCGGCTCTTCCCAGTACCCCTGGTGGCATTGGGTACTGGGGTAATAATGGGGGGGTTAGTGTTAGCCATTTTATACCGGCTAACACTAAGCCCTGACTTAGTAATGGATTCCGTCTATCAGACAGCTTCCACTACTAAGTCTGAAAAGTAATGAAAGAAAACACAACACACCTAGAATTTTTTTTTATTCAAATAAAAACACCCCCACACCCCTCATTTACCATTTTATTGAAAAGTAAAGTCCGCCGGTCATCGACGTAGTCCAAACGACTCCGACGTAATCCTCTGCATGCCGGTATCTGAAAAAGAAAAAAAAAAACACGAGCAAAGACAAACAACAAGTAAGGGGTTAAGTCCCTGTGAGCCAGACTGTAACTCCCATGCTGAAGGTCACCCAGCTTTCCCTGCATCCTGTAAGGTTAACCCTTACAGGATCCTGGGAAAGCTGGGTGACCTTCAGCATGGGAATTGCAGTCTGGCTCCCAGGGACTTAACCCCCTGGGGACCAGACTGTTGTGGCACTGCATCTGCACCAGCAAGGAAGGGGGCTAAGTACCCCCCTTCCTTGCTGGTACAGATGCAGTGCGCTCTGGGGAGGGGGGGTTACCTGCTGCTGCTTCTTCCTCTTCCATTGTTGATAGCTGTCCCGGGATGTCCCGATAAGCCCCGCCCCCTATACGGGCGCGCCCGATGCAGTGGGTGGGGCTTACCGTCGCGGGGGCGGGGCTTATCGGGACAGCTATCAACAATGAAGGAGGAAGAAGCAGCAGCCGGTAACCCCCCCCCATGGAGATCGCACTGCATCTGCCCCAGCAAGGAAGGGGGGCACTTAATCCCCTTCCTTGCTGGTGCAGATGCAGTGCGATCTTCATGGGGGGGGGGGGGGTTACCTACTACAGCTTCTTCCTCCTTCATTGTTGATAGCTGTCCCGATAAGCCCCGCCACCTTGACAGTAAGTCCCGCCCCCTTCATCGAACACGCCCGTATAGGGGGCGGGGCTTATCGCGACATCCCGGGACAGCTATCAACAATGGAGGAGGAAGAAGAAGCAGCAGCAGGTAACCCCCCCCCCCCTCGGAGATCACACTGCATCTGCCCCAGCAAGGAAGGGGGGCACTTAACCCCCTTCCTTGCTGGTGCAGATGCAGTGCCACAACAGTCTGGTTCCCAGGGGCTAAAGTCCCTGGGGACCAGACTGTAGCTTCTCTGCCGGGATTTTAAATTTCCCGCCCAGAAGCAGACGCTTTCTGCTTTTGGGTGGGAAACCCTGTAGGCAGGGAATCCCGGCTTAATTAAGGGGATTCCCTACTCCTGTACTGCAAGGAGGGGTGCGCTAAGCACCCCTCCTTACTGTACAGCCCCAGGGGGTTAGTAGTGATGCTGCTGCATCACTACTTAACCCTTTACACTCCGTGGACCGGGTGCACTGCACCCGACCCACGGAGCAAACTCGCTCCACAGTATAGGTGGTGAAATAGACCACCTCTAGTGTGGAGTGAGTTTGCGACACATGTGCGACTATTTTAGATAGTCGCACATGATAAATCATGCCTACTTTTAGCGTAAGCTGAAGTAGGCATGATCAATCTAAGTCAGTGACATGTCTCAAAATTTTGCGCAGCTATACAGGTGCGCAAAATTTTGCGACATTTTTACTCCAAAAAAATGGTCTACAATGATGATAAATCTCCCCAATAGTTTTTAAACTTAACATCCCTCCTAAGTTGTCACTGTTTGAATTTCCCACCGTCTGCGTACCCCCTGAGCTCCAGTCTCTGTCTTCATTCCTTCTCTACTTCCTGGTTTGACCTTCCCATGATGCACTTTGGCTGCTGTGACAAGCCGGCCCCTGCTGTGATGTTGCAAGTGCCTACCCCTTTATTCACTTCGACTCCCATCGTACACTAATGTGGTGTGTAATCCAAGGTGTGGTGTTATATCGGAGGATCGGCCGGTCACTTGCTAGGTAATCAGGTGTGACTCCACGCTGGGGGTTGTTGGCTGAGATACAGCCGGACCTTAGAGTGTTATTTTGTGACGCCAGTGCCAGTGAGGCACACAGGTGTGATGGCACGCCTGCTTTTATTTTTGAAGGCCAGTTGCACCTTTTGCCCTGTGGTCAGTGTCCTGCTGGGTTGCTACTGGGTCCCTTGGGTTAGAGTGATCACGGATTGCCAGAGTGGTGTAGCAACCCTCCCAGACTATAAGAACCGCCACCTACAGAAAGGGGAAGTGTCCCAAGGTTGCGGTGTGTGCTGTGTCAGTGGATAGTGAGAAATCACAGTCTTTTTAACGTAAGGAAGGCTGGTTTTTTAGTTGCAAATGTGCAGCAGGTCATACAGAATCAACAGTATGAGGTTTCTCTGGATAAAGCACTGGATAACACATTTGACAATAGTTCCAAATAAATACTTGACAATACAACAACCTGATCTGTAGTAAGGGTGCAATGTAGGATATAGTCGTGATGACTAGGGAAGTGCTGAGAAGTATGAAGAAACAGAGTAGCAGAGTGGAGGATGTCGTGAGAGTCTTAACCAATGTAGTACTGTGCTATGCCGGGATGTTGGAGGAAAAGGTACAATACTTAGAAGAACACCTGTGCCGTGTATTGACCTTTGCTTAGTTTTCACACCACCTTATGCCCACTAGACTCAGCTGAACCTTCCTAGAGGGTAACACAGGCCCCAGACCTTGATACCTGGGATGAGCGGAATGCTGAGGGTTCCCTGCTGACACCCGCAAGCTCTTTAGCTTTCGTGGATACTGTCCTGCTCTGTGAAACTCCTTGTCCTTAGCGTGGGTTCAGGTTGTCTCTAGCTTGTCCTCCCTAAGAGGGGTTTAACAGTGCATAGTGCTGTGTAGCGTTACTTGTAAGAAAGTTGTTAAATGTGTACTGTCTTGCGTCCTTTCCATACAGGGTTCTAGCTAAGACTGACTTGAGGTACGGGGACCTGGCTCAGACTGACTTACACTTCCTGTCTCCCACATGACTTACTCCCTAGCGTAACTAACGTGCGCTGTGAGTGGGTGAAAGTGCAACAGAAGAAACAAGGAGAGAGGTGATAGGAGAGAAGAAAACAAGACAAGACTCCTACTGGCCTATAGATTCAGGTGACACAGGTGTGGCTTCAAAATACACATACATAATGCAACGACATCTAGTGGCGAACTTTAGTACTACTTTCATCACCACACAAGTACAATAATTACAGACTTTTGTGAAGGGTGTATCTAACTGTAACACCTGTGGTAGGACACAGCATACTCCCCCTTGAGAAACACCTTGAGAAAAAGACTGGACGTTTGTTAAGGCACAGCATGGGTTATAAAACAAATATCATAACTGGGATAACAGTTTCACACCAACAGTAGTAACAATAACAGGAACAGTGCAATAGGCAATAGTCCAGTTGTCCATAGTGCAAACAACTTGTCATCAAGAGTCCTTAAGAGCAACATAAATACAACAGGTATAAATCCATTTAGTCCGTGGCTTGTTTAAATCCCTAATTAACTAAACTAAAGTTTAACTACACTAATTAACAGCTATAAGGAAGGAAATAAATCGACGGGCAAAACTAAAAAAACAGGTCATGAAAACAAGCTGGAGGTTGACCTTTGGTGGATCTTGATGATCTTCTTGGCTGTAGAGTCTCTTCTAGAGAGATGCCAGAGTCAATTGGATGGCTGCCTACCGGATTATAGGAAGGAGGGTGACCTGAGCTTCTTGGCTGGACACAGGGAACCATTGCCGGAGCTGGGCCTGTGGTTAGGCTGCAAGGCAGGTAGAGGGGCTCAGTATTCAGCAGCACTTCCCCTATTGAAGGCAAATGAGCTGGAACAGGAGGTTCTTTGCTGTTTTCAGCAGCCAAGGGTTTTACTTGTAGGTCTCTGTTACTGCAGAGCTTCAGCCGGTTGCGATGGATGTTCACAGGCTGTCTTCCCACCCTTTGGATCTGGTATACGCCAGCAGCTTCATGGGGGATTGCAACAATAGAGTAGGGATCTTCTTCCCGGAGTGGATATAGTTTCCCAGTTCGATGTCCATCTCTCAACTAGATTTTATCACAAACCTGGAGAGGTTGAGCGTTGGGACGCCGATTGTAATCTTACTCTTGACGGTGATGAACTTCCTTCATCCAGTAATTAACTATCTCTTGGGATTCTTGGATTCTTCGCTGGTGTTCCTGAGCCCAGTTTGGTTGTGGCAGGAGGTTAGGGGAATCTGTAACTTGGATTCCTAAAGCCCTGTCATTAGGTAGTTGGCCTTGTCACCGGAACATCAGATAGAAAGGCATGTAGCCAGTGGAACAGTGGGTAGTGTTATTGTAGATCTCAACAAGTTCCTCCATTAGGCCATTTACCTGGCTTAGAGACTGCGGCAGTTCTCAGCATGTTGATGACCACTTGGTTCATGCGTTCGCCTAATCCATTTCCTAGAGGGTGGTATGCGGTCGTCCTGAGTTTCTTCCACTCATGATACTGGCAAAGCTCTTCGAAGAGTTGGGACTCAAATGCTGGACCTAGATCTGAGAGGATGGCCTTGGGGCAACTGTAGTGTTTGATATAATGATAGTACAACACAATAGCTGTGGTCTTTGATGTTAAGTCCTTTACTGGGACGATTACTGCCCACTTACTGTAGAGGTCAATCATGGTAAGGGCATAACAGTACCCGGATCTTGTAAGGGCTAATTTCAGATGATCTATGGCCACAATCTCTCCTGGACTGAAGGGTCTGATAGGTTGTAGACGAGCTCTGGCATCGGTCTTCCCTCGCTTGGCGAGATTGCAATCAGGGCAATTTTGACACCAACTTTCAATATCAGTCTTCATTCCGACCCAATAGAACCTTCTTTGGATGGTAGCCTCTGTTTTGTTGTTTTGTGTACACCGAAGTGGCCGGACTGATCATGGTAGGCATCCAGGATCATCTTTGCATCTCACCTAGGGATGAGGATTTGCTGGACTCTCTCTCTCGTCACAGGATCTAGGGAGTTCCTGAGGAGTAGGCCTCTCTGTAAGAAGAGACGTTTTATCTGTCGCCAGAGTCTCTGTAACTCAATGTCTGGATGAGCTTTGCGGAGCCGGACCGGTATCTTGCCTGTGAGCAGGTAGTCTTGGAGTTCTTCAAAGACACGGCTCTCGGCCTGTAGCAGCTTCCACTTGGGCAAATCATGCTGAGGGTCGACCTTAAGACCTTTTTTGTCTGCTGGGCCACAGTTACTACTTCTTGGTGAGCGAAGCGGTCATAGAAGGGCAGCATTTCAACATCTTCCCACTGGTCTTCAGAGGAGGGCTCTTCGCTGGCTTGCAAGTGGGATAAAGCGCCACCGTTCATGTTGGCTTTGCCACTGCAATACTTGATGGTAAAGTTGAAGTTTGGCAGGCGTGAAGCCCATCTCTACTCTAAGGCACCCAATTTAGCAGTGTTAAGGTGTGCCAGGGGTCTGTTATCTGTGTAGACAGCGAAGCTGGAGACAGCCAGGTAGTCCTTAAACTTTTCGGTGACAGCCCAGACTAAGTCCAGGAGTTCTAGTTTGAGGGAGCTGTAGTTCTGGTCATTCTTTTCACTTTCTCGAAGGCTTATGCTAGCATTAGCGATGACCCTTTCTTTGTTGTCCTGGACTTGCGAGAGGACAGGTCCTAGGCCCAGATAGCTGGCATTAGTAAACAACCGGAATGGTTGGGTGTAGTCTGGGTAGGCCAGAATTGGAGGCTGTCAGGAGGGCTTTCAATGTTTGGATGGGTAATCTCTTCCCAGGAACATCTCTTGGGCAGCCACATAGCAGCTCAGTCAGAGGAGCGGCAATCTGGGCAAATTGTGGGATGAAACGCCTGCAGTACCCGGCGAATCCCAGTAAACTTCTAACATCTTTGACAGTCTTGGGTGTAGCCCAGTTGGTGACAGCAGCTGTCTTTTTTGGATCAGGCTGAATGCCTGTGGAACTCACAACGTGACCCAGGTAGTTGATACAGGGTATAAACAAGTGACACTTAGAGGACTTGATCTTTAGGCCGTGGCGGATAAGGAATTGAAAGACTTCCATTAGGTGCTGCAAGTGGTCCTGGTAGGAGCCAGAATACACAATGACATCATCAAGGTACAGCAGGACACTCTGGAAGTTGACATGGCCCAGACATCTGTCCATCAGCTTCTGGAAGGTTGCAGGTGCGTTGCATAAGCTAAAAGGCATACCTGTGAACTTGTATAGGCCCATGGGGTAGGGAAGGCAGTTTTCTTCCAGTCTTCTGGTGCTACCGATACTTGCTAGTATCCGCTGGCAAGGTGGAGAAGTAGGAGGCTGATCCCATAGCAGCCAGGGATTCTTCTGTTTAGCCTTGGAGTTTTCTGCCAGTACATCCTCTGGATTCAGTTGGTACAGCTGGGCTACTGCATGGTACTTGGGAAGCCGAGCTGGTTCACTGCTGAGATTCACCAGGTGGACTGATACTCGCCCGTTGCAGACTGTGACCAGGCTTCTTGCTGCTCTGATGAGAGGATGTCCTTCTATGCTGATGGGGTCCAAGGCAGCTTGATAGTCTTCATTCTCTATGCCAGGTCGTGCTCGGCACCACATCACCACTTCACTATTGGCTGGAAGGACTACTGGACGTGGGTCTGCAATTCTGACTCTGCAAATCTCTCCTTTGGAGTTGACAAACTTCTGTTGAGCACTGAGACGGCTGATAGCTTTCTGAACTGAGGATCTGTCAAAAGGAGGAATAGAAAAGAGAGGCATGCAAGGCTTCAAGAACATCAGTAAAGCAGTGTCTGATCACATTCATACCCAGTACCATACCTGAACTTGTACTTCCATGTGTTTCAGTCACAATTATACTTTGACCTGGTATCCTATCTCTACCTACCTAAATTGTAGCTTCCCAGTAACGAATCTGCGGTATGGGTGTACCATTGCTTGCAACAAGTGACAGACCTCCTGGAAATTCGCTAGACAGTTCAGAGCAGTCAAAGTGTTTCTTGAACACCTGGTGATCGACAGTAGTAACTTGGGAGTCAGTGTCTAGGAGTGCATCTGAGGGGACTCCATTAAATCGGACAGATACATGGGGGCAGGATGATAGGAACCTTGATTCTAAAACTAGGAGCAGGGGAAACTTGCAAGTCTTTCAGTGCCTGGCATACACTTTTAAAAGTCTTAGTCATGGCTTCCACTTGTTCTTGTAAAGGGTTAACAGGGGAAGCTGCAGCTTGGAGAGGCTGACTTGGGTGAGCAGCAGAAAGTCCAGGTAACACAGGGGGAGCAGCCAGACTTGAGGGAGGAGAGGCGGCATAGAGTGTCTCTGCAGGGGGTCACTGGTACCTGGAGGGCTAAGTGATTTTAAGGCCAGACTTTTGAACTCTGTGAATGGCATGCCAAAGTTCTGCTTGGCCAAGTCTCGGAGTCTATCTTGTGTGGACCTGGAATCTACTCCCTCTATGAATCTATCCATGATAATACGTTCTGCATCAGCAGGTGTAAAGGTGTCTAGTTGGCGTATAGCTCTGAAGGCAGCGTGTAGTGCGAGTGCATAGTCCCTGAGAATCTCACCTGGCTTCTGACGTCTGTCCTAAAATCTAAGCCTGACCTCCGATGGGGACTGGATTTCGAACTAATCTTTCAGCTTGCGGAGGATAGCATAAATGCTGGTCTTGTGAGCAGAGGCCCCAGATGCGGACTTCCTCAGCTGCTGGTCCTTCCAGTTGATCTAGCAGGATCTCCACCTGTTGCTCATGAGATAGAGAAATTTGAGTGACCTGCAAAGCTTCTGTGTTCTTGGGGTGCCCCGGTAGAATGGAAGATTAGTGGGCCAGATGAAAATGGAAGCTGAGTGAGCTGCCATAGCTGGGGCAGATGAGGATGCAGTGGCTGGGGCTGCTGAAGAGGCAGGTGCTGCAGAGGATGCAGGTGAGGGCACGGAGGCAACAGAATCCGCAAGGTCATCAGTGTCAGAACCAGACATGTTGAATCCCAGAGTGATGAGAGAGGCTGCAGGATAGTTCCGGTGGCTGAGGGCGGTATGGGACTTGTGGTGCACCACAGAAGGAATTAAGAGCGGCCAAGGAACAGCAAGATAGCGCTGGAGGAATTCCGGTGGGGACGCTGGTCTTTTCTAGTTCCGTCACTAGAGGGCTTTTAGGCAGTCCTTCCCGCGTTTTATCTGGCGGGCAGTAAGCCTATGAACTCTGACTTACTTTCCTAGCATAACTAATGTGCGCTGTGAGTGGGTGAAGAGTACAACAGAAGAAACAAGGAGAGAGGTGATAGGAGAGAAGAAAACAAGACTCCTACTGGTCTATAGATTCAGGTGACACATAAAGAAACAATAACCCTTTACATCCCTCAGCTTTGTGGCTTCCAAATACACATACATAATACAATGACATCTAGTGGCGAACTTTAGTACCACTTTCATCACCACACAAGTACAATAAGTACAGAGGGGGAGATTTATCAAACATGGTGTAAAGTGAAACTGGCTCAGTTGCCCCTAGCAACCAATCAGATTCCACCTTTCATTTTCCAAAGATTCTGTAAGGAATGAAAGGTGAAATCTGATTGGTTGCTAGGGGCAACTGAGCCAGTTTCACTTTACACCATGTTTGATAAATTTCCCCCAGAGTATCTAACTCTTACACCCGTGGTAGGATACCACACTAAACCTGGCCCTCTCTCTCTCTCTTCAATCAGGCTCCTATAAAAACACACAGGTTCACAGCCCCTGCACTGAAGCTGCACACACACTTTCACATTTCCCATACTTGCAAGGTAGTGTATATTGCAAAGTGAAATTAGCCGGATCGCTGTCCCTAATTAGGTCAAGGCAGCAGGGGAGAGATAAGACGGGGGTCTGTGTAGTTGATATGCTGGAAGTCAGCCACGAGGGAAGATAAGCAAGTGACATGTCTCACTGAGTCCACTCGGCAGGAAGAGAGAGTACAAGGGGAGGGGTGGGTCATGTAGCTGCTTATGTGCTGGGAGTCAGGGAGGGAAGATAAGCAAGTGACATGACATATTCACTCACTGTCTCCACTCAGTCAGTCCAATCCTTGTTACCACATCATATTATACTGCTACCCATCAAATTGAAACTGCAGGAAAGCATTTTTTCCATTACTAAATTGTAGAATGTCAGATGGCTTACAGCTTGCCCAGCCAATCGGAGCTGAGCAAGCAGAGTCATCTGATAAGGCAGGAGAAGGGAGGCTGGACTTATGGGACAAAGACCAGCCTCCCTCTTAATGACGACATTGTCACAAGATGGAGCTGAGAAAAAAGCCTGGGGTTGACAGTAATTAGGCATGTATGAGTTTACTACACTTCCTGGTGGGGGGTTGAGGGGGGAAAAGATAGGAGGGGGGGGGGGCAGAATGTGAATGTTAATCAATAGAGAAAGAAGAATGCAAGGGCACTCACTGTTATGCGCTGTAAACTTTATTGAGGTGTAAACTTCTTTTTTACATGGTTATTGCAGGCGGCGAAGATGCCAGACAAGTATCTGGCTTCCTTGCCGCCTGCAAAAAACATGTAAAAAAAAGGTTTACACCTCAATAAAGTTTACAGCTCATAACAGTGAGTGCCCTTGCATTCTTCTTTCTCTATTGATTTTTGTGATTACAATACTATAACTCTAGCAAGAGAGCACCATCAGTGCACAGAGAAATCAGTGCAATACCCCACCCATCCTCTGCACTATTCCTGCCTGATGGAGGTAGAAGTGCTGGTATCTGCATCTTACAAAGGATTTATTTGCATTGCAACAAATCATAGTAAATGTGGTTGCAGTGTGACCTGCAAGTTATTGCAACCAAATCAGGACAGTTGGCAGAAATCCAAACCTGCTGAATTTCCGCACAATCACACTCACTAAGATTACTGTAGTTGTGATTTTAACAATGCAACATTAGGATCTTATGACATGTTGCCACCAATCACTGCGAAGTCTTAAAGGGTTTTTTTGTCGTGGGGATTCTTTTTTTTTAAATGCCTCCAGATGTAGTAAAAAAAAAATAATAATAATAATTTCTTGTGACATTTTGTTTGTCCAGGCCATTCAACAAAGTGAGTGAGCAGGAATTTCCTTCAGTAATGAAACATCACCTGAACCAGGAAGAAGTAGACAACAACAGGGACTGGGTGCAGTCAAAACTGAAGCGATAGTAAATTAGGAAAAAGGAGCATGTCTTCTTTTCATTTCACTCATAGGCATTTAAAAAAATCCCTGCCTTAAAAACCGCTTTAACCTTACACAAATTCTCATAAAACCACACATGGTGATAAAGTTCTTCAATTGCCTCTTGTTACAATAAAACTATTTTAACTGGCTAATGTTACAGCATATAAACACTTTGAATTTGAGCAAAACATTCTCACACATACCCAAAAATTGGATACTTAAAGTGTGACTGTTGTTATAACTTTCAAATTCTACATCAACAGTAGATGTGATATAAAGCAAGTTTGCAATATAAATTCATTATATTTTTTGTTGTTATCATGCTGTAAAACAAAGCTGAACTCACCAGAAATCCAGTTCCAGTCTACTGAAGGCAGATTTTTAGACTTGTGCTGGTTGTAAAACACAGACTAAACACAGGAATTTCAGCCAGTACAGAGAGTCAAGGCTCAATGTGTCCATCAATCACATGACTTCCTCTCCATGAGCGCTCAGAAGGGCTGGGAAACACAGGACTTCCTGTTTTCTGACTCTTTGAGAAAAAACAATCAGAAAACAGGAAGTGCTGTGATCTCCATGATAACTAAAAAAAACAATGAATGTAAATTGCAAACTTACTTTATATCACATCTACTGCTGATTTAGGTTTTGAACGTTATACCAACAGTGATACTTTAAACTGTTCAGACAGTACAAGTCCACACACAGCACAGGCAAATCTTTCTCCATTGTTTCTGGAATAAAAGAGAAAATCTCAGATTTATTTTTTTCCTTTTATATATTTTTCCTTAGTTTTGCTGATCGCTTACAAAAGAAACCGTCCGTTCTTAAAAAAATAGGGAAATGCACATTTCCTCCCACCCTCAGCCCCAGACCCCAAAAACATAACAGTGGAAGAAAAGGAGATTTATACGCATGAAAACTATACAGATAAAAACCCAATTATTTAAATTTAACAGAATGTAAATCACCATTTAATTTAACCCTCAAGCAGCTAAAGGAGATTGCAACACGTCACAGTCCCTTTTTACTACATAGGAGTTAGTAAGTCCTACAACAGTTCTGGGGAGAAGGACATCCTACATTTGGTTTAACTGAATATATAAAGACATTTACCATTTTAAGTTTAGCTCATTTCCCTTTAAATACAATCCTTGGCAAGTTAAAGGAGATGTCCTCTCCCCTTTACTCTCACAGAGTGTAGGACAAATAGAACAAGTTGCATATATTTAAGAGGCTTTGGAAGACGCAAGAGATACAACAAAAACAGAAAGGGTATAAATCTGCAGAGGAAAGGGAGAGGGACAGTAAAGAGCACAAAGTGAAAAGATTGCCATATAAATGTTTATCAATACAAATGATATTTGCCATAGTTATCAGGGAATGGAGCTGGTTGCTACCATCCAAGCAGCCTATAAACTAACTCAAGACATTATTACAAAGTTTGCAGTCTTTTGCAGTCTGTGAAGGAGACAAATACTTTATATGTTTTATACCATTTGGTTTGTTCT
The DNA here is from genome assembly GCF_027789765.1 of Dendropsophus ebraccatus. Taxonomy (NCBI): domain Eukaryota; kingdom Metazoa; phylum Chordata; class Amphibia; order Anura; family Hylidae; genus Dendropsophus; species Dendropsophus ebraccatus. Next base: position 115,502,028 of record NC_091456.1, on the reverse strand, counting down.
GTGTAAGGGGACCTTATAGTTATCATAGAAGTATATGTTCACATTTGAACACCATTTTACACATGTATCATGATACATAAAATGTTAAGGATTTGTCAAAACACAACAAAAGAAACTTGTGAATAGCTGACCGTCACAGGTCCATGTTCTGTTACTATTCGCAACCATCTTTTTTTTTTTTTTTTTTTTTTTTACCAGGGATAGGGGCCACTTCTACAGGTCCATTACTGGTCAAATGACTGTTCATAGAACAGGAGGGAGAGCCAACAAAAAAGTGACCACTGATCAACTACTGATCTGTCCATGTAAAAAAGCTGCTGCATGGCAAATGTATTATTCAAATTCTAATGGATTACCATTCATTAAATGCATGAACAGGTTGGGGTGGCTCTTAAAGAGTAACTCTTCATTTTGGATCATAGAAGGTAGTTATGACATCCACATACCCTATCAAGGGCTATGGATAGAAATTTCTCTTTAAGAAACAACCCATTTAAGCAACTTTGAAAATAATGTTTTACTTGTACTAATCATAACATGTAGGTTATATTATAAACTTGGCAGCATTTGCAATTCTGCAAACTTCAATGCTAAAGCTGACCATATACATTATGTAAGAGTTGAATGAATTTGACGATTTCAATAAGATTGGACAACTATCTAATTTGTATGGTGGCCTCCCGGCTCCCTCCTGAAAGCAGATGTTAGAAAAAAGAACAGTCAAATATGTTGCATTTGAATGGCCAATCTTTTTGTTCACAGGATTCCATTGTGCCAAGTGGGAGCATCAGTGGGAGTTTAACCGATAGCTATCTCATGTATATGGCCATATTAAGGTCTCTTAACATTCACTGCTTGCCTAACGTCTTCAGATGCTATCGTGGAGAATTGTATTCTGAAAAGTATCGACTCCACTAATCTTGGTACAGCTATGTTGCTATGGATATGTCTCTCAACAAGCTTGTTGATAGTTTATAAATGCAGTTCTGGATCAAAAGATTATGAGACAGGGCAAGGATGAGTAAAGAGGAAGTCACACCAAAATGAAAAATGTCAGGAAGGGAGTGGGTGTTAGAAAATGATAAACAAGTAAACTCACCCGTCCCCCGTGCATCTGTTGCGCTGCTCCAGGGTCCTGTTCACAGCAGCCGGCTGTCATCTTCTGCTGGAAACTGGTTAAATCAAGTTCCAGCTGCAACATCATAGCCCAGCTGAACGATTGCCCGCTCAGCCGGTCACTGATTGGCTGTAGGACACCGGCTGCTGTAAATGGGACTCAGGAGCGGCACTACAGAGGCATGAGGAGGGGCGAATTTACTGTTTATTGTTTTCCTGCTGCCCCGGGCTGTCTGCATTTTTTTACTTTTGTGGGACTTCCCCTTTAAATAGTGTTCTGTGTACCCACAAAGATAGTCAACAATTAAAGATCATAGAGCTGTTAAAATGAAATGTAGCTATGCTTTTTTTCCCATTTAGCTTATGTTTTCACATAATTATGCTTTCAAACATTTCTAGCTGTGGCAGGAGCAATATTCTACTATATGGCAATCAGATCACTCATAGCAAAGGTCAGAGTTCTGTAGTTCTGAGTTTACATTTCTAGTAGAATCAAAATGACAAATCTAAAGTATGCAATACTCATTGCTATTCTATAATAGTAAGATCGTATAATATTCTAAATTAAAAAATGATTAGCATTGCAACTGCAGAAGCTACAAGAATTGAACTAGAAGGAAGGAAGGTTATACAAAGGAAAAATGTATATATGTGAATTTTGAAATGGGGACTATATAGTATAAAGAAATTTGGGGAGTCTTAAAAGACATAGAATAGTGCAATCTTTTTATTGCATGGTAAGGAAATATAAATGCAGAACTTGATGTGTCTGACCCAAACATTTTGAGAGGCTGTTAACCTAGCTGGCGGTAAAAGATACCAAAAAACACATATATGGTTAGGGAATCTAACAACTGTGTAAAGACGTACTGGGAATAGAAAATAATATTTATCATCCAAATCAATTACAAATGAACAAAATCAAGGAAAGGACTCGGTCATATTAAATTCATATTCCCCAATTAGGCAGTTATATTATAGAAAGCAGTTAAACGTCTAACTATTTTCTGGCAGGTAAGGGACATTTACATCCACATGTTTTATGTGTTCACTGTAAGTATATCAAAAAGATATTTTGATGTATACTGGAGCATACCTGTGGTGTGGAAATAGGCTTTAATTTAATAATATATTCTATGTAGTGTCCTGCATATTAAACATACACCAACATAAAACAACCAAAGGAAGAATATGTTTGGTCATATTCAAGCCTATGGCCATGCCTCAGGTACATGGATATACCTTTTTGAGGATATTCTGATACAGGCAAAATATTGGTAATGCAAAAGATAAAAGCATTTGTGAGCTATTCTAGTGCGCATTTACCCAAATAGGATAATTCAGAAAGACTCTCATCTATTAAAAAAAACAAAACGAAAGAACAAAAACAACCTTTCAATATGAAAAAATGGCCTTGTTGTTCAAAATAACCAATGACACATCAGCATTTATTTCCTAGGCTATGTTCACTTTTTTTTTTTGCCTTTTCGCAGCCGTTTTTCTTGCATGGCTGTCATTTTGGTGCCAAAACTTAGCAGTTTCATGCAAAATGTTCGCAAAAAGGCCCAATACAGACTTTGGCTATGTTCACGCAACCTTATATTTCAGTATAGAATGGACACTGATTGCAATGGAATCAGCGTCCATTCTTTACTGCAGGGGCAGCATTGCATTGAAGTCAAAATAATGTTCATGCCTATTATTTCAGGGTGCTGTTCAGTGAACAGCGTCTGGAAATAATAGCTGTTCATACAATGTAAAGTTGGCTGGGGCCGCGCTTTACATTGAAGTGAATGATTAATTGATTTGCGGGCACACCCGACGGTGCCCGCAAATCAATGGTAAAAAAGAACGTTCCTCCAGCCGGTACAGAAGTAGCTGCAGGAATGTGCTGAATGCAGCCCGGCAGCTTACCAGTGTCCATTGCTATGCAACAGACACTTTTAAACACCAAGTGTGAACATAGCCTTAGATTTAAACTGCTGCACAGTACTGGCTGTTATGGCGAACAAAACTGTCTTTTATACATTTTAATGAATCAGGCACAGTAGTTTAATCTCCCTTAGAATTTCATTTCAGCTTATATTCACAGCTGGTAATATGTCAATACTACAATTTATTGATTGACATACTTTATTGCCGATTCTACCAACAAAATCAAACAGGTCAAATTGGTTTTATGGGTATAAAAGTTATTTATTACAGAAGAAGGTTATTTGGTACAGAAGAATTACATTTGTCTTTTTGAAAGTAATGCTAATATTCAATATAGTTTTTCTTTACTGTCATTATTAATTGGGGAAAATGAATTATTAAAAATATACACTAACAAGTAATAATGGAAAGAAAGAATATAGACCAGATGTATCCAACCAATTATTTGTTACACTTTCTATATACCTGGCTCTTTTGCTTCTAGTTTTGTGTCTTAGCTCCCTTTTCTATGCCAGTACCATTTATCTGATAGGGTCATAAGTCGGCTTTTCATTATATGTGCATCCTACAATAGACCCCGAACATAAGATTTAGAAAAACCCACTGCAAACCCATGCCCTCCAGTTCTTATTAATGTTTTTTTCAGGGGGGCAGGTGAAATCTGAGTTTTACCAAGGTTGTAAGAGAGAAATCAAAATACTTCCAGCATTGTCAGTGTTTAACAGCCTCTCCAAGGATACGCACTCCACAAGGGGAAAGACAATGCAACAGAAATACTGCATAAAAGGTGAAGACAACATACAAAAGAAAACAATTAAAAATCCATTAATAAAATAATAAGAAATCAGAAATCATTAACTGTTTAATTTCTGTACACAATTCATATTTCCTGTATACTGAAGTCAGAGCATGCAGCAAATGAGCAAGTGGTTATTTCATCATTTGTCAGAAGGCAAGGCACATAATGTGATAGAAAATTTCGTGCAAATAAGGGAAAAAAGATCATTTGTACATATTTAATGCTATATATATATTTATATATACTTATTTGTTTCATATGATATTTTTTTTTACTCTCTAGTGTTTTATTTATATTGTTTTTTTTTATGTATTCCTTCCAATTAACATCTTAAAACACAGCAGACCCAATCTCAGAATCATGTGATGGTCTTATGGAACAGAGTGAAACTACTATTCTTACCACTTCAAAATGTCCCTCACTTGTTTACAATTTTACAAAACTGCTATTTTGTTAGTGGCTGAGAATAACATGCGTAATCATATATAGAGCGTAGCCTTGTGGACATTATGTCAAATGATAGCTAAACAATTGCTGAGGACTCTATGAGTAGCTCTCAGCAAGAATTTCTTTAGGGTTAAGGTGGGTCAACTGAAAAGGACATCCCTACCACACTATGTACTAAAAAACAGTAACCAAATAACTGTTTCCTTCTTCAAAATCTCTATAGAAAGACTGATTATTAGTATATGACTTATAAAAGAATAGGCACTCTCATCCTAACTATTAATGGGACTAGTGCCATATTTAAATCTGCCATGCAGGTCTCCAGCCATAAGCCTGTATGATGAGTGCAAGTAGTGGGTTGATTGCAGGAAGAAGCGCCATGCAGTTTTACTCTGTAAAGTGGCTAATAAATTTCACTTTGTTAGGTCAACTTCATTATTTTCTTCAAATATCAACACAGCAGTTTTTCATTTGAGGGATACACCCAAGTAGTGTATGTGCTGTACATATCTTTATACTTCCGTTCTATGTGTGTTTAAATTTTTGTTACAACAATATATTAGTATATATACCAAATCTATATACACACACATACATAGTTTATTTAGAGCTGGATTTGCAGATTTGGTGAAAAAAAATTGATCAATTCTTTAATGCATCTTATGTCATACTCTTATACGATTGCAATTTATACATATTAAGGCTGGGTTCACACTATGTATATTTGCGGCTGTATTTGGTCCTCATGTCAGGTCCTCATAGCAACCAAAACCAGGAGTGGATTGAAAACACAGAAAGGCTCTGTTCACATAATGTTGTAATTGAGTGGATGGCCGCCATATAACGGTAAATAACTTCCATTATTTCAATATAACAGCCGTTGTTTTAAAATAACAGCAAATATTTGCCATTAAATGACGGACATCCACTCAATTACAACATTATGTGAACAGATCCTTTCTGTGTTTTCAATCCACTCCTTGTTTTGGTTGCTATACAGCCTCAAATATACGTAGTGTGAACATAGCCTTAATATGGGATGTTTACATTGATGACCTTTATTCTACACCTGGGATCCTCATGAATTAGCAAAATGAAAGGAAAACATTCCATACCCCAAGTGTGTACAAGGCTGTGTGTAGTATTGTGGCTTAGTCTATTTAAAATAATAACAATATAACAATTTGTAAAATGTATTTGTATAGTACCACAAGATTCTGTAGGTGTTTGGGATAAGCTACAGTACACATTCCCATAGATGTGTGTCAATGCCCTGGCACAGCAGTATAGAAGCAACACTGCCCCTTTGTTTGCTCCCTAGTGGAGGTCCTGCTGAAGGAACCCCACTAGTCTCAAATTGATAGGTTGTCCTAAGGCAACTAATGTAAAATACTTTTTATATTTTATGGGAAGGTAACGTTGCTTCCCTTTACATCCAGTCAGATTCAATGTTTTTCTAGTGCAGTCCTCTAAATAATACAACTACAAAGGGCAACATTATTCATCCATCATGCCTGCATAAAGGGTGGTTTCACACTCAATATATTTTTTTAAACTCTACTGCAAATAGATTTAAAATGACATAGCCATAATGTTGTAAAGCAAATTCTAATAAAAATGTTTAAAAAACACTGGAAATAAAAGGAAGGACTTCTTTCTGAACACATTCCTCTCTTTGGCCCAGAAACAATGCATTAAAAACTGCAATGGTGTTCTTTAAAAAACTCAGAGATGAAAAATGATTAAGAGCTTCCTTGATAAATATCTTTTTGTGGGTTTTTTTTGGCTGCTCAAAAATACAATCTTTTTTATGCAACATACTTTTTTCCTTTTTAAAGGGTAAATATCATTTGTGTGCCATGGCAGGATACTACTTATAAATTCTGTCACTTCAATAAATTAAAAGGTATACAGAGTTGTAAAAAATTCCAGACTTCCAGCAATTCTGTATACTGCTTGCTTTAGTTGTAGAAAACTGGGTTGCCAAAGTTTGGAGATGATATCATGCTACATCGCTTAGAAGATTGTTAGCCTGTTTTAGTATGTTCATTTTATGGTAGTATTTCCTCAATAATGTGATCCAAAGATCATGCATTTCAATGATTCCTATATGTATTGTGAAGAACACCACAAATAATGTAACAAAAAGCAGAACAGAACACACATTTACACATGCATTTTTTCAAGCAGAAACAGAGAATCTAGGTCTACAGAAAGTAAAATGCATCTTACTTGCTGAAAAACACCACACATGGAGCATGCTGCATGAACCCTTAAAAACACCACAAGCAAAGAAAAAATATCATAAAAATGCATTATTTGCAGCGTGTTTACTGTCAAATTTTAACTAACACCTGATCACAGTGTTATTTTAGCCAAAAAAGGTATAAAACATTGCAGTTAAAATGACAGAATAAATTGTAGCATTTTCCCAAATAAACTATGGGGGGAGATTTATCAAAGGGTGTAAAATAAACACTGGAGTAAAGTGCCAGAAGCAACCAATCACAGCTCCGCTCTCAGCTTTGTTAAAATGAAAGCTGAGAGGTAATTGCTTGCTGTGGGCAGTTTACACCAGTGTATATTTTACACCATTTGATAAATCTGGCTCTATGTGTAAAACCACCCTTAATGAGTCATGGCTGAATTTAGAACTATTTCTTCTGTGAAGGTCTCTACTATATTTACACACAACAAATTATACAAAACAAGCAATGAGGTTATGGGATCAAAACTTATAAATAAAGTAAACTAGAAAAAAATTAAAGGTGCAGTTGTTGTTATAGTGTGTGTGGATCACTTCACATATCAGTAGAGTGGATAATGCATATTTTTTGTAACTGGCCATAAAGTGCAGATTATTGTTTAAAATCCACGTACTGTAATCATAGACACAATCTTTATATCTGTGGTACTAAACATGATTTGGTAATCTGCCTCATCTGTCAAAATACTTATTGTCATATTATATGTCGTATTATAATGTTATTCTGCTGTTAATGCTAAATGCTATTTCTACTTTCCATACTCATAATGGTTTTCTATAGAATATATTTGTCGTTACACTTTTTTTTAAAGAGAATCCTGAAGGCAAAAAATATTCAGAACACTTGGGGAGATTTATTAAACTGGTGTAAAGTAGAATGATCTTAGTTGCCACTAGCAACCAATCACATTCCACCCAGTGGCATAGCTACCATAGAGGCAGGGTAGGCAGTTGCTATGGGGCCCATAAAGGAGGGGGGCCCGGAGGAGAAGGTAAGAGCGTGTGTCCTTCTGCTTAACCCCTTATGTACTGCAGTGTGTAAGTGTCCCAATGTTTACTTACATGCTGCAACACAAAAAAAGGGTGAACAAGCAGAAGACAAAGATTTCTGCTTCATTGCACTGATAACCTCTGATCTGTTCTCCAGCTGCACAATCAAGTAGGAAAGGAAAATGTGCAGAGCTCCTTGCAGAGGTCAGGGGCTATCATTGCACCAGCAGTAATGCATATATATATATATATATATATATATATATATATGCGCAGTGCTTTGTGTTGTGCGTAGGGGGGCCACCTTAAAAATTTTTGCTATGGGGCCCCGTGAATCCTAGCTACGTCCCTGATTCCACTTTTCATTTTTTAAAGAATCTGTGAGGAATGAAAGGTGAAATCTGATTGGTTGCTAGGGACAACTAAGACAACTGTACTTTACAGTTTGATAAATATCCCCCTTAGTGTAAGGCTATGTTCACACAACATCAAAAAAAGAGAAAAGGCTTCTGCTTTTTCTATTTAAAAAGACATTCATTATTGACGCGATTTAACTGACTGCAATGCAATGCATTTAAGTCAATGGAATGACGGACGTCCAATGCCCACAGTGTATAAAATGATGACGTTATCTGCACAGACGTCAACATAATGATCATGTTAATTATTTTTCAGATGTCTTTTACAAACAGCGGCTGTTATTTTTTTGTTGTTCTCACACAGTTTTTCTTTTTTCACTGTCCTTTCTTAATTTTTACTATTAAATTTAGTGGACTTTTCAAATAAAGATACACCCAAAGGGCAATTAGTCCACCTAAACTAGAATAATGTACCAGCAGCAGTTATTGCACTGACGCCAACCAATTCTCAAAATTATACGGACAAGAAAAAAACATTGTGGGAACATAGCCTATTAGGGAAAAATCTATATGTCTTTGGTCAGCTTTCGACGCTGGAGGACATGTCCTGACACAAACAACCTATCATTATGAAGAGAATTTAATGCTTAATTTTCCTGGTGTTGGCGATGTATGGAAATTGAGCACTTGCTGCCAGTCTTTAACAATCACTAGGGGGACACTTTGTAATCAACTTATTGTTTAGGGACCCCACTAACCAGTAGGGATTGTCCAAAGCTGAAAGGCCATAACAAGTCACTGCAATGTAAATAACTGCAATATATGCAAGGCATATTACAACTGTATATGTGTCTATATATACACATGGATACATACATATAAAGTTTGCATATATAAAAGTATAGTCCTTGGTAAAGTGTGTGTGTGTTTATATATATATATATATATATATATATATATATATCCACGGATAGACATACAGATGTCAACATACTATATGTTAATGTGTACATATTTGTTGTCAGGTACATGTACATTAATAATCACCCAAAATATGCATGTAAATGTAACTATTGAGAACATGGAGGAAAAAATATTTATATATATATATATATATATATATATATATATATATATATATATATATTGATTGATTGTTCCTTCTTCCAGAAGTTGAAATAACATAGTTTCAAACTTTTTAATAATGTTTAGAATGAAAAAAAAATTCAAAATAAGAGACAACTTTGAGATGAGACACTGAGTTGTCTGTGGATGTCTTAAACACATGACAAGTGCTGCTTTACAATCATGAATGTACATATGTAGCTAGTTCACTAGGTATCCTGGAATAACAAACAAGATCTGGGGAAATGGTTAAGGTGCATACCACAATATTCTGTGTATCCCCCAAATGGCAAGCTGTCATTAATCAAAATCCTTCAGCCAAAGACAGTTAGACTATTCAGGGAGGGGACAGAACAGAGTAAATAAACAATTTAGCTATATCAATTGCATAATAATAATATTATTAATAAGAGCAACAATAATAAAGTATATCCATACAGGAAGACCTTTGTTCTTCCTCTTCCTTGCTGGTTGGATATTCAACCCTTTTATGAATGGGTTAAGAGTGAAAGGATAATAAAATCATATACACGTATACTTTCTCAAAATCCTAAATACAAGAGCTCAAAGATATCCTGTTTGAAGACAAGAGCCCATCAAAGTATAATTGTACTTCTTCATCTCCCACCGACTACTGTGGTATATCACTGATTTATTCTTTGTTTTCTTGTGGGAACAATATTTATAAAAAAGACGCATTGAACTCTTGTCCTGGACCTCAAACTTTGCAGAGACCTTCGTTTTCTGTCTGCTGGTTCCAGTGGATGGGAGGTAGGTCAGGCTGCTATCCCAAGTACCATGACTGTAAAGAGAAAAGTGAGCAAGAAAACCATAAGATAAAAGCGAGAATGAAGGATAAACACTGATAAATGAATGATGAAATAAAATGAATTTATCTTTCTGTTGTGAATTGACTTGATTAAACATATTGGAGGAAATTTGTTATTGTTTGTTGAGTGCCTGACTTGCCAACTGTGTTATGCAATGTGTATTATTTCTGTTATTTACTATTTTGGTGCATGCTGGTTAGTAAAGTGATTTATAGCTATGATTTTTTTTTTGTGTAGCTTGTGCCAGAAATAAGCCTTTTCATTAGTAAATGTATTATGAAAACATAGTTCAGGAAGAAAAATACCTTATAACATGAGGTTTCCCAAACAGTGTACATTATTAGAAACTAGGGTGTACATGACATGCCCCAAACTATGGCACTCAAGTGGACAAAGATGTGGCAGTTGTAAATACCCCAATGTGTCACATGCCTAATATTGACAATGCTCTGGGACTGTCTGGGATTTTTCAATAAATAACCATTGCATTGACCTCTGAGGATGTTGTATATTCTACATACACTTCTATTATTTATTTAGAGTGCTTATTGTGTTCTCAGGCTCAGTCACATGACCATTCTGCCTATGTTTTCTTTACTTTCTGTGATGTCACGTTCCCTTTCTGTTTCCTGTTCCTGCCAGTGAAGGAACAGTGAGTCATCAGGTGGGCGGGGTTTAGCCACACCCTGTAGGAGGAGCTAATATCTGAGCCCATTAGAAACTGCAGCAGTAAGGACAGCATGACATGGAAGAGACCAGGAGCTGATAGCAATGATGTGGGTGGCACAGAGGTTAGCCATGTTGTGGAGGGCACAGATGTTAGCCATGTTGCTTTGTAGTCTTGAGGTCCTGGGATAACAGCTGCATGTATGTCCCCCAATGTCTGCATAGATTTTATCACACATTCCAGAACATTGTGAGCTCCATTCGGGTCAGTGACCAAGATGAGTGACTACAATCTCTGTACAGTGATGCAGAATAGGTTGAATAAAGGAACTATGGAGGTAATTTATCAAATCTTGTGAAGAGGAACAGGGAAACAGCGCATAGCAACCAGTCAGATTCTAGGTCTGTTGCCCATAGCAATTGGTTGCTATCGGCAACTGTTTCCCTGTCCCTCTGCACAGGCTTTGATAAATTTCCTATATTGTTATAGTTATACTGTAAAGATCAACAGTGTTAGGGCAGTGCTGCTGCTGCTGTCTGTAATATGAAAGAAGACATGGTACTTCACATCATGTCAGTCACCATTCTATTTCTTGCCGAGGAAAGCACCTATAAATTCTGGATTCTTGTGATAAACGTCCTATACCCCAAAAGAAAACAGGGATAAGGGGGGGAAAAAAAGATAACCGAATGGTAATAGAAACAGAACTAAACACCTATAAGACTTATCCGATATGCAAATGAGCAAAAATGTCAAATGAATTGGTACAAAAGAACTTTATTGAGAAATATCGCAACAACAAATAGGGACAAGAAAGAAAAAAATAAATATAAAAACAAACAAAGACCTGGGAGGTGGGAGACCAAGCATGAGGGGAGGTATATGTTTACAAAATAAAGTGCAAGTGCATATATACAGTACTCATAAGTTTTCAGTATGCAGTCCGGTTATAAGCATATTATAAAGTGCAAGTGCTCAAACATGACCAAAAACACAAGCTGCATAACTAAATCTAACAAGGTATAGGCAGGTGCACATAAACAACATTACCCAGGGATATGATTCCCAGCCCCTCAGGACTCCCACCTCACACTCCTCCAACGTCGTTTCGCTATTCGCTTCTTCAGGGAGTCCCCTCATGCTTGGTCTCCCACCTCCCAGGTCTTTGTTTGTTTTTATATTTAATTTTTTCTTTCTTGTCCCTATTTGTTGTTGCGATATTTCTCAATAAAGTTCTTTTGTACCAATTCATTTGACATTTTTGCTCATTTGCATATCGGATGGGTCTTATAGGTGTTTATTTCTTGCCGAGGTTAACTTGTGTATATGTAATCCAGGACATGTACATGTGTGCTAAGCTTTGTAGTTCTACATACAATAAAAAATTCAGAAAACTAGTTTATTTGATAATATAAGTAATTGGCAGACACTGAGCCACCATGCTGCTCAAAAGACACTTGTAGGAAGACTGACATTACCCTGCCTATGGGTAGAGTAAGTGCAGCTATATTCAGAGAGGAGGGGGTGGTGCTAAAGGCTTGCAACAGAGGAGGCTGGATGCCCGGGGACACAGAGGAGAAAAAAGGATAGAGAAAACCACTAAGGGAGAGGGACAGATTACAAATTATTCAAATTATTTCTGTAATATTGATGGCATAAACACTGAAGGCTGGCATGCCATGTGTCCATAGGAAAAAAGGATCAATGCAGTTCCTTGGTTGTCCCAGGCTGCCTCAACATCTGAACGGTAGATGAACTCAGGGCATGTGCAAATACAGTACATTCTGCTATCTGAATTTGTGCATACAGTCAACATATGCCCATCAACTTAAGAGCTGGGGTTAACAATAAAGTCAAAACCACAAATACAACACCAGTAAGAGTCAGGCACTACCAGTGTGTGTGTGTATATATATATATATATATATATATATATATCAGCCCGCTTGTTGTAGGAGTCTCACATACAGACAATAAACTTTCCACCGACGAGGTGCTCACTGAAGATCAGAAAGCCGCAGTGCCAAAAAAAGTAGAAATAAAGCCAGTGGCACTCACGTGTCTTGAGGTGTAGAAAAATCCTTTTATTCATATATGTGAGCTGCTAGATGTGCTCGCAGCCCTATTTCCCTCCCATGCATCTGTGATTTTAAGATGTGAATAAAAGGATTTTTCTACACCTTAACACGTGAGTGCCACTGGTTTTATTTCTACTTTGGCATTGTAACAATAAAGTCAGTTTTAGCTGTATGTGCATTACCGTACAGTTTACAGCCTTCTGAAATGTTTTAAATAAAGTAATAAAGCCAGTAATAATGTAAAACTTTTTTCTATTAATATTTCTATAGACTTGCACGTTTATGTCATGTCAGACATAATGATGTCTTTGAATCACTGGAAAGACTTAAATATATTTTCTCGGATTTGAGAATAGGTGCACATGTGCAAAATTTTCCCATATAACCAAAGTCTGGGTTGAGAACTAAATCTGTTTTTTAGACATCCAAATATACATTTGATTGCCATGTCAAGAAGTTTTGCTATATGGGTGGGAATGAGCAAACTTGAACCGCAAAGTTCATGTGTTCATGCAGGGGCGGACACAGACTGCAAAGAGCCCCTGTGCAAAAAATGTGTTTGAGCCCCCATAACCTATTTGTTTCTCCACCTTTCTGCCTTAAAAGGCACACACATATGTACGCCCGGGTATCCGGTACATGTGTCCTGGTTTCTCAAGAGGACCCTACAGCACAGATGCCAGGGCCCACTAAAGGACTGTACTGTAGTGAGTGCAGGCCCCAGTGTGAGACTGGGGTACCTGTGGCCCACCAATAGAACTGATCATGGGGGGCACCCAAATAAAGAACCCGTCAGAAGCAACATGCAGAATACAAAACCTGCTCGGAGGAATGACAGAAAAGCACAGAGGTGGAGGACTGGCCCAACGCATTGCTGTGCCCTATGCAACTACGTCAGGAGGTCAAGTTGTTAATGAACTCACTGTGATTTACCCTCCCAGCATTACAAAGTTGAAAAGCAACTTTGGTACCGTCCCTTTAATAGCGAATTTGGCCCCAGCCCTTTAAAGTGACACTGTCACCCCCTTTTTGCATTCTGACTTCTCTACACAGGTGTAACGGGTAAATTAAGCAGTTTTCATACCTTATTTTATATCATACATCATGGTGCTTGCTTCAGCGCCACTTAGCCCGCCCACAGCCTCACTGTTGTCCCCGCCCCAGGAGCATAGCTAGGATTCATGGGGCCCCATAGCAAAAAACTGTATGGCGCCCCCCCCCCCCTACACACTATACAATGGAGAGAGAGAGAGAAGAAAGCCAATGTCTGCTTGTTCAGTCTATCCACTGTATTTAACTATAACAGCCTATTAGGAGCCTCATGGTTATATACTAGATGCAGGAGCAGACTACCTTTTGCTTAACCCCTCAAGTACTGCAGTGTGTAAGTGCCCCAGTGTTCTCTTAATGCTGCAACACAAAAAAAGGGTTAATAGCTAAAGACAATTAGCTCTTTCCTTCACTACTCCTGCACTGATAACCTCTCACCTCTGTTCTCTGAGCTCCTGCAGAGGTCAGGGGTTATCAGAGCAGTGAGGCAGAGAGCTACTGTAATTGTCTTTAGCTTATTTACCCTTTTTTGTGTTGCAGCATGTAAGAGAACACTGGGTCACTTACACACTGCAATACATAAGGGGTTAAGGAAAAGGACACCGGAGCCTCTTATCTTTCCTGTGCATCGGGCCCCTTCCCCCCAGGGGCCCCATAGCAACTGCCTTCCCTGCCTCTATGGTAGCTAAGCCACTGCCCCGCCTCTCTGTGACATCATTGCCGCATAGGCCCCACCCCCTTGATGCCCATTGGTATGGGCCAACCTAGGGGGGGGGCCTAGACCTTTAGGCCAGCCTGTTCCAATGGTCAGAAAGGGGACGAGGTCAAAGTGCCTATGACGTCACCATGATGTATGATATAAAATAAGGTATGAAAACTGCTAAATTTTCCTTTTACACCTGTAGAAAAGTCAGAATGCAAATTTTGCAATTCTGGTACTGGCCCTTTAACCCCTTAAGGACAGAGCCCAATATTGCCTTAACCCCTTCGTGCTGCAGCTAGTTTGGGCCTTAATGACCAGGCTAATTTTTCAAAATCTGACCCGTCTCACTTTATGCTCTTATAGCTCAGTGATGCTTTAACGTATGCTAGCGATTCTGAGATTGTTTTTTCGTCACATATGGCACTTTATGTTAGTGGCAAAATTTGGTCACTACTTTGAGTGTTTTTTGTGAAAAACATCAAAATATCATGAAAAATTAAAAAAAATAGCATTTTATGAACTTTGAAATTCTTTGCTTCTAAAAAAAGAACGTCGTAGCAGATAAATTAGTTACTAAGTCACATTACCAATATGTCTTCTTTATTCTGGCATAATTTGGTAAACATATTTTACTTTTTTAGGATGTTATGGGGCTTAGAAATTTATCAGCAAATCACATTTTCGTGAAAGATTCCAAAACTGATTTTTTTTAGGGACCAGTTCTTTTTTTAAATGGATTTAGAAGTCTGGTATCCTGAAAATCCCCATAAGTAACCCCATTTTGGAAACTACACACCTTAAAGAATTAATCTAGGGGTATAATGAGCATTTTAACCCTACAGGGGCTGAAGGAAAGTATTCACAATTAGGCAGTAAAAAAATGGAAAATTAAAATTTTCGATTAATATATACATTTAGATTAAAGTTTCTCATTTTCAAAAGGAACATGAGAGAAAAAAGCACCCCAAAATTTTTAACGCAGGTTCTCTTGAGTACAACGGTACCCCATATCTGGGCGTAAACCACTGTATGGGCACACAGCGGGGCTCAGAAGGAAGGGAGCGCCAATTAGCTTTTCCAATGCAGATTTTGCTGAAGAAGTTTCTGAGCGCCAGGTGCGTTTGCAGTGCCCCTGTAGTGTCAACAGAGAGAAAACCCCCCATAAGTCACCCCATTTTGGAAAGTGCACCCCTCAAAGAATTCATCTTGGTGTGTGGTGACCATTTTGACCCCACAGTTATTACAGGAAAGTATTCAAAAGAAGACAGTAAAAATGAAAAATCTCGAATTCTTCCAATAATACGTTCATTTAGTTTGAAATTTCTCAATTTCACGAGGAACAAGAGGAAAAAAGTACCCCAAAATTTGTAACGCAGAATCTCCTGAGTACAATGGTACCCCATATGTGGGCATAAACCACTGTATGGGCACACAGGAGGGCTCAAAAGGGAAGGAGCGCCAATTAGCTTTTTCAATGCAGATTTTGCTGCAGAGGTTTTCGAGCGCCAGGTGCGTTTGCAGTGCCCCTGTAGTGTCAGCAGAATAGATTCCCCCCCAAAAGTCACCCCATTTTGGAAAGTACACCCCTCAAAGAATTCATCTTGGGGTGTGGTGACCATTTTTACCCCACAGGTATTAGAGGAAAGTATTCAAAATTGGCCAGTAAAAATGAGGAACAGGAGAGAAAAAGTACCACTAAATCTGTAACGCAGGTTCTTCTGAGTAAAACGGTACCTCATATGTGGGCATAAACCACTGTATGGGCACACAGCAGGGCTCAGAAGGGAAGGAGTGCCAATTTACTGGAGCAAAACCGCAGCTAGTAATAGTTATTAGAATAGCGCAGTTACTAAAATAAAATAAAAAAAATAGATTACAGGTAATGTGGGGTGGTTACGGACAGTCTGGAGTGGTTATGGGCAACCTGAGGTGGTTACAGGTAATCTGGGGTGGTTACGGACAACATGGGGTGGTCACGGGCAATCTGCTGTGGTTACGGCAACCTGGGGTGGTTACAGGCAACGTGGGGTGGTTACGGGCAACAGGTGGTGGTTATGGGCAACCTGCAGTGCTTACAGACAATCTGGGGTGGTTATGGGCAACGTGGGGTGGTTACGGGCAATGTGGGGTGGTTACGGATAAACTGAAGTGCTTATAGGTAATCTCGGGTGGGTACCTGTAATCTGGCATGGTTACCGCAATCTGGAGGGGGTCATTGGCAATTTGGGGTGGTCAGAGGCAACGTTCGGTGGTCAGAGGCAACCTGCGGTGGTCAGAGGCGACGTGGCGTGGTCAGAGGTGACGTGGCGTGGTCAGAGGCGACGTGTGCAGTGGTCAGAGGCGACGTGCAGTGGTCACGGGCAACCCGCTGTGGTTAAGGCAACCTGGGTTGGTTACGGGCAACATGGGGTGGTTACGGGCAACCTGCTGTGCTTATAGACAATCTGGGGTCGTAACGGGCAACGTGGGGTGGTTACGGGCAACCTGCAGTGCTTACGGACAATCTGGGGTGGATACGGGCAACGTGGGGTGGTTACGGGCAACCTGTAGTGCTTACAGACAATCTGGGGTGGTTATGGGCAACGTGGGGTGGTTACGGGCAACCTGCAGTGCTTACAGACAATCTGGGGTGGACACGGGCAACCTGCAGTGCTTACAGACAATTTGGGGTGGTTACGGGCAACCTGGGGTGGTTACGGGCAATGTGGGGTGGTTACGGATAAACTGAAGTTCTTATAGGCAATCTGGGGTGGGTACCTGTAATCTGGCATGGGAACCGCAATCTGGAGGGGGTCATTGGCAATTTGGGGTGGTCAGAGGCAATTTGAGGTGGTCAGAGGCGCCATGGCGTGGTCAGAGGCGACGTGGCGTGGTCAGAGGCGACGTGGCGTGGTCAGAGGCGACGTGGCGTGGTCAGAGGCGATGTGTGGTGGTCAGAGGCAACGTGTGGTGGTCAGAGGCATCGTGGCGTGGTCAGAGGCAACGTGCGGTGGTTACGTGCAATCTGGGGGGTTACATGTAATCTGGCGTGATTACGGGCAACCTGGGGGGGTTATGTGCAACCTGGAAGGGTTACAGACAATCTGGGATTGTTACTGATAAACTGAAGTGCTTATAGGTAATCTGGGGTGGGTACATGTAATTTGGGGTGGTTACGGGCAATCTGGAGGGGGTCACTGGCAATTTGGGGTGGTTACGGGCAATTTGCGGTGGTTACGGGCAATGTGCGGTGGTTACGAGAAACGTGCGGTGGTTACGGGCAACGTGCGGTTGTTATGGGCAACGTGCAGTGGTTACGGGTAATCTGGGGGGGGTTAGGGGTAATTTGGGAGTAAACTGCAATTATTACTATAATAAAAAGTGTGTGTTTTTTTGTATGTTTGTCACTTTTTGTACTTTATACATTCATTTTCACTGTATTACTATGTTTACTATGATATTTTCTATCACAGTAATCATAGTTCAGTGACAGAGACCAAATTGGTCTCTGTCACTTTAAATTTTCAGAGTTGGCTGGTTGTGGAGCGCATGCGCACTTCATAACCAGCCAGGACGCCGAGGAGGAAGGAGCTCCAGGATCAGGTAACGTATATGGGGAAGGGGGGGTGACTGGGGGGGTGGGGGGCGACTTGAGAGACAGGACACATCACTTTTTATCCCCTGTCACCAATCAATTATGGTGACAGGGGATAAAAAGTGCCTGGAGCACATGGCACAAGTGATCAGCGGTATATAGTATAGCCGGGACGGACCCCACACACTGCCCCAACCCCTCAGCTACCCGCGGTAGCTGGGGGGATGGGATGGTAGCCGTCCCGGCCCCGCTATCTTATTTTCTGCCATCGCCGTAAAAAGCTGATGGCAGCAGAATAAGGACCCTTAGTGACCGCCGTAAAAAGCCGTATCGGCGGTTACTAAGGGGTTAAGGAGCGGGACAATTTTCAGTTTGGGGTTTTTGTTTTCTCCTCCTCGCCTTCTAAGAGCTATAACTTTTACTTTTCTATCTACAGGGCCGTGTGAGGGCTTTTTTTTTCAGGAACAGGTGTACCTTGTAATGGCACCCATCCACCATAAAATGAATGACGGAACCCCCAAAATATCATTTATTGGGTGAATTTGGGACAAAAAATGCAAAGTTTGGGGGATTCTGTGTTTACGTAATGTACTTTGTGGTAAAACTGCCATTTTATCCTTATTCTATAGGTCGGTCTGATATGCATGTTTACATAGCTTTTTTTTACAGTTTTACTATTTGTGGCCCTATTGTGATTCTTGTAGCGCTTTTATTTTTTTACCTATGTGGCTGTATGGGATGTAATTTTTTGCACCACGATCTCTAGTTTTTATTAGTATCACATTTGTGTAGATCGAAAGTATTGATCACTGTTTATTAATTTTTAATATATAAAATGTAATGAAAAAATTAGCAATCCTGCCTCGATTTATTCACGCCGATCTTGCGGGAATAATATTGTTTTATTTTAATAGATCATACGATTACGGTATTTTATAAGTTTATTTGATTATTTTAATGTGTTTCATTTATTTATAAAATAAGAAGGCGGTGATTTAGACTTTTATTGAGGGAGGGGTTTTGGGGCATTTTTGAAAACATTTTTTAGTCCTCCTATGGGACTTTTACATACATATATTAGATTTCATCCACTAATCAATGCTATACATGCTGATAGCATAGCATTGATCAGTGTAATCTGTCATCTTTTGATAGAGCCTGCCTGTGGCAGACTATTAGAAGATATAAGATCATCATACTGCACGGAGGTAAGCTGCATACCTGCAGCAGTCAGGCCATGCTATCGGGACCTCCACAGACACGCTGTGGGGGTCCCGATTGGTAACTGACAGTAGCTGCTCCTGTCACTTCTTAAACGCTGCGCGATTGCGGCATTTAAGGGGTTAATGGTGGCCTGTTGCGATCGCGCATTGAGACTGATAGCAGCCGGTCCTCACCAGTTATGAAGCAAGCTCAACCCCCCGGCAGGGCGAACATGTACGCCCTGATGCGTTAAGTCACAGGCGGCGGGGGCGTACATGTATGCCCTCTGTCCTTAAGGGGTTAAGAGTGATTTTAGTATGGTCACTTTAAGAGGGACTTTGGTGCCGGCCCTTTAAGACAGACTTTGGTGTCGTCCCTTTAAGAGCGGCTTTGGTGCCGTCCCTTTAAGAGCGGCTTTGGTGTTGGCCCTTAAGAGCTAATTCGGTACCTCCTCTTTAAGAATGACTTTGATACTGTTTACTTAACAGTGACAACCACAGCAGTCTTGTATCTTCTACATCTACATCTTCTATTGGCCAATAGTGGACATGGTGGACATAGTTGAGTTTAACTGCGTGGATGTTGTCAGGCACTGACCTGACAAGACCTGCGAGTTTATATAAGCTGCTACATTTCGACTATTTGCATATGTACTGTGATGCTGTTAGTGTTCTTCTGTGTGGCTCAATATTTCTTATGGGAAATTAGGGGTCTTCAAACGTAAAATTCTTACAAATTACAAATCCGAACAAAATGAAAAATACTTAGCACACCTCTCACCACCAAGGGCTTCGAAATGCAGTTTGAACAGAGTATGTGCACAAAGTGGTTCGGGCTGTATTAAAGGGGTAGTGCGGCGGTAAAAAATTATTCACAGAATAACACACATTACAAAGTTATACAACGTATGTTATGTCTGTGAATGGCCCCCTTCCCCGTGTCCCACCACCCCCACCCGTGTACCCGGAAGTGTAGTGCACTATACATACCTGCTCCGTGTCGACACGCGTCCACCATGTTGTGCCAAACGTCATCTTCGGCTGGCTGGCCCGAACACCTCCAGTTATGCTCAGCCAATCGCGGCTGAGCAGCTGATGACACGGCAGAGGGCGGCCGGCACTCGGGAAGATCGGAGGTGTTCGGGCCAGCCGGCCGAAGATGACGTTTGGCACAAGATGGCGGACGGGCGCGATACGGATCAGGTAATGTATAATGCACTACACTTCCGGGTACACGGGTGGGGGGTGGTGGGACATGGGGAAGGGGGCCGTTCACAGACATAACATACATTACAAAGTTGTATAACTTTGTAATGTGTGTTATTCTGTGAATAATTTTTTACCGCCGCACTACCCCTTTAATGGTGGAAAAAAGCTGGAAGAAGAAGAAGCACTATAATAAAAGGGAGAAATACAGTGGTACCTTGGTTTAAGAGTAACTTGGTTTAAAAGCATTTTGGTTTAACAGCTCACAGTTTTTCAAAATTGTGACTTGGTTTAAGAGCATTGCTTTGGTTTAAGAGCTCCCTGTACTGGGTGGGAGGGGGAGTGGGGGAGGGGCATGGTCTGCATAGCGGGGTCTACAGCCCTGTACTCTGACCCAGGAAGTCTCCCTCACCTTCCAAATCATAGCAGATCCACTTCAGGCTGGGGCTTGCATCAGGGGACAGGACTGTGGGGGTAATCTCTCCATAGCTTTAACCCCTCTATCCCCAGAGAGCGCTGCATGTCTGTGCCCACATATGTCCTGCTCATTCCTTCATACTCCCTGCAGGCTCTGTCAGCCCTTGTGTTTCCTATTCTCTCCATTACTGTACAGTAACTTACAATATCACATATTCTGCTGTTTCTGAATGATTGTTTCATTTGTTATTCAGAATATTAAATATTCATTTTTGGGGTGTGGAACCAATTGTCTGCATTTCTATGATTTCTTATGGGAAAATTTGCTTTGGTTTAAGAGTGGATTTAGATTACATGCACAGTCCCAGAACTAATAATGCTCGTAATCCAAGGCACCACTGTAAGTAGAAACTATCTAACACTTACAATAGTTGTTTGCCTTCCCAGGCGGTTGGCGAGAATCATGCCCCCGTCCACTGTGACATGTTTTTTCTCTTGCAGTCATTTCAAGACTCAATTCAGATTTCAGACTTACCAATCAGTTCACTAGGGTAACTAAGGGTGCCTTCACACCTACCGTATCGCAGCAGAAAATCCGCTGCGGATCCGCAGCAGATTTAATTAAATGGATGAACACAGCATCAAATACACACACTGTCAAATCCGCTGCAGATCCGCAGCGGATTTGACGCTGTGTCCATTCATTTAGTTAAATCTGCTGCGGATCCGCAGCGGATTTTCTGCTGCGATACGGTGGGTGTGAAGGCACCCTAAAAGCAACTTTGGTACAGTCCCTTAAAGAGCGATTTTGATGCCAACCCTTTAAGAGTGACCTATATACTGTCCCTTTAGGACCAGCTTATGTTCTGTCCCTGTAAAAGCAACTTTGGCCTGGCCCTTTAAGAACAACTTTAATACTGTCCTTTAACCTCTTAAGGACATATGACATACCCGTATGTCATATGTCCTCATTAGCACTTCAAAGCAGGGCCGTGCGGCGACCCCACTTTGAAGGGCCGCGGTCCTGGGTGCCGCGTGTAGCCCGGGAGCGCCGCTATTAGCGGGCGTGCCCGCTAATTAGCTAATCGGAGGCAGCTGTCAAAGTTGAAAGCTACCTCCGGTTACCGGAGGCAACCTTTCCCTGGGGTCTAGTGGGGGAGATCGCTCCCGGAGGAGCGATCTCCCTGTCTGATGCCGGCCGGGGACTCAAGATGGCGCCGTCCCCGACTCGGCACTCGTTTGTTTCCGGCTGCAGCAGCCGAAAGCAAACGAGTGCCGATCTCATTGATCTTTGCTGTATATCTATACAGCAGAGATCTCAATGAGAGATCAAAGTATATATACTAGAAGTCCCCCAGGGGGGCTTCTAGTATATGTGTAAAAAAAAAAGTGTTGTTTATAGTAAAAAGCCCCCTCCCCTAATAAAAGTCTGAATCACCTACCTTTTCCCAGGTTTTAAATAAAAGTAAACAAATAAATAAATAAATAAAGATGTTTGCTATCGCCGCGTGCGTAATCGCCCGAACTATTAATTAATCACATTCCTGATCTCGCACGGTAAACGGCGTCAGCGCAAAAAAATCCCAAAGTGCAAAATTGCGCATTTTTGGTCGCATCAAATCCAGAAAAAATTTAATAAAAAGGGATCAAAAAGTCGTATATGCGCAATCAACGTACCGATAGAAAGTAAACATCATGGCGCAAAAAATGACACCTCATACAGCCCCATAGACCCAAGAAAAAAAGCGTTATAAGCATGGGAATGGAGCGATTTTAAGGAACGTATATTTGTTAACAATGGTTTGAATTTTTTATAGGCCATCAGATACAATATAAGTTATACATGTTATATATCGTTTTAATCGTAACGACTTGAGGAACATGCGTAAAAACACAAAGGAATGGCGGAAAAACACAGTTCCCCCAAATAAAAGAAATGCATTTTTTTTTTCAATTTCACCACACATTGAATTTTTTTCTGGTTTCGTAGTGTACCAAATGCAAAAATTCAGCCTGTCATTGCAAAGTACAATTAGTGACGCAAAAAATAAGGGCTCATGTGGGTTTCTAGGTGGAAAAATGCAAGTGCTATGGCCTTTTAAACACAAGGAGGAAAAACCGAAAACGCAAAAACGAAAATGGGCGCCGTCCTTAAAGGGTTAAAGAGTGACTTATGTACCGTCCCTTTAAGAGTAGAAACACACTATTGCAGCTCACCAATTCTCCCGGGAACTTTAGACGGTGCACAGGACTGCTGTTCGGCAAACAACGACTTTGGTACTGCCCCTTTAAAAGCGCCTCAGGTACTGTCCCTTTACTGTGTGGCTTTTAATGTAAATTTCGGAAAAATGACAAATCCGATGGAAACCAAAAATACTTAACACACCTTTTACCACCGAGGGCAGTTTGAACGGAGTCTGTGTGCAAAGTGGTTCGGGTTGTAGTAACTGCAAAAGAATAGCTTGAAGAAGAACAGGAAGAAGATAAAGAAGAATACCGATTACAATATTTCAAGCACTATAATTAATTGTCCCTGATTGGCTGGCAGGGCCAGGGACACTTCCTTGTATATGTCCCTTGATTGAACCATTGTACCTTGGTTGGGGGTAGGGAGTGTTGTGGTTGAATGGATCTATCCCTCTTTTGAAGTAGACAAAACGCCAGTCTCCATGTCATAAGTCACACTTGGAGACAACCTGTTACCCCCACCCTCAATAAACCAGGCCAAGTGTTTTCTTACCAGAGACCTTTAATAAACCAGGCTTCCTGAGTTTATGATGTTTTGCATGAGCCAATGTGTAGTAAGAGAAATACACATAACAGTCTGTAGTTATTGACATATACAAAACACACTTTCATAACATTTACCAATATTGTTCAAAACCCGGGGGCAGTGATGACATGGCCTTTCTGACCCCTGCTCTTTTGCCAGGGCTATTGACGGATGTAATTCAGGGTTTCCAATGCATCTCTATGAGAACTCTCTCATAGAGATGCATTGGAGACTTTGACTTCCAGCCTCCCTAGCTGCAGAGCTGAAGCTGAAAAAATCATGTGGGCATCTACGAGATTTAAATGGTGCCGCAGGACTGGAATGAAACCACGCCTGCAGCGGGGGACAAATAAGAAAATAATGTGGACTGCTTCTTTATAGGGAATCTGTCAGCACCCGGGCCCTACCAAAGGTGCTGACCTGACAGTGTGCTGTAGCTGGCAGTCCCCTAGTGAGCATGGTGCCTTTTGGTAATTTGACCATGGACTGGATTATGCATAATATCAGGTCTCCTACTGTAACGAAGAGTCAAAGAGGAGTTGTTTGTGCTGCACTTTGGCACACATCACCACTTCTTTCTCCTCCCTCTTCAGCCTCCTGCTGGCTCAGCTGTCAGTCAGTTTCTCCAATTGCAGATCAGTCCTCTGTAGGCAGTTTATGTCTGAAAGAAACACTCAGATATAGTTGAAGCCCTCTGAGCCCCTCTGGTTGCCTCCTCGCTATCCAGCCAGTGTATCCCATGCACCACCGATTTCAGCACAGCTAAGGGGAAGCGACAGCAGGCTGTGCTGAAACTGATTTGTCTGGGGGATAAACCCCACATTGTGCAGGAGCTGTGATAGGAGATAGAGCAGCAGAGAGACCAGTGGTTGCTGCTGCTGTTCCTGAAACCCAGCAAGGTGGTGTGCGACATTAGGCGGAACCTAATAGCAGCTCTGTGCATAATTCTTTTGGCGCGAATCCCTTGCCTGGCACATGTGCGCATCTTGGTGGTGCAGATCTTCCTGGCACATTACTCTGATACGTCAGATATGCTGTAGAAAGTGCATTATGTAGCACACTGCAGGTGTTCCTACGTTGAGCTGCAGTGAAACTTTGGCCTCCCCACCCACCACCTCATATGCAACGTGCCCATATGCTGGAACTCCACCTTGCAAATGTTGCAAATAGTCTGCGAACAGCAGTCTATAGTCGAGTTTCAGCTGTGGCACACACCAGTAAGTCGCAACGCGAAACAAGACTTCACGACAAAGGAGTGGGCCCCCATGCGGGACATTTGTGCTGTCTTGAAATGCTTTGAGTATTCCACAAATATGATCGGAACTGAAGACACCATCATCAGCCTCACTATCCTCTTCCTATGCCTGCTGGAAAAACACTTCAGGCTAGGAAGAAATCATGTCACAGGAGGAAGTGGAGGAGGAGAAAAAAGGTTTATTTTCCCAGTTGTCGGTCCTCCCATCCACTTAGGTCCATCCAGGGGACAGTTTTGGAGGAGGACAAGGTGTGCTTTCAGCAGGGTGAAACCTATAGCAGCTCACTGGCAGCAGTGGAGTGCAGCTGGGAGGATGCAGAAGAACCAGAGCAGACACATTGCACGGACTATGGGCAGCCTCGCCCATATTAGCAATTACTGTATATGCTGCTCTGCCTGGAAAATGACCCCCTAGTTGCCATGATCCTCACCTGTGCTGTCTACTGGGTGGCCACCCTGCCAGATCCCCACTATAAGAATAACACTGCAACCTTAATACCACTAAACAAAAGATGGTGGGGGCACTATTCTCAAAATTCCCATATGAGAGAGAGGGCTCAGGGGGAGCAACAGGCAGAGGAGAATGAAGTTGCCAACACAGTTCAGGGACTAGGACCGCCTTGGAAGATAGGGTGAGCATGGTCGGGATGTGCAACACCTTCTTAAGCACTCCACAAAATGCGCCAACATCACCAGATACAGCACATATGAGCAAGAGGCAAAATTATAGTACATGGTGGATGGGTACGTGTCAGCATATCTCATGGTGCAGGTATTTATTTTATGTTAATTATTTTAAATACTTTTCCTACCCCATTATTGCCAGGGCTATTGCCTTGTTCTTACCCCCATTTTACTTGCATTTGTCACCCTGTATCTCTTCCTACACCCATTTTACAGCCATTTTTGGGTCCCCATTGACTTCCATCTGTTCAAATAAGCTGCTCGAACCTGAATATCCACAGGTCCGCTCATCACTATACATGGGCCATTAATAAAATTAGGAAAAATTATATCCTAGAGTGATCTTTCTTAAAGGGGTTGGCCACTTTATAGTAAAATAGGTCAGTACAAAGTATTAGTAAGTGTACTCACTGTATATACTGACAGCAGCTCCCTGTGTACCTCATAGAGCTAAAATCAGACTCCTCTTCACCAGGCTGGGCTGCCCTGCTCTGTTTTGTTTCAGTCCAAAAAATGGCTGACATGAAGGAGCATGTGACCATGCCCTGTCCACTGTGTCCTCCATAGACACATACAGGCTCAGTGGTGAACACTGGGGGGGCGGGGCCTGGTCACATGCTTCTCAATGTCAGCAATCTTATGGACCAAAACACCACAGAGCAGGGCAGCCCATCCTGGAGGATTGAGTCTGCTATTAGCTCTATGAGGTACACAGGAAGCGGCTGTCAGTATATACAGTGAGTACACTTACTAATAGTGTACGCTGAACTATTTTACTATAAAGTGGCCAACCCTTTTAACTTATAAATGATAAATTTAAATTTGATAGATTTAACAGGCTGGCAATTAATAACATTAACAGTGCATTATACTTACAATATAGCATTTTTGCATGCGCACTATGATTACATACACACCCCTATCTGAACTTTTTTTAGAACTAACAGTTTTAGGGTAAATTCACACGGGCGTCTCGCATAAGAAATCCGCAGCTAATCCGCAATACACGTATTAATAATAATAAGAATTATATGTATATTGCGGATTAGCTGCGGATTTCTTATGCGAGACGCCCGTGTGAGTTTACCCTTAAAACGGTTTTATATATTATCCTTTAGGTTTTTAAGTCAACCCTTTTCAGTTTGGAGCCCTAAAATGACAAGTCAGAACTAGCTTGTGGCACTCCTGGTAAACAGCTGATTTCCCTTCCCAGTGAATTCCCAAGGATTTTAGAATGAATGGCAAAAATATGTAATACATTGATGGCGCTATTTTCTGTCTTACTGGGGAAGAACCCTTCCAGGGTGTCCATATGCCCTAATAAGATATATGTAAAAACAAAAGCCAGAGCCTCCCAGCTTCTGAAGAGGTTGGGGATCAACAATTTCAACCATGAATATTCCTCCACATAGGGCCATGAGCGGCTGACATCTTTCAGCCTGAGGACGTTTCTTTGTGAGTGAAAGTAGTCACTAGAAGTTATGCAGAGCTCTTAGTTTTTGCTTTCCCGTTGGTGCTTACAACCTTTCATGATGTAGAAGGGACAGTAGTCTGCAGCTATCTCCTCCCTCCTAACTCCTTAGGGTTCTTTATATAGATTGCTGGCAACACTGGACATCACATACAAGTTAGCTTCCAGATAGATTGCAACAAGCTTCTATATATTACCCCTATTCTCATTCAAAATGTTATAGCACCACCTGGTGGACACCACTTTTAATACAGGTGTTCATCTATTTTTCATTCCATTTTTTTCTAATTTTGTATAGATTTTTTACATAGTTATAATAAATGTTACATCTTATATCTGTAGAGGTATTTGTTTTGGGTTCATGGCCCTATGTGGGTGAATATTCATGGTTCTAATATGATATATGGGCACGGTTTGCCTTTATGAGACAACAAAATAAAACACACCCCTAGCAAAAGTAAAATGACAAACATTATACCAATATAAGTAGTGGAAGTACATTTAAGCCACTTATTAATTAAAAAAAAATCCTCTACAATTTCTTAGTATTTCTGTCATCCTCCTCAACTAGAAAATATCGTCTACATATTTCATTGACACCTCAAACAGAAGCAACTATAGAGGCTAGAATGGCATGGGCCTATATAGAAGCTGTTTAAGGGTCAGATCATACACTGTATTCAAATTGTGGCCAAATATTCAAATATTTGGTTGTTTTGTTTTTTTTTTTGCTGTGATTTATGCAGATTTGAAAGCAATGTGTGAACCTGACTAGTGCATGTGATATGTGATATACTCATGAGCTCCAGATGGTGACAAGTCAATTGTAGTTGTAGTGTTTTCACTTGGTGAGTAATCTTTTCACATACTGTACACAAATATTTGCCTTTTTTAATAACTCTCACTACTTTCAAAATTAGTCATGTGACACAGGTTGTCAAAGAGAATTTTAATAGGTATATCCAAAATTATACACATTGTCATGAATGCAAAAGCTTACCTTGATCCAACTTACCTGTGGCTGATATATACTCCCAGGATCACGGGGTCCAAGTCCTACAAAAGATCGATTTGCGGGAGGCGTGCTAGGGGCGGAGTATGCTGCAGAGAGAAAAAATACAAAAAAAAGCTATTTAGCAATAGTAAAACTATTAATATAAAGTGATTTTGCTAAGCGCATTTATAATTCTGTCCTGATGCAGGTTTCAAGCAGTGACGTAGCTACAGGAGTCACAAAGGTCACAGTTGCGACCGAGCCCTTAAAGTGTACTTGTCCATTTTTTTGGGGGGCAGAAATTAATAGTGCAGGCGATTTCAAGAAACTTTGTAATTGGGTTTATTAGCTGAAAATGCATTTTTAAAATAAAAAAGCAATACTTGTCATAGAAGAAAAATGAGAGTGCACTCACCATTAAAAATTTCTTTTATTAGGTCCATTAAAATTCGCAATTCATAGCAGACGACGGCGTGGCACGCCAGCACCCTCCACTGATCGTTACAGCTGTTTCGTGCTAATCACAGCACTTCCTCTGACGTCAGAGGAAGTGCTGTGATTAGCACGAAACAGCTGTAACGATCAGTGGAGGGTGCTGGCGTGCCATGCCGTCGTCTGCTATGGATTGCGAATTTTAATGGACCTAATAAAAGAAAGTTTTAATGGTGAGTGCACTCTCATTTTTCTTCTATGACAAATATTGGATGGACTATGTTTGCTCAAGTAGTTTGCACCACCGAAACTTCGGTCACACCACATCTCCCTTACTACCTGCATAATCTGATAGGAAACCCGTCCCCATTATGCTGTAGTGCCGACTTCTCTATCTACACTATTGTTATAATAAAAAAGCAGTCTTCATGGTTCTTTATGAAGAAGGGATGGGTGGAGGGAGATGAGGCACCAAAACAGGACAACAAAGAGTTAATATACAGCTACATCACCAGGCTATCTCCTCTGAAGTCACCACTGACCTCTCTGACCTCTAAATACCGGCTTTCACACAGCTCCCACTGTGTACTCCTTTGTTCTCTGCTCTCTGCTGGTGACTAATCTCCCTCCTCCCCCTCCCCTCTCCATAGATTAGACAGGGCTCAACTGATGTAAAAAAGACGAGATTTCCTGATAATGAGCAGTGAATGAGAGAGAGGAGGGGAGCGGGGACTTGGGGAAAGTCTTTTTAAATGCAGATAATGGCATATTTACCTAATAACCCCATTTACAAAGTTTCTTAAAATGAAACAACAGGTATACTTTAGGCTAAGGGGGGGGGGGAGGGTCTATGGGCCCCCATCCCACCACATCAGATTTCCTGTAATTAACAGTATCAGTTTCCTGTATCTTCCTTCCTCCCCCGCTTTTAATGCTATGAGATCCTGAAGTGAAGCTGACAGGAGAGGAAGATACAGCACTGCACAATGTCACAGGGGTATGTAATCCGTGGGGGCAGGGCGGCAGCAGTAACATACTGTGGCGTAAAGAGTCAGCCCAGGACATGCGCCTACGACTCTTCATGGCTGAAAAGAGACTACAGAGCAGTCCACAGCTGCAGCTGCAGCTACAGAAACACTGGGCAGCATAATAGATGACAGCCAGCACACTGAGCCAATGAGCATGCAGTTGACATCTACTGTTGTAAGATTCTTCCTCTAAAACAGAACTGTACAGACCTCTTCCCCAGCACTGTAGGGCACCCGTCCCTTGTCCCAGCACTATAGAATTACCCTCCCTTTCAGCACTGTAGAGAGCCCCTCTCCCTCCAGCACTGTAAATTCAGCCTCAAGCCCTGTAGAGACCCCCTCCCTTCTCCCTGCACTGTAGAGAATAACCTAGAACTGATTCATCTTGCTTCTCTCCTGCAGTCTCTAAACTAAAAGGTGAGCCAACACTGGGTGTATGTGTATAAATATATGTACACATATATATTATTATTATTATTATTTATATATGTATATGTATACAGGGTAGGTGGAAAAAAAAATCCCAGCATATCCTCACTATTCAGGCCATAGTGGGTGCTGTAGTTTTACATAATACAAACAAAGAGTTGCACAGTAAGCATTGGGCTAGTTACACACAAATAAACCAGTAGGTCAAAGCAATATGTTGCCATTCCATCAAGAAAGGGATGCCTCTGTGATTCACTCCAGCAGGCCCCATTCACTTCAATATCCTGAACATAGTATGTGGCTATATTAGGATGGCTTCCTGCTAATATAGGCTTATTAGCAGGGTCTGCTGCATGATTGTGTCCCAGAAAATAAGCACATATCAGGAATTGGCCCGAATATAGTCACTAGCTGGTTAGCTTCAGGACGTTGAAGTGAACGAAGCTGATAGAGTGCAACAAAGTGTCCCTAGGATGTACTGCTTGAACACAGTATGAACTTAGCCTAATGCTGATAATTATTAATAGTGCTTGGTTCTGGTGGTCCCTCTTAATAACCATGTTTAGGAAAGACATCACCTGTGAGTCACCGGTTGCAAATGTACTGGGCAGACGGCCCAAGCCAAATGTTTGCATCAGGACCCATGAGCTTCTAACTACACCCCTTGTTTCAAGATTACTGAGACCTTCACCACCAGTATGACAACAAGAGAACAGCAATACACACATAAGTAATAATGGCTGGAATTACCGGGTTAATGCTGATTGCATGACATATCATTTCTCTTCTGCATTGGGGATTAAGGATTCTGCATGTCAAAGCATTTGGCTTAATAGCAATCAAATAATAGTCACAGATTATAGAAAGTTGTGTGCTGCATTATTTATTTAGAGATAATCATTATATATATATATATATATATATATATATATATATATACACACATAAATATATATATATATATATATATAATAGACAAAATCATTTGTTTTTGTACTTTGTTGTGTGAATACCTATATGTCCTAAAAGGTACTCACTTGGAGAAGTGGGCGAGGAGTTACCCCCGTCGGATGCTGTGGTAGATTTGGTGTCAGAGGGCAATGAGAGGCGGGGCATCCCTGGAGGAGGTGGGGCCAACATCTGCGTGGAGATATAGTGACTTGAAACCTTCACCTGGCCGCTCCCATTCAGCTTTGATAGCAAGTGGGTGGAGAGGAAAAGTGGTAACAGTATAGAGTTGCACCCCATAGTACATATTATTTCAAGGGAAATACCCAGTGAAATAACACTACAGCTCATAGCAACTACACATTGCCCCTTACTCTAGTAGTAACCTATCTTTCCATAACAGAACATGCTCTGCATACTTTTGCAAGATGTATCAGTATTTTATCCACCTAAATCTGGAATACCATCTTTACAACACACTGTATAAGTACCCTCCACCCTTATCTTAAAGGGGTTATCCAGTGTTACAAAAACATGGCCACTTTCTTTCAGAGACAACACGACTCTTGTCTCCAGTTCAGGTGCAGTTTTCAATTAAGCTCCATTCACTTCAATAAAACTGAGCAGCAAAACCCCGCCCAAGCTGGAGAGAAGAGTGGGGCTGTCTCTGGAGGAAAGTGGCCATGTTTTTGTAGCGCTGGATAACCCCTTTAACATCTATCTCTAGAATAAGATTACATTTATCAGCTATCCTATGACTTTTATATAGGCTCCTCCTATTTGATCATATGCAGTTTTATTTTTAAAAACCCTCACATGCTTACCGGGCCTGGTTGCTGACTGGACGGGTCACAGGCAAGAGACACCAAGTCTTTCAGGGGATCCTGAGGGTTTAGGTGAGGGGGGTATCGAATAGCTGTGTGTGGAAAGTAGGTGGAAGCAGCTTGAGGAAGGAGGGAAGAAGGTGGGAAGTGCAATGTAGTGGAGGTGTGGGGACTTCGGGCAAGGCCTTAGTGGTGCAAAAGTAATGGAACAGTAAAGGATGGGAGAGAAAAAAAGAGAGAGGGATAAGTACACAATTGAAAAAAATAAAAACATATAGAGAGCAAAGTGTGACAAATAAAAACAACCTATGAAATATTATGTGTGCACTAGAGAGCTATGCTCTCTCTTGTGAGCAAATATAGGGATTATGCACTCACCACTGTGCACAGCTATGACCGGCCTGTGATGCTGTGTGAAGCCACTGATTCTTGGGGATGTATCTTGAGGAGATGGGCTGTGAAATGGTGATTTGTCCAATTCAGATTTCTTCACAGTGGGAGACATTCCTAGCCAATCAATTATAATACAAAACAGGTATCAGTTTTGTCAAAACTTCCTGCCACAGTTATTAGGCTAGACTAGGCTGGACAGGGGGCACTTTATTTGCATTCCCTCCACGGCAAGGTGTGCTCACATATTTTATGAAGGGATAGGGTTAATGGTGACAGTAGAACTAAGGAAGATTAGCCTAAATGGCAGAAAACAGAGAAAACATGCTCTCCCTCAGAAAAAAAACAAAAAATATTAAACTTAAAACAATTACATGAATAAGTAGAACTCCCAGATGCTGTTTTTAAATGTGAATGTTTTTAATGCAAATTCATACACTGTGACCCAGATGGACTCAAACTTTCTATGTGAAAGCTTAGACTCTACAGTTGTCAAATGAAACAGATTTATCAATGTACCTACTACAAGAAAAAGAAACAATGTTAAAAATTGAAATGCACACTCATATTACAAATAGTATTGAGGACCATCTTTATTTGAATAATGAACAAAAAAAAAAAAAGATTAAAAGCACTTAAAAAAATTAGACCAAACATGGTCCAGGGTCAATCAAGGGGCCAAGCTGCACGAACAATCAGGTATCGTCCATGCAGTCATAGAAACTACTTGCAAAGATATACATATATCTTTGCTGTCAGTTTCCAGATCACACATTAAGTGGGAGATGGGGGGGGGGGGCATGGGAACAGTATATTGGGGGGAGGAGCATGGAAGCACTATATGGGAAATATGTGATTAGATGGTAATAACATATATGATTAGAGGAAATATAATATTTGATAAGTATTTGATCAGTGGAGGTCTGACCACTGTGACCCCCACCAATCACAAGAATGAGGACCGTTATCTCAAATGAATGATGCAACCACATACATACACTGATCAATGTATGGACATCCAATAGGGAATGTATGGTTGCAAATCTGTGAGGCTGTGAAATTAACCAAGGGGACAATAGACATCCATTCTGGTAACTGGTGGGAGCCTAAGTGGTTGGACCCCAACTAATCAAATACTTACAGTAAAGGCCCTATTACACCAACAGATCTGACGACAGATTATCTGCCAAGATTTGAAGCCAAACCCAGGAGTGGATTTGAAAAGAGGAGAAATCCAGTCTTTACTTTATGACCTGTTCTCTGATTATAGTCTGTTCCTGGGTTTGGCTTCAAATCTTTGGCAGATAATCTGTCGTCAGATCTGTTGGTGGAATAGGGCCTTTACCCCTATCCTGTGGAGCAGGTGTAGATTTCTGCGCCCGTCACGTGGCATAAGTAGGTCAGGCCAGATTCACTAGAGGCATGTGTCTCTTTGCGAATCTGGTGGGGTGATTGAGCGGGGGCTAACTAAAATGTTCCCACAATCTTCTCCCAGAGACAAAACACTACATTGAGGACAGAGGTTACTGCTACGCTACCTATGGCTTCTCCTCCTCCTTCTCTATATTACACAGGATATCTTCTTATTACACTGCTTCTGCCCCAGTATATTACAGTATATTGTACACCCCAGTAGTGTCCCCACTTATATAGTACAAGCAGACAGGAGTATGTAAATATAAAATAAGTGGTAGACTAAACACTGGAGTAAATAGTGTAAATTAGATATTTATTAGGTAAAAATTGTGTTCTATATATACAGTAAAAAAAAATAGGCGAATAGCATCCATAAATTAGACATAGAGCAAGGGTAATTTGTCGGTGGATGTTCGTTCAAGGTAAGAGTAGCTATTACACCCTACCTTACCCTAAAGAGCCGCTTGGGTAGAGCGTCCCCAGTACTAAGCGGAAAACTTTCCCTATTTCTAGACAGGAGAGACAGTCTGATTGGTTAGGTTGTGCAGTCACTCCTACAGGTAGGGAATGTCAGGTAGTTTTTGCTTGCGTTATGTTATGTGAATAGCTGCAACAATGTGCAATATGCACTTTTGGGTTGACTGATATACAGGCTGGCATTTAGAACAAAGATTTGTTCAACACTAACACAACTGTTGCATCAGGGATAATGGTAACCCTGGCTACAACTGTATATGGTAGTCAGGTCCCCTCGGTGTCCCAACAGAGTAGTTAGGTTCCCTTTATGCCCCAAAGTAGTAATAAGGGCCCCACCAGTGCATTCACAATAGTAGTTTGTTCCCTCTGTGTCCCTATAAAGTAGTTTGGCACCCTCTGTGCATAGAGTAATATGGCCCCCAATATGCCCCCATATTACAGTTAGTCCCGTCTGTGTCTATATATATTGTAAAATATAGGATAAGGCCCTTTTGTGGACTCATATGGTAGCTAAGCCACAGTAGGTAGTAACCCCAATGCAGCTAACCTCCCCCCCATGTAGCACCTTGTAGGTAATCCCCCTGTTATGTTATTGCCCCTGTTATGTTATGCCCCTGTAGGTAGTCCCCCTGTAATTGCTATGCCTCTGCAGGTAGTCCTCCTAGAAATGTTATGCCCCTGTAGGTAGTCCACCTGTAGGTAATTGCCCCCAACTCTGCCATCCACCCGGCAAACACCCCACTCCCCTCCCCCGTGCTCTACAATAAAAGGCATCTATACCCATCTGGCTCCCGCACACGCGTGTCCCTCCCTCTGCTCTGCAAGCAGTGCAAGTGGCAGGAACACCAGGAGCAGCCTCTGGTGACCAAAAGCAAAATACTGCCTGCGCTCACAAAAGTGGCTGACATGGCCAGGTAGTTGCATTTAACTACAAGTGCTCTTTATAAACACTTTGTAGTAAAAGTGCTGGATGCAGCAGCCAGGGAGTGCATGGATGGGTGAGTAGATTTTTCACTCACCCATCCAAATGGCGCCCCACTGATGCCACACTAGTTGCACATAGCTAAGGCTGGCCATGCCTACTGCAATCTGGATGACATTGTCTCCAATGCCAATAGGTTTTTAATAGCAGCTGGGGGAGAGTTACAGCTTTTTGCTGAAAAGAAGCTGAAATACAGTGCACTGGATGACTTTGAAAAATTTGTGCCGCATGAAAAAGACTATTAAGGTTGAAACGTCGCTATGTGTGCCATGTTGGAATAAAGTGTTCCCCCCAAACCCAGCAGGCACCGCCGGTGGAGAAAGCGGCCTCCAAGCAACACAACTGTGAAAAAGGAACTACCTCCGGTGCAGTGGTGAGTTGTAAGACCTTGTCCTTGTTACTTGGTGTCCACCTTGTTCTTGAGTTCAATTTTCTTTTTCTAAAAACACTTCCCTCCTGAACATTATTTAGTCCTTTTAAATATTTAAAGGTTTTAATCCCCCACAATATCTTCTTTCTTTCAGACTTTACAGATTTAGTTCCCTTCCTGATATGTTTTATGCCTGATATTTACCAATTTTGTATCCCGTCTTCGGACCCGTTCTATACAGCCCAGCATGCAATTTGCTTTCCCAACCTCCTGGTTGCACTTGTGACTCCTTTTAAGGATGTCAGAAATCACTACCACTAAATCCTTCTTTTCTGCAGTCTTTGCTAACACAGAACACAGAATGGAGACATTGAACTGTGAACAAATAGGGCCTTTAGTTGTAGGCCAGATTGAAAGCTAAAAGATTTCACGATTAGTTTATAATATTGATAGTAAAAAAAAAACACCACCAAAAATTCATTAAAAATATGTTAATCATAAAAACTTAATTAATTTAATTGATTTAATTAATAGATCATTTTCTGATGACACTTTCCCTTAAAGAAAACGCCAGCTCACATGGAAATACAACCCTGAGGGTGCACAGACAATTACGAATGTTAATTATTTTTGCAAATACTTTTATTGAGCAAACATGTCTACTACTTTTCATGTGCTGCTCTTTCCCTCCCATTGCTGACAGCTTGTTGTCTAGGTCACAGACCACCTCTCTAATTTAAAAGCAATAGTCAGGCTAATGCATATATAGCCATAAGGCAGATGTATAGAAATAAAGGGGGCCATTTATCAAAGTTACAAGACAGAGTATACAGAACTTGGTTCCTGGTCCACGCTCTGGCTGCATCTGAGGCTCCTGGCTACCGCCCAGCCACTCAGTGCACTTGCAGTGTGAAATCCACTGAGGACAGGGGCGTAGCTAATGTCTCTTGGGCCCTGGTGCAAGAGGTCAACTTGGCCCCCCCCCCCCCCCTTACCACATACTGACTAACACAACCGCTGCTACTGAATAAAATCCTCTGTACATAGACCAATATCACCTCATCCAGTCATATAGAGGTGGCCCAGCTCTACACAGGCTCTATACACCATATACATTACAGTGCAAATATATCAGGTGACTCACAGGAGACGTCTTCTCTGATCGGAGTTCTTCCCTTTTCATCTTCTCCATCTGCCCAGGGCCATTATGAGAACTTTTTGGAGCCACGAATCCACAGAATCTGCCAGACAAACATATTAGGCTCCTCACACTGACACCATCCTCATCTCTCTACAAACTGCACATCTGTATTGGCCCCTTTACACCCTCATTTAGTGGGTAGCCTGACTCTATGTGACTCCCTTATAGTACATATCCCCCTATTGTATACACCCCCTGTGTAGTCCACCTTATAGATGGCCCCCCATTGTTTCCTTCTTATAGATGGCCCCCTGTGTTGTCCCTATTATAGATGCCCCCCCATGTTATCCCCCATATAGATTGCCCCCATGTAATCATACATATAGATGCCCCCCATTTTATCCCCCTTACAGATGCCCCCCATGTTGTCCCCTCCTCCTGCCCCTCCATCATCATACTACTACCCCTTTCATCCTCCTGCCCCTCCATCATCATACTACAACCACCTCCACCATAATACTACTACCCTTCATCCTCCTGCCCTTTCATCATCATACCACTTCACCCCTCATCATCCTCTTGTTCCATCATCATCATACCACTACATCCTCATCATCCTCTTGTTCCTTCATCATCATACCACTACACCCCTCATCATCCTCTTGTTTCATCATCATACCACTACACCCCCCATCATCCTCTTGTTCCATCATCATCATCATCATCATACCACTACATCCTCATCATCTTCTTGTTCCATCATCATACCACTACACCCTTCATCATCTTCTTGTTCCATCATACCACTACACCCCTCATCATCCTCTTGTTCCATCATCATCATACCACTACACCCCCATCATCCTCTTGTTCCATCATCATACAACTACACCCCTCATCCTCCTCTTGTTCCATCATCATCATACCACTACATTCCCATCATCCTCTTGTTCCATCATCATACCACTACACCCCTCATCATCCTCTTGTTCCATCATCATACCACTACATCCCCATCATCCTCGTTCCATCATCATCATACCACTACACCCCTCATCATCCTCTTGTTCCATCATCATACCACTACATCCCCATCATCCTCGTTCCATCATCATCATACCACTACACCCCTCATCATCCTCTTGTTCCATCATCATACCACTACACCCCTCATCATCCTCTTGTTCCATCATCATCATACCACTACACCCCTCATCATCCTCTTGTTCCATCATCATCATGCCACTACACCCCCCATCATCCTCTTGTTCCATCATCATCATCATCATACCACTACATCCTCATCATCTTCTTGTTCCATCATCATACCACTACACCCCCTCATCATCCTCTTGTTCCATCATCATCATACCACTACACCCCCATCCTCCTCTTGTTCCATCATCATACCACTACACCCCTCATCCTCCTCTTGTTCCATCATCATCATACCACTACATTCCCATCATCCTCTTGTTCCATCATCATCATACCACTACATTCCCATCATCCTCTTGTTCCATCATCATACCACTACACCCCTCATCATCCTCTTGTTCCATCATCATACCACTACATCCCCATCATCCTCGTTCCATCATCATCATACCACTACACCCCTCATCATCCTCTTGTTCCATCATCATACCACTACACCCCCATCATCCTCTTGTTCCATCATCATCATCATCATCATCATACCACTACACCCCTCTTCTTCCTCTTGTTCCATCATCATCATCATACCACTACACCCCATCATCCTCTTGTTCCTTCATCATCATCATACCACTACACCCCTCATCATCCTCTTGTTCCATCATCATCATACCACTACACCCCTCATCTTCCTCTTGTTCCATCATCATCATACCACTACACCCCTCATCTTCCTCTTGTTCCATCATCATACCACTACACCCCCATCATCCCCTTAAAAACAAAAAAATCTATACTCACCTGCATGATTTCTGTAGACCCAGGTCACACGCGCTGGCGGGCTTCCCCCGGCGGGAGGCGGGGCTTAGCGCGGAGGGGGCGGAGCTTCGCGGGAGTCTGTTTTTTTTCTTAACGCGATGCTCCCTGCGCTGGAAGTACTTCCCCCACCGCCGCACACAGAGCTCCCTGGGGGCCGCAAGACAAAACATTGCTTGCGGTCACAAGAGGGAGTGGGAAGCGGGCAGTGCAGTGGTAAGGGGGGGCCTCGCGGGCCCCCCCCTTGGTAGCGGCCCGGTCGCGGCGGCGACCCCTGCGACCGCGGTCGCTACGCCACTGAGGATAAGGTATGTGTGAAACTAGCCTTATTATGATTTTCAACAGGCTTGACGGGGGCAATGTGGGCACTGGGGTATGGAGGTGCCATCTCAGGTTTCGCCCCAGGCAGCAGAAAACCTAGAATCAGTCCTGAATATAAATATATATATATATATATATATATATATATATATATATATATATACTAGAAAATGTACCCGGCGCTGCCCGGGTATAAAGTGTCAGTGTGTTAATTAGATTTGTTCTAAGGTGCCCAGGAGGCCAAGCTAAAGGTATTGTTTCATCTGAGTTAATCAGTGGAATTAGTGTATACCTGTAGTGCATAGTTGGAGGGGTTCTGTATACCCACAATGTATAGTTTTTAGGGGTCTCGCATATCTGTAGTGCATAGTTGGGGGGGCTGTATACCTATAGTGTATAGTTGAGGGAGGTCCTGTATACCTGCAGTGTACAGTTGGTGAAGGTCCTGTATACCTGTACTGTATAGTTCGGGGGTCCTGTATACCTGTAGTATATAGTTGGTGCTGTATACCTGTAATGTATAGTTGGTGGAGGTCTTGTATACCTGTAGTTTATAGTTTGAGGGTCCTGGATACCTGTAGTGTATAATTGGTGGAGGTCTTGTATACCTGTAGTATATAGTTCCGGGGTCCTGTATACCTGTAGTAAATAGTTTGAGGGTCCTGTATAACTATAGTATAGAGTTGGTGGAGGTCCTGTATACCTGTAGTGTATAGTTTGGGGTCCTATATACCTGTAGTATATAGCTGGTGGAGTTCCTGTATACCTGTAGTATGTTTGGGGTCCTGTATACTTCTAGTATAGAGTTGGTGAAGGTGCTGTATACCTGTATTATAGAGTTGGTGTAGGTCCTGTATACCTGTAGTGTATGGTTTTGAGGTCCTGTATACCTGTAGTGTATAGTTTGGGGTCCTATATACCTGTAGTATATAGTTGGTGGAGTTCCTGTATACCTGTAGTGTATAGTTTTGGGGTCCTGTATACCTGTAGTGTATAGTTTGGGGTCCTGTATACCTGTAGTATATAGTTGGTGGAGGTCCTGTATACCTGAAGTATATAGTTGGTGGAGGTCCTGTATACCTGTAGTATATAGTTTTGGTGTCCTGTATACCTGTAGTGTAAAGTTTGGGGTCCTGTATACCTGTAGTATATAGTTTTGTGGAGGTCCCGTGCACCTGTAGTGTATAGTTTTGGGGTCCTGTATACCTGTAGTGTCCTGTATACCTGCAGGGTTGTATTTACCCGTATGGCAGTGTTATTCAGTCACAGTGTGTCGGTATTGGGTCATGTCTGGTATGGGGGTGTTATCCAGTCACAGTATGGCAGTATTGGTCAGGTCTGGTGTGGCGGTGTTATCCAGTCACGGTATGGTGGTATTGGTCAGGTCTGGTATAGCGGTGTTATCCAGTCACAGTATGGCAGTATTGGTCAGGTCTGATATGATGGTGTTATCCAGTCACAGTATGGCGGTATTGGTCAGGTCTGGTGTGGCGGTGTTACCCAGTCACAGTTTGCCGGTATTGGTCAGGTCTGGCAGTGTTATCCAGTCACAGTATGGCGGTATTGGTCAGGTTTGGTGTGGCGGTGTTACCCAGTCACAGTTTGCCGGTATTGGTCAGGTCTGGCAGTGTTATCCAGTCACAGTATGGCGGTATTGGTCAGGTCTGGTATGACAGTGTTATCCAGCACATTATGGCGGTATTGGTCAGGTCTGGTATGACAGTGTTATCCAGTCACAGTATGGCGGTATTGGTCAGGTCTGGTGTGGTAGTGTTATCCAGTCACAGTATGGCGGTATTGGTCAGGTCTGGTGTGGCAGTGTTATCCAGTCACAGTATGGCGGTATTGGTCAAGTCTGGTGTGGCGGTGTTACCCAGTCACAGTATGGCGGTATTGGTCAGTTCTGGTATGGAGGTGTTATCCAGTCACAGTATGGCGGTATTGGTCAGGTCTGGTATGGAGGTGTTATCCAGTCACAGTATGGCGGTATTGGTCAGGTCTGGCAGTGTTATCCAGTCACAGTATGGCCATATTGGTCAGGTCTGGTATGACAGTGTTATCCAGTCACAGTATGGCGGTATTGGTCAGGTGTGGTATGGCAGTGTTATCCAGTCACAGTATGGCGGTATTGGTCAGGTCTGGTATGGAGGTGTTATCCAGTCACAGTATGGCGGTATTGGTCAGGTCTGGTATGACAGTGTTATCCAGTCACAGTATGGCGGTATTGGTCAGGTCTGGTATGGAGGTGTTATCCAGTCACAGTATGGCGGTATTGGTCAGGTCTGGTATGGAGGTGTTATCCAGTCACAGTATGGCGGTATTGGTCAGGTCTGGTGTGGCAGTGTTATCCAGTCACAGTATGGCGGTATTGGTCAAGTCTGGTGTGGCGGTGTTACCCAGTCACAGTATGGCGGTATTGGTCAGTTCTGGTATGGAGGTGTTATCCAGTCACAGTATGGCGGTATTGGTCAGGTCTGGTATGGAGGTGTTATCCAGTCACAGTATGGCGGTATTGGTCAAGTCTGGCAGTGTTATCCAGTCACAGTATGGCCGTATTGGTCAGGTCTGGTATGACAGTGTTATCCAGTCACAGTATGGCGGTATTGGTCAGGTGTGGTATGGCAGTGTTATCCAGTCACAGTATGGCGGTATTGGTCAGGTCTGGTATGGAGGTGTTATCCAGTCACAGTATTACGGTATTGGTCAGGTCTGGTATGGAGGTGTTATCCAGTCACAGTATGGCGGTATTGGTCAGGTCTGGTGTAGCAGTGTTACCCAGTCACAGTTTGGTATACCTGTTGTGCCCTGTATATACATGTACTGTATAGATGGAGTAGGGAGTCCTGTATATACATGTACTGTATAGATGGAGTAGGGGGCCCTGTATATACATGTACTGTATAGATGGAGTAGGGGGTCCTGTATATACATGTACTGTATGGATGGAGTAGGGGGTCCTGTATATACATGTACTCAGTGGCGGTCTTTGGCACCAAGCACCCCAAGCAATCGCTTGGGGCCCCCAACATCCAGGGGGGCCCCCATGCCCCGCTCTTGTGCTCAAGACCGCTGGACAGGGCCGCTGCCCCGCTCCCTGCTGCCATCTGAACTGTAACTATGAGCACTCTTAATGAGTGCTCATAGTTACATGCAGCAGCACTGACAGGGCGGGAGACATTGGCTCCCTTCCTGTCAGTCACTCTTGTGGCCGCAGGAAGGGTTTTCCCTGCGGTCACAAGTGGCAGCTTTGTCCTTGAACTTTGTGACATCCCTGGAACATCGGCGCCAGGACAAGGGGAGTGCGGCCTCTTGTGATCGCAGGGAAATCCCTTCCTGCGGCCACAAGAGAGAAGAGAACCCAGGACGCCCGGACCCAGGTGAGTATAAGTGTTTGTTTTATTGTGTTATATACTATATGGGAGGGGGAGCACACAGGGGTCTGTTTAACTGGGGGAGCGCACATCGGGGGTCTATATAAATGGGGGGAGCACACAGGGGGGCTATATAACAGGGAGAGCACACAGGGGGGCTATAGACTACTGGGGCTTCACAGAGGGGTCTATATACTACTGGGGGCAGCACACAGGGGGTCTATATACTACTTGGGGCAGCAGAATGGGGTCTATATACAACTTGGAGAGCACACAGGAGGTCTATATCCACCAAGTGGGAGAACACACAGGGGGGCTATATACTACTGGGTTAGCACACAAGGGGTCTATATACTACTGGTGGGGCACACAGGGGGTCTATATACTACTGGGGGAACCACACAGGGGGTTTATATACTACTGGAAGAGCACACAAGGGTCTATATCCAAGTGGGGGAGCACACAGGAGGTCTAAATCCAAGTGGGGGAGCACACAGGGGGGCTAAATACCCCTGAGGGGGCACACAGGGGGCCTATATACAGTGGGGGAGCACACAGGGGGTATATACAACTGGGGGCAGCACACAGGGGGTCTATATACAACTGGGGCAGCAAACAGGAGGTCTATATACTTCTGGGGGAGCACACGGGGGGGGGGGCTATATATATCTGGGGGAACACACAGGGGTCTATATACCACTGGGGGAAGCAAACAATGGGTATATACTACTGGGGGCAGGACACAAGGGGTATTTACTACTGGGGCAACACAGCGGTCTATTGTTTTGGAACGTGTCGAGGGGGGGGGGCCCAGACATAACTTCGCTTGGGGCCCCAGAAATGCCAAGACCGCCCCTGCATGTACTGTATAGATGGAGTAGGGGGTCCTGTATATACATGTACTGTATGGATGGAGTAGGGGGTCCTGTATATACATGTACTGTATAGATGGAGTAGGGGGTCCTGT
Source organism: Dendropsophus ebraccatus (assembly GCF_027789765.1). Lineage (NCBI taxonomy): Eukaryota > Metazoa > Chordata > Amphibia > Anura > Hylidae > Dendropsophus > Dendropsophus ebraccatus. Next base: position 115,459,017 of record NC_091456.1, on the reverse strand, counting down.
ATATACATGTACTGTATAAATGGAGTAGGGGGCCCTGTATATACATGTACTGTATGGATGAAGTAGGGGGTCCTGTATATACATGTACTGTATAGATGGAGTAGGGGGCCCTGTATATACATGTACTGTATAGATGGAGTAGGGGGTCCTGTATATACATGTTCTGTATGAATGGAGTAGGGGGCCCTGTATATACATGTACTGTATAGATGGAGTAGGGGGTCCTGTATATACATGTACTGTATGGATGGAGTAGTGGGTCCTGTATATATATGTACTGTATAGATGGAGTAGGAGGTCCTGTATATACATGTACTGTATAGATGGAGTAGGGGGTCCTGTATATACATGTACTGTATAGATGGAGTAGGGGGCCCTGTATATACATGTACTGTATAGATAGAGTAGGGGGTTCTATATATACATGTACTGTATAGATGGAGTAGGGGGTCCTGTATATACATGTACTGTATAGATGGAGTAGGGGGTCCTGTATATACATGTACTGTATAGATGGAGTAGAGGGTCCTGTATATACATGTCCTGTGTAGATGGAGTAGGGGGTCCTGTATATACATGTACTGTATAGATGGAGTAGGGGGTCTACCAGTTATTTCTGTGGATGTTGTGAGGCAGCTTCCCTAGCAACCATTGCTGCCTGTGAAAATGAAAGCAGTAATCCTATTGGTTGCTAAGGCTCCAACTGCCGTGTCTGCTGCAGCTAATTATATCACCTGTGTTTGCAGTGAGGAGATTTTCCCATTCATCTCTATGGGGCGCCTCTCTTTCCCCTCCCCCTCCCCTCCTGTACATCTGGCGGGGACGGGACCTTCGCAATAACCTTCCCGGGCACCCAATGTATCTGTGTGCCAAATTTGGGGTCAAACGGTTCAGGGGTTTGGAAGTCTATAGAGGACAGACAGACAGACAGACAGACAGAAGGACAGACAGACAGACAGACTTTGATTTTTATGATATAGATATATATATATATATACTCCATATCACTGTTTCTAAGAGAGGTCTAAGAAGTGGTCTGTAACATAGACAGCAAGCTTTTAACAATGGAAAGAAAAGAGCAGCTCTCTACGTCTGCTCCTTTACTAGACCAGGGACATAGCTCAAACTTGCCAACATTCGAAAAGAGATACACAGGGGGAGATTTGTCAAAGGGGTGTAAAGAAGAACTGGCTCAGTTGCCCGTAGTAGCCAATCAGATTAAACTTTTCAAAACTCACTGATGTTCACTATGTTCGAAAATGAAACGTGGAATCTGATTGGTTGCTAGGGGTAACTAAGACAATTCTACTTTACACCAGTTTGATAAATCTCCCCCACAGTCAGGGGTGTAGCTAGGATTCATGGGGACCCATAGCAAAAAACTGTATGGGCCCCCCCTCCCCTATACACTAATATTATATATATATATATATATATATATATATATATATATACACACACACACATACATACATATATATACATACTCTGTGATGTGGCAAAAAAATATTCTCTTGTGGCCAGAGGCAGAATCCTATGGTTATGTACATAGGTGCAGGAGCAGACTACCTTTTGCTTAACCCTTCATTTACTGCAGTGTGACTGTAACGCCTGGAGTAGTGGATCCACTGGACCGTCACCAGCGATGGCACTAACCTCACCAGGGAGCGGAGTCTAAGGGGCCGCTGGTTTTCACCAGAGCCCGCCGTAAGGCGGGATGGACTTGCTGCGGCAGGCGACCCCCAGGTCGCTACCCCTGGCTTGGTTGCTGGTGACGGCAGGCGAGGAGTGGCAGGAGCAGTAGGCAGGAGATCGCGCAGGCAGAGGACAGAAGGCGTGCTCGCAGGTGGTGGACAGGACTCAGGAACAATGGGAAGGCAGCGGGCAAGGATAGGGACAAGGACTAAGGACAGGAACCAGGGACAAGGACTAAGGTCAGGAACAACAGGGAGCTGGGCCAAACGCTATGGGAAGCATGTAGAGGCTCCAACACGAGGGACAGGGCATGCTGGGATTTATAGGGAGTGATTGGGTGCAACTACCAATTAGGGACGGACTGGCCCTTTAAATCTGAGACAGCCGGCGCGCGCGCGCCCTAGGAGGCGGGGACGCGCGCGCCAGCCGGCACAGACGGAGAGCGGAGCGGGACGAGGTGAGGCGCCCCCCGGGGCCGAACAGACCGCAGCGCCGGGTCCCTGCACCAGGACCCCGGCAGCCGCGTCAGACAGAGGGCGGTCGCGGCGGCGGCCCGGAGCACGGGACGCCGCCGCGGCCATGACAGTGACCCAGTGTTTTCTTACATGCTGCAACACAAAAAAGGGGTTAATACAGAAGACAATTAGCTTTCTCCTTCACTACTCCTGCACTGATAACCCCTGACCTCTGCAGGAGCTCAGAGAGCAGAGGTCAGAGGTTATCAGAGTAGTCAGGCAGAGAGCTAATAGTCTTCTGTATTAACCCTTTCTTTGTTTTGCAGCATGCTAGAGAACACTGAGTCACTTACACACTGCAGTAAATAAAGGGTTAAGCAAAAGATCACAGGAGGCTTTTATCTTCCCTGGGCCCCCTCCCTCCATGGGCCCCATAGCAACCGCCTTCCCTGCCTCTATGGTAGCTACGCCACTGCCCACAGTGTACAGACATCTCAGTTTTCAAGAAAGTAAAACATGATCAAATCATCAGGAGGGGGACAAGTCAATAGGTGACAACCGTTTCATACATAAACTACGTGTTTTCTCACAGTCCATGACTATATTCCATACACCTGGCCTTATATCAACTAAAAAATCCAAAAAGCGGGACATACAATTTCTTAAACATAATGTATACGAACGTTTAGTACTTGAACCTTATTCTTACCAACATGTGCCATGTATATTTGACCAGTTATTTAGTCCCAAATCTTCCATTTTTAGAATAAGTTCAGTCTCCTTGCGTAACAACTTTATAGGGGGCATTTTTCAGGTCTTAAATAAAGCCTCTTACCCTTTTCCATGGTTGGATTTACTAAGAGATGCACGCCTCTTAGTAAAGGGGTCCTAAGTGAACCTGGCACAAGCAGTGCGAAACAAATCTACACCTGCTCTGGAGGTCTATCGCCCCCCCCCCCCCACTGGTGACTTTATTACATGCAACAGACCCATGAAACACAAAGCTGTAATGTAATGGAACGAGGGTACATGCGTAATTGGTTTGGGTTAGCCTTTTCCTGTTCTAGCCGACGGCATATGTGCTGCATAACATTTGTGCATTGGTTGGATTGTCTTGCCAATGTAGTAAAAGCCACAACTGCAGCTGACGGCATAAATTTCATATGAAGTGCGACAAGTAATAAAATCTCTGACCATTTCAAGCTACCCAATATAACCTCCTTTACATGATTCTAATAATTATAGTAACTGCGATGACAACATTTTTAATTACCCTGCATATCCTTAAAACTACCCAACTCATTATTTTTAATATTCTGGATTCTACCTCTTACCACTTTGCCATCTTCTCTCTAGATGGTCCAATTGGTCCATTGTGAGATTGTGAGATAATGTTTGTTTTTTTTCTTCTTAGAAATTTTACAGTGCAAAAACATAGCATCAACATGATGCGTTAGAAAAAAACATGATAGGGAAAAGATAGTGCAGAAACCAAAGTGTCCATAATCTCAAAGGTGCAGTCCGTAGTACCAATCAAATGGCGTAATGAGGTACAAACTAACTTTATACAGTCTATAGCATTGCAAGAGTCCACCTGGGTTGACAAGCGGTGTAACTGGTCAGTCCAGCGTAGACGAAATAATGGGGAACAGAGGTAGGGGCAATAGAGGAAGGCAACAACTATACCCTAGAGTCAATCAGTTGTGCAAGAATAGGACAGAGAAAATAAAGATCAGAGAACACAATGTTAAAAAAATATATGGGAAATGGTGGCCAGCAGATCTGAGTGTATGGTTATAAAAGAGTAATAACACAACACTGATGGGTGTCATAGAGGGCAAAGGGGGAGAGCAGGTCTTCAAATCAAGCCGGGGCTGCCATGTCTTAAGGTACTTATCATGTCTATGTTCTGCTCAACTAGACAACTCTTCCATCCTGCAAATCTGGTTTAGTTTGTTCTGCCAAAGTTGCATAGATGGTGGGGAATCGCTGAGCTAGAGTAAGGGGATCAGCAGCTTGGCTGCTGCTAGTATATGTGTGGCCAAGGACGTTTTATCCATTAGAAAATCTGAGGCAGGGAGGGCTAATATAACTACTTGCGGAGTGAGTGTGAGCGGCACTAACCTTATTGTATTTTTGACTTCGGACCCGTAAGGCTTAATTAGTGGGCAATGCCACTGGATATGCAAGGTCCTTCCAACAGCCAGATGACAGTGCCAGAATTTAGCAGAGGGAGACAGCCCCATATGAAGTAGGAGTTCTCATGTATTATACCAACATTTCACACAGCATGAAAAGCTGTGTTTTATTTAGAACCAATGCCTCTATTTGCCATGAAAGTAGGAATAGTGGAGTGTGTGTGTGTGGGGGGGGGGGGGAGCAAGGTCTTGTAGCAGTTGGATATAAATGAAGGAGAGGCGCAGTTTGGTAGCAGCTCTAGAGAGGCAGGCCTTTTCTACTCATGTCAGCTCCTTCTCTGCCTTGTGGAGCTGCAAGAAACCTACACACTGTTGAATGAGAGATAACAATTGGAGGAAGTTGAGATAATGAGGTGATAACAGCGAGCATCCAAAGGTGCTTTATTTACCTTAATGAGTGTAGAGAAGGGTACATTTTTTAGGATGCTCCACATAGTGTCTGTCTGGGCTTGAAGATACAGATAGAAAAGCCATTGTGAGATAATGTTTACCTTTTGTATAACATGTTCCATAGTGGGCATGTCAGCAGTCAGCCATCTAGATAAGAGACAATGTTTGGCTACCAATATAATTGTGTGCACCAATAAAGTAGTTGTCCCCTCATCAGGAGATATGTGTAGGACCATAAAATTTGCATCTACCTGGACCGTTTGGTGTAGTTTTGTCTACGGCAAGTTTGATAAGTCTAGCCATTTAGGACAGACTGGGTGCTTTGGGGGAAGCTAAACCCATAAGTCGCATGGTGCAAAATGCTTAAGTCTGGTAAAGGGTTAGAGGGTTAGATGTAAGTTCTGCCTCTAGGTCTTTTAGGCTATGTTTACACAACGTAAAACTACGTCCGTAGTTCTCGCCGCAGAACTACGGCCGTAGTTTTGCGTTGTGGAACAATGCCTTATTTGCAATGGGATCCCGGCCGGAGCGTACACACATCGTATACGCTCAGTCCGGGATCCCATGCGGCGCCGGAAAAAACTGACAGGTCAGACCTGTCAGTGCACACAGTGAAGCGAGCGGCTCCGGCCGCTCGCTTAACTGTGTGCTATGGTAAGCTCTGATGCGGGCGCGCGCTGATGCGCCCGCATCAGAGCTCCGCGGGCGGACGGATCATCCGGCCGGTACTCAAGTACCGGCCGCGATAATCCGGGCAGAGACCGGCCGTTCCATGACCCGGCTGGGGTCACGGAACCGCCGGTCTCTAACGGTGTGTGAACATAGCCTTAATCTAAATACTAAAAAGCTTTTCATTTGTGTATAAGAATGACCCGATCCCAGATTGTAGGATGTCTGCACCGCCTGAAAGGTAAAATACCTTTGTTCCACAGTTTTAATAAGATTAGATTCCTTTTTAACCAGATGCCATATTATAAGAGAACAAAGGATTCTGCCCCCCCCCTTTGGGGAAGTTAGGGAAGGAGCCACAAGTCTAGGTGTTAAAGCGACTCTGTACCCACAATCTGCCCCCCCCCCCCGTTTGTACCTTCGGATAGCTGCTTTTAATCCAAGATCTGTCCTGCGGTCCGTTTGGCAGGTGATGCAGTTATTGTCATAAAACATTACTTTTAAAATTACAGTTCCGTGCCCTACGGGCGTATCTGTGGCCTAACTTTGCACCACCCCTCCGTCCCTCCTCCCCACCCTCCTCATCATTAGGAATGCTTCAGGCAGATTTCCTTATTATTCACCACCTGTGTTACCACAGCACATGGGCTGGATCATTAAGACACCTGTGCAGTGTTCAAACAGAAGTAAATGTTCCAGTGGGATTCCTAATGATGAAGAGGGTGGGGAGGAGGGACGGAGGGGTGGTGCAAAGTTAGGGCACGCCCGTAGGGCACGGGCCTGCAATTTTAAAAAATTTTTTTATGACAATAACTGCATCACCTCCCTAAGGGACCACAGGACAGATTGGATTAAAAGCAGCTATCCGAAGGCACAAGTGGTTTGCGGGGGGGGGGGGGGGGGGGGGGTACGGACAGATTGTGGGTACAGAGTCACTTTAACTGATAAGAAAAGGTAGACCTAGAATTTTACTTCAGTGTCTCTAAACAATACACTGCATTTTATGTTTTTAGGTAATGCCCCAAACTTAGTATAAAGGAGGCCATTTGTAACAGAAGGACCATGGTGTAACCATTTGGGATTCTAAAGAGAAATTTAAAAAGCTACTGGTACCCCTCACCTCAGTAAACGGGCTAGATTATATAGACGTACATCTGGGAGGTTGAGGCCTCCCTTATCCTTGGGGAGGAGTAGTTTCTTTTTGGGGATCCTTGGCCTCCTAGAGGCCCAAATAAACCTGGTAAAAGTGACAGAATGTTCACGTCCTAGTGTCTGATAGGCACTGGAATTGTCTGTAATGGGTACAGGAGCTTTGCAAGTCCCATTGTTTTCAATAACTGGGAAAAATTTAGTGAGTATAGGGAATTGGCCTACTTTCCTATCTTTATTCCTAAATATGTGATTGAGGAGAGTGCCCGTTTAACTGGCACTACTAAGTGATCAACACTCCATCTTGTTTTATGAGAGAGGTCTTGAGTCTTACCATACTTATCAGCTGCTGTATGTCCACGAAATGTTGTTTTCTTTCCAGTCTGACACAGTACTCTCTGCTGACATCTCTGTCCATGTCAGGAACTGTCCAGAGCAGCAGCAAATCCCCATAGAAAACCTCTCCAGCTGGGGGGCGGAGCCTAGCTGCCTATGGAGTAGCACACGTTTCTCTGTGCTCTTCTACCAACTCTGGGTCTTTACATCACAGGGGGGAACCGGACACCCCAGAATGAGCAGAGCCACCAGAGACAAGCGCAAGGACACCCCCAGAACCTCTCGAGTGCGGAATCTGCACCCCGACATGGAGAAATTCCTCAATAAAAGGTCAGCCTCTCCCGCCCCGGATCCAAGATGGCGCCATCGGGGAAGAAGCAGCCCGCGCAGACCCGCGACTCTGATAATGACAGTGTGGGCGACTGCTCTGAGACGGGGGAGGAAGGTGAAGCCGGCCCGGTCTCCAAAAGCTTTATGAGGAGGTTGGTGGCCCCGATTATCCATGAACTCTCAGACCTGCGCCAGGATGTGCAGCATATAGGCCTCAGAGTGGAACAGGTAGAGACTCAGCAAGCGGACATTATCCGCCATAGTGCCGTGATCGCTCAAAACCTTAATTCTTACGGGGCCCGACTGAATGATGCTATCTTGGCTATAGAAGACCAGGAAAACCGCAGTCGGCGGAAGAATATTCGCTTCCGCGGCATCCCTGAATCCTTTGCCCATGAGGCCCTGCCCCAGATTGCGGCCTCCATATTTACAGACTTACTAGGCACTGATAGAGCTGAACCTATAAGAATTGAGCGCATACACAGGGCCCTGCGCGCCAAACCAGCCCAAGGAGGGCCACCCCGAGACGTCATCTGTGGCCTGCTGGCCTACCCTGATGCCGCAGCCATCCTCAAAGCAGCGAGAGAAAAATCCCCCCTGACTATAGAGGGCTTCGACTATCAGATCTTCCAAGACATCGCTGCCTCCACTCTCAGCAAACGTCGCCTGCTTAAACCATTATTGGACGCCCTCCGGTCCCGAAACATCCCCTTTCGCTGGCTGTATCCGTTTGGGCTGGGGATTATGCTACAAGGCAGAATGCTACCGGTCCGCTCGCCACCCGATCTAGACGCGCTCTGGACCAAGCTGGACATGGAGCCATTGGACATCCCTTCGTGGCTTCCAGTGCCTCCGCTGTTGGATCTACCCTCACTACCCGACCCTGGTGTTTGGTCGGTCAAAGGCAAGACCAAGTCTCCACGACAAAAGAAGGATCGCCGCAATCTGGGAGAGGGCTGACCGCCCTTTATGCACCCTACAGTATTAGGTTTCTCTGCCTGCCGGCTCACATACACGTGAGACTTTATTACTTAGCTCCCCGAGCTACTCTTCACCTAAGTTAACTGTTCATGGTTTGTTTTGTTTACTTTTAATAATGTTCACTCCCTAGTCCGGTTCCTCCAATCTGTATACATAGCCTCTTATCTTATCACACCCTTGGTTGGTAGTAGTACTAGGCCCATGGTTGTACTTTCTACCCCTCCCCCTGCTTGCGACTCGACTCAGAGGCACGCCTATATTTTGCTTGCTCTAGTTACCAGTGGACCCTACCCCCGGGTCATGTTGCACTATGTAAATAAGTTTGTTTCCCTTGTTACCCCCCCCCCCCCCCCCCCCCCCCCCCCCCCCCCCCCCCCCCCCCACACCCTGTCGTGTCTCCCCTTGTCTGGTTTCCCTATGTCAGGGGTTTGCTCTTCTTTTGGGACGGACGGTTTTCCATCCCCCACTACCCAGGTCTATGGCCAACCTGAACTGTATCTCATATAATGTGAAAGGTATGAACATTCCACAAAAACGCTCGCAGGTGATTAGACTCATGAAGGCTCAAAAAGCATCCATTCTTTTCTTGCAGGAAACCCATTTTAGAGCTGCCAATTTGCCTAAAATGTCCACCGCGGTCTTCTCTCAGTGGTTTCACTGCCCACACCCTAACAAAGCAGTGGCTGGAGTGAGCATTGGCATCTCTAAACAGGTTCCATTTATTCTTTCTGTACAGCAGACTGACCCTAATGGCAGATTCCTTTTCCTTAAAGGTTCCATTGCACACGAAAAATTCTCCTTTGCATGTCTGTACGCCCCTAATGCAGATCCAGTTCCTTGGATTTGTGAGACCCTACGGCTTTTCTCTACCTTTGCAGAAGGGACATGTGTGGTTGGCGGTGACCTTAACACCCCTCTAGAACCAGCACTGGACTCGACCTCCACTTCCTCCCATGTTTCCTACCGCAAACTGGGTCGCCTGAAAAGAGAATTAGCCCACATGCACCTGGTCGATGTATGGAGATTACTGCACCCCACAGGAAGAGACTTTTCTTTCTACTCTAACCCCAGGAATTCGTACCACAGGATCGACTTCCTCTTTGTATCCCAAAGGATCTGCCAAAAGGTGAGGTCTGCTGACATAGGCACCATTACGATATCAGACCATGCCCCAGTTTCATGCGATATCTCTATACTTGAAGAACGCAGTCCTATGCAATGGGCGCTGAACGAAACACTCCTCAGTGACCCCCAATGCTCCTCCGATATACAAACAAAACTTAGATTGTTCTTTGCTGAAAATGATTCACCTGTTATCTCTGCCCCCATTCTGTGGGAAACTCACAAGGCAGTGATGAGGGGAGAATTCATTGCTCTGGCCTCGGCCAGGAAAAAGGAAAAAATGAAGCGACTCAATTACCTTTTCTCACAAATCTCTACTCTAGAATCCCTCCACAAGAAGTCCAGAGTGGCCCAAACTTTAGCTGATCTAACCTCCCTGCGTAACCAACTCAAAGACCTGCTCAATGCCCAAACTGCTAGAGCCTTCATGAGATCTAAATGTAAGTTTTATCTACATGGTGATAAATGCTCACGACTCACCTCGTTTCTGCTGCGAGAACGAGCTTCCCAATCCCATATTGGAGCCATTCGCTCCCCCAGGGGCCCTCGTGTCACTAAGACGGAGGACATTGCCTCTGAGTTCTCCGCCTTTTACCAGTCTCTCTATAATTTGCGGCCCTCTCCGTCCGAATCTGCTCATACTGAACACTTATCCCAGATTAACTCTTTCCTGAATTCTATCTCCTTACCCTCCCTCTCCCCCTCCCAACAATCCTCTCTTCTCACCCCCATCACCCAGGAGGAGGTGGAGGAGGTCATTGGCTCGATCCCCACAGGTAAAGCTCCAGGTCCAGACGGTTTCCCCATCCTATACTATAAAAAATTCAGGGATACCCTTACACCCCGCTTTGTAACACTCTGCAACTCCCTTCTAATGGGCAACCCCCTTCCTAAACAGGCTTTAGAAGCCCACATCACTATCATCCCCAAGGAGGGGAAGGACCCTGAATTGTGTGGCAGCTATCGCCCTATATCTCTCCTCAACACAGATGTCAAATGGTGGGCTAAAATATTGGCCTCCAGACTGAGTAGCCTTTTGCCCTCCCTCATTGGCGAGGAACAAGCGGATTTTGTACCTGGTCGCGAAGGTAAACATAATACAAGTAGGGTGATAGCTGCCACACACTTTGCTAAATCCACTAAGACCCCATTGGTCCTTCTCGGTACAGACGCCGAGAAGGCTTTCGATAGAGTTAACTGGCTTTATATGAAACAGGTTCTCCTAAAATTCGGCCTACCCCCCTCCTTCGTCTCCGCTATCTTCTCCCTATATTCTACCCCTTATGCCAAATTAAAAATTAACGGTACCCTCTCTCCGATATTCCACATAACTAATGGTACCCGTCAGGGTTGCCCCCTATCCCCCTCCCTTTTCATTCTAGTTATGGAAACTCTCATCCAAAAAATCCGCTCTGATCCCCAAATCTCCGGTCTCAAAGTAGGCTCCCTAGAACACTCCACAGCTGCCTTTGCAGATGACCTCCTAATATTTCTCTCCAACCCCAAAACCTCTTTTCCGGCCCTGATGGATATTTTTAATGCTTTTGGCCAAGTCTCCGACTTTAAAATTAATTACTCCAAGTCTGAAGCACTGAATGTCTCCGCCCCCGCCTCTGTGATTGCCCACTTGAAAGCCCATTACCCCTTCCTATGGCCGGACAAGGGCATTAAATATTTAGGAGTATTTATCCCCCCTAACCCCTCCCATATATTCTCAGTTAACTTCCCCCCCCTACTCTCTAAGATCTCCTCTCAGCTTAAAAACTTTCAGCTCCCATTCATGTCCTGGGTAGGGAGGAAGAACTACCTAAAAGCCTATGTTATGCCCCAGCTCTTATATCTCATACAATGTGCCCCTGTCCACGTCCCAAAATCCTACTTCACTAATGTGAGAAGAACCTTCTCCCGCTTTCTTTGGCGTAATGGCAAACCTCGTATTGCCTATAGCAAACTCACTCTTCCCAAGTCCCATGGAGGGTTCGCCCTCCCGGACCTTGAGAAGTATTATGAGGCCTCTCACTTAGCTAGATGGCTTTCCCTAGTCCGGGCCGCTCACACCCCCGCTAGACCTCCCCACATTGACTTGGAAATATCTCTCCTAACCCCGCCCAAAGAACTACTGCTATGGAACCCTCCCTTACTGAGCTCTACTCTACTACACAACTGTCCACTGTTGATGACTACTCTCTCAGTCCTCAAAGACCTGTGTGGTCGAGCCGACACCTTCTCCATCCCTTCCCCGCTTACTCCTCTCCACCTTCTGCCAGCTCTTCACTCTAACTCCCTAGCCCCCCCACCCCCTCTCTGGAGACATTTATCTAAACATCATCTCAGGGACCTGTCTAGACAGCCCAACCCACTTGATGTATCTACTCTATTACCCGCTAGACATTTCCAATCTCAACATATCCAGAATCTATGTCAGTCCTATGTCTCCTCCACTCCGAAACTGAGGGATACCAACTGGCTAGAGAGGTTAGTGTTGTTCCCTAATAACCCACTGAGGCCTATCTCTAAAATCTACACAGGTCTCATATCCCCCCCGGACGACCAGTTGCCTAGTTGCCTTGGCGAGTGGGAGCGAGAATTACAGACCTCCTTTATAGCTGACCAAGCCAAATTCATGATGATACATTCACACGGGTTCTCCCCCTGCATCCGCATCCAGGAATCCTCATTTAAACTGTTCTCTCGCTGGTACAGGACCCCAGCTTTTCTATTCGACCACGGCATTACCCCCAACGACCTTTGCTGGCGGTGCCTACAACACAGAGGGACCCTTTCCCACATTTGGTGGTTCTGCCCACTCATTCGGCCCTTCTGGGACCAGGTCCTGAGGCTAATTGCTTCACTACCGGGCCCCACACTGGACATCAACCCAGAACTAGTCCTGTTGTGGACACCCTCCGCCCACTTCTCTCCCAAAAGAGAGAATTTAGTCACGCAACTTATAGCCGCGGCAAAAATGATGATACCCTTATATTGGAGATCCACTTCTCCTCCTCCAGTTACCAGATGGATAGAGAAAGTTGAGGATGTTAGACGCTTGGAGGAGGTCTGTAGTTGGCAATCCCTTTCACACGACAAGCACTCTACCTTATGGTCCCCCTGGACAACTCTTCTGCAACAGCACTTTAGTCCATCCACATCCCAGTAGCTCTCTAGCTCACCCAACTCCATCCTTCACCACCCCCCCCTGACTGTGTCGCCCCCCCCCCCCCACAACCCAATTCTCCCTCTCCTTGCCCCTGCCGCCCCGGGCCCCTCTCGGTACCGTTGCCAGTTATGTTTGCCTTAATATGTATATATTTTGTTTAACTGTATGCTTATGTGGTTGGTTGGAGAGGCCCTCCCTCTCTCTTTTCCCTACCCCTAATGTTGTACCCTGTGTTTATATGAAAATACATGTTTTCAATAAAAGAGAATTGATAAGAAAACCTCTCCAGCTCTGGACAGTTCCTGTCTCAGACAGAGATGTCAGCAGAGACAGCAGAGACTGAAAAGAAAACAAAATTTCCTGCAGGACATACAGCAGCTGATAAGTGCTGGAAGACTTGAGATTTTTAAATTGAAGTAAATTACAAATCTATAAAACTTTCTGAAACCTGTTGATTTGAAAGAAAAAGATTTTTGCTGGATAACCCCTTTAACCCTGAAACCAGATTGTTGACCAAACTCTGTTATGTACTTGACTGTAGACTCTAAGGGGGAGATTTATCAAACTGGTTTGAAGTAGAATTGTTGCCCCTAGCCACCAATCAGATTCCACCTTTCATTTTTCAAAGAATCTGTGAGGAAATAGAATCTGATTGGTTGCTAGGGGCAACTGAGACAATTCTACTTTACACCAGTTTTGATAAATCTCCCCCTAAATCTCTTGTAAGATCTTTCAAGAAGATAGAAAGGTAATCTGCAAACAAGGTGACCCACACTTCAACTTTTCCTGGCATTTCATTTATAAAGGGGAAATAAAGGTGACAATATGGATCCTTGTCTGAGGTGTTGTGTATAAGTTGTGTACATAGTGAATCCCATTGCCCCCATCACCCTCAGCATCTATCCCCAGTGTCATTTGAAAGAAGAGCTGGGGATGGATGCAAATGAGGTTTAATCTCGTCCAACACAACCATCACCTTACAAATATTCGTTACTGCTGATCGCCCTTTAATGAATCTAGTTTAAGCTGGGGACAAAAGATTTTGCATAATCACAGCTAGTCTTTCTGCCATAATTTTGGATATTATTTTTAGGTCTAGGTTCAGTAATGATATTGGGCGATACGAGCCCGGGTTTTTAGGGTCTTTCCCGGGCTTCAGCAGGACTTTGATATAGGCTGTGTTGGCAGAGCTTGGCACACGCGTACCACTTAAATAAGTATATAGTATACAGAGCCAACACAGTTGGGGAGATATCATCACATAAGATTTTATAGAAATCACCCGAAAACCCATCAGGCCCAGGTGCCTTGTGTGACTTCAATTCCTCCAACGTGATAGGAGAGTTCAGTACATTTCTACTGTCCTTTGACAACTGTGGCAGACCCCTTTGTTACCAAGTGGGAATGTCTCCCGTGGGGGTGGAATCTCTAGAGTAGAGGTTTTGATATATATGGAGTAAAGGTGCCCTTTACAAATCTCACCAGTATCCTCCCTGCCTTATTGCCATGTCTGAAGAGGAGGGCATCAAATCAGTATGCCCTTAACCCCATGTTGCATTAGATGGACTATTCAAAAAATTGGCATCATTATGCAGGCTTCAGCTTTTCCTATGCGGTGGCCATGTTGGGAAAGTTCAGCCTGCAGCTGCTGAAGAGAAGCTTGTCACATGTTGGCAAGTGTAGCAGCCGTATGGCCACTTTAATAGCCAGGCCATGGGTAGGGTGATAGCTGTTAGGTCTCGCTAGATTTACTTGCCCCTTTTATTACATCCGGCAGGGTGAATGGGAGCAAGGGTTTATTTAAGACTGGGGTACTTAAAGGGGTAGTCCAGCTGCGACCCATTTTTTCACAATTGCCAGGGGGGGGGGGGGGGGGCGGGATGAAAACTATTCCATCTACTTACTGTACCTCCTCAGCTCTAGCACTAATGCCAGCATCCATCTACTCAGGTCCTGTGTTCTCCAGCTGCTTTCTGGTCTGAGAAGGGGCTTGAGACGTGACATCTCAAGCCTGCTCAGCCATTAAGCCGCTGAATGTACCCCTTTAATTAATCCCCACTAAATGTTATAAAATTTGCTGACAACTAATACAGTACTTGTATTCTCAGCCAAACTAGGCAACTTTTTATAATATAAACTAAATGGCAGATGCTACCATGTGGGTGATGGGTGAGGGCCACTGTCTACAGCATTCATGAATGTGTTTGCTGCAGTGTGACAGGAGTGTTCTGTTCTAAAATTCATGCATGAGAAAAAGTGATAGCCTGGCTGCTGGAGGAGTTAGGACTTTTACATTACCATGCTATCTTTCTCCCTTCAATTACAATGAAATTTATGGTTCATTCCTAAAATCAGATTAAAATAGTATAAATCTTTAGAAATGGAGGAAGACACCATGAGATCAATACTGTAAGCATCATTTTGTGGTGTGCTGTCAAATTTAAATGTATGAGCAAGCATAACTGTAGCAAACAAATATTACAGTTATTTACAGAGCACACAATGGTGTGCATTGCCAATGTATCTAAGCAGATGCATGCATAGCTGCCTAAAACTAAACTGTGTTACAGGCAGTGAAATTCCACTGCCTGGCCAGCACAACAAGCTCCTGATACACATCCAACCACAGTCTGAACAAAGACATTAACTGAGAGCAGAGGGAGGGAGTTAGGAGGGAAAGGAGGGGTGACTGAAAGGAGGGGGTGTCAGGACCTGGCAGTTCATCTCAGGACAGCCAAGCTATAATACGGTAAACATGTGACACAGCAGGGAGGAGACCTACACAGAAGTCCCTGCTATGGCCACAGACAGACAGTGTTGAAGCTTTACTGTAAACTTCCTGCTATTGCTTTGATTGAGCTCCCTTGTTTTTGGATGTTATATTAAACCGATGCAGAAATTCCTAGGTAAAATAAATGTTAAGCCAGTTCTGAACCCCTTAAACTATATAATGTACAAGAATCAGTAAGGCTAAAGTGTTCATAGTACAAACTGCCTGCAATACAGATAAATCTTTGTATCAGTAGATTCACATGTGACAGATTTTTTGCTGAAACTGCAAGTGAAAATCAGTTTCATTCATCTGGGGTTGTCTTGTTAGCAAAATTTACAGCGAATTTACAGTATGACAGTGAAGCAAAGCAGTTCGATAGCCCAGCAGTCAGCTTATCAGCCACCTGCCTTTGAGTTCCGCGCTGCTCCGCTCTGGGTCCCTGGAAAAGCTGGAACCAGTCCTGGGAAGCTGGGAGAAGTTACCCAGGACTGGATCCAGATTTTGCAGGCCCCGGAACAGCACAGAGTTCAAAGGCAGCTGGCTCATGACATTTCTCCATCAAAATCTGTAGTGCATGAATTGACTCTAAAGGCCCTATTAGGGTCAGTTCACACAGAGTAAAACTGGCACAACTCTGCGGCGGAGAAACCCACCAGCCTCCGTGTCATACAGGCAGTCTATGGAAGGGCTCGTGCTCCCTCTCCCTGCTAAGAAGAATGGACATGTAAATTCTAACGACTGGAGAGGAGCGGAGAGAGGAGGCAAGCAAGCCCTCCCATTAACTGCCTGTATGACACCGAGGCTGGCAGGATTCTGGGGCGGAGAGTTCCGCCGTGGAATTCCGCAAGTTTTACTCCATGTGAACTGGCCCTTACACTTAACGATGTCCGATTACTGACCGCTCAGGCTTAGAACTGTTCAGTGTTATAGCACATTTTGAAAGGCAACGATCAGCCACCGTGCACAATGTCGGCTAATAGTGATCTATCAACATGCTGGAAGTTCATAGTTTTGTCAGCAACGGTCTGTAGCGTGTCGTTCTGTGTAATAGGGACTTCAATGGGCCATCCGAATGATCTAAGGATCGTTCGAGCGTCCCCTCCCATTGCTCTCTGCTCACTGTCTGTGTGTCTAATAGCGAGCACTGATCTGGCAGGTTGGCACTTGCTTCCCCCAGAACATTGTGCCCTGTAATACAGCCTTAAGACAATCATAAAATTAAAGGTTCCATTTGTCCTGACACTGTTCACACCACATTTTGGTATGTCCCCTTGGGTATTATTGGAAGGCCTGTTATGGTTGTCTATTTTTGTCAGTTTTGACAAGATTTTGTTTAACAAAAATGTTTTTGACACCAAAAAGTTACCAAGACGTTCTTATATTGCTAAGGTTAAGGGCTTTTACTGAAATCCCTCTGACAAACTGACATCCTGATACTCTTTGGGATGCATTCCCCACAACTAACTACAATACAGTGGTCCTTTACCTACTCTTATACAGTAGTAATGGATCACTTAGTAATGTTGATTTGTTTAAACCCAAAAATCAAAGTCATTACTATTGGATAGGTTGCATACAAATGTTTTACTTTACATTAAACAACCACACATATCCCCGCCTTCTATAATTGTAGAATTGAACAATCAAACTTTGCCTACTTACTGGGTGCTAGGAACTGTGATGAAAAGGATCGTCTGGAGAGCAGAAAACAGCTAAAGTATTATGCTCCCTGGAGATGAACCTCCCCCCCACCACTTCAGGGGCTAGGTCGAGATAATAGCATGCGGGCAAAACATGCCTGCACGTGATGTCCAAAAGTTGCACAGTATTTTCACAATATTGGAGACATTTTGCAGCTATTGGACATCGTGTGTGGGTGTAGTTTTGCCCGCAAGCGATGATCACAACTTAGCCCTGCCACTTCACGTCACAGAAGGCTTACTTAAGACACAGAATTTTAGAAAGTGAACGCCAGAGAGCAGAAGTCTTCAACCGTTTGCTGCTTCTTTAGGGTATAAACCCACACACCGTATACACAGCGTATTTACTGCTGCGATACGCAGCGAATACGCAGCAAAAACGCAACAAATACGCAACAAAAACGCAGCAGATTAGATCTAAATAACTGAACTCAGCATTAAATCTTCACCATCAAACTGCTGCGTATTTGCTGCGTATTTGTTGCGTATTTGTTGCGTATTTGTTGCGTATACGGTGTGTGGGTTTGTACCCTTAGGGTGCCTTCACACCTACCGACTCGCAGCGTTAATAATGCTGCGAGTCGGCTAGGTCCTTGCAGATCACTGTCATTACATACAGGCAGCGGTCTGAACGACCGCTGCGTGTATGTAAATCTGCAGGCCGCTTAACCCCTTCTGATGCCGCCCGCCTCCCGCTCCGCTCGGTATACATACCTCCTCGCTCCACGGGGTCCCGGCGTCCTGCTCTCTCGCCCGGCCAATCAGTGTGTTGCCCAGCCGCAGACACTGATTGGCCGGGTGGGAGAGCAGGACGCCGGGACCCCGTGGAGCGAGGAGGTATGTATACAAAGCGGAGCGGGAGGCGGGTGACATCAGAAGGGGTTAAGCGGCCGGCAGATTTACATACGCGCAGCGGTCGTTCAGACCACTGCGTGTATGTAATGACAGTGATCTGCCAGGACCTAGTCGACTTGCAGCATTATTAATGCTGCGAGTCGGTAGGTGTGAAGGCACCCTTAAAGGGGTTATCTGGAACTTAAAAACTTTTTATATGAGCTGCACTCATATAAAACATAACCATTTTACCCTTACTTCTCCACGCTCCTGTGGCGCCCACAGGCGCTCAACACTTCCAAGATGAACTTGTCCCGTCATTAACAGTCCGCTGAGCCAACCACTAGACACGGCTCTGTCAGTCTTAGTGATGGGCTGAGCGGGTTGCCACTGCAGAGATCGGTTTGTCTCGGAGTGGCGGTGGCTGCAGTCATCAGGGGGACCTGGAGACACTACAGTAGGACACCAGGGTAGCACAGAAAGGTAAGGATAAGATGTTTGTTATGGCAGCAACATATAAAAAGTTTTTAAGTGCCGAATAATCCCTTTAAGGGTACGTTCACACCAGGGCTGTGGAGTCGGAGTCGTGGAGTCGGAGCTAGTTTTGGTTGGAGTCGGAGTCGGAGTCGGAGCTAGCTTTGGCTGGAGTCGGAAAAAAATTTACTGACTCCGACTCCAGCTTTAAAAAAAATCTTTAAAAATGTAGAATGGAATTTTGATATGAATTTTACAAGTTTTGCTCATGAATATATATTATGAGCAACATTCTAATAGGACACTGGTCCTATTAGATAAGGGTGGTCATGGAAAAGTGGTTGGTCACTATTTGGCAGTTTGGTTCTGAGCTGGAAGAGTCCATTGTGTGGGGGAGATCTGTGCTGTTCTCTTCCTGGATGCTGGATGACTGTGAGCAGCAGTGTAATATGAAGATATCCTGTGTAATATAGAGGAGGAGGAGAAGACATAAGTAGTGTAGCAGTAACCTCTGTCCTCAGTGTGGTGTTTTCTCTCTGGGAGAAGATTGTGTGTTTTTATTCAGTGTTCTATGGCTGCAGCTGTGTGTGTGTGTGTGTGCGCTATGGCTCCAGTAGGCTGTGTATGTGCTATGACTACAGCAGGCTGTGTGTGTGTGTGTGCTATGGCTGCAGAAAGCTGTGTGTGTGTGCGCACACTATGGCTGCAGCAGGCTGTGTGTTTGTGCTATGGCTGCAGCAGGCTGTGTGTGTGTGTGTGTGTGTGCTATGGCTGCAGCAGGCTGTGTGTGTGTGTGTGTGTTATGGCTGCAGCAGGCTGTGTGTGTGTGCTATAGCTGCAGCAGGCTGTGTGTGTGTGTGTGTGTGTGTGTGCTATTGCGGGCCCCCACAGTGACCTTCTATATCACTATGTGTGACCTCTATATCACTATGTTTGACCCCTCTCTATATCAGTATGTGTGACCCCCTGTATATCACTATGGCTGACCTCTATATTACAGGTATCTGGCATTATTAGCAGTGCTTCTTTAAGTATGGTGAATATTTAGTTAGAAACATAGAAGACTGTCTGCAAGAAAAGACCACCTGCTCCATCTAGTCTAGTTGAGAGTAGTTCAGGACATGGAGGCTGGAGACTGGCTGCATCCACTGCACACACAGGAGAATCTGCTTTATATACAGTATTCCTTTATTCCCTCAGTAGTTGCCCCAGGATCATGTAGGACATTAGGGAGAAACTGCTGAGCCAGTGTGATAAGTAACTCCCCTGCCATTTATGAAGGAGCAGGAGTTGGAGTCGGGAGTCGGAGTTGGTCCTGATAAAATTCAGGAGTCGGTGTCGGAGTTGGAGGCGGTCCTGATAAAATTCAGGCGTCGGAGTCGGAGTTGGAGCTGCGGCTTACCGACTCCACAGCCCTGGTTCACACGTACCGGATCCGCAGCGGATTTCATGCTGCGAGTTTGCTTCACTGCAGCCGCGGCTCCGAGCAGTTAATGTATGGTCGGGGCCTGGCTGTGGGCGGCGGGGGTGGGGTGGGTTAAAGGGGCCGGGTCCCATACACGCAGTACACGTGTATGGGACCCATTCAGCTTTACACTACCGGATCCGCAGCAGATTTTGCTGCAAACTCGCAGCGTGAAATCCGCTGCGGATCAGGTACGTGTGAAGCTACCCTAAAACTGCTTATTTGAAAACATGGCATGGGTGGAGACTAGATGCTGTGCCCCACATATACAAGGTACTGGGGCGTTTATAACAATCTGTTCCAATTCTTGTTATTAACTTATTGGCCTCCGCCCCTGAGTTCTGACCATACTCTTTTCTGCCCCCTTCCTTTCCCCCCTCCCTTCGGGGACGAGGGAGTTCAGCATGTTTGTCTGTCTCTGCAGTCTGTGATGCCAGCCGGGTTATTATTCACAGTGAGGTTGCTGGCAACTTGATCCTGGAGAGGCCAACTGTCATCCCAGAGTGCAGAGACAGCCAGTCAGGGATGTTGGTCACGTGGGCATCCCAGAAGGAAGGTGGGAAGTTTAGGGGCTGACGGGAGAGGAATGCTGAGACAGTTTTCTGTGTTTTGAGCAGAAGGGAGCACAGTTAGAACTCAGGGAAGGAGACTGATAAGGTAATAAAAAGTATTGAAAATATCAGTCTCCAGGAGGGGGGATTATTTAGGATTATTTAACATCTATTTTACTTAACCGGATAACCCCTTTAATAACCAAGAATAATCTTGTTGCTATGAAAAACCTGTTGCCAAGGATTTCTTATGGTTATGCGTAACTCATCGATTGTTATTTAGACGTCCAAAAGGGGCAAAAGTACATTCAGATCTTGCAGTCTTCAATCACCCCACCCTGAAAATGCCTTCTCATGTCTTTAGGTTTTCTTTGGGGTTTTACTACTGCTCTGGATAGTTCAGCAGAGACATCCTCTCCTCTCTCCTCCTCTCCCAGCTCTCTAGCATCTCCTAATTGGTGCTATAGATGTCACTTAGAAACCCCAGAGTCTTTTAACTCTAGACCTTAAAGAGTCACTGTCGTATTTTTTTTTTTTTTTTGCAGAAATCAATAGTCCAGGTGATTTTAAGAAACTTTGTAATTGGGTTTATTAGCCAAATCTGCCATTATCTGCATGTAAAAAGCCTTTTCCCAGGTCCCCCCCCTCCTTCCTCTTTTTCATCCACTCTGAAAAATCTGAAAATTGTGACTTGTTGCAGGAGTTGTACCCTGTCTGCTCTAGGGAGAGGGGAGGGGGGAGGAGGAAGGAGGGAGTTAGCCGGCAGCAGAAAGCAGATAACAGAGGATTACAGGCAGGGAGCTGGGTGACAGCTGTAATCCGAGCTCAGACAGGTCACTGGTGACTGTCACAGGAGATATCCTGTGAGGGATTTGTAGATTAACTCTTTGTTGTCCTGTTTTGGTCTTTTCTTTAGCTCTCTCCATAGGAGAACAATGAAGACAGGGGGGAGAGCTTCAAACTGCTTTTTCATGATAAAAATGCATTTTTCGGATAATAAACCCAATTACAAAGTTTCTTAAAATCGCATGGACTATTGATTTCTGCAAAAAAAAATTTCACGACAGTGACACTTTAAACAAATCCACAAGGGGCAATCTTAATTGGGGAGCACTGGTTTGCATGAATGGCACTTGCCATACACCCCCATTAGTTTTGTGTGTGGCACTGATATTGGAGCCGATGCAGAGATATGGCAAGACCTAACAACACCTTTCAATAAATCAAGGTGACGTATAGCATTGACTTCTTACAGCCCTATTCCACGGACCGACTGTGAGGAGCAAACGAGGGCTTTTACACGCGGTGTCAGCGAGCGGGTGAGTGTGGGAGAGGCTGCGCGGAGGCTGCCTGGGTGATTGCTAGATCGTCTGGGCAGCCCATAGACGATAGCTGCAGTCTCCTGCCGCCGCTCCTATTTCACGGAGCGACGGCAGCAGATCGTTGTTATCACAGTCGAATACGGCCTTTAAAACAAAATGTATTTATCTCCTCACAGTCAGACCTCATCCAAAGAACAAACAGTTATTCTATTATTTTATGGTACTGTACAGAGATACAGCCCTATTCCATGGGCCGACTGTGAGGAGCAAACGAGCGCTGTCAGCAATCCTCATTCCCGGCTCGCTGCCACCGCTATAACACACGGCGGCAGCAAGGAGTGTGGGAGGGGCCGCGGGGAGCTGGAGGGGGGCTGCACAGGTGATCGCTAGAGGATACTGGTGGTCTGCCCATAGAGGATAGTGGTGGTCTGCTGCCGCCCCTCCTGTTCCACGGAGCGACAACACCAGATTGTTGCTATCACAGTCGTTTGTTTTTCAACATGCTTGACAAAGGATGTTGTGAAACGTCACTGAAATTATGTAAAACTTATCATGAGGATAGGTCCTTATAATAATAACAGGGTCAATGGTGTTTGATATAAAGGAGGAGAGTCAATGAAATAGTCATAAACAGGTAGCAAAGACTATAACACAAAAATGACATCTCTATATAGCATTATGCGAGTTTGTAAATTTCAGTTATGACAATACTATATGATACTATTAGAAGTGAACAAAGCAAATATTAGCCAGAAATATAAGCAGCATCCAAATCCCCAATCCCAGAAGCAGAGAAGATTATGACCATATTAATCCAATATCTAATTTTATTTATTGAGTCTTTATTGAGTTAAAGAAAATATACAAAGGATTTGTCAGTCATTTCATAATGAATCCATTATGAAAGCCATGGTGTAAGGCTATTTTGCCACTTTGGGATCATAGCAGGAAAAGACGTTAGTCTCATAACATTGATGTCCGTTGATGTTACACACATAAGCTAAACATAGTGGGAACATAGCCTAAATGTGAAGAGTCTTATACATCCTTTGATGTCCCACTGAATGGCATGGTGGTTCTCAGTAATTTGACAAACTATATTTGCCATTTTCCAAAGTAACAAAATATTGCCTGTTATTTCATAATGTTGATAGGGGAATAGGTAAGATTTAGGCCTTCTCTCCTGACTACTGATCTTGTAAAATTGGTGGACAATGAACAGAAAGTGTTGCTATATTACTTTCTGTTTACACTAAACCTTATGAATACATAATTCACAGTGAACGTTCTTTGAGCAGATCATGAGATTAAGAGCAATATTAAACATGTGAGCGTTTATGTCTTTTAGTTTGTACGTTATAATGAAAACACTTACCCCCCTCCATGTCCTCTGTCCAGTTTCGGCTGCTCCCAGTTGGAGATGATGGAGATGTGTAGAACTCCCCTCCTGGGCTTGTGTCAACATCATCTTCTAGAGAACCAGATTTGTGTCTTTTACTCCTTCAAAAGATTTGTACACACATTTAACTGAACATGTTATTTCAACCGCGCTCACCAGGGTAAGGACCCTATTACACACACAGATTTATCTCACAGATATCTGACAGCTCATTGAAGCCAAAGCCAGGTACAGACTATAAACAGGGAACAGGTCATGAAAGAAAGATTGAGATTTCTCCTCTTTTCCAATCTATTCCTTGCTTTGGCCTAAAAAATCTGTCAGTTATCTGTCAGATAATCTGTGTGTGTAAAAGGGCCTTAATAGATATACTGGTTGTATAAAGATATACAGATTATGTGAACACTGGCTCCTTTTTCAAAAAGCACTGAAGATCTGTAAACGCCATGCAAGATGCTGTGAAACAATTCCTGTAATAAGATTTTCAGTGCATTTTTCCCAGTTCTACCTAACATATTGTACCCAAGATTTTTGTACACAGTATTATCATTTCCCTGCTCTTTATATTTCAGCAGCAATTTCCTTTCAGTTACAATTTGACATTAACATGGCTATATAACAGCCATTGGTATTTTTATTCACAGACCTACTTTGGCTGCAAGTGTCATTTACTCCTGAAACAAAGCCCCCGCTGAGATAATGTTTTACACATTTATGTATGGTGTATAAAGATGTTACACACGGAAGGCACACACAATCACTTATATATATATATATTAATGCTTTGCCACTGCATAGCACTGATCAGTATTATCGGCGATCTGCACATACAGTCTGTCTGAGATTTGTCTGCTTTGTTTAAGGGGTTAATGACAGGCCGCTGCATGATCGCGGCTGCCTGTGACCATGCCCCGCTCCTGGGACACCAACATGTGTGGGATTGATCACACTGAAGCAGCCACACACATTAAAACCCCTTCACAGTCTGGCACGGTAGGAAAGAATATATAAGTATAAGGGACGTAAAGGGGTTAAAAAGCGCAAGCTATTGTAAGTCTATTTCACCTGCTTTGGTGCAAATGAAAGTGATAAAACTGCCTTAAACGCAGTGGAGGGGCAACAGCAAGGCCACCCCTAAAAAGGCAACGGTTTTGCAGGTGGTGGCCACAGATAATTACCATTCTCCTATCTGACAGATTCTTCTCCAGTTTTACATTTTGCTAGAGTGCTGGTAGCATGGCACAGTACCTGCAGCCCTTTTAGGTTGTACAGGGGATCCAGCTCCTCCAGGAGGGCACATCAATACATGCAGTCTAAAAAAGGTTTAGGGCCCATTCAAACTGAGCAAAAGGGGCGAAATTTCAATCGGAGCCCGTGCCACAGACACAGCTTGAAATTCCACCAGTCACAATGATTCAATGGGATTTCTTACGCGCCTCCGCTCTCTGCCCAGAGAATTGACATGTCACACTCTCCACCCCCCACCCCCCACTGTACTCTCCCAGGCTGTGTGGACCCCCCCACTGCCTTGTCACACTCTCCCCCTACTGTCCTGACATCCCCCCCCCGCACAGTTTACCTACTCTGGCACTCCGGGATATGTAGTTTCCCGGCTGCTGGCCTGTAAAAGTCATCCCCAGTGGTCTAGTGGCCAGATCAGCTTTCCACTATGAGATCGTCAGAAGCCGATCTATTATACTTATCGGGTCTTGGTGCTCCTGGCTTAGCGATCACTAGAGGCTGCCTTCAGCAGCCCTTAGTAATTGAGGACCAATTATATAGCCCAATGCAGTACATATGTACTGCATTGATCCCTATAAGCAATCATCGTATTGCTCAAAGGAGTCCCCTAGCGGGACTATAAATTAGTAAAAAAAAAAAAAACAAAACAGTGCAACTGTACTAACAGAAACATCAAGCTGTTTGGAGACAGTCTTACAGCCTTTACCTTTAACATGTTGGTTTTGTTTCTAATCTTCTGCACCAACTCCTTAGATTTCTTTGGTCCACGTTCAGTGTGGTACTCACCATGATACGTAACAGCACAGTGACTACCTACACCCTGTACATACACAGACCAGTTGATTACAAGTGTAATGATAGCTGTGGTGCTAATTACAGGACTCACTATAGTTTAAAATGTCCCTATGATCAAATTATTTTTAATCTTTTCTAAGGGTACCATCATTTTTGTCCAGGGCAGTTTCATTAGTTTGTTTTTTTACATTCTCTGTTGAATCTCAATTTGAAAGCAATGTCTGGGTAACTAGGCCTATTACTCATCCGCTACTTGTGTGTTCACAATTTTTTTGCTACAATCGGTGAGTGCCTCCGCTATCTATCTTTTAATTGAAATGCTTGGATGACACTGTCTTTAATGCTGAGAGAGCAACACCGCTAGCATTGTGTCTAAAGGACGCTATACCGATCACCCCTATGTCCCATGCTCATGAAGGGAAGTGCAGAGGTTTACCTGTGTTTGATTAAGTTTGCTTTAAATTTATGACACCTTAGTTTATTAATTAAATTTTCTACACATTCTACACACCCGCTTGATGAAGTGCTAGGGAGAGTCCTTCTCATCCCAGTTCCAGCAGGGTTTAAATCATATGCCAGGTGTCCCTGTAGCTCTCCTAGAGAGAAATTGGGTCCTGTGCCGGACACAACTGGGGCTGTAAAAAAAGATAATGATATACAGTATTATTTATGATTATAAGAGGTATGCAACTGGAGGATATCCTTTTTTTTTACTATCAAACATTGGGATGTAAAAATTCTATGTACAAAATGTCAAAAAAGCGGTTCATGCTAAATTCAATAGCAATTCAACGTTCTCGTACTACATAAGCACTAAAATTTAATATGGAGGCAAAAAAGGAAAGTTAAATGATAGTATTCCTGAATGGTCAGTGCCATAGCTATACACTGTATTGTATGAAACATCATTCTATTTGGGGGTTGTAGAAGATTAAAAAAAGATATGCTTTCGTAAAACACTTAACCTTGGATTACCAAGTACAACAATCGCATACATGAAAGAATACCTTTTGACTTACACATTTTTACAATGCCTCAAGACCCTGCAGGGCCCAATATTCTGAAAACTACTCAATGTTCTCAAAAGACAACTTTCGAATACAATTGTATTTAAAAAAAAACAGCATACTTTGTAGGGTAAACATGTTTTCTTACTCCTATAGCTGTCAAACTATGGATTAGATTAAGCCACAGTAATTACTGTAGTATGGTTCAGTCAACAAATGTATATCATATCAAGTTACTGAACAATGGGAGAAAGGCAGAGTTTACTCATAAATGAACTGATTTTTATTCCAGTGCAGCATATGAAAGAATCATAGCCAACATTAGACACGCAAAATGGCACTTATGCACAAGTGATCCAAATGGTCTCTAGTAACAAGAATAAAACATGAATTTTTCAGCCATACAAAACCAAGTCCCATTGTGCCCAAAATGTTGCGACTATTTCACTATTAGGGTACAAACCCACTTGACGTATTTGCTGCGTGAATCAGTCTTAAAAATAAGCAGGCAAAACGCAGGTTGGCCTTATACGATTGTTCTGCGTTAAAATACGCAATTGCGTATTTTTGAAGCATGAAGCTTGTTGTTAGCAAAGCATCAGTTGTTAACAACCTGTGTGAAAAACGCATGTAGCTTCATGCTTCAAAAATACGCAATTGCGTATTTTAACACAGAACAATTGTATAAAGCCAACCTGCGTTTTGCCTGCTTATTTTTAAGACTGATTCACGCAGCAAATACGTCAAGTGGGTTTGTACCCTTAGGCTGCGTTCACTCTACGTATATTTCAGTCAGTATATTTCAGTCAGTATTGCAACCAAAACCAGGAGTGGATTAAAAACACAGAAAGGATCTGTTCACACAATGTTGAAATTGAGTGGATGGCTGCTATTTAATGGCAAATATTTGCTGTTATTTTAGAACAACGGCTGTTATATTGAAATAATGACAGTTATTTACTGTTATATGGCGGCCATCCACTCTATTTCAACATTGTGTGAACAAATCCTTTCTGTGTTTTTAATCCACTCCTGGTTTTGGTTGCAATACTGACTGAAATATACGTAGTGTGAACGCAGCCTCACACTTGGAGTACTCTGGAGAATAACAATAAGAAATCATTTTATACATTGCTTTAATGGACAATTCCGGGCAGGGAGATTTTTTGCAGAACTACTGCGGAAAATGAGGATTAAAGAAATAACCTTACCGCTACTCCAGTCCAGACGGGATCGGCACATCCCAAGTCCCCAAACAGACCAGGAAGCGGAGCAGCGGTATGCGGCTACCAGTGCTGGAGCCGGGGAGGTAAGAGCATATAATTCCTATTTTATATACAATTTTATGTTTAGTGGCAGCAGTACAAGGCAACACAGCCCCCTCTGCTGCAACCAACATTTGTGTCAGAAACTGCAGGGCTGTATCAACAGTCCTATATTTACGACTGGATCAAGGCAGTGGAGTGGGGACCAGAGCTTGGACAGCCCTGCAGTTCAAGACACAAATGTTGGTGGCGGCAGTATTACAGAGTTATGTAACTTTACAGTATTAGGCCATGTTCAGACCTCGTATGAAACCGGGCGTTCCGTGACCCGGCCGGAACACGGAACTGCCGGTCTCTGAAAAGATCATCCGGATGATCTTTCAAGCCGCAAAATTCAGATGGGGGCGCATGCGTGCGTGCCCACATCAAGACTCCCCAAAGCACAGAATAGAGCGTGCGGCCGGAGCCGCTCGCTCCATAGTGTGCACTGACAGGGTTTTCTACAACCGCTATTCACTATTCACTGACATGTCAGTTTTCTACGGCGCCACAAGGGATTCCAGCCGGAGTGTATACTAGGTGTATACACTCCGGCCGGGATTCCCTCAGAAGGCAGCACAACATGAGTTCTGTGGGAATTACAACAATTGTTACAACAGCCGTGATTCCCACGGAACTTTCGTTGTGTGAACATAGCCTTAAAGTAATTTATAAAAGCTTAAAAAAAATCTTATTCTCTAGAGTACCCCTTTAAAAGAAAAATGGGTTGTTCTTGGTGAGATCCTTACCAGCCTATAAGCAGCATAGATTTTAGATTTGATGAACAGAATGTCAAAGATGCATCAAAATGTTTAAAAGGCATGCATCTCAAAATAGGTCCGGTCTGCAGAATACTGTCCCTGCACAGTATTTTTCAGACGTGTTAATAACCCCTTACTCCAGCATTTCTTATTATTAAAGGGAAAATGTTACATTAAAAATTCGATTTTCAATCATCAAGTTATAAAACATGAGGAGCTCAGCAGACTGTTACAGCTTTGTGGGAAAATTTCTAGTGATTTATTAGTATTCTTTCCAGTAGTCAAGTGGGCGGTCCTACTAAGTTCTCTTAGTAGTTGTGCAGGACTGCACTGCACAACTACTTAGCTCAGAATGAGCGGTTACCATGGGACTTTCCACATAAAACTACAAATCACTCTGCTCTTCTCCTGTTCTATATCATGCTGCCAATAGACTGGATTGCCTTTTCAATGTGACAACGTCCCTTTAAGAGTGGCACAGAAAATACTGGCTTTGATAAATTCCTTATTTATTTTATCAATACTGTACAAGTATTTGTAATGCAATTCTCTTCTCTCACTAATACAGTATACTCAGAGATTAAAAAGCATTGAGGATGGTACTCACTTCTTGATACTTGAATCAACTCTGTCACACTGAAAACACCAGAAGTAACAAAACTCTCTTGGAAATCGGTCATATCTGCAGAGACAAAAGAGCTATGACAGGACTCAGAGGCATAGGATACATGTGGGTGGAGTATGTACACAATCCCATTACAACCAGCAGAGTTAGGAGGAAAATACTAGGCATCACAACACTGAGTACTCACTTACCCAAATTGATCGGTTTAGTGTCCTCTAGATCTGAGCCAATAGCTGTGCGAGGGCTGCTATCTTGCTCAGAATCTGCAATTAGAAAATACTGTATATTAAATGTGAGTAAAATGAAAACAGGCATAATGTATCCATTGCTTTCATAATAAAAATATATATTAAATTATGGAATACAGATTAAGGCTATGTTCCCACACAGTATTTTTGCAACCAAAACCAGAAGTGGATTAAAAACACAAAGCCTATGTTCATACACTGTTGAAATGAGTGAATGGCCGCCATTTGTTGGCAAATATACCAACATCCACTCAATTTCAACAGTGTGTTAACATGGCCTTTCTGTGTTTTTTTGGTTTGGGTTGCAAAATACTGACCAAAAAAGTTTGTGTGAACATAGCCTAATAATATAAAAGAAAACCTAAACATATATGGGTCAGGGTATGAATAGTTTATTATATAGATCTCCATTT
This sequence comes from Dendropsophus ebraccatus, assembly GCF_027789765.1. Taxonomy (NCBI): domain Eukaryota; kingdom Metazoa; phylum Chordata; class Amphibia; order Anura; family Hylidae; genus Dendropsophus; species Dendropsophus ebraccatus. Next base: position 115,429,622 of record NC_091456.1, on the reverse strand, counting down.
TATATGGTTAATCTTCCTTGGTACTACAAATCAATTCAGGGGTTTTCTTGCAAGAGACATAGTATGTCAATAATATATATAAAAAAAAAGCCAGGCACACTCTTGCAGCCCAGATTCCTGCTGCCACTGAGCAGCATTGTCCCCAAAAAACCATCCATGTCAATACTAGGGAAAAAATCTTAGGAACACATCAAAACAATGGCTGTATTGTTAATATCTTTTTATATTTTGTATAATTAGATTCTGTACCTTCTCTTATTAATGTGAGCTGTCACACCTCACAAACATGCAGCAAATGCATGATGCCACCCTACATAAATGTTCTCATGATACCCCACATGAACTTTCCATGATGAACTTCATGAATATTCTCATGACACTCCACAAAGAAGTCCTCATGCCAGCCCACAGAAATGTTTCAATTACTCCATAAGGAAAGTCAATAACATAGTAAAACCAACATAAATACATGAAGAAAAAAAACATATGCTTTAGGCTGTTCCCACGTCGTCGTTTTAGGTGAAATAACAGTCGTTTTTGTTAATGACAGCTGTAAATAATAAACAGCATTATTAAATTATGAGTTACAGCATCAAAGGGAAAACACACCAGTCCCTGGAAGTCAGGATATCAACCCAGCTTCTCTCCGAGTATGTCAGGAGATGAGGCTGGGTAATGAAATATACGTCAAGGCAACTGTACTATACATGGATTAATAGGTGTACATTTTAGGTAATACTTTTAGAAGTGTCTGCTGGTTATCTGCCTTCAGTATAGCTTACACTGTAACACTTTCCTCCCCATTGTCACAGTCTATAAGAGAATGACAAGTAAACTGTTCTCTCAAAGAAAGGGTCTCCCCACTCTCCCATGTGGTACGTGCCAACCTCAGTGGGCAGCCCTCCCCCGTTTCTGCGTCTCTCTATTAATATCATGCTCCTGCAGACGCTGAGCTCAGCACTTCTTACTCCCGAGCAGAAAGATCTTCACATCTGTCCTCCCTGCAGAGGAGCAGAACATCCCCCCGCACTGCGCACTCAGCACTCCCCCGATACAAAGCACACCTATCTATCTATCTATCTATCTATCTATCTCTTTTATATCTTGTATAAAGAGCAGTAGTAAAGCAGTAGTTTAAATCTTGTTTTTTTTTTATTGCAAAGCACTATTTTGGCTAAATAAGTATTTCTAAGAGTAATAGGGACTGAGCACCCCTAGGTGACATGAACCAGGATTCCCCTCAAGGGTGCTACTTCCACCTTAAGTCTATGTTAACAAAACATCAAAAAAGGAGAAAAGGCGGCCGGCCGCCTTTGCTATTTAAAAAGACATCAGTTTTTGTCGCAATTTATTTGACTTCAATGCAATGCATTGAAGTCAATGGGATGGCTGATGTCCAATGCACACAATGTATTAAATAACTGATGCTGTCTGCACGGATGTCAAATAATGATCATGACAATTATTTTCGGACGTCTTTTGCAAATAGCGGACTTTATTTTTTAGTTGTTCACACACAGTTTTTATTTTATCACCATCCTTACACTGTTTTTACTATTATATTCAATGGACTTTTCAATTAGGCCACACCCAAAGGCCAATTAGTCCACCTAATGGTGTTTTTACACGGACCGATTATCGTTCAAATTTTCGTGATAACGAACGCATTTGAGCGATAATCAGCTTGTGTAAACACAGCAAACGATCAAGCGATGAGCGAGAAATTGTTCATTGTGATCTTTCAACATGTTCTCAAATCGTCGCTAGTTGTTCGCTGAAAATTCGCAGATCGCTTCGTCTAAACAGTCTTTCATTCATTCACCCTATGTGCGAGATGGGCTTAAGCGATCTTAAAACGATTGCTATAACGATGTTTTCAAACGATATATCATTCCATCTAAACGCTGATCGTTATAAAAAATACATCCTTACATCGAAATTGTTAATCGTTCCATTGGGCAAATTATCGCTCCGTGTTAACATGCCATAAACTACACTAATGTACGAACACAAGTCATTGCACTAAGGGGAGGCCAGACAGCTAAATGGCGTCCATCATTTTAGACACAAAATGAGGGGCATCATTTTAAACGGAGCTGTGAAAACATTGTGTGAACATAGCGTTACAGACATTACATACATCAAGCATAGCCCTAGGATCCAATTGATTTTTTAGGACAGGTAGATTTGGGTAAATATTTTTATGACTCTATAGAACAGCATATTTTATTTTTCAAAATAGGGCATTGTAAAAAAAAAAAAAAAAAATAACCATATGAAGTACAGTATTTCTTTTTTTTTTTTTTTTTACATGGTAGCCTCCAGGTGGTGTATACCACTGTATACCTATAAAGTAGCATACATCTGAGTCTTTTCTTCATAAGTATACATGGTCCCTAACCAGTGGCTCAGAGGCCACATGTGTCTAAGGCCCCTCATATGCTGAGATTATAAATGAAGTCCATAGTATGCTGCCAAGTAAAACAATATCATCACAGCAAAGTTCTCATCTTTTTTCCTTGAATACTTAGGAAACACTAGTAAATGCTCTTCTTTCTTCTCCTAGGAGACTTGGCCAACACCTGCACCTCAAGCAATAGGGTTCCCATGGTCCATCTAGTTTGGTTTTGTGTTTTTCAGGACATGGTGTTTGGAGACTGGCTGCATCCACTGCGTACTTGCGCGCACACACACACACACACACACACACACACAAATCTGCTTTATATCTTTGCCTTATTCACTTAGAAGTGACAAAAGGGCTGCGGCCAGGCACCAAGCTCCTCTGTTTACATGCAGAGAAGTAACCAAACCCAGGAGGTGCGCAAGGACCTCTTCTATGGCCTCTTCTATGCCTCTTCTAAGGCCTCTTCTATGAACCCTGCGACTGGGATTTCCCGAGTCTGCCACTGCGGAACAGCAGGAACAGATGTATCTGATGCACAAGTTGTAAGTACCATATCCCAACCCCTAAAGGGAATTTGTATTAGGGATATTGTACCATAACAACGTACATTATGAGGTTATTAATACAATTCTCACAGGTTGGTACACTGATACATATATAAGGCACTCACACAAGAGGGACCTTACAGGAACTTAGTGAATACTTGTATTAAAGGGGAACTCCACATAAGGAAAACTTGTGTCTATATAATGTATTACCATATCTGTCTGATTCTGTCACACTGGTAGCTAATTGACATCCAGGAACTGAAGAAAATGGCCTCTGTGCCAATCCACATTGTCTCCTGCTCCTTCTGCTCTCCCACCTTAGTGATTCCCCATCTCTGACCAGCCAGAAGCAGGTGCTGCACATTCGGTGAAAATTAGGGCTATGTTCACAATGAGTTTTATTGCAGTACTGCAGCGTATTCACATAAATGATGCAGTAACACAATTAAATGATTCTAAATGGCAGAGAGGATCAGAGCCGCCACTGCCAATCACACCTGGACAAAAAGGCATAAACAATATATCCAGGGCCGGACTGGGACTGAAAATCGGCCCTGGCATTTCAAAGCACACAGGCCCACTTACTGTACGGGGTTGTCTATGCATTACTATGCACGCTGTTACAGTGCCCACGTTATGCCCCTTGTAGAATTTAGAGCCAGATTCCCTCTATGTAATAGAAAGGCCCCCTGTGGTCTAGTGGTCTAAGGAGCATAATGGTGGATGTATTAGTGGTCTAAGAAGCATAATGGTGGGTGTAGTAGTGGTCTGAGGGCATAATGGTGGATGTAGCAGTGGTCTGGGGGCATAATGGTGGGTGTAGTAGTGGTCTGGGGGCATAATGGTGGGTGTAGTAGTGGTCTGGGGTCATAATGGTGGGTGTAGTAGTGGTCTGAGGGCATAACGGTAGGTGTAGTAGTGGTCTGGGGGCATATTGGTGGGTGTAGTTGTGGTCTGGGGGCATAATGGTGGGTGTAGTAGTGGTCTGGGGGCATAATGATGGATGTAGTAGTGGTCTGGGGGCATAATGGTGGGTGTAGTAGTGGTCTGGGGGCATAATGGTGGGTGTAGTAGTGGTCTGAGGGCATAATGGTGGATGTAGTAGTGGTCTGGGGGCATAATGGTAGGTGTAGTAGTGGTCTGGGGGCATAATGGAGGGTGTAGTAGTGGTCTGGGTGCATAATGGTGGGTGTAGTAGTGGTCTGGGGCCATAATGGTGGGTGTAGTAGTGGTCTGGGGGCATAATGATGGATGTAGTAGTGGTCTGGGGGCATAATGGTGGGTGTAGTAGTGGTCTGGGGGCATAATGGTGGATGTAGTAGTGGTCTGGGGGCATAATGGTAGGTGCAGTAGTGGTCTGAGGCATAATGGAGGGTGTAGTAGTGGTCTGGGTGCATAATGGTGGGTGTAGTAATGGTCTGGGGCCATAATGGTGGGTGTAGTAGTGGTCTGGGGGCATAATGGTGTGTGTAGTAGTGGTCTGGGGGCATAATGGTGTGTGTAGTAGTGGTCTGGGGCCATAATGATGGGTGTAGTAGTGGTCTGTGGGTGCAGTAGTGATTTAGTAAGAACCCATACATAACACCTCCCCCAGTGCCTCCATTACTCACACACTCTGCTGCTGATGATTCCTCCCCTGTCCCGACTGCTGCTGCTGCTGACAGGGAGGAGGAGAGTCACACACAGACGCTGCCCCTGGCTCCGGGCCTTCAATGAGGGAGATCATGTGATCTCTGCAGGGGAGGTCATGTGATCTCTGCAGGACCCAGAATTTACATGTAAATGAGCAGGCCCAGCCGATGCCTGCTCATTCTGCATGTCAGTGACAGGGCCAGCAGGGGCAGCAGGGGGCGGGGCTTACTGGGGCAGGAAGAAGAGGAGGCTGACTGCACTGTGAGTAAGAAGACAGTCTGTAACCTCCTGATGCTGCAGGACCATGTGATTGGCTGGGCAGCATCAGGAGTTTACAGGACTTGGGGAAAGGAAGTAGCCGTGTATGGAGGGGTCCGGACCGGCCCACGGAGGGGGCGGCCCCTCTGGCATTTGTCAGAACTGCCCTATGGCCAGTCCGGGCCTGAGTATATCCCATGCAAGATAATATTGGATAAAGTCCTTATTGTGGGGCTCAACTTCAAAAATAAAATGCTTGATCATAATATGTGCATGGAGATGAAAAAATGAAAATGATGGCCATCATTTAATAGCAAAAAATTACCGTTATTTAAAAACAACTGCTGTTGTTTTGAATTAATGCACTTTATTTGCTGTTAAATGATTGCCATCTACTCAATTTCAACAGTATGTGAACATAGCATTTCTGTGTTTTCAATCCACTCCTGGTTTTGGTTGCAAAATACTGACCAAAATACTTAGCAAAAATTCTGTGGGGGAACATAGCCTTAAACCGTAACCAGCAAAAAAAATTACCTGACAACTGTAACATGAATGTGTGTGTATGAATATACAGCTGTTTCCTCATAGGGTACAATAGAATCCAATGGGAAAAATATGTCAGCTTTTTGCAATTTTTAAAAAAACATTTAATGGCTATGTTTCCACTACAGAATGGGCTGTGATTTATGGGGAAAAGGGACCCATCTATTAATGACGGCCACAAAAAATGATCATGATCATTTTTTGCATCTGTTATTATTAACAGACGATCACCTTTTCCCGCTAAATCACGGTCCATTCCGCTAGTGGGAACCTAGCCTATGGGCCAAGGGAACATGGAGATTAACAATACAAAGGAGAATAACAACAGGAACACGATACAAAAGGTTGCCTATATGCATTCCTTTGGTGCTAGTAAAACTGACACATTCGATATATAGCATACAGTGATGAACAATGAAGTGTTACTGCAGATTTTTTTTTAAACCAAATTGAACTGTGTAAGACAGAAACTGGTGTAAACTGCCCACCGCAAACAACCACAGCTCAGATTTCATTTAAACAGAGACAGCCATCATTTTTGCAGTAAATAAGGGCTGTTATTTTATTTTTAATAATTATTGTATAACATTTGTCCATTATTTGTCTTAAATGACAACCTTTGTGTCATGAAAGGATCCTGGGCGCCTAAAGTGACTGTACCACCAGGCCCAGGCTGAAGCACTGGAGGCGGGCCGACCCACCCTTAGTGGGAAGAAATTCCAGCCCCTCAATGAAGTAACTCCATTAGAATCAGTGGAACCCTATCATAGAGGGGCTAGGGTTTCCTCCCACTAAGGGTGGGTCGGCCCGCCTCCGGTGCTTCAGTCTGGGCCTGGTGGTAAAGTCACTTTAAGAGAGCTTCTTAGAACCTGCAGCTAGCAAATTTACAATATGAATGTCCTATTCCCCAAGCAATTTGATGCCCTAAGTCACATTATGCCGAGGCAAGCCAAGTAACAGGATATACTGTACCAAACAGTTTGATAAATGACTAAAAAGAAAATAAAACAATCGACATCAGAGAACATTCAGTGCAATGTCGCTAACAATACAACAGTCTGGTTCATTTTTAGTGGATCTAGCCCTAATTGTCTGTATCTTATACTAGACGTCGAGTAGAGTATGTTAATGGAATGTAGCATGTGCATGTTGTAAATTTTTTTTTTCTGCAGAAATAAATAGTACAGGTGATTTTAAAGTGGTACTCCATCGGGTGGGCACTTTTTCGCTGGGAGGAGGTGGCTGAGGGAAAAGACGTCCACTTACCTCCTCGGTTCCAGCGGCGGGTCCCACATCGCGGCACTTCAGTGCGGGCCCAAGACGTGACGTCTCAGGTCGGCTCAGCCAGTCAGTGAAGGAGGCGGGATCCGTTCCAAGTCGGCTCAGCCAGTCAGTGACAGAGGCGGGATCTGAGCGGACTTGAAACGGATCCCGCCTCCTTCACTGACTCCTTCACCTGAGACGTATGGTCTTGGGCCCGCGTCAAATACCAGGAAGCGGCCGGGAACCGGGGACCAGAGCGCCGCAATGCGGGACCCGTCGCTGGAACCGGGGAGGTGGCCGTCTTGACGTCTTTTCCCTCAGCCACCTCCTCCCCGGTCCCAGTGAAAAAGTGACCCCCCCGCTGGAGTACCCCTTTAAGAAACTTTGTAATTGGGTTTATTAGGCAAATATGCCATTATCTGCATTTAAAAAGACTTTTCTCAGGTCCTTCCCTCCTCTTCTTTCTGTCATCCACTGCTCATTATCAAGAAATCTTGACTGTTTTACATCAGTCGGATTCTGTCTGTGCTATGGAGAGGGGAGGGGGAGGAGAGAGATTAGTCAGCAGCAGAGAGCAGAGAACAAAGGATTACAGGGGTCAGAGAGGTCAGTGCTGAGCCTGGTGATGTAGCTGTAAATTAACTCTTTGTTGTCCTGTTTTGGTGCCTCATCTCCCTCTACCCCTCCCCTCTTCATAGAGAACAATAAAGACAGGGGGGAGAGCTTCAAACTGCTTTTTCATGATAAAAATGCATTTTTAGGCTAATAAATCCAATTACAAAGTTTCTTAAAATCGCCTGTACTATTGATTTCTGCAAAAAAAAAAAAAAAAATTTACGACGGTGACACTTTAACTACAGAAGCCAAGAAAAGGTTAATATTCAATAAGTTATCCAGCTCTGGCAGTAGAACATGGCGTTCTTTACAGTGTTTACCACTTGTAAAATGCACAACATCTGTTTGTGTCTTTTTTGCTGCATTTACTGTACATATCCATAAAGTATTTCATGCATCGGTCTAAACATATAACACAACCTGATAACAGCTACCACTTCCTTCCTATCGGCTTCAGTAAAGCAGAGTCAATAGATGTAATGTACAATACACATACTTAGTGCTGATCATATATTTATCATGGCAAATGTCCAGTACACAGACAGAATTTGGGGGGGTGGAGACTTTTGGAGAGTTATAAAAAGGTGGGGGTGTGTTTTGGAAGAGGCAATGCTGTAGCTCACGCGGTACCTGTGTAATGTGTAGGCAGCCATTTTGTTTATCTGCTACATTTACATTTTCTTTTCCCTCCCCACTCCCAGTTTTGCAGAATGGCGGCCATTTTGTGGTCTCCGAATGTGAAAATGTGTGCTAAGCATAGAGGTTTAAGGGGGAAGAGAAGTGAAGAGCGTGCTGGCGATTTTTTTTATGCAGTACCCACTGATAAAGTTTAACCTTTTAAGTAGACAGAATCACGGCACTAACAACACATGGCATAAGCTGGCCTCCCTAGTAGACAATATAGAGTTAATATTGATAATTCAAGTGGCATCTCTGATAACGAAGAGCCGCGCCCTAAACAAGTGTGAGGATCACGGAAGTCTGTCTGCTTTAGAGCTCACCAACTACAGGGTTAAATTTTCTAGCATTCAAGCCTGCCAAACAAAGTAGTTGAATTTGGCAAGCACCCTCTTTCCTCTCTCTTTCTCTCCCTCCTTCTCTCTTTGCCTCCACTCCCTCTTTTTAGCTGCTCATGCCATTTCCTTCTCTTACTTCCTCTTATCTTCTGCACTCTCTCCTATTTCTTAAGATTTCTATTATTTCCTCTATCTTTTAAAGTGGTTCTTCTCACAGCACGCTCATTTTTCTCTTTCACTGCACATCATTTTCCTCTAGGTTTTTTGTCTTCCATATCAGATTCCCCATCTATGATTTAAGTCAGTATCTTCTTATTAATTACATTACAAAAATGAAAATCTCCTATCTATAATATGGCAGTGAAAGCCCAGGGACAGTATTCTTAATGGTATAAAGAGGCAAATGTTTGGACAAAATTGTTCTCAGCTTTCTAATTCTTGTCTGGAAGGAGGGCACAGAGTTATTCATGATGCCCATTTCAGAGTGGGACAGACATGGGCTTCTTTTTTAAAGCTTTTTGCTCCTTAGTTTGTGAACATGAATTAGCATATTTAAATTCATCAATTTATTTTAGATCCAATTTGCATCGTATTTGCCTCTGAAACGCACATGCATAGCCCAGTAGAAGACACAGCTTTGTTAACTGGACTTAAAGCCTCTGTTCACATTGGTGTTTATTTACATACAGATTTTGAAAACATTTCATGCTACATTGTATTCTACTTTGGAATTTGAGTCTATATGAATCCAGATAAAAAATATGCACTATTTTTACTGCCTGTAAACATGTCCCTACTGTAAAAAGAACAACTTGTTTTTGTTAAAACTGTTAAAGGAAACCTGTCACCCAGCATTCCGACGCTGAGCCCGCCCGACCCCCCAGTGCAGCCCCGGATACTTACCCTTTGCTGCAAGTCCCGCTCCTGGAGCCGGTCCTGGGACGGAGATATCGCCGCTGGCAGCCGTGCGCGCACGCTCCAGAGATGAGTCCAGTCTCCAGTCATTCTCTATCGGCATCAGTCATCTCATGTAATTTGCATAAAGCGCGCTTACCTTCGGGCGCCGATATCTCCATTCGGGGACCGGGTCCAGAAGCACTACTTGCCGCAAAGGGTAAGTATCCGGGGCTGCATTGGGGGGTTGGGCGGGCTTAGTGTCGGAATGCCGTTTGACAGGTTCCCTTTAATATGTGTCTTTCTTCCCTTAAACACTTCCTGCACTTTAACATGTAAGGGTGCTGAGGTAATTGGTACATCTTGATGTAGGCCGTTGCAAGTATGCAACGCAGCAGAAATCGCAACCTGAAATCTGCTGCGATATTTGTGAAACTGGCCTTAAAGCATGAGGTCTTTTACACACTTCTGTGGTTGCTGTCCTCATTATCTGACAGTTTATGGACCCATTTCGGTTTATGGGCTTATACACATAACCATGCATGCTATCATACAGTCTGGGTTCCATAGTCTTTATTCCTCCTTTGGAATGCTTAGTCTGTTATTGTGGGCAGAATGCGGAGTATCATCTGCAAAAACCCCATGTGTGAACACAGACTAACTACAGGAGTTTTTTGAATTTGGTTGTTTAATGCTTCACTAGGGCCCATTCACATGTACAGGATCTGCAGCAGATTTGATGCTTTGTTCCATCTTTTAATTTCATTGATATCTGCAGCATAAGATATTCAGAAGATCCAGTATGAATGGCATATGGTGCCACATAAACAATTATGTACTGTAAGTGACTGGCAGTGTGTACACATAGCTGGTCACATACATAGCTCTATGTTGTCGCTGTGTTACACGGAACGATTATCGTGCGAAAAATTGTTAAATCTCTCGTCGACACGAATCAGGTATGTATATTGCACTACACTTCCGGGTCCACGGGCGGGGGTCAGGGAACGGGGCCATTCACATACATAACATACATTACAAAGTTGTATAACTTTGTAATGTGTGTTATTTTGTGAATAATTTCTTAGCGCCGCACTACCCATTTAATCCGCACCTCTCACTGTCTCAAGGATTTTACCCAAGCGACACCAGTTCTATGACTGCATTAACCAAGACTGTCAGACTCACCTCCAACACCCAAAGCTTCAAACGTGCCCTCAAAACTCATCTTTTCAAGCAGGTTTATCAGTTTTCCTATTTTGACCCTTGAATGATTTTATTAATGCCCGACTGGCTCTCAACAGGGAAAAGGTTCCCCACCCCTGATTTAAGCACTTAGACCTGTAGCATGCAGGGATTGCTTAGTGACTGGCTCACCCACCCTTACCTGCACTGCAAAATTTAAAAAGATGACCGGACCATTGTTACAAAGAAGCACTTTGCCCCTCTCCCTTTTTAGTCTCAAACCCCCTCTGTGAGCTCTTGTGAGCAGGGCCCTCACTCCTCATGTATGGATAATTATATGAATAACTCTGTAATATCTGATTTTTGTCAGTTTGTACCCCCAGAATTGTTAAGTGCTGCGGAATCTGTTTGCGCTTTATAAATAAAAATTATTATTATTATTGTTATTTATCCTGATGATTTCCAGTGTCATTGTCACCTTTTTAACCCTACTTCTTTGTCTCTCAGCAGCTCTGATCTTTTTTTTTTCTATGGATGGGCCCGAGCGTAATAATGTGACAAAGAAGTACCTGTATTTGCCAGGAATGTATTGCACTTCACAGTTCACTTGTCAAGAAAAAAAAAATATATATTATAAAAAAAAAAAAAAAAAATATATATATATATATATATATATATATATATATATACAAAATAACTTGATTTAACCCATTCATGACTGAAGGTGATTGATGCACAGATGTCCAGGTCAAATTGAAGCAATGCTTCTCCTCATCTTCTAAGAGCCATAACGCTTTTATTCTTCCGGGTTGCGGTGACATTTTTTGTGCCATGAGTTTTTATTGGTATCATACTGGTGTGAGAGAAAAATTTTGATTTTTTTATTTTTTTTTATTTTTTTCTAAATATAATTTAAAGAAAATCAGCAATCCTGGTGTTTTTAATTTACGCTGCTCATTGTTCGTGAACAATATTGTTACACTTTAATTTGATAAGGACTATCTATATAACTATATTCATGTAACACTGTTAGGTAGCATAACAGCATAATGAGGCTCTAAGAAATCTATTGTGTTTCTAGTGATAGCAACACCATGATAACATACTGTACAATGCAGCACATACAGGAGGTGTCTGCAAATAAGCTGGCAACTCTGATCAGACACAATGCCCCCCTGTGATTCTCTTAAAGAAGATGCCCTCTGTGAATCACTTGACTGCACTGTAATCACTTATATATGCGATACAAATACGGAGGGACAAAGCTTGGGGTGTTTTTTTTATTTATTGAAAAAAAAACATATACAATTAAGGAGGTTTTTCCTCTTCATCAGACAGAGCGACTAGGTATAACCTTTTCATATGAAAACAAACTTGCCTAAAGGTGTCATCCAGGCATAGAAAACCTAACCACTTTCTTCCAGAAACAGCAACACTATATACAGCAGTTTAGGTGTGATCTTGCAGTTCAGTTTCATTGAAGTGAATAGAGCTTAATTGCAATACCACAGGCAAACCGAGGACAGGGGTGGTGCTGATTTTGCAAATGTATGGTCATCTTAAGTGGGTCTAGCACCACTCTAAGTCAAATTTGGGGAAGGAAGGGCATAAACAACTTTATTGCTACTCCTGGCAGACAAATGGTAAAAAAGGGTAGTTATAACAAAAAGCAGAACTTGCTAAACCATGACAAGTATAGGTAAGTAGGGGACAGGGTTAATGTAACGTTAAGAGGCAATGTTTACCAGCTGTAGGGAGAAGGAAGCGCTCCTGTCCATGTGCGAAAGCAGCGTGTGGTGTTTCCAGCCCTGTATAATGGGAGACGGATTGCCACTTGATCTTGTGAGAAGATGAACTAAGCTATCACTATCTTGTTATAGAGCAAAAGTAGCTAAGCGGATTGATATATATCTTTATGGTAACATTGAGTATAGAGCAACTTGTAATTTATTGATTAAAATCTCTGATGTTTCCATGCTAAAAAGTACAACCCATTAAGTGACACTGTCCACTGGACTCCTTAAGGGCAGCTTCACAGAGGACGGATCGCAGCGGAAATCTTGCTGCGAGTTTTGCAGCAAGCTGTTACAATCCAAGGTTCTGGCTGTTCCTTGTGAATACATATTTGCAGCGGATAATTCAGACTGCTGCGACTATGTAAATCACCTGCCCCCTTAACCCAAAGGCTGCCGACGCATACATCACCTGTGCTTAATCCGGCTTGCTGCGCGGGGTACCGGTTTCCTGCTGGGCAACACACTGTTCGGCTGGACGGGAGAGCAGGAAGCTGGGACCCCGTGCAGCAAACTGGATTGAGAATGGGTGATGTATGCGCAAAACTTGCAGCGAGATTTCCGCTGCGATCCGTCCTGTGTGAAGCTACCCTAACACAGGAACACAGGAAGAATGACGGCTCCATTCATTCTCTATGGGCATCGGACTCATCTCTGATGCGTGCGTGCCGGACTTCCGACGGTGATATCTCCACATCGGGACTTCGTTCTCCGGGGTAAGTATAAGGGTCTCTAGCGGTGGGTCGGCCGGGCTCTGCCCAGCACGGGGGACGACAGGTTCCCTTTAAGATGTATAGAGTGTATAATTACACCACTGGCCAGATTTGGCTGGGGGGCCAAAATTTGACACCCTGGCCCTGGTGGGCCCCAAGAGTGATTTCCTCTGGATCCAGGGCTGCATTCATAGGTCTGCTGGTTGTCAACAGACTGCTAGTGACATGAGATTACTGTACAGTGCTTTATCTACACTAATTCTCCCATACTCAACAATGTTTGAGGCGAACATTAAGACTTTTTTATAGCTCTAGATTTTTACCTTAATTCCTTGGAGTGCTTTAACAACTATTGAATTTAGGGAAGCTTTAATCTGGCTTAAGTCTGCTGGTGCCATTAGTTCGACCGCACCAGTGTGCTGCATCTATTTAACTGCTACACATCCATTCACCTCTTTCTAGTGTATGGATGTGTAGCAGTTAGCAGCAGAACTCTAAAAAGACATGTTTTACTGCTATATTCTACTAATAGCTGTTAACCACCTAATCCACAGTACCAATTTTTTTTTTTAGAAATGCTATCTGGATTTCTGCCATGGATTGCCCAACAGATCTGCACATGAACAACAGTTAGAGTACAAATACACAGGGCGCATCCGCAGCGCATAACTCACTGCGAATTCGCAGCAAAATCTGCTGCGGGTCCCTTGGCTGTAGTTTCTGGGAGCTGATAAAAAAACTGAACTACAATTCCAGTTGGTGTCTTCATTTTTTCTTCACTTCCTGGTTTGGGCTTTCCCATGATGCACTTTGTCTCCTTTGATGTCTAACTGACTCTGTAGAACTGTTAGATGGCTTACAGCTTGCTCAGCCAATCAGAGCAACCTGAGTCATCTGATATAACTTTGTAATGTGTTTCAATTACTGGGAAAAAAGCTTTTCACTGGAATACCCCTTTAATGAGGGTATAAAATACTCTGTTTGTATACATTGTCGACAGAACGTTAAAGTGAATCTGTCACCTACAATTTATTGAAATTTATTGAAATTACTAAAACTGTTAGATAGCACAAGGTACCTTCTATATAGCTGTCCTTTCATAGCGTAGAAAAATGCTATGCTATCTGCTGCAAAGAGGCTTTCCCAGGCCTCTAAAGTGCTAAGGGTTGTAACAATTTTTTGCTCCCCCTCCCATCACTTTCCCTGCATGTCTGTCAGTTGAAGCTGAGCGCTAACTATCAATCAAGCAAGCAATGGTAGAGGAAGTTAGGATGTGTTACATGTCAGTACTTCAGGGACTTGGGAACACCTCTTTGATGTTTTGCATCAGCAAATCAAACCATTTTTCTACATTCTGGAAAATTTATTTTCAACCATATCAGCCTTATGGTTGCCTTCAAAGGGACGACTGTGTATGTCACCTTACTAACAGACCAGGATGTCCTTTAGGACCAGGTTAGATAATAGTCAGCCCCTTCAACCTCTTTTTCACTGAGCTGTGTTCCAAATAATGTCTCCCTTGGTACCCTGCATAGTGAGACACATTAGGTAAGTGGGTTGGGAGAGGGGGGAAGGATTGGATAGGGCTATGTAGGTACCCCTATGTAGAAGGTTATCCCCCCCATTAAAGGGAATCTGTCAGCACCCGGGCCTACCTAAGGTGCTGAAAGTGTGCTGTAACGGGCAGTCCTCTAGTGAGCATGGTACCTTTTGGTAATTAGTTCTTGCAGTGGATTATGCACAATCCTACTGTAATAAAGTGTCAAAGAGGAGTTGTTTGTGCCACAGCTTAGCAGACCTCACCCCTTACTGCTCCCTCAGCTGTCAGCCAGTGTCTCTGATTGCAGATCAGTCCACTGTAGGCAGGTTAGGTCTAAAAGAAACACTCCAGGTATAGTTGAATCTCTAAACCCAAATGTGTTGGAGCTATGGTCTACGGGGTAACTGACTTGTCTAAACACCTGCCAGCAGTTCATCCTTTGGTGCAACCAAAACCAGGAGTGGATTGAAAACACAGAAAGGCTATGTTCACACACTGTTGAAATTGAATGGATGGCCGTCATTTAATGGCAAATAATGGCCATTATTTCAAAACAACGGCCGTTGAACCAAAGAAAGAACTGAGATTAAACTATATCTGAGTGTTTCTTTCAGACATAACCTGTCTACAGAGGACTGATCTGCAATTAGAGACACTAACTGACAGCTGAGCGAGCAGGAGGCCGAGCAGCATTAATTATTCATGAAGCAGAGGGAAAAATAATGAGTGGTGCGGTGTGCCAGAGTGTGGCACAAACAACAGTATGACACTCCAGTATAGTAGGATTGTGCATAATCCACTGCACGGACAAATTACCAAAAGGTACCATGCTTGTTAAGGGAATGCCAGCTACAGCACACTGTCAGCACCTTAGGTAGGGTCCGGGTGCTGACAGATTCCCTTTAAGTAGGCACTCCCAGTAGGTAGGTAATTCCAACTCTGAATGCCTCCAGTAGCTATGCAATTCCCACCACCACCATGACGTAGATGCCCCCAATAGGTAAGTAACTCCCCTCTTATTATGTTTGCACCAACAGTAGTTAGGCTATTCCCCTCCCTTTAGGTGGGAACCCCAAGCAGTTAATTCCCTCCCCCAGAATGCATCCATTAGGTAGCCCCCCCCCTTGAAAAGAAAGTTACTACCAAGTTAGATATTTGGGGAAATGTGCAGTTTTGCAGCCAAATAGTAAAATTTCTGGATCACGGGTATATAAATGGAATAAAAACAGAATTGTAATCAGGGTTTAATAACAAAATATGTTCTTTTCACTGGCTAATTTCCCACTGTTTAATACACAGCTTAAAGGAGTATACCCAAATGGGATACTTATCGCTAGAGATGATGAGCAAACCTGAACTGTTGGCTTCTGATTCTTGCTGTGACCCATGACCTATGGCTGTATCCCACATTTGCAGGTGGTGCTCAGACTGTATCCACCTTCTCCATGGAGTAAGCAGACAGTGGGAATCAGAAGCCGACAGTACAGGTTCATACAAACCCAAACCTCAGCTCTCTTGCTCATCTCTACCTATGGCATATCCACACATATGCATGTCCCACCTCTGCGACCTGCACCTATCTGCAACATAGGCCTGTTTATGACTGCCTGTTGTGACTGCGAAAGGTGATTGGGAAGCTGAAAACAGCCAAATTAGTCAAGTTACGCAATTTTCGTAGCTCCTATAGACTTTAACCTGTTCCTGCATTCGAGCATAAGGGTATGTTCCCACGAAACAAATACGGCAGAATTCCGCGGCAGATCTTTCTGCCGTGGAATCCCGCCGTGCTCAGTGACCCGCTGTGAGTGAATGAGAGGGCGCGCTTCCTCCTCTGCCGCCACTCTCTGTTTGAAGAAGTCACATGTCACTTCTTTGAGCAGAGAGCGGTGGCTGCGGAGGAGCGCACGCTCTCACATAGACGGGCTATGGCACACTGAGAAAGGCGGGATTTCGACGAGGAATTCCGCATGTTTTACTCAGTGTGAACATACCCTAACTGTACATCCATCTATGCAGTGCATTCCCTCAAATGGCCTTACAGTCCATTGGTAGCCATGGCAACTCGCAACAGATGTCCTGGCTACGGAAGCTGATTAGGCTCTGCCCTGAGGAAGAGTCTGATCTGCTATGCCTGTCAGTGTAACACTGACAGACATAATACACTGTAGCACTGATCAGTACTGCAGTGTATTAAACCTGCCATCAGCAGAGGGCACAAACAAGTTCTAGTGGGACAGTAAAATAAAATGTAAGGGTCCGTTCACACGTACAGGGTCTGCAGCAAATCTGATGCTGTAGATATCATTGTGACTGAACACAGTATGAAATCTTTGGATAAGTTAAAGCATCCTAGACCTATTACAGCATAAAGTGAGACAGATCAGATCTGAAAAATAGGCCCTAATCCTTAAGGCGTGAGGTGAGCGAAGCAGATTTGTTTTGCTTTATACAAGGCAAAACTGATCTGCGCTTGTATCCCTCAGTGCCCACTCCGTGCAGAGGGAGGATACCACCCAAGGACCGCCTGGAAAATGCCTGGCAAACATGGATAGCTAGTTAAATCCATTTTAGCCCAGTCCTGAATGAATTAATGGGAGTTTCTCAAATGGAGTAGCCTACGAGCTACATTGTTAATGTAACTTGGGAGATACACAAACTGCATAGCCAGCAGGACTACATAGTTTGCGCAACTTCTATCAAAATCAATTGGCGCTATGCATATTGCATAACTTATTGAATTCTGGATCTGCTTCCCAACTACCTCCAGGAGCTGCAAATAGGCTGAAGGGGGTCAGGGAGCTCTTGATCTGCAGATAGGTGTGAGTCGTAGGGTCCTATTGCATGTAGCGAATTGCCCTGATTCGGCAGAGTATCACTCCGTGTGATAAAAACAACGATCAGCTGATGACAGAGATCATCGGCTGATCATGTCTTTAGGTCCTGACCTAAAATCATCGGCTGCTGGAATGTTGACTGTGTAAAAAAAAAAATAAACTTACATACCTCTCTGCGCTCCCTGACGTCCTGCTAGCTTTGGCTTACGCCGGCAGTGTCTTACTCAGCCAATCACTGGGACAGCGTTGCGGCGCCCTTGCTGCAGGATTATCAGGCCGTGTATGGGCTCAGTAAGCAAGCACCAATCTAGCAGATTGGCACTCACTTACACCAAGTTATCGGCCGTGTAATGCAGCCCTTAGAGGTGGGTAGTCCATCTAGGGGACACTGATGGCGTATCCTGTGGGTATACCCCCTTGTTTTTGTAGCTGTAGAGGCTTATCCATTCACAATGTTTGTTTTGAATGTGTCCTTTTGGATGGCTGTCATTCTTATGGCAAAAGACAACCGTCTTCTGCTGTCAAAATGTCGGCCATCCAAAAAACTGCTAAAAAATGACAGTGTGTAAACATTACCAGCCAACCGAAATGTCTTCATTGTAGACAGTAATAAAATTTATGTTAGAGTAGAAAGATGAAACTCTGTGGGTCAGTGGTGCTAGTGCTAGTAAAATCCAGGCAAATGTAGTGAAGAATCCCGACACTCACCTAGATCAATTGATGCTTTAAGCAAAGCAAAAACTTGTCAGCTCACCACAGCTGTGCACAATTCTGTAGAAGTGTAGCACTGTTTCCCAGTTTAGAGCAGGTGGTTGTAGAACCCAAGGCCAACAGGTGATGAACCAATCAGAGATATAGGAAGATATCCACCTCTCCAGATTAAAGGGGTTATCAATTGCTACAAAAACATGGCCTCTTTTGAATCACTCTTGTCTCCAGTTTGGGTGGGGTTTAAAACTCAGTTCCATTGAAGTAAATGGAGCTTAATTGCAAAACACACCTGACCTGGAGACAAGAATGGTGCAAAAGTGGCCATGTTTTTGTAGTGCTGGATAACCCTTTTAAATTACATAATTTTATTCCGACGTTTAAAACATGGTACAGGTTAAAAATACACGCCAAAGCGTTTCAAGGTGAACCCCCTTTATCATGGCAATTGAATTTGGTGAGTGCCAGGATTCTTTACTACAGTAATAATATTCAACAAAACAGAACTTGACGAAAAGAAATTATGAAGCAAAAACACTCACAATCTGCAAATTATTTACACCTTTAAAAAAAAATTACTATTTAATATGAGGGTCATGTATCAAGAGTCCTTCTGCACATACAGAGTTAAAATAGGCTGAGGTTTTGCTTCACAGAGCACCATCCCACCCCTTCTTAACAACATGCAGTACCCTTCTCCCAGGCTGATCAATACTCATCGACTGGCTCCGGTCTGGCCTGTCAATCTGAGCCCTATTAAAATTCAGAGCTGATAGAAAAGCCTCCCCTCATTTCACCCCAATCCTGGACAATAGGCTACAGAGTATACAGCATTATTTTTAACAAAAGTACACCCACATGTGTAAAATATTCAACAGGTAATTCATAGTTAACAATGGGAATCTGGAAAATAGAGAAAAATATTTGAGAATAGAGGATTCTATCCCTTTATAGACTTCCGACAACGGATAACAAATTGCTAATGTACTATCATAAAATGTGTTAATACAGAGCATGCAAGCACCTGTATATATGTTCCACATTAAAGACACAAAGGGAATTTATGTTCTTTCCCAGTTGTTGGGAAAAAGCAGTAGTATGAGCCCATGTAAGGGGGTTAAATACATTACCAATGCTGCAATGCCCAGCTCAGTGAAAGTCCTCTTCACCACCCCTTTGACGTTTACATCCAAAGGATGAAGGTGTTGATCGCCTCTTTGTAAAAGAGGTGATAATCTGATGAATGGGCAATTTCGAATTTGTTGCTTGATCGCTGGCCCTTTTTACATTATAACAGACCCTAAGGCAGAACATGAATGGACATCTTAGTGACCAAACTGTAGATGTTACTATATATACACGGCTTCTGGCACTATTCTACACAAACTAGCTGGTATCAAGGGTGTGACCTAGAAATTACAGGAAAACTAACAGCAGGTTGGAAGCTTCTAACCTGCTGATATGTCCCTATGGCACATGAGCAGCTGAGGATGAAGGTAGTTTCCTTGCATTGATCCTCTGTACTGTTTTCAAGAAAATTGTAGTTTATTCCTTAAAAAAATGAGAAGGTTTGGTGCACTGGGGACTGGGCAACCAGCTGCCCTGCCGGAGTGACGTGAATATTCATTAGGAGAGACGGGCCAGTCAGGGCGGATCAGTGCACTGGTGGCAGTAGTCCCACCCCCAGTGCACCAAACCGCCTTGTTTGCATATCTTATAAAGTTTTAAGCCTGTTGTTAGTTTCCCTTTGAGGCTGGGTTCACACTATGTATATTTGAGGCTGTATTTGTGAGGCTGTATAGCAACCAAAACCAGGAGTGGATTGAAAACACAGAAAGGCTCTGTTCACATAATGTTGTAATTGAGTGGATGGCCATCATTTAATGGCAAATATTTGCTGTTATTTTAAAACAACGGCTGTGGTATTGAAATAATGGCCGTTATTTACTGTTATATGGTGGCCATCCACTCAATTTCAACATTGTGTGAACAGATCCTTTCTGTGTTTTCAATCCACTCCTGGTTTTGGTTGCTATGAGGACCTGACATGAGGACCAAATACAGCCTCAAATATACATAGTGTGAACCCAGCCTAAAGCTGCACCCTCACATGTTGATGCATCAAACCCTTGTCGGTCAGCTCACCGGCTCCTGCTCTCCAAACGATGCACAGAAAAACTCAGAACAGGATCAGCACAACAGAAAACAAAGTTTACTCCATTCAAGGCGCTGGACTTTGTTTCCTAACATGTTCATGAAAGCATGCAGCTGCCATCTTGTCTACCAACATTGCATGGCAATTGGTGAACACATGGTCACATGGTTTCGTCTGCATGCATTCACTGGCATGTGGGAGCGTGACCCAAAGTGGTTTTTCCTTGCAGAAATAAGAGAGTTAAGTGAGTACATTAAAACAGTAAATAGCCGCATAGTTGCCTAATCCACTCCTCACTGCAGAGTTTTTTTGGTTCTGGCTATGATCCCATTATGCCAGCTTCTAATGGTGTTCTGCTGCCTGCCCAGCCAATTACAGAATAGGCCATTAACTTACTTTTATATCTGCCCTTTTTGGTGGTGCTCTAGCAACAAATGTAGAACAATACTATAGAAGTCAAAATGTCCATGAAGCCTAAGAATGATGTTTAACAAACGTGAAATAAAAATGGATTCTCCTTGCTGACCATACTATACATCAGCTATTTTATTTTTTTATTCCAAAGGTAATGTGTTATGAGGTGTACTAAAAAATCTGCACATCCCAAAATGTGTTACTGGATATAATTAAGAAGTTGTATGGTATGGATAGCATGCAGGATCCATTTTTCCTTCTCATTAGTCACTGTTGTGATAAGAGAATTTACAGTAAAAATGAAGCGAATCGCTTTGTTAGATAGCCAATTTGCTCATCAGCCTGCTGCCATTTAACTGACTGCCGCTCCACCCTAGGTGCCTGCAAAAGCTGAATCCAGTCCTGAGAAATTTCTCCCGGTTTCCCAGGACTGGAATCAGTTTTTCCCAGCACCCGAAGCGGCACGGACTTCAAAAGCAGCAAGCTGGAAAGCAGATTGCCAAGCTAAGGAAGCAATTTGCTTTGTTTTTACAGTAAATTTGCTCATCTATAGTTGTGTCTACACACTATCACCCCAGGAGAGTCTTATTCCACCTTTTAAATATATAATGTATATCTTTTGGATTGCTATAGTTGTATACAATCATACCCTAAAGGGTGTTCTGCCTTCTCTTTTTATACAATTTAAGAATGATGTTTACTCGTCCACATTTAGGTTTTTATTATTAAGGATTAACAGTAACAAGGAAAAACATTTTCAATTCCACTCTTGCCTCAGCCCTTAAAGATAAGAATGAGTAATGATGATAAGGATTTACTCTGTAGTAAAATGTACTGTATATTTCTGCTGTCCTTTTCTGACTCTTAATGGGTTAATCTTTCTGTATGGGGAGGTGCCTCCTATGGATCCATTAAAAGGAGAGGCAGAAAAGGAAGAGAGGGAACTTGAGGTCAGCAAGGAAGCAAAACTAACAGGAATATAAATATTATGATACTGGATTCCAGAAAGACAGGAGAGAAAGCAAAAAGAGCAGAGGGAAAACAGAGATAATCTGTGAAGAATTAAATGAACTATAAGTGCCTATTTAAGCACACATTGCAGCTGTCAGTCTCTAACACATTCAATACTCTGACCTGGGAAAATGATTCATATGGAAAAGTCTAAAGACAAAAAATTATGGTTAAACAATACAGTGGTTTAGTTATTCTTTGTAGATTGTAGGTACTACCAAACATATCATACACTATAAGCCAGGGTACTTCAAACAGTAAAACAAGTTCAGTTTGTAGAATCTTATATAATCCATAAAACCATCAAGACTTAAAAAAAGAAAGAAAACCAGGACACTGGAAAACATGAATTTAGGGCACTAGAAAAAAGCTTTTGCAGGACGTTAATTCCCAAGTAATCTCAGAATAACCGGTGAAGGAGCGTCAGTATGTGCATACAACAAAGAAGCTCTGGCATTATTTCTTTATTTATGACTATTAATACTAAGGCCTTATTCACAAGTCCTATAATCAAGTCTGTTAGGATTCGCAACTATGTACTCAAGTTAGTGCCCATTATTGACCGCTATTGGGCTATTCACTCGATCAATAGTTTACAAGTATGCAATATCCAATCCGGAAAAAAGGACATGTCCTGGTACAGACCCAGATTGACCAATTAAAGTCTATGGGATCTACAATTTTTTGGGGCATTGGAAAAAAAATATGGATCCACAAAAAGAAATACGGATTCCCAAAGAAATGTTACAGGCTAAAAGCAATCATGTGACCAGTTCAACTTTATTAACAAGCACTGTACATTTTTTGGGGTCTGCAAAAACATTGTGGATACACTAAAGACTTACTAAGGATGCACAATCCATAATTTTTAGCGGAATGTAAACGTTGATGGCGAACACAATATACGGGCCAGAGAAAAACACGGACCATGTGCAAAAGGCCCAACATGTTCTGTAACGTTGTATACATATTGTACCAACAAACCAGTTCCTTCCAGAGTAGTACGCATGCAAATAAAACATTTCCAGTTACATATATGTCCAGCAATCTAGATCTGTCCTAGCTTTGATCTGAGGCAACCACACAACAATTTCACTGGACAGTTGGACTACTACTTACACACCAGGGCCGGTGTCAATCTAAGCTAATATATAACAACCCCTTCAAAAAAATATACACAAACTTGGGGAGAGCATACAAGCTTCATGCAGATGTAACTTCCATTGAATAAAGACTAAGGCAGGAGTGTCAAGTTCTCCAGCTGTTGCAAAACTACAATTCCCATCATGTTTGGACAGCCATAGCTTTAGCGTTAGCTTTGGCTGTCCAGACAGAATGGGAGTTGTAGTTTTATAACAGCTGAAGGGCCTGGGTTTGACACCTGTGAACTAAGGGCTTGAATGCTGCAGTTCAACAGGGGGTTTATAAACCAAATCCCTTTACCACACACAACTGTCACCGCAAAGGGCGATTCTAAGATATTTCAACTACAATCAGTCTGAATCATGGCTGCTCAGAAAATGTGTTAAAGGGAATGATGTGTTGCTATGTGTTTTTATTAAATAATATTTTTAAAGAATTTTTGTGGGGTTTTTAAATTTTCCATTATACTACCTATATGTGTTGAGGTTCGGGTTCGGCAACAGTTCGAGATCGGCAACTTTCTCCGAACCAAAGCGCATGGCATTTGATTCCCAGCAGCTGCAGAAGTTAGATGCTGCCCTAGGACGTACTGGAGAACAAAGATACAGCCATAGGCCTGGTTCACACTTAGACAGTGGCCGTTCTATGACACCATTGTAAAGTTCAGTACGGCAGTACTGGCCGGATCTGGATTGTGGGCGCATTCGGGTGTGCCCGCATTCCAAATCACCATCGCACACAATGGAAAGAGCGGCTGGAGCTGCACTTTACATTGTCTGCACAGTCAGATTTCAGCTCAGGTCACAGTCAGGGCTCAGCTTTCAGCAGGGATCAATCAGGGATAGAGCTAGATGGGGATGTAAGGAGTCTTTAATACACTTGCACTTTAGGAGCTTGGGAAAGACTCTTTGAATGTCTGCATAGAAGAATAAAATGTTTTTTTCTGTTTTTCATTTTCCTTATGAGATCCTACATATATTTACTAATACGATAAAATGTTACACCCATTTAGCTGCAAATTGCACCATAGGCCCCAGGCTGTTCACAAAATGATGTTGTTCAGGCCCAAGGGGGCCCACCTTAGCTCATGACCCACTGGATTTAATGGTGCTTTAGGGGATAATCAGAGATTTGGATATTTTTGTTTTTATAACTCAAATCTGACTTCTACTTTCCAACAACTCTGTGTTCTTGATATCTCATTGGACTGCATCGTGTTCTTTGGCTAGTGGTGCCTTAAAAACAGTGTGACACTTAGATTGCACACAGGTGGACTTTTTGGCACTAAGAAAATTGGTTGCACTAGAGATTTTTAGGGGCTGCATACTAAAAGGGGTGAATACATATGCACATGCCAATTTTTCTTTCTCTTTTTTTCTTAAATAAATAAATAAATAAATTTATTTTTCTCTTTTCACTTCACCAACCATAATAATGAGGAGAAAAGGCTGAATTTTTTTTTACAGAATTCTGGGGTAGATACATGAGTACATCTGTAAACAAAGGAGCACAACAAAAAAGCTAATGTGGGAACCCATCCTGGAAGATAACCTGTAACCAGCCATGACCTGTCTGATCAAATACCATCAAACACCAATTCTAGCACATCTTTTCTGTGCATTGCGATTCCTCTGTTATCCTTACTAGAAATAGCTAATAAATCTTTAAAAGGAACATGCTAGAAGGATTTAGGCCCTCAAACCACCAACAACCTGTTATCCAGGAAGATATTTCTAGTTTTTCTGCACACAAATCCACTGTAGGAGATGACTTTTTTTTACATGTGCCATTTTGAGGAAGCTTTTTAAAGCATTTTTGAAGAGTGGAGTGCATAAAATAAGAGAGGGGAATTCTATAGGAAGGATTCTACATCTCAATTTAAATCAACTCCTAGTTTTGACATTGAAAAACGCATCAAAATGGCATAGCATTTTTGCCTGGAAAAATGGCTGGACAGTTGCTCCAGAGAGAAATGTTCTGACCAAATAGGGGACCTCACTTTTTAAACTCAGAATTGACACACTCTCTGTCTCACTCTCTCACTTTATGTAATGGACAGGCCCTTTAAAGAGATAATGTATTAACAGCGAAAGTATGGAAAGGTATTACCTTTCCTTGCTCCTTAGCGCTCCACATCCATCCCACTGTTGTCTCGGATTTAAACCTGCGGATACAGCATTGCAAGTATTGGCCTTGTGCTGCCACTGGCCACTTCATTTAGGCATGGTTTGTCCCACACATGATGATCAGTTCCCAACCCCCCATCTCAGAAGTTATACTTCAGAGATTACAGTGGAGCAGAAGCAAAGAGCAGGGGAGTGAGGAAAGATTATTCCCTTCAACATTTTAGCCCCAATAAACACATTTTCTTTCAGTGACTTCTGTAACAATGAAGTACTCAATTACATTCATCATATTCATTTTATTCCAGTGAAAGAAAATTCCAAGTCAGATTCTTATTATTGTTACTATTTCTCAGAGGATAAAAAGGTAATAGTCTTTTTCTTCCCAGACATCAAAGCAAGTGGTGACATCACAGAAGGGAAAGGTTCATGAGGAAGCAGAATGGAGATGAAGTTAAAGGCCCTATTCCACCAACAGATCTGACGACAGATTATCTGCCAAAGATTTGAAGCCAAACCCAGGAGTGGAGTTGAAAAGAAGAGAAATCCAGTCTTTCCTTTATGACCCGTTCTCTGTTTATAGTCTGTTCCTGGGTTTGGCTTCAAATCTTTGGCAGATAATCTGTTGTCAGATCTGTTGGTGGAATAGGGCCTTAAAAAGGGATAGCAGGTGGCAACTGTTGTGTAAGAGTTAATACACATCTGTGAAGCCTGGCACAGAGGAGGTGACAGATGAGTTCCTCCCATACATTACCAGGCAGACTGGTGCCATCTGCTGCATGTCTCAGGGCACAGGGAGAAGGAAGAGTATTCTGTGTAAGCAAGGGGTAAAAAAGGTGGAGGAAAGCATATTAGTGATCCACATTTACCACTCCATCTACTACTCTTTGTTCACCACCCATCTTCTCTAACACTCTCTTCTATGTGGACTAAGCATGTTTACTTTATTCATTTACTGACCTCTTCTCATTTCCCACCCTATACTTTCCCCTGCAGCCACAAATTGAAGTAAGTAAATTTGTAAAGACTTCTGCAAAGAAGCTGCAGTGAGGAAATGTGTCATGTGACCTTCTCGGGAGAGAGAAGACACGAGACAAACAGTGAGACATGGGCAGACAAAGCGGAAGAGTCATAAGGGGAAACGCATATTACAGATTCACATTCTTCCCTCAGAAGGGACACAATGTTCCAGGCCAAATTTCCCTAGAGTCGAAACCTTAAGAAGTTAGCGGGGCGCTAAGAAAATAACACTGATGTAAGACAAAGGGAGACAGAAAGAATAGAAAAGAAAGAGAGGCACAGTAGAAATGTAAGGGCTAAAAAGTCATGTTGGAGGGATATGCCAATGCAAAAGCACCATATTTGTGAAGGCCCCAGTTCTTTGCCCTACACAAACTACTGTTTGGAAAAGGAGATTTGGAGTGACAGTCTAGCAAAGGCCTGTTTACTAGACATGGGTTTCCAATTCCTTTAGCTGTAAAGGATGGTATCTTCATGCATTATATAAGAACCGGAATTGTAGGATGACAAAGTATAACTGGATTAAAAAAGGGTATCCCAGTATAATAACAAAAAAAAAATAATAATTTTGCTGGGGTTGGTATTAAAAATAAAAAGTAAGCAATTCTCATCTATTCTAGTCCGTCACAGTTTTGGTCCTGACTTGTCTCAAAAGCAGGAAGAAGAGGTGAAAAGCAGGGGACTAGAAGGTGCTAGAATGGAGGAAGCAGGTTGTATATGGTATTTTACACCAACTCTAGCAACACAACCATTTTATTATACCAGAATATCCCTACAATGTACTATATTAATATCAAACAGGCAAATGAATTAATTAATGAATTAGCTTGCCAAGCCCCATATGGTTCTTATAAAACCAAAACCTAAAATTGTTTTATAAAACAATATATAAATGACTTTATATATAAGGTAATTATAATTTTTTCTAAATGTCCATGTCATTTTAGGTAGGGGGTGGGGGGAACATCAGTGTCGTAACTAGAAATGGCTGCACCCCATAGCAAACTTGTGATTGGGCCCCCTCCCAACTGACAACTAAGCTGTGAAGTGTGGTCATAAGCGCAGTGCTTTTAGTTAAAGCAGAACCCGGGAGGCCCGCTCGGCCAACTCGTTCTGCAAATGGTGACAGCTCAGGGGGCCCAGTGTATTGTAGGATAAGGCCAAGGGGCTCCCGGATGCAGTGGGCCCCATAGCAGCTTCTATGGCTGCTACAGTGGTAGTTACGACCCTGAGGAACATAATAAAGAAAGTATGCTTACCAGATTTTGTGCCCATGCGCCGGAATGAGGCGATGTGCAGGTAATGGGTCAGGTAAATTTACGTTCTTTATTATGTTCCCTCACCCCCTGACCAAAATGACTTTTTCCACCACCGGACTTCTCCTTTAAAAAGAACCAATCACGGCCAAATGTTGTTTTTTTTTATTGCTCCATTTAATAAGATTTAATTTTTAATACATTTTTGTAAATATAATTGATACATTTTTTTGCCGGGTTTTTAATATATTTGCATTTCCCTTCACTGTCTCGCGCCGGCTCTTTTCAAAAGAGCCGGCGCGCGACAGGAAACTCCCGGCATGCCGAGCGGCGGGAAGGGCTCCCATGAGCCCGCCGCTCTGTAAATACACAGTGATCCCGCGCTATACAGTGCGAGATTACTGTGTATAAATGTCCTAACTGACAGTTTAGTTTATCTCTGAAGATACAGACTGCCTTTGCAGTCTGTATCTTATATTTTACCTAATCCATCCTAGCGGCGCAGTAAGGCCGGGCGCAGCCATCTTGATTATGTCCCTTGCGTTCCAATGGTGCGTTCCACCGTCGGATCGCAAGTGACGTCATCAAGATGGCGCCTGGCTTTACTGCACCGCTACAGAGGATTGGGTAAAGTATAAGATACAGACTGCAAAAGCAGTCTGTATCTTCAGAAATAGATTTTATGAAGATACAGACTGCCTTTGCAGTCTGTATCTTATACTTTACCCAGTCCTCTGTAGCGGTGCTGTAAAGCCGGGCGCCATCTTGATGACGTCACTTGATGACGTCCGACGGTGGAACGCACCATTGAAACGCAAGGGACATAATCAAGATGGCTGCGCCTGGCCTTACTGCGCCGCTAGGATGGATTAGGTAAATTAGAAAGATACAGACTGCAAAGGCAGTCTGTATCCTCAGAGATAGACTTAGGGAGAGAGGAACTTTTACAACAGGGACAGTTAAATTTAGGTGATTGGTCCTCTTTAAGGGGCATATGCATTAACTGAAATTTTGTGCACAGGCAAATTAGCTAGATTTCTGCAGTTTACACCACATTTGCCATTTCTCGTTGTTTGCGCCAGCAGGGGCATTGTTTCAGATTAGCTACTTTTTTGAGTGATTTACTATGTGCAATTCTTTTATTTTTGCAGATTTTTTTTTTTTTTTTTTTTAGTCAAGCTGTTTTAGGCACAAATTGCCTAAGAATTATCAAGGCACATGCATCTAGTTTTTGTGCAGCAACTATAAAATTTTGCACAGCCCATAAAAAACAATAAAAACATGTTACCCTAAAACAAAAAAAAAAATCATATATAAATTCCAGACAACTACTTTACTTTGTTATATATGGGTCTGAGCTGCAATACTAGACAGAATACTATAAAACCCCCCCGAAAGCATGGCGCTGTTGGGGGGAAAAACGCTCATCTTTTTCCCAAACTTGAATAGCAACTTTATGATCTGCAACAGAAGCACAATACCAATCACCCCTCAATATAAAAAGAGGTTTGGTAAGGCATAATACTGTAATATGGAAATAATTATCGCTGCTTCGCTAGGCTCGGCTGTCAGCTTGTTCTCGGAGAAGTTTCCCACTACTGGATCCAGCTTTTCCAGGCACCTAAAGTGGAGCAGCACAGAGTTCAAAGGCAGCCGACTGAAAAGCCAACAGCTGAGCCTGCTTCGCTAATACTGTAAATATGCTAATCTCTAGAAATAATTAATCAATGTAAATACTTGGCATTATAGAAACAAGGTTAAAAAGCCGAATGAACACCAAAATACGGTTTTACCTCTTTCTCGAATGAAGTAAGCCAAGTACAGGTCTAGTTCTTTTACAGATACACTAATATGGTGCGGCTGCACACATAACTGGGGGTTAGAGCAGTGGGCTGCCTTCACCAGTCTCTCTCCATCCGTGCTCTCCAATGGAATGCCTTTGAAAAGGATCACCATGACAAGATCCAACCTCCACACCTTATCTGCCTGTCGAAGGCAATCTATTCTCCTCATCTTCCCCTTCTGGTCTGGGTTTGAGAGGACACAACTGGCGGCCTTCTTTCCAGTAATAGACAACACAAAGTCCTCCCGAAACTCTGGCCTGATATCTTTGCGAAGCTTTGCTAAAAGACGTGATGCCCATTTCTGCTTAACCTCAGCTTTCTCATTCAACAGTTCATCCTTTACACCTCGTTCTTCCTCTTTAGTCATTTTTTTCTCATGTTTCTTGAAATATTTTCTTTTTCGTGCCTGGAGGTTAAACCAAGTGTAGGCAAAAGCTCGCACATGAGGGAGCAGGGCTTCAATAAAAGGGTGAAATTCATCCTGGTAGGGAAGATTAAAAAGTATTAATAGTCACCCTATGATAGAAGTGATACAATACATTGTAATACTAAGTATTGTTGAACAGTTAGACCTATTTACTAAATCAGTTACATACACCTTTGTGAGCTAATGTTATATAAATAAAAATGATCATCGTTATCAACAATGTAAATGAAAGAGAATCAAGCTACGGCTTTGAACCAGTTTTTGAAATTCCATTTATTTTTAAAAAAGCACATACTTTTTTGTTGTTCTTTTTTATTTTTAACAATTGAGGTCAACATAAGATTAAAATCTATTAGCAACATATTTTACTTTTCCACAGAAAGAGTTGCAAATCATGGTGCAAACACAAATGACACTTTGTGTGTAGGTTATGGCCAGTAGTTAAATGCTCAGAAAAGCTGCATGTAAAAACAAAAATATTATGGAAAAATTGTTTCGTATTGTTTGCTCCGTTGTCAATCTACTCATCAATCCAATCAATTGGTTCGAGAAATTGCAGGCAGTTACAATACACGTCCGAAATCCTATATGTAGTTGCAGGTCCACAATTATTGACAGGATTACTGATGTGTGAAAGGGGCCTTAAGACTTTAGACAGCCATACCTGCAGCTCACGGTCCTAAGGAGTCCTGGAAAACATGGATACAGCATATGGCATATAATTCTTGCTATTAGCTGGTATAAGTATTTGCTTTAGTCCTTCTTGTGATACAACTATTATAACTCCCTAGGACTTCACGACTGACAAAGCATCAGCTTAATTTCAAGGCAAAGCTCAATACTAAGGGTGGGCAATTCATTTGCCCGTGGGGCCACATGAGAAATTGGAATGGTTTAAAAGGGCCAGACTAATATACTTAAAGGGGTATTTTGCTCATGCTGGAAAAATAAAATGCTCCACAACCTTGCTGGTCATACCCAGAGTCCTTTGGAGAATTTTTAACCTTCTCACGCCTCTCTATGTGCCACCTTTCTTGTTTTTGAACTAAATCTGTTTTTTCTAAATGCTTACATACAGCCAGCGTCAGCCGAGAAACTACATTTCCCATCATGCAGCACGGCGCCTTCATCGCCGGCAGTGTGACCAAGAGCCACAACCCAAGTCCCAAACTAAGGGAAGAACCGAAAAAGAGAAAATGTATATTGAAAGACTTGCACCATGTCAGTGTTTTGGACCCACTCCTAGTTCCGGCTTAAAAATTCTAATAAAAAATACTGATCAAAATACAGCTATGTAAAAGGGACATTAGGCCCTTTTCACACATCTGTTTATTCTGTCATCATCTGGACCTATTCAATTCTATGGGCCATACACACAGCTGTAGATAGGCAACGATCACCTATTCTCCAGGAATATTTCCATGCTAATGCTGACAGTTACGGATGCAAATCCATAGTGCTGTTTGTAGCTGTAGGTCCGCAGCTGCAGAAAGCTCTATGGATGTGTGAATTGGGCCTTAAACTCAAATAATCTAAGAAAATATATATCCATTTACTCTGCAAAATATGGATTTAACAGGCAAATTAGGTGGCAAAAAAGTCTGAATGTATTCTCGACAAACCAAGGCAGAGGGAGCTTTGAGGAGGATCCTGTAGAGCAGATGTCCTTAGAAATCAATAGAAGCCAATTGATTTCCATGGGCACTCTGCAATGCTGCAATTTAACACAGTAAGTATATGTAATGTAATTTAGAGCTAGACAAATTCAGTTGCCAGCTTGCGGTAGTGACTGGGCCTTACTGCTAGCTCTGTACGCATTGTTTACATCTAATGCCAATACCTGGTAAAATTTTAAGCAGAAGCAGCTAGTTCCTGAGAGACTCTCTCAGCAGGTTTAAGCTGTCCTATCTAAGGGTATCATAAACTAGTGACAGAGAAGCTAAACAGAATGCTGTATCACTTACATTGTTCTGTGCAGCTAATTTGGAGATATCCTCCTGAATAACATGGACAATACGTAGTCCTCTCCATTATGTGCATAAGCCCAGTAGTTCTGGATATTCATGAGAAGCAGAAACTCCACCCACCAGCTGCTGATTGGCAGTTAGTTATTTATTTATGCTGTGTATAGGCAGTCAACTGTCAATTAGCTTTGTATAGGCGGGCAACTGTCATTCAGCAGCTGGAGGGCAAGGGGTGGTAAGAATCCCATTCTTACCATCCCATCCCATCCCATTACAATCAATGGAGCCGTGTCACAGAGGATAGGGGGTTTAATCACACTGCCTGTCTCCGGTGGTTCATGCCGGGCTGGTGCCTGAGAATACACCGTCAACCGTGCGACCATTCAAAAAAAGGATGGCACCGCTGGTGTTCCAGTGCCAATCCATTCATGTAAAAAATTATGTAAATGATGGTACATTCGCTTTAACCACCAAAAAAGAGCAGAAACAAAGAAATGAAGTTCAGGACGGAAGTGTTTTAATAAAAACTGAACATAAGACACAGGGACACAATCTGATCTGGGGTTAGTTGGGGAAAAGATCAGAAGCGACATGAGAAAATACTTAAATTACTTTACTGAAAGAGTAGTATATGCTTGGAGCAAACTTCCAGCAGATGTGGTCAGTAAATCTGCAATAACTGATTTTAACCCTTAGGCGACCCTGGACGTACTCCATGTGTTTAGAGCGCGGCCGCGCTCTGAACCGCCACGGTACCGGGTGCCGCTCGCAGCCGGGGACCACGGCTATTAGCGGCCATGGTCCGATCGCCGTGCCCGCTAATAAAGTAATCGGATGCAGCTGCATCCGATTACTTGAATGCAGCCATCCCTGGTGTCTAGTGGGGTGGATCGCTCCACACATCTTACTGCGTCCAAGGTCAGCGCCGTAATGACGCTATGCAGCATAGATCTCAATGAGAGATCAGCGCACTTATACTAGAAGTCCCCCAGGGGGCTTCTAGTATAAGTGTAAAAGTAAAAAAAAAGTGTTATTATCAATAAAAAGCCCCCTCCCCTAATAAAAGTCCGAATCACCCCCGTTTTCCAATGTTATAAATAAAAATAAATAATCAAACAAACATGTTTGGTATCGCTGCGTGCGTAATCGCCCAAAATATTAATTAATCACATTCCTGATCTCGCACGATAAATGGCGTAAGCGCCAATAAAATCCCAAAGTGCAAAATTGCGCATTTTTGGTCGCATCAAATCCAGAAAAATTGTAATAAAAAGCGATCAAAAAGTCGCATATGCGCAATCAAGGTACCAATAGAAAGAACATATCATGGCGCAAGAAATTACACCTCACACAGCCCCATAGACCAAAGGATAAAAGCGCTATAAGCCTGGGAATGGAGCGATTTTAAGGAACAAATATCTGTTAACAATGGTTTGAATTTTTTACAGGCCATCAGATACAATGAAAGTTATGCATGTTACATATCGTTGTAATCGTAACAACTTGAGGAACATATATAACAAGACAGTTTTACCCCAGGGTGAATGGCGTTAAAACGTAAAAACCCCAAATAAAAGAAATACGTTTTTTTTCGCAATTTCACTACACATTGAATTTTTTTCTGGTTTCGCAGTGTACTTTATGAAAAAATTCAGCCTGTCATTGCAAAGTACAATTAGTGGCACAAAAAATAAGGGCTCATGTGGGTTTCTAGGTGAAAAAATGCAAATGCTATGGCCTTTTAAGCACAAGGAGGGAAAAACAAAAACGCTAAAATTTTAATTGGCCCGGTTCTCTTAGGGTTAAAGGGGTAGTTGAGCGGAAATTTTTTTTCTTTCAAATCAACCGGTGACAGAAAGTAGCAGAGATATTTAATATACTTCTATTAAAAAATCTCAAGTTTTCCAGTACTTATCAGCTGTTGTATGTCCTGCCGTAAGTGGTGTATTCTTTCCAGTCAGGAGAGCAGGAGAGGATTTCCATGGGGATATGTTACTGCTCTGGATATTTACTGTCATGGACAGATGAAGCAGCAGAGAGCACTGTGTCAGATTAGGAAGTATACACAACTTTCTACAGGACATACAGCAGGCGATGAGTACTGAAAGTAATTTACAAATCTCTGGCACTTTCTAGTACCAATTAGTTGTGCCGCGCTATATGTAGGGAACTGTTGTAAAATAAAAATAACACACAAGTCCGCATCAGTCACTGTTCTATAAAATGATCTTATACGTGTGGCCAATTTCACTCACTCATATACTTCAACTGCTATTCTTTGACTTGTAGTCCTTTGTAATGATTCACAGTGATAAGCGATGAGCGACGCCCTCCTGGTAGGTATCCCACAGAGGCAAAGCTATCCTGATAGGTATCCCACAGAAAGCAGTTCAACCGTCTGCTATTTGCAAGGTACGTGCCCCGGCCAGCGGCATGTATTAAACTTGACTAAACCTGAGTACTCTGTGTCACAGAAGCTACGTATCGCTGTATGAGGCAAACCTCCTCAACTAGTTTTAAAGGTTACGACTAGAGATGAGTCGATCCGAACTCAAACGTTCAGTATTTGATTAGCGGTGGCTGCTGAACTTGGATAAAGCTCTAAGGTTGTCTGGAAAACATGGATACAGACAATGACTACATCCATGTTTTCCACATAGCCTTAGGGCTTTATCCAAGTTCAGCAGCCACCGCTAATCAAATGCCAAAAAGTTCGGGTTCGGATCGAATCGAGCATGCTCGAGGTTCGCTCATCTCTAGTTACGACCTTCTTTCTCAAGAGCATCTGTCTCATGGCCAAAGTGTCCCTATATAGGGAGAGGTAGAGTACTCTTGGTATTAATCAGTCAAAGAATAGCAGCTTTACCTCTGTGGGATACCTACCAGGAGGGCGTCGCTCACCACTTATCACTATAAATCATTACAAAGGACTACAAGTCAAAGAATGGCAGTTTAGTATATGGGTGAGTGAAATTGGCTACACCTATAAGATCATTT
The DNA here is from genome assembly GCF_027789765.1 of Dendropsophus ebraccatus. Taxonomy (NCBI): domain Eukaryota; kingdom Metazoa; phylum Chordata; class Amphibia; order Anura; family Hylidae; genus Dendropsophus; species Dendropsophus ebraccatus. Next base: position 115,395,316 of record NC_091456.1, on the reverse strand, counting down.
TATAGAACAGTGACTGATGCGGACTAGTGTGTTATTTTTATTTTACAACTAATTGTTTTTAGATAATTTGAAAGAATTTTTTTTCTGAACTACCACCTTAAACTTTCCTGGATTAAACATATATCTATTACATAGCTAGGGCGGGTTCACACTACGGAATTCTCGCGGACAAAGTCCGCGGAATTCTGTCAGCTGTCCGCCCGCACGGGCACACGCTTTTCCGCCGGCTCCATAGACACCATTCTATGGGCCGGCGTATTCCGCGATCCGCTAAAAGAAGTGACATGACACTTCTTTCAGCGTACAGCGGAATACGCCGGCCCATAGAATGGTGTCTATGGGGCCGGCGGAAAGGCGCCCAGATGTGCGGGCGGACAGCTGACGGAATTCCGCGGACATTGTCCGCGAAAATTCCGTAGTGTGAACCCGCCCTAAGGGTATGTGCACACTGAGGAAATTGAAGAGGAATTTCAGCTTGAAATTCCTCCCGTAAAATATGTACAGAGCAAAGTCCCATAGTGTTCAACGGGTTTTCTGCTCTGTTGTTCACACTGCAGAATTTCCGAGCAGAATTTTCTGCTGTAGATCTGCTAGAGGAATCCTATAGAAGTCAAATTCTGCTTGAATTCTGCCTGAAAACCTTCTGCTTCAATTCCTCGAGAATTGCTCAGTGTGCACATACCCTAACACAGTAAATAAGGTTGAAAAAGTTCAAACTACAGAAACCCTACTGTGATCCAGAAGAAGGCAAAAAAAGCCTTATGAGGCACATGCCAATTGTCCCATTGCAGGGAGAAAAATTCCCTTCCAACTCCAATGGCAATCAGAATAATCCCTGGATCACATCTAAAAAGCATCCAGACCTCCCTTGAATGTAATTAAAGGGGAACACCACATAAGGAAAAAAAATTCTATTAAAAGTACATTAAAAGTTATATAGATGTGTCTATGTAATGTATTAACATATCTGTGCTGTTCTGCCACACTGGTAGCTGTTAGAAATCCAGGAAGTGAAAATAAATGGCCTCTATGCCAATTCATATTGTCTCCTGCTCCCTCTGCTATCCCCCCTTAGGAGACAAATCTTCCATGCCCTTTGTCTCACATTGTGTGTTTGCCGAGTGCAGGCTGATGATGCAGACAGGGGGCAGGGTGTGATGTCACAGGAGGCTTGGCTGGATCCCCCAATCCCCTGAGTGATTCACTATCTCTGACCGGCCAGAAGCAGCTGCTGCACTGATTTCACTGATTGCGCAAAAGTCTGCAGTGATATTAGGGCTGTGTTCACACATGTTGGAATTTCATTTCAGTACTGCAGCGTTTTCACAAAAATGATGCAGTAACACAAGTAAATTATGCTAAATGACAGAGAGGATCAGAGCCGGCACTGCCAATCCCACCTGGAGAAAAAACAATGCATAAACAGTATATCCCATGTAAGATAGTATCGGATAAAGTTCTTATTGCAGGGCTCAACTTCAAAGTTAAATGATGCTTGATCATAATATGTGGGTGGAAATGAAAAGAAAAAAAAAAAAAAATTAAAAACTTCTTTACTTTATTCCAAGATCAGCATTGCAGGTAGAGAATACAGCGTGCTGTGTGGTGTTACAGGTAGAGAATACAGCGTGCTGTGTGGTGTTACAGGTAGACAATACAGCATGCTGTGTGGTGTTACAGGTAGAGAATACAGTGTGCTGTGTGGTGTTACAGGTAGAGAATACAGCGTGCTGTGTGGTGTTACAGGTAGTAACTGTGTTCTGTGTGGTGTTACAGGTAAAGAATACAGCGTGCTGTGTGGTATTACAGGTAGAGAATACAGCGTGCTGTGTGGTGTTACAGGTAGCAACTGTGTGCTGTGTGGTGTTACAGGTAGAGAATACAGCTTGCTGTGTGGTGTTACAGGTAGAGAATACAGTGTGCTGTGTGGTATTACAGGTAGAGAATACAGCGTGCTGTGTGGTGTTACAGGTAGTAACTGTGTGCTGTGTGGTGTTACAGGTAGAGAATACAGCGTGCTGTGTGGTGTTACAGGTAGAGAATACAGCGTGCTGTGTGGTGTTACAGGTAGAGTAAACAGCGTGCTGTGTGGTGTTACAGGTAGAGAATACAGGGTGCTGTGTGGTGTTACAGGTAGAGAATACAGGGTGCTGTGTGGTGTTACAGGTAGAGAATACAGGGTGCTGTGTGGTGTTACAGGTAGAGAATACAGCGTGCTGTGTGGTATTACAGGTAGAGAATACAGCTTGCTGTGTGGTGTTACAGGTAGAGAATACAGTGTGCTGTGTGGTGTTACAGGTAGAGAATACAGCTTGCTGTGTGGTGTTACAGGTAGAGAATACAGTGTGCTGTGTGGTGTTACAGGTAGAGAATACAGCATGCTGTGTGATGTTACAGGTAGTGAATGTGTGCTGTGTGGTGTTACAGGTAGAGAATACAGTGTGCTGTGTGGTGTTACAGGTAGAGAATACAGCATGCTGTGTGATGTTACAGGTAGTGAATGTGTGCTGTGTGGTGTTACAGGTAGAGAATACAGAGTGCTGTGTGGTATTACAGGTAGAGAATACAGCAAATAATTCAGTAACACAATAAAACTGCAATGTGTGAACACAGCCTAGATGCTCTGCAACAGATTTGGGCGGAGAATGAGCAGGGTGGAAGACTGTGATGAACAGCTGAGGGAAAGCATTACATTCTGGAACTAGTACTGCATTCTGTGAACTGCTGAACCAGGAAGTACAGAAACAGAATACAGAACAAAATCCCCCCAAACAAATGGATTTTTGGTAATTTCAAATCTGGGATAGATAGGTAAGAAATGCTATATGCTTCTACAGAAGTTTCATTTTTTTTACCTCTATCTGGAGTTCCCCTTTAACCTGATTCAGTGTAGTCCCCCGTTGCTTCTTTCTCCCAGCTCTCTAGTGCATGAGTGACGCAGGGGGCCACAAAGGTCTTTTTTTTAACCTCTATCTGGAGTTCCCATTTAATGAGTCAGCCATGGCAACATAATGTGGCAGAGAGTTCAATTGTATTAGGCCCCATTTACACGTCAGTGTCAGTTTTTACTGTCAGGAAATCCTGATCAGGAGACCTCAAATGTCATCAGGAAAGTATCAGGATTTCCTGACAGTAATCCGTTTTTACCTTCAGGAAACCATCAGGAAAAACCTTCAGGATTTCCTGATGAGAAAAAAAAAAGTGTTCTCAATATGGTCTAGTATGCCAACATACATCCCACATACCCACACAGCCCTTCGTGTATCCTGCCACTGTGTCCCCCTCGTGTACCCTGCCACTGCATCCCCCTCGTGTACCCTGTCACTGCCTCCCCCTCGTGTACCCTGCCACTGCCTCCCCCTCGTGTAACCTGCCACTGCATCCCCCTCGTGTACCCTGTCACTGCCTCCCCCTCGTGTACCCTGCCACTGCATCCCCCTCGTGTACCCTGTCACTGCCTCCCCCTCGTGTACCCTGCCACTGCCTCCCCCTCGTGTAACCTGCCACTGCCTCCCCCTCGTGTACCCTGCCACTGCCTCTCCCTCGTGTACCCTGCCACTGCCTCCCCCTCTTGTACCCTGCCACTGTCTAACCCTGTAACAGGGAGAGCAACATGTTGCAAAATGACAACTCCCATCATGGACTGTCAGTGGGACATGATGGGAGTAGTAGTTCTGCAACCGGAATGGGCACTTGTTGCAAAACTACAACTCCCATCATGGACTGTCAGTGGGACATGATGGGAGTAGTAGTTTTAGGGGGATAATCTCACCTGTCCTGGATCCTGCTTTGGTCCTCTTTCCTGCGGTGATGGTCCCCGAGGTGATGATTCTGGCAGGTGATGGGGGGGATGCCGCTGAAGTCCAGGGAGGGGGGGTTAGTGGTGCCGCTGAAGTCCAGGGGGGGGGGGCTTCGGGAGGCGCCGCTGAGGGCCGGGGGGGGGGGGGGGGGCAGAGGTGCCACTGAGCTCCGGGGGGGGGGTGCATCAGGATAGCGTCCGGCTTTCCGGCGTCCCCATAGAGTTCTAATGGGGAGTTCTGTCCGTGTCTAATGTAAGTAAGCAGATTTTCCGGACGTGTGAAGGCGACCTTAATGCCCTTACGGTAAAAAAAATCTGTGTCTGTGCTAAAGGTGAAAAGTTCTTTCCTCTAGACCAGTGTTTCTTAACCTTTTCAAGCCAAGTACCCCCATGTGATGAGATGCTCCAGCTGATTACCCCCAAGGACGCACTCCCACTCCCACCATAGGCTATGTATAAAGTCTCTATCTGCTATTGATTCCCAGATCAGATCCCCCCCCCCCATAACAATGTGACTGATTTGTAGGACCCAGTAATAATGCCAATAGTAATGTCTAATAATAATGCCCCTAATAGTCAGTAATAATGCCCCCTTCCCCAATAATAAAGCCCTTTCCTAGTAATAATGCCCTCTGTAGCCATTATTAATGCCCCCTTCCTAATAATAACAGCCCCTTTGGCCAGTAATAATGCTCACCTTGTAGCTAGATGCAATGTTTCATTTAGCCAGATATGTCCATTTTAGACAGAGTATGCCCCCAGTAGCTAGGTATGGCTCTTACAACCAGCTATGCCCCCTTCAGCCAGGTATGACACATACAACCAGGCACGGACTGGTAATCTGGCAAGCCGGGCAAATGCCCGCTGGGCTGGCCGGATTACCAGTCCGTGGGCCGCCCGGCTTGCATAGTAAAAAAAAAAAAAAACATAATAAAAAAAAAAAAATCACCACAGCAGCCTGATCCTGTAACCGCCCACCCGCTGCTGCAGCCGGCCCCTGCCCGCTCCTGACGTGCTGCCTTGTGCCCGCCGGCCGGCCCCTGCCCCTTCCTACTTGCTCCTCTAATCCAATTAACTTGGAGCGGGAGCGTGGGGCGGGTGCGGCCGACCATTGCGCACGCGCTGTACGTGCCCCACGGCTAGCCGCCGCGGCCCCACGCTCCTGCTCCACATTGATTGGATAGGAGAAGCATGTCAGGCTCCGGTCACAAGAGGCTGCGCCGGAGCTTGACGTGCTTTTCCTATCCAATCAATGTGGAGCAGGAGCGCAGCCCACGCACAACTGCTCTCTCTCCCAGGTCGGCCCCTCAGCGCGCGAGATGCAAGTGATCTTACAGAGCTGCAGGAAGGGACATTGGAGGGCTGTGTCGCTGGCAGGTGAGTATGTGTGTTTTGTTTTTTTTTACACAAAACAGGATGCCCCGGTATGCTTAGCCCGGCGGTCAGGGGCAAGTGCTGTTTGGCCCAGGGCTGCTATTGCCTATGGGGTGATTTCTACAGTGGGATAGCACATGGGGGGGCTGGGAAATTACCACTGTGGGATAGCACATGGGGGGGATGGGGAATTACCACAGTGGGATACCATTGGGGGGGGGGTTACTATATGGGACTGCATATGGGGAGGATTACTATATGGGACTGCATATTGGGGGGGGGATACTATATGGGACTGCATATTGGGGGGTTTGCTATATGGGACTGCATGTGGGGAGGATTACTATATGGGACTGCATATTGGGGGGGTTACTTTATGGGACTGCATATTGGGGGGGATTACTATATGGGACTGCATATTGGGGGAGTACTATATGGGACTGCATATTGGGGGGATTACTATATGGGACTGCATATTGGGGGGATTACTATATGGGACTGCATATTGGGGGGGATTACTATATGGGACTGCATATTGGGGAGGATTGCTATATGGGACTGCATATTGGGGGGGATTACTATATGGGACTGCATATGGGGGGGGTTAATATATGGGACTGCATATGGGAGGGGGGATTACTATATGGGACTGCATATGGGGGGGATTACCATTGTGGGACTGCATATGGGGGGCTGTTACTACAGTGGGATACTATACTTATACTATATCTACTATATGGAGGTACAAGAGGGCATATATTATATGGAGGCACAGAGGGGTCTATACTGTTGAGGCCACAGAGGGGTCTGTACTATATGGCGGCGCAGAGAAGACTTGTTTGCTATATGGGGACACAGAGCGGCCTGACTACTATTTGCAGGCACATACTGGGCATAACTGCTTATATGGGGGCACTGATACAGAATGGAGCAATACATGGGGACTTTGTATAGAGATGAGAATGATTGTGGAGCAAGGAGCCTAAAATGTCTGTCTGGCAGATCCTGTGGATACGAGTCATGGCTGGAGAAGTCTTCATGACGATCGGAGCCAGATGGAGAAGAATAGAAAAAGCGAACAACTTTGACAATGAGAAACATCACATGCAGTTCATACAGGGAAGACGCCGGCTGTGAGTCCCCGCACTATAGTAATTTATAAGCTTGCAGAACCTCCTGTATACACTTTTATATACCTCTATACAGTCACTGCACTATAGTCACTTATAAGTCTGCAGAACCTACTGTATACACCTGTATATACCTCTATACGGTCACTGCACTATAGTCAGTTATAAGTCTGCAGAACCTCCTGTATACACCTGTATATACAGTACCTCTATACGGTCACTGCACTATAGTCACTTATAAGTCTGTGGAACCTGCATACAGCTGGATCTACCTCTATGTGGTCACTGCTCAGGGAGAATATAGCTCTTTATATAGTAACAGTATAGTGGCATGATCCAGTTGCTGTATGCTGAGGGTGGTGCTCATGATGTGAGGGTATTATTTGTCCTATATATACACTGGTATTATTGGTAATACAGTATTTGTGTTTATATAGTGGATTGTATTCAGTATCAGTATAGTGATCTTAGTTACTTTATAATTGTAATAGTGTGGAGATATAGTTACTTTTATACTAGTAGTATCAGTCTCTGTATTCCGAGTTTGCTCAGTAACAGTTTGGCATTAACATGTATGGTGATATTTGCTTCCTGTATACTGGTGTGATCCATTGCGAATTTTAAGCTGCTCATTAAGTCACTTTAAATAAATACGTAAATATGCAACATCGAATCCACAGCAGATAACATTATATCTTTACTTTTAAGTGTTCACATATTTAAGAAAGTAGAGAGGGACATGGCTAGCTGAAGCAGAATTCACTACAGAATGAGTCACTGCTATCCATGATATCTGGGAGGATGTTGTATGTGGGCTGCTGGGGCTTGAGTGCCAGGGCTGATTTTAAAGGGAACCTGTCACCCCCCGTGCCGGGGTGACAGGCTCCCGACCCCCCGTTAGAGCCCCATATACTTACCTAATCCCGCCGGGTCCCGCTTCTGGAGGTGGTCGGGTGACGGAGATCTCAGCCGCTGCAGCCCGGCGCGCGCGCTGAGAGATGAGTCCAACACCCATAGAGAATGACAGGAGAGTCCAGCACCGGGCTGCAGCGGCTGAGATCTCCGTCACCCGACCACCTCCAGAAGTGGGACCCGGCGGGATTAGGTAAGTATATGGGGCTCTAACGGGGGGTCGGGAGCCTGTCACCCCGGCACGGGGGGTGACAGGTTCCCTTTAAGTCCCAGTCCGGCCCTGCATACAACCAAGTATGCCCACTGCATCCTGATATGCTCTTTGTTGCCAGGTATGCCCACTGCAGCCATATATGCCGCCTGTAGCTAGATATGCAGTCACATAAACCTCTTGCAGCTAGATATGTCCCTAGCCAGGTATTCCCCCAGTCATCACATGCCCCTTTCTGATAGGTATGCCCCTTGCAGGATATGTCCCCTGCAGCCAGGTGTTCACCTATGCAGGTATGCCCTCTAAAGCCAAAAATGTCCCCTTCTATGGGTTCTGCAGATATGTCTCTTGATGCCAGGTATGCCCCCCTGCAGCAGGATATGCCCCTAGCCAGGTATGGCCCCTGCAGCTTGATATACCAGTAGCTAGGTGTGCCACCTGCAACAGGATGTGCCCTTAGCCAGGTATGCCCCCTGCAGCCAGATGTGCCCTTAGCCAGGTATGCCCCCTGCAGCAAGATGTGCTCTTAGCCAGGTATGGCCCCTGCAGCTGAATATGCCTCTTGCAGACAGGTATGACCATGGAGCTGCATATGCCCTTAGCCAAGTATGCCCCCTTGCAGCCAGATACATGTCGCTTTGCAGCCATATGGCCCCCCAACCCTTCCCTTCCCGTCCCCTTGTAGCCAGATACATGGTCCACTGTAGGTAGAAACATTTCCACTTGCAGCCAGGCAGGGCCAGGGGGGCTAAAAAAAAGCAGCCCTGGCACACAAGCCCCATCAGCCCACATAAATATCTCCCTCTATCCATTGCATTTAATGTGTTGAGAAGATTTTTTGTTCTACTATGTCACACCATTTTCTTACATATGTAAAGAACAGAATAATCGCAGAAGAGAAATAAGTGTACACTACCAATATAATTAATAATGCCTCTATACACTGACTATATAGCCATCAGATACCAGGTGTACACAGATGTAGTACACCCTGCAGATTAGTGATGGTCAGTGGGTGTTAAAGGGGTTTTCCAGAGCTACAAAAACATGGCTACTTTTCCCCCTCTCTTGTCTCCAGTTCAGGTGTGTTTTGCAATAAAGCTCCATTTACTTCAATGGAACTGAGTTTGAAGCCCCACCCAATCTGGAGACAAGAAAGGGGGAAAAGTGGCTATGTTTTCGTAGCGCTGGATAATCCCTTTAAGGCCGTATTACACAAAAAAAATGATGTGCCAAATCAGGCAGATATCGCCCCACAGAGACAGTAACATAGACAGCAATCAGCCAAGGAGGAGGAGCACATCAGCTGATCATGGTCCTTAAATGTGTTTAAAAATCATCAGCTGCTGCTCCCGACTGATCACAACAAGGGCTGCACAAACAATTCTGCAGACCCCTAAATACATTCATATCCCAGACCCCTAATTAAATGGAATCCATATAACCTAATCGTACCCCCACTCTACTCCCCCATATAAGAGATTACACTGTAGTTACATGCAGGGTCTCAAAGATGACATCTTCTCTGATCAGTTGATCACATTTCTTTTCTTCCCCATCTGGCCCAGACCAATTTTCGGAAAAATGCCACTGTGTTTGTTTTTTGTTTTTTTTGCGCAAATACACCAGCAGCCAGGTATTAGCTAGGAGTGAATTGAGTTTATGATACAGTATGTCTTACCGCACATGGCGTTTTTTTGGCGTGGTGTTAGTCTCTCCTTCTTGGTGTTTTGGAGGCTCTGTGGCAGTTTTGTTCAAACGCAGCATGCTGAGGGTTTTGCATTTTTTCTGCAAACTGGGGCATTTTTTTCCCTCAGATTTCAATGGAAGTCTTCCGCTCTACTAAAAATGCTATAGCCTGTGTATCACGTTTTTAGTTCTACTTTTCTGGGGAGAAAATGCCACAGTCTGGCCCCCAGGTCACCTTAACCCCCTGTGGGCCAGACTGTGCTCCATTGGGGGTTGGGCGGGGATGGTTAGCCAATCGGTGGCTAAAGCAATGTCTTGGCTCAGGTGAAGACATCTGTGGTGAGTACAGAGACCCCCCCTCCCCCTCAGCACTGTGTGAGGTTAATATGGATGTGTAGGTCAAGTGTGGATGCCATACATCCTCACTTAACCTCCTCTGTGCCAGACTGTAAGCAGCATCTGGCAAGATGCTGCATACTGTAAAGTACTGAACACCTGATGGGTGTTCTGCTCCTGCCTTTATGTTTTCACCTTTTTTTTCAGATATGGGTATCCATATTGCATCAGATTCAGTGGACCACGTTGATGACCAGTATTGTGTTTTGTTTTTTCTGTTTTTTAATAAAATGGTCGAGGGGTGTTATTTTTTGAATAAAACATTTCTCTTAATTGTGTTGTGTGTTTATTTTTTTATTACAGGCTTAGAAGTGGAAGCTGTCTGGTAGAGGGCATCTATGACTGGTCAGGGCCTAGTGTTATCTGGTATAAAATGGCTAACAATAACCACCAATTATTACCCCAGTACCCACCACACCAGGGGTAATGGGAAGAGCTGTGTACCAGTAGTTGAGTGCATCAAAATTAGCACTCCTGGACAGGGTGGTATTATTAGGTTGGGGAGAGCCAAAATTAATGGCCCTTCCCACCCTGGTACTACTAGGTTGCTGCTTTTCGGCTTTTGACCCTGGCTGATTATGGAACTAGGAACTATGGAACCCTATGCGTTTTTTTGTTTAAATAATTTTAAAAAACGGTGGACGGCCCAGGGGCGTAGCTAGGATTCACGGGGCCCCATAGCAAAAAAATTTAAGGGGCCCCCTCCCCTACGCACAACACAAAGCACTGCATATATACATATATTTATAGTGTATGCTCTCTGATGTGGCCAAAAAATAAATTCTCTAGTGGCCAGAGGCAGAATCCTGGCTGCAGCCACAAGAGTGACTGGCAGAGCAGAGAGCCAATGGCTGCTTGCTATGACAGTTTACTGTTTTCACCTATAGGGGCCGATTAGGAGCCCTTATGGTTAAATACATAGGTTCAGGAGCAGACTACCTTCTGCTTAACCCCTTATTTACTGCAGTGTGTAATAGACCCGATTTTTAGAAGACAAGGAGATCTTTGCTTTACTGCTTGAGCACTGATAACCCCCTGACCTCTGCACGAAGCTCTGCACATTTTCGTTTCTTACTTGCACAGACAGAGAACAGAGGTCAGAAGTTATCAGTGCAGTGAAGCAGAGATCTCTGTATTCTTCTTGTTAACCCTTTTTTTGTGTTGCAGCATGTAAGTAAACATTGGGTCATTTACACACTGCATTACATAGGGGGTTAAGCAGAAGGACACAAGCTCTCACCTTCTTCCCCGGGCCCCCCTCCTGCACAGGCCCCATAGCAACTGCCTACCCTGCCTCTATGGTAGCTACGCCACTGGTTCCCCCTATTTTCATTACCAGCCTGCTTCAAAAACAAAACAGCAGTAGCCTAGCAGTACTAGGGTGGAAAGAGCCATTTTGTTTGCCCTCCCCAGCCTAATAATACATGTCTGCCACTGCCCTGTCCAGGAGTGCCAATTTTGACAATCTGAGACTACTGGTACACGGCTCTTTCCAGTACCCCTGGTGCGGTGGGTACTGGGATATTAATGGGGGGCTAGTGTTAGCTGTTTTAGGCTGGCTAACATTAAGCCCCGACTTAGTAAAGGATGCCATCTATCAGACAGCTTCCACTACTAAGCCTGTAAAAAATAAATAAACACACAACACAATTGAGAAATGTGCTTTATTCAAAAGATAACACCCTCACACCCTTCATTGACCATTTTATTAAAATTAAAATAAAAACACAACACTGGTCATGAATGTAGCCCACCGAATCCGACGCAATCTGGATATCGATATCTGGAAAAAAAGGGGCCCCCCAAAAAAAAGCCAGGAGCAGGATGCCCATCGTTTTGACAGGTGTTCTGCATCTTACAGTATGTAGCATCTTGCCAGATGCTGCTTACGGTCTGACACACAAGGGGTAAAATGAGGACACATTGCATCCACACTTAACCCTTTGGGTGCCAGACCGAACAATGTCACACTTAACCCCCTGGGGCCAGACTGATCTCACACCGTACCCATCCCAGCAAGAAAGAGAGTTAAGTGCCAGGACTATGCAGCCGCTGATTGGCTAAGATGATGATGCACAAGTGTCATCTTAGCCAATTAGTGTCTGAAGCTGTGTCCTGGCTCAGCTACTGTGGGAAAGAAGACAGGGAAAAGACCGAGGGGTAAGTCAACCATCCCCCGCTTCCCCCTAACTGAGCACAGTCTGGCCCAAAGTGGGTTAAAGGGAATCTATCAGCTGCAATTAATTTTCTAAACTGCTGACACTGTTAGCTGTTCTCTGGTACAAGGAGTCAAAGAAGCTTTTTTGAGCTAACGATCTGCTGCAAGCTGTAATGCTTCCTCTCTCCCCTCTACCTTCATTCTATAGAATAAAAGAACAGACAGATATGTGAAAGGTACCATGTGTTTCCTTGTTCCTTGTCACTCTTCCCCAACACCCCCCACCCCCTTCACAACACAGCACACAAAATACTGCAAACGGTTTTCTGTGCGCCAAGTCTGGCACTCGATTCAGCAAGGAAAGGGTCACTTAACCCTTCTTTTTTTTTGAGCAGGTGCATTCAGGTAGGCATTTTGACCTGAAAATGTACTTAGAAGTGAAAGTATGTATGTATTGCTCCACACAGTAATAGTGTCCACTGTGTGCCCCATATAATAAGCCCTCTCTGTACCCCCATGTGGTAAACATAGCCCCCTTTGTGACCTCATATAGTGTATATATATATATATATATATATATATATATATATATATATATATATATTTATACACCCCTTCTGTTACCCCAGATAGGGTATTTATACCCCCCCCCCCCCCGTGTCCATATACTTTGTATAAGCCCTATAGTTGTTTTATGCCCTCTAGGTGCCCCATATAGTTTTATTTCCCCCCCCCCTTTGCCCCATATAATTGTTTTATGCCCACTCTGTGCCAATATAGTTGTTTTATGGCCCCTCTGAACCCCATATAGTTGTTTTATGTTTCATAAATTTGTTTTGTGCCCCATATAATTGTTTTATGCCCCCTCTGTGCCCCATGTAGTTGTTTTAAGAACCCTCTGTGCCCCATATAGTTGTTTTATGCCCCCTCTGTGCCCCATGTAGTTGTTTTAAGAACCCTCTGTGCCCCATATAGTTTTATGCCCCTTCTGTGCCCCAATGAGTTTTTCTATGGTGTAAAAGAGTATTACAAAGATCTCTGTACAATCCATTCATATATTTGTACATTGCAATCAGACTGTCCCTAAGACGTCTTTTTCTTAATGAAATAACCCCAAGCTTGATAACCTGTCTTAGTACTGTAACCCACTCATTCCCTTAATGACCATGGCCGCCCTCCTCTGCACCTGTTCCAGGTCAGCCATGTCCTTCTTATATACTGGTACCCAAAACCGTACACAGTATTCCATATGTGGTCTGACTAGTGATTTAAGAAGACGCAAAACTATGTTCTCATCTTTAGCATTTATGCCTCTTTTAATGCATCCCATTATTTTGTTATCCTTGACAGCTGCTGCCTGGCACTGATCACTAAAGTTGAGTTTACTGTCCACCAATACCCCTAGGTCCTTTTTGGAAGCAGTTTCACCTAGTGTTATATTACTTCATTCATAATTTATTTTTTAGTTATCATGAAAAGCACAGCACTTCCTGTATTGTGGCTCTTTTTTTTAATCTAAACACAAGGGGGGAGATTTATGAAAGGGTGTAAATATACACCTGATGTAAACTGCCCACAGCAACCAATCACAGCTCCACTTATATTTTACCAGAGCTGAAAGCTGAGCTGTGATTGGTTGCTGTGGGCAGATTACACCAGGTGTATATTTGCACCCTTTCATAAATATTCCTCAAGAAGTCCAGTGTTTCCCAGGTCATTTGTGCTCTCAAAGAAGGCAGTCACTTCATTGAGGAAAGCATTGAGCTTTGACTCTCTGTACTGGCTGGGATTTCATGTGTTTAGTCCCTTATTTTTAAACCAGCACAAGACTAAAAATTTGCCTTCAGGAGACTGGACCTTGATTTCTGGTAAGTATAGCTTTGTTTTACAGCATGATAACTAAAAAATAAAATTATGAATGTATATAGAAAACTTCATTTCACTATACTGTTGATTTAGACCTGGCATGTCAAACTCTGATCCACGAGCCAAATCTTGCATGTGGGGCCAGGATTTTTGGCCCGCAAAGGAAATCAATTTCCTTAAGCTGGCCCACAGGACATCGCAGCATATTATAATATGGGTGGTCTTCTAGGCTGCAGAGTACAGGGGAGCCGGAGAGGTGCCCAGCCTGCTGCAGTCTCTGCCAGTGTAAGTCTCTGCCAGTGGTGGTAGCATTGCGGTAACTTGTGAGCCTCTGAGGATCTCACTGTTTCCTCTGGTGAGTGTTGCCCATACTAGTATTTCCTTTACTTGTCACTGCGTAGGAAGGAGACATGAGTTCTGAATTCACCACGCTGCCAGCCTCTGCTCTGAGGTCATGCCGCAGCCTGAACCAGTTCTACAGCTCTCAGCCATCCTTATGAAAATTTTGAATTGCGTGCTAGTGTTGTGGCACTACTGGGGGAATAGACTACTTGTGGGGCAGTATTGTGGCACTGTTGGAGTTAGCTATTTGTAGGGCAGAACTGTTGCACTACTGGGGGAATTAACTACTGTATGGGGTATCTATTTTGTGGGGGGCATCTACTTTCGGGGGCAGTATTAGAGGGTTCTATGGAAACTAATATTGTATGGGCTATAAGAGGGGGCATTGTTACCTTTATGAATGGGGAGCTTGTATATAGATAGGTAGGAGGTGCTATAACGTATCGCTCATGATGCTGGATGCTTCCTGCCAGAGGAGCCAACATACTAGGCCGCAGTCAAACCAACCCCATGGCGGCACATGCAGCAGTGATGTGGATATTTCCCTCCCTAAAATTTTCTTCACCCTGCTCTCTACGTTCCTATCCCATACTTGTCATGCCATAGCAATGTATAGTATCATTTATTATAGTGCACAGCACCATGAACGCTGCAGACACACGTCAATAAATATCAAGGTTGGCACGCGACTTTATGCAAATGTTTAATTTTGGCCAACTGAGTATGTGAGTTATACCCCCCCTTCCCCCCGATTTAGATGTTGAAAGTTATAACAACATGTACACTTTCATAAATATATTAAAAAGAAGAGGACTAGAGATGAGCGAACCTCGAGCATGCTGCATTTGATTAGCAGTGGCTGCTGAAGTTGGATAAAGCCTTAAGGCTATGTGGAAAACATGGATTTAGTCATTGGCTGTATCCATGTTTTCCAGACAACCTTAGAGCTTTATCCAACTTTAGCAGCCCCCGCTAATCAAATGCCAAACGCTCGGGTTCGGATGCACTTGAGCATGCTCGAGGTTCGCTCATCTCTAGTCCTCTTCTTTTTAATATATTTATTAAAGTGTACATGTTGTTAAAATTTTTATGCGCGCCGCTCTGGAGGAGGAAGGAGCCGGCATACACAGCATCCACCGGTGTTTGTGACAGCTGCCGAATACAGGAGGGTGCTGTCTGTGCCGGCTCCTTCCCCACTAGAGCGGCGCGTGTCTTCAGTCTCCTGTGGGCCACGTGTGATGACGTCATTTCATCGCGCGCCGCTTGCAGGAGAAGATCGGCACAGGAGACCTGGACAGCGTGGGAGCGGAGGTAAGGTGAGTGGGATGTTTATTTTTTTTATTTGGGGGTTAACTAGGCTGCCGGGGACATGACTGATGGGGGGTTAACTAGTCCACCAGGGACATTAATGATGGGGGTTAACTAGGCCACCAGGGACATGACTGGGGGGGGGGGTTAACTAGGCTACCAGGGACAAGACTGATGGGGATTAACTAGTCCACTAGGGACATGACTGATGGGGGTTAACTAGGCTACCAGAGACATGCCTGATGGGGGTTAACTAGGCCACCAGGGACATGACTGGGGGGGGGGGTTAACTAGGCTACCAGGGACATGACTGGGGGGGGGGGGTAACTAGGCTACCAGGGACATGACAGATGGGGGGGATAACTAGGCTCCCAGGGACATGCCTGATGGGGGTTTACTAGGCTACCAGGGACATGCCTGATGGGGGTTAACTAGGCTACCAGGGACATGACTGATGGGGGTTAACTAGGCTACCAGGGACATGACTTGGGGGTTAACTAGACTACAAGAGGCATGACTGGGGGTTAACTACAATAGCAGGGGCATCACTGGGGGTTAACTACAATAGCAGGGACACTAGGGGAACAATACTTTGCCTTGCCCCGTGTTCTGCAAACCCACGCTACTAACTGCCGCGCACAGTATGTGGCCCTCAAATGATTTTATTAATGCCCGACCGGCCCTCGACATGGAAAAGGTTCCCCACCCCTGATTTATTGCATCCCTAACAGCTGTAATTAACCACACTGTTTCCACCTATTTCTACTGTTTATTCCCATATGGTATGTGTTGTTCACAAGATCTACCTAAGATGCTCTTAAAAATGTCCCATTTTACTTCTGAGGGCAGTGTCCTAGTCTATGTCCTCTCAGTTTTTGGAAATTAGCCTAAAGTTTAATGCTTTTGTTGCCCCCCTACTAAGCATTTTATTGAAGGTTAAATGAAAACTTATTACTGTATGTTGTGGTCACTATTACCTAGGTAATCCCCCCCCCTCTTTTTGATTCCTGTACTAGTTAGGAAGTTAATTGTCTTTTAATTTTTCCAAAAATCTGCATCTTTTGCTGGAGCTGCAGGTTTCTGCTTTCCAGTTTATATTGGGGTAGTTAAATCGACTCTGTACCCACAATCTGACCCCTCCAAACCACTTGTACCTTCAGATAGCTGCTTTTAATTCAAGATCTGTCCTGGGGTCCGTTTGGCAGGGGATGCAGTTATTGTCATAAAAATAACTTTTAATATAGCCGCGCTGTGTCTAACGGCCGGGGCTTACATTGTGTATGCATTAGGCTGGCACACCCTCTCTGTCCCTCCTCCCCACCCTAATCAGCATTAGGAATGCTCCAGGAAGATTGCTCCCTATTCCCCACCTGTTTGTATAATGAACATGGGCTGGATCATTAAGGGTACAAACCCACTTGACGTATTTGCTGCGTGAATCAGTCTTAAAAATAAGCAGGCAAAACGCAGGTTGGCTTTATACAATTGTTCTGCGTTAAAATACGCAATTGCGTATTTTTGAAGTGTGAAGCTACATGCGTTTTTCGCACAGGTTGTTAACAACTGATGCTTTGCTAACAACAAGCTTCACGCTTCAAAAATACGCAATTGCGTATTTTAATGCAGAACAATCGTATAAAGCCAACCTGCGTTTTGCCTGCTTATTTTTAAGACTGATTCACGCAGCAAATACGTCAAGTGGGTTTGTACCCTAATACACCTGTGCAAAGCTCAAACAGCAGTAAATGTTGAGGAGGGTGGAAAGGAAGGACAGAGAGGGTGTGCCAGCCTAATGCATATACAAATGTAAGCCCCGGCCGTTAGACACAGCGCTGCTGGATTAAATGTTATTTTTATGACAATAACTGCATCCGCTGCTGGACGGACCCCAGGACAGATCTTGGATTAAAAGCAGCTAACCGAAGGTACAAGTGGTTTGGGGGGGTCAGATTGTGGGTACAGAGTCGCTTTAAGGTCCCCCCTAATAATGACTTTGCTGGAACCGGCATCACTGCGGCAGCAGCGGTCTGTTGATGTAAGTAACTCAAATCAATGTACCTAGTGGTACATTCTCTGTAACCCTTTCAAAACCCAGTCCTAAATTACCTAAATAGCCGCGCCGATTTTAATTTTTGCATTTTCTTTTTTTCCTACTCACCTTCTAACAGCTATAGCACTGTTATTTTTCCTTCTACAGAGGCAAAGGGCTTGTTTTTTTTTCAGGAACAGGTGTACTTGGCCATTCAATCTACCACAAAATGTATGACAGAACCTCAAAAATATTGTTTATCAGGTGAAATTGGGAAAAAAATAAAATTTTGTTCATTTTTGGGGGTTCCCGTGTCTACGTAATTGCACTTTACAGAAAAACTGACATGATATCTTTATTCCATAGGTCAGTCCAAAAACAATGATATGCATGTTTATGTAGCTTTTTATTTTTATTTTTTTTACAGGGGTTAATGGGGCCAGGTACTGGCAGCAGAATGAAAATTCTGCTGCGGGTTTGTGACCCATTCAACTTCACACCAGGATCCGCAGCGGAATTGGCTGCAAACACGCAGCGCAGCTGGTATGTGTGAAGCTACCCTAAGGGTACAAACACACACACACACCGTATACGCAGCGTATTTACTGCTGTGATACGCAGCAAGTACGCAGCAGATGTGCAGCAGATACGCAGCAGATTAGATCTAAATAACTGAACACAGCATCAAATCTGCTGCAGATCTGCTGCATATATGGTGTGTGTGTTTATAGGCTAAGGGTACAAACACACACGGCATATACGCTGCGTATCTACTGCTGCGATATGCAGCAGATTAGATCTAAATAACTGAACACAGTATCAAATCTGCTGCGTATCTGCTATGTGTGTTTGTACCCTTAGGGTACAAACACACACACCGTATACGCAGCGTATTTTCTGCTGCGATGCACAGCAGATACGCAGCAGATTAGGTCTAAATAACTGAACACAGCATCAAATCTGCACCATCAAATCTGCTGCGTATACGGTGTGTGTGTTTGTACCCTAAAGGTGCCTTCACACATACCGTATCGCTGCGTATTTATCGCAGAAAACTCGCACGAAACTTGCATGAAACTCGCACAAAAGTAGCTGCGTTTTTTGTGGTGTTAAACTCTTCTGTGAAAAGCATGTAAAAATTGCACCAAACACGCATCAAAATCGCACCAAACACGCAGCGAGAATACACATACATTGACTTTATAGCAATCAGTATCACTGTGGGTTTATGTGCGAGAAACTCGCAACGATAAATACGCAGCGATACGGTACGTGTGAAGGCACCCTAAAGGGTGCGTTTACACCTACAGGATCCACAGCAGATCCGCAGCAGATTTAATGCTGTGTTCAGTTATTTAAATGAAATCCGCTGCGGATCCGCTAGGTGTGAACGTACCCTAAGGAGTTTTTTAACAGGCTCATTTGCTTTTGTTGTTTTGGGGTTGTGAGGGGTTGTAAAACACAATATAAGAATCTAATGAACTATTCCTAGATTGACATAAGTCAATCGATACTGATTTTGAGATGAAACAGAGACATTGCAATCTGATCTACAGTGTTGGCAGATGTCTAACATTTATTGTATGATGACACTGAAAGTAAACATGTTCACACGTTGTATGACATCGTCCGTTCTGTGACCCGGCCATGTCACGTAAGGGTCGGTGTCAGAAAAGATCATCCCGCCTGATACTTCTGTACCGGACGGATGATCTTTACTGACGCTGAATTCGGATGTGGGCCCATCTGTGCGTGCTCACATCCAAATTCCCAGCTGCTCACAGTGAAGCATGCGGCTGGAGCCGCACTCTCCATCCGCAAAGATAAGGACTTAGAAATTTCTTTGATTGAAAATCAGCTCTATTAATCTAAATCTTTTTTTTCAGTGGCATGCACCTATATTTCTATTAAGATGAGTAGGAGAGTTGCAGAAATGTATATGAAAAAAATGTGCTATGTGCCATAACAGCAGCTTATCGCCTCTCTACAGGATAGGTGAAAAGTGTCTAAATGATGACCGTCCAGTTGCTGGATTATGAGAATGTGGGTGTCATGGTCCTCTGTTTGAAAAGAGTGGCAATCATCTATGTGCACTGCTGCTCTATTCAATCTCTGTAGGACTGTGTGAAAGCTAGCAAAGTGTTGTACTTAGTCTTCAGCCATCCAAATAGTGACAGTGCTATATCAGACGCCCACTGAATTCAAAGAAGGGACCACAGGACCACCGTTCTCATAATGGGGTTCTCAGTGGTTGGACTGCCACTGGTCAGACATTAATCACCTATCCTGTAGAGAAGTAATAAGCTGTCTTTAACAATCAAACACCTAAGTTGTTTGCCTTTGGGCCACTCTTGTGGCATTTTCTAAAGGCCCTTTTATATGGGCTGGCCGGCGATCAGCCAACACACGAGAAAACAGTTGTTCATCGGCTAATTGCAGCTGCACATGGCCCTGTGTAAATTCCAGGCTCTCATTATTAGAAGCCTGTCGGCCTGTGTCCAAGGGCCCTAAGTAGGATCTGGTCATTGCTTCAGGGGACTACTGGGCTGTTATTTATGGGCATTGTGCGAGTTAAGGTGGTAGCTAGCTTGGCAAAATGAGAAATGCCAGCACAGATACATGAATGGTCAGAAGACAGGCAAACAGGTCAGAGTGGCAGCAAAGGTTCATGTTCAAGACAGGCCAAGGTCACACACAGGTGATACAGAGCAGTACAAAATAAGCCCAATAAAGCCTAATTAAAGTCATGATTAGCATCACTGCAGATACTCTATGACTTGTCTAATTTAGCAGCGTAAAACAGT
Source organism: Dendropsophus ebraccatus (assembly GCF_027789765.1). Lineage (NCBI taxonomy): Eukaryota > Metazoa > Chordata > Amphibia > Anura > Hylidae > Dendropsophus > Dendropsophus ebraccatus. The sequence goes on along the minus strand of NC_091456.1, from coordinate 115,375,298 downwards.
GTCAGTTGTTTTGATTATTGGGGTTTCTGGATGAGCATCACTTTAAGGGTATAAACCCACACACCGTATATGCAGCGTATTTACTGCTGCGATACGCAGCAAACTCGCAGCAAAATCGCAGCAGATTAGATCTAAATAACTGAACACAGCATCAAATCTGTACCAACAAATCTGCTGCGTATTTGTTGCATATCTGCTGCATATACGGTGTGTGGGTTTATACCCTTAGGGTACAAATACACACGGCATATACGCTGCGTATTTACTGCTGCGATACGCAGCAGATTAGATCTAAATAACTGAACACAGCATCAAATCTGCTGCGTATCTGCTGTGTGTGTTTGTGCCCTAAGGGTACAAACACACACACCGTATACGCAGCAGATACGCAGCAGATTTGATGGTGCAGATTTGATGCTGTGTTCAGTTATTCAGATCTAATCTGCTGCGTATCTGCTGCGTATCGCAGCAGTAAATACGCTGCGTATACGGTGTGTGTGTTTGTACCCTAAGGGTACAAACACACACACCGTATACGCAGCAGATATGCAGCAGATTTGATGCTGTGTTCAGTTATTTAGATCTAATCTGCTGCGTATCGCAGCAGTAAATACGCAGCGTATATGCTGTGTGTGTTTGTACCCTTAGAGTACAAACACACACGGCATATACGCTGCGTATTTACTGCTGCGATACGCAGCAGATACGCAGCAGATTACATCTAAATAACTGAACACAGCATCAAATCTGCTGCGTATCTGCTGCGTATCTGCTGTGTGTTTGTACCCTAAGGGTAGCTTCACACGTACCGTTTTGCTGCGTATTTTTACATGCCCTAAGGGTAGCTTCACACGTACCGGATCCACAGCGGATTTTACGCTGCGAGTTTGCAGCGAGATCCGCTGCGGATCCTGGTAGTGTGAAGTGAATGGGTCACATACCGGCAGCGAAATTTTTATTCCACTGCACGTATGTGACCCGGCCCCTTTAACCCCCCGCAGCCCCCAGCATACATTACCTGCTTGGCGCTGCAGCTGTGTGTGAGGTTCCCCGCTCCCCTCGTTTCCCATCAGTCAATCAGTGCTGCCCCTGCACTGACTGGCTGATGGGCAGTGAGGCGAGCCGGGAGCGTCACACACAGCTGTGGCGCCGAACAGGTAATGTATGCTGCTAGCCGGGGGCTGCGGGGGGTTAAAGGGGCCGGGTCACATACTGGCAGCAGAATGAAAATTTTGCTGCTGGTATGTGACCCATTCACTTCAGGCTAGGTTCACACTGCGTTTTCAGCATCCGTTTAACGGATCTGTTTTTTTTAACGTCCAGAAAAATAGGGTCAGCAACGTTTTTTGGTCCGTTTTGGTCCGCCAAAAAAAACGGATCCGTTTTTTTTTATAATGGAAGTCAATGGAAAAACGGATGCACACAAATGAATCCGTTTTTTGCAATCCGTTTTTCATACGTTTTTTGCAAAAAACGGATGCGTTAAACGGATGCTGAAAACGCAGTGTGAACCTAGCCTTACACTACAAGGATCCGCAGCGGATGTTGCTGCAAACTCACAGTGTGAAATCTGCTGCGGATCCGGAACGTGTGAAGCTACCCTAACTTTATAGGTTTCTCCCAGTTCTAAGCTGCCGCTTTCTGCTGAAGAAACAAAAAACTGTGTGGGATCTGTGTGGGGCATTATTTGCTACTTTGAAGCTTCTTTGTAAGGGTGCCATTACACACAGGTATTTTGTGGTGTTTTGTTTGCCCCAAAAAAGGTATTACTTTTTTTATGCGGTTGCATTTTTTCCCGGCATTTTTTCTAGCCTGTTTTACTTTGTGTGAATGATCTATTTTGTGGTTTAGGCGTTTTTGTGTGCTGAACTTTTTCTTTGTCTGTCATCAGCTGCTGGACCACAAAAGGTGACAAAAACGCAAAAAAAAACACAGAAACGCCATACACAAAGCACTGGCGTTTTTGAGATAACCAGAACAATCTCATTGAAGTCTATAGGAGAATAAACGCCACAGTTTGCCAAAAAAACACCACACATGCTGCGTTTTGGAAAAACTGCCACAAAGCCTCAAAGACGCCAGAAAGGAGAAAAAATGCCACCCCAAAAAAACGCCATTTGTGCAAGGCAAATTATAAACTTAAAAATCATCTGGCCATTTGCAAAAAAACAAAACAAAAAAAAACGCCATGGCAGTGTGAAGGCAGCCCAATGCTGGGAGGGTTAATCTGAAGTCAAGTTGCTGATGATCTCAGTCATTATCCCTCCAGCATTACAATTTGTTCCAAAGTTACAGATAGGGACTTATTTATATCAGCCATCTCAAAAGGGGGGGGGGCGGCGACAGAGAGAAAAGCTCACACACAGTTTTTTGTATCCTCATTAAAAAAGCAGCAGCCTAGAACTGGGAGAAACTTATAAAGTTAAAGTGACACTCACCCAGGAACCCCAATAATCAAAACAGCTGACACTGTTTTACAGTGCTCACATAAAGAATACAAGTAAGGAATGAATTGTTAGTTTCACCATGGGCAGCAACATGTCAAAAGTTATGTTTGAGTGGAATACCCCTTAAAGTGACACTGTCACCCCCAATAATCATTTTTCAATCTTTACAGGTGTGTGTAACCCGCCTATATCTCTCTGCATACCTGTAACTATTTTTCAGTTTCATGAGGTGGCTTTCCCTGAAAGCGTAATTTGGCCGGGTATCTTCTAGCGCCACTGGGCGGGGCTTGGTCCCTGAAGCGCCACATAGCCCCGCCCATTACAGCGCCGTTGACCCCGCCCCCTTGGGCTCTGTGTTTGAGGCCTCCCTGACGTGCGCGTCCACATCTCCCGCCGTCTTCCGCGTGCGGGATTGTCATGTGGCGCGCAGGCCGCACCGTCCCTTGTTGCGTGGGACTCTCCGGATGCCTCGCTGCGGCTGTGAAACCCTCCTCACAGCCAGCAGCGAGGCGCAGACATAGAGCGCAGGCGCACCGCGGCGTCCGCCGCGCACTGCGCATGCGCCGAAAAGGACCGCCGCAGTGCGCCTGCGCTCTATGTCTGCGCCTCGCTGCTGGCTGTGAGGAGGGTTTCACAGCCGCAGCGAGGCATCCGGAGAGTCCCACGCAACAAGGGACGGTGCGGCCTGCGCGCCACATGACAATCCCGCACGCGGAAGACGGCGGGAGATGTGGACGCGCACGTCAGGGAGGCCTCAAACACAGAGCCCAAGGGGACGGGGTCAACGGCGCTGTAATGGGCGGGGCTATGTGGCGCTTCAGGGACCAAGCCCCGCCCAGTGGCGCTAGAAGATACCCGGCCAAATTACGCTTTCAGGGAAAGCCACCTCATGAAACTGAAAAATAGTTACAGGTATGCAGAGAGATATAGGCGGGTTACACACACCTGTAAAGATTGAAAAATGATTATTGGGGGTGACAGTGTCACTTTAAGGACAGAGACAATTTTCATTTTTTTCCTCCTCACCTTCTAAGAGCCATAGCGCTTTGATTTTATCACCCACAGGGCTAACTGGGGAGTAATTATATGTGCCACAGTCTCTAGCTTTTATTATTATTTCTTTTTATAATTTTTTGCTTATAAATAATGGAAAAAAACTTTTTTCCTCTGTTTGTTTTTATGTACCCTAAAAAAATGATCTGTTTTGATCCGTCTTTCTTAATAATAGAAGTCAATGGGAAAATGGATCCAAACGGCTGCACACAAATGCATCTGCTTTTTCCATTAAATGAAACTGTTAAAGCGACTCTGTACCCACAATCTGTCCCCCCCCAAACCACTTGTATCTTCAGATAGCTGCTTTTAATCCAAGATCTGTCCTGGGGTCCGTTCGGCAGGTGGTGCAGTTATTGTTTTAAAAACTACTTTTAATCCTGCAGCGCTGTGTCTAACGGCCGGGGCTTACATTGTATATGCATTAGGTTGGCACAACCTCTCTGTCCTTCCTCCCCACCCTCCTCATGATTAGGAATGCTCCAGGCAGATTGCCTCCTATTCCCCACCTGTGTGCATAATGAACATGGGCTGGATCGTTGTGCAAAGCTCAAACAGCAGTTAATGTTCCTGGATCATTCCTAATGATGAGGAGGGTGGGGAAGAAGGACGGAGAGGTTGTGGCAGCCTAATGCATATACAAATGTAATGCTAAGTTTACACGAGGCGGTTATTGGCCCAATCGTACGATTAACGATGTCGGAGTAGCGTTTTTTTTTTTTTTATAACGATCAGCCTTTAGACGGTTTAATATATTGTACGGAAAAATCGTTTTGCGATCGCGCACCCGCAGCCCGCCCCCCCACTCATCCGCAGCCCGGCCCCATGCTCATCCGCAGCCCGGCCCCACGGTCAACCGCAGCCCCCTGCGCCGCCCCGATCGCCACCCCCGCCGCCCCAATCGCCACCCCCGCCGCTCTGATCGCCACCCCGCCGCCGCTCCGATCGCCACCCCGCCGTCGCCGCTCCGATCGCCACCCCCCTGCAAGGCAGCACTGATCGGCTGAAGAGGGGAATTTCAAACAGCTCCTCTTCAGCCAATCAGTGCTGCCGTGCATTGATTGGCTGAAGAGGAGAGCCGGGAATTTCAAACGGCTCCTCTTCAGCCAATCAGTGCTGAAGAGGAGCACTGATTGGCTGAAGAGGAGCCGTTTGAAATTCCCGGCTCCCCTCTTCAGCCAATCAATGCACTGAAGAGGGGAGTCGGGGATTTCGAAGACCTGCTATGCGGAGCAGGTAATGTATGCTCGTGGCCGGGGTGGCGGGGGCGATCGGAGCGGTGGCGGCGGCAGAGGGGCAATAAGAGCAGCGGGGGGGGGGGGCGGGCGATCAGAGCGGCAGGGGTGGCGATCAAGCCGGCACAGGGGGCTGCGGATGAGCGGGGGGCCTGGCTGCGAGCGAACGGGGGGGGTGCGGCCGACCAGACTATCGCGCGACAACTGTTTACACGGAACGATCAGCGAATTTTTTGCGAACGACGATTTAACAACATGTTAAAAGATCAAAATAAACGATTTATCGATCTTTCGCCGCGTTTACACGTACGATTATCGTTCAAATTCAATCGTTATCGCGAAAATTTGCCCTATAATCGTTCTGTGTAAATGTAGCATAAGCCCCAGCCGTTAGACACATCACTGCCAGATTAAGGGTACAAACACACACACTGTATACGCAGCGTATTTACTGCTGCGATACGCAGCAGATACGCAGCAGATTACATCTAACTGAACACAGCATCAAATCTGCACCACCAAATCTGCTGCGTATCTGCTGCGTATATGGTGTGTGTGTTTGAAACCTTGAGGGTACAAACACACACACCGTATATGCAGCAGATACGCAGCAAATACGCAGCAGATACGCAGCAGATTTGATGAAGACTTGATGCTGTTTTCAGTTATTTAGATCTAATCTGCTGCGTATCTGCTGCGTATTTGTTGCGTATTTGCTGCGTATCGCAGCAGTAAATACGCTGCGTATATGGTGTGTGTGTTTATACCCTAAGGGTGCGTTCACACCTACAGGATCTGCAGCTGATTTTCTGCTGCAGATTTCAGTTAAATAACTGAACACAGCATCAAATCTGCTGCAGATCTGCTGCAGATCCTGTAGGTGTGAACGCACCTTACGGGTACAAACACACATGGCATAAACGCTGCGTATTTACTGCTGCGATACGCAGCAGATTACATCTAAATAACTGAACACAGTATCAAATCTGCTGCGTATCTGCTGCATATTTGCTGTGTGTGTTTGTACCCTTATTAACCCCTTCACGTCAGCCATCTGTATATATACGTTCCTATTGCACATGCCCCGTGCAGTAGGAATGTACATATACGTTCCTGACTGACAGGGGCTTTGTGATGAGAACGGGATCGCTGCAGGGACAGCGATCCCGCTCTCATCTGTGTATAGCACCGGAGATAATGAGGATCAGCTGCGATCCCGCAGCTGACCCCCCATTAACCCCTTAGTGACCGCCGAAACGGCGGTCACTAATGGGCCGGTGCCGCCGCTGTATTTCATCTCCCCCCACCGTGAATCCCCACGGTGGGGGGAGATGAAATAAGTAAAAATCAGACCCCAGATCAGCCCCCTAGTGCCCCAGTCACTAACCCCCCCCCTCCCGCGGCGGCCATCGGATCCAAGATGGCCGCCGCGATCACTGTGAACAGACTAATGTCTGTTCACAGTGATCAAAAAAGAAAAATGAATGAAAGCCCCATGCTCTCCGCCACCGGAGGTAGCGGAGAGCATGGGGCAGTCATCGGGACCCCCCCTGTGGGGTCCCGGTACAAGCGATCAGCGGTATATACTACCTGCACTTTTTATCCCCTGTCACCATGAATGATTGGTGACAGGGGATAAGAAGTGATGTCCCCCCACCCCCCAAGTCGCCCCCCACCCCCCCTGTCACCCCCGTCCCCGAGTCACCCTCCCTTCCCCATATACTCACCGGATCCACGGAGCTCCTTCCTCCTCGACGTCCTGGCTGGTTATGAAGTGCGCATGCGCTCCACAACCAGCCAAGCTCTGAAAATTTAAAGTGACAGAGACCAATTTGGTCTCTGTCACTGAACTATGATTACTGTGATAGAAAATATCACAGTAATCATAGTAATACAGTGAAAATGAATGTATAAAGTACAAAAAGTGACAAACATACAAAAAAATAAAACACACACTTTTTATTATAGTAATAATTACAGTTTACTCCCAAATTACCCCTAACCCCCCCAGATTACCCGTAACCACCGCACGTTGCCCGTAACCACCCCAGGTTGTCCGTAATCACGTCAGATTGCACGTAACCCCCCAGATTACCCGTAACCACCGCACGTTGCCCGTAACCACCGCACGTTGCCCGTAACCACCGCACGTTGCCCGTAACCACCGCACGTTGCCAGTGACCCCCTCCAGATTGTCCGTAATCACCCCAGATTGCCTGTAACCACCCCAAATTACATGTAACCACCCCAGATTAGCTATAAGCACTTCACTCTATCCGTAACAATTCTAGATTTTCTGTAACCCCTCCAGGTTGCCCCTAACCACCGCAGGTTGGGCATAACCACCGCAGGTTGGGCATAACCACCCCAGATTGCCCATAATCATGCCAGATTACATGTAACCCCCCAGATTGCACGCAATCACCGCAGGTTGCCTCTGACCACCGCACCTTGCCTCTGACCACCGCACCTTGCCTCTGACCACCGCACGTCGCCTCTGACCACCGTACGTCGCCTCTGACCACCGCACGTCGCTTCTGACCACCGCACGTCGCCTCTGACCACCGCACGTCGCCTCTGACCACCGCACGTCGCCTATGACCACCGCACGTCGCCTATGACCACCGCACCTTGCCTCTGACCACCGCTCGTCGCCTATGACCACCGCACATCGCCTATGACCACCGCACCTTGCATCTGACCACCGCACCTTGCCTCTGAACACTGCACCTTGCCTCTAACCACCCCAAATTGCCAGTGACCCCCTCCAGATTGCCCGTAACCACGCCAGATTACAGGTACCCACCTCAGATTACCTATTAGCACTTCAGTTTATCCGTAACCACAGCAGGTTGCCTGTAACCACCCCAGATTGTCCGCAACCACCCCAGATTGTCCGTAACCACAGCAGGTTGCCTGTAACCATACCAGATTGTCTGTAACCACAGCAGGTTGTCCGTATTCACCCCACGTTGCCCATAACCACCCCAGGTTGCCTCTAACCAACCCAGGTTGCCTCTAACCACCCCAGGTTGCCTCTAACCACCCCAGATTACCCGTAACCACCCCAGACTGCCCGTAACCACAGCAGGTTGCCTGTGACCACCCCATGTTGACCATATCCACCCCAGACTGCCCGTAACCACCCCAGACTGCCCGTAACCACCCCAGACTGCCCGTAACCACCCCAGACTGCCCGAAACCACCTCTAGATTACCCGGAACCACCCCAGATTACCCGTAACCACCCCACATTACCTGTAATCTAATTTTTTTTATTGTATTTTAGTAACTGCGCTATTCTAATAACTGTTACTAGCTGCGGTTTTGCTCCAGCAAATTGGCGCTCCTTCCCTTCTGAGCCCTGCTGTGTGCCCATACAGTGGTTTATGCCCACATATGGGGTACCGTTGTACTCAGGAGAACCTGCGTTACAGATTTTGGGGTACATTTTTTCTCCTGTTCCTTGTGAAATTTAGAAATTTCAAACTAAACCAACATATTATTGGAAAAATTCAAGTTTTTCATTTTTACTGGCCAATTTTGAATACTTTCCTCTAATACCTGTGGGGCCAAAATGCTCATCCTACCCCAATATGAATTCTTTGAGGGGTGTACTTTCCGAAATGGGGTGACTTTTGGGGGGATTCTATTCTGTAGACACTACAGGGGCGCTGCAAATGCACCTGGTGCTCAGAAATTTCTTCAGAAAAATCTGCAGAGAAAATGCTAATTGGTGCTCCTTCCCTTCTGAGCCCGGCTGTGTGCCCATACAGTGGTTTATGCCCACATATGGGGTACCGTTCTACTCAGGAGACCCTGCGTTACAGATTTTGGGGTGAATTTTCTCTCCTGTTCCTCGTGAAATTGAGAAATTTCCAACTAAAGGAACATATTATTGGAAAAATTCGAGTTTTTCATTTTTACTGTCTACTTTTGAATACTTTCCTCTAATACCTGTGGGGTCAAAATGCTCACCACACACCAAGATGAATTCTTTGAGGGGTGCACTTTCCAAAATGGGGTGACTTATGGCGAGATTTTACTCCGCTGGCACTACAGGGGCACTGCAAACCCACCTGGCGCTCAGAAACTTCTTCAGCAAAATCTGCATTGAAAAAGCTAATTGGCGCTCCTTCCCTTCTGAGCCCTGATGTGTGCCCATACAGTGGTTTATACCGACATATGAGGTACCTTTTTACTCAGGAGAAACTGCGTTACAAATTTTGGGGTACTTTTTTTCTTTTGTTCCTCGTGAAATTGAGAAATTTCGAACTAAACGAACATATTATTGGGAAAAATTTGAGTTTTTCATTTTTACTGTCTAATTTTGAATACTTTCCTCTAACACCTGTGGGGTCAAATTGCTCATCCTACCCCAAGATAAATTCTTTGAGGGGTGTACTTTCCAAAATGGGGTGACTTATGGGGTTTTTTCTCTCTGCTGACACTACAGGGCACTGCAAATGCACCTGGCGCTCGGAAACTTCTTCAGCAAAATCTGCAATGGAAAAGCTAATTGGCGCTCCTTCCCTTCTGAGCCCCGCTGTGTGCCCATGCAGTGGTTTACGCCCACATATGGGGTACCGTAGTACTCAAGAGAACATGTGTTACAAATTTTGGGGTGCTTTTTCTCTCATGTTCCTTTTGAAAATGAGAAACTTTAATCTAAATGTATATATTATTGGAAAATTTTAATTTTTCATTTTTTTACAGCCTAATGGTGAATACTTTCCTCCAGCCCCTGTAGGGTTAAAATGCTCATTATACCCCTAGATTAATTCTTTAAGGTGTCTAGTTTCCAAAATGGGGTCACTTATGGGGGTTTCCAGTATACAAACCTCCTAAATCAACTTAAAATAAGAACTGGTCCCTAAAAAAATCAGTTTTGGAAACTTTCACGAAAATGTGGTAATTTGCTGATACATTTCTAACCCCCGTAACACCCTAAAAAAGTAAAATATGTTTATGAAATGAAGCCAGAATAAAGAGGACATATCGGTAATGTGACTTAGTAACTAATTTATGTAATACAACTTTCTTTTTTTAGAAGCAGAGAATTTCAAGGTTCATAAAATGCTAATTTTTTCAATTTTTCATGATATTTTGATGTTTTTTCACAAAAAACACACAAAGTAGTGACCAAATTTTGCCACTAATATAAAGTGCCATATGTGACGAAAAAACAATCTCAGAATCGCTAGCATACGTTAAAGCATCACTGAGCTATAAGCGCATAAAGTGAGACAGGTCAGATTTTGAAAAATGAGCCTGGTCTTTTAGGTGCAAATAGGCTCGGTCTTGAAGGGGTTAAAGTTGTTTTTAGGACAATAACTGCATCCCCTGCCGAACGGACCCCAGGACAGATCTTGGATTAAAAGCAGCTATCCGAAGGTACAAGTGGTTTGGGGGGGGTCAGATTGTGGGTACAGAGGCGCTTTAAATGGACAGCAAAAATTCTATGTGAACCCAGGCTAAGCCACAGACTTCCATGGCATGTTTATATACATTATTTGGGGCCTGCATTATAAATAAAAAGGCAGTTTTGTTCATCTTATAATGTATTGTTGGCAAGTCTTAATATAGTGTATTCACTTTTACTGCAGAGATGAAACTGCAGAAAATCTTAAGGAAATTAGGAGCCATGCATCTTACAAAAGGAACATATGAAGCATATACTACTACATATTCCTTGATAAACAATACAGAAACACTACATATCCTTCAATCTCATACTTGACAGAAAACAAAGAACAGAGCTCTCAGTTATAAAGGGTGCTGTTGGCTGATGAATGGTTAACTTCACAAAGCAAATGCAAGAAATACAAGGGGGGGGGGGGGCGCGGAATCTTACTTCCGGAGTAAGAACAGGTGGAGCTCGAGAGGGGTGTTTGTGCTAAGAGAACAGAAAGTAAGGTTATACGAGGACACAGATTCTGTGTGTGCATTTAGGAATATATATAGATAGTGGAAGCGTGTTAACACACACAATTCACATACATAAAGTAGAAGAGAAATGCTTAGCACTGCATTATCCAGTTTACAACATTATGTATCACTATACTATTAAGCATTTAATTTTGTTATAGCCGTGAAAGAAGACCAGCGCGACACACAAGCTCATGCACAGCTTCATGGCTATATTCCCACAATGTCATTTTTGGCTGTTTGAGGCCAAATAACGTCTGTTATTTCATAATGACAGAAGTTATTGTACAAAATGATGTCATTATTATGAAATAACGGCAAAAAAACACTGTTAGAACACAACTAGTTAGTGAATTGTGTGCGTCACACATGACTTTGTTACCATAGACCTCAATGTAAGTAACATGCAACTGCAGCACAAGTAAGTCCTGCTTTCTCACAATGGCAAGTGCTAAGTCTATGATCAGCTAAAATGGCCTAGCTCAAACTGTGAAAAATGAGCCACAGACCATTATCAACTCTCCAACAACATTTACAAGCAGCATTACAATATCTGCCAGATATTGAGGTTGCGCTCACACATGCAGGATCTGCAGCAGATTTGATGGCGCAGATTTGAATCTGCAGCAGATTTGATGGCCTAGAGTTACTTTGCATTGATTCTGCAACTTCAAATCCGCGCCATCAAATCTGCTGCAGATCCTGTACGTGTGAACACACCCATAGGGTACAAACACACACACCGTATACGCAGCGTATTTACTGCTGCGATACGCAGCAAATACGCAGCAGATACGCAGCAGATTAGATCTAAATAACTGAACACAGCATCAAATCTGAACCATCAAATCTGCTGCGTATCTGCTGCGTATACGCTGTGTGTGTTTGCACCCTAAGGGTATAAACACACACACCGTATACGCAGCGTATTTACTGCTGCGATACGCAGCAAATACGCAACAAATACGCATCAGATTAGATCTAAATAACTGAACACAGCATCAAATCTGCTGCGTATACGGTATGTGTGTTTGTACTCTATGGGGACAAACACACACCGTATACGCAGCAGATACGCAGAAGATTTGATGGTGCAGATTTGATGCTGTGTTCAGTTATTTAGATCCAATCTGCTGCCTAATCTGCTGCATATCGCAGCAGTAAATACGCTGCGTATAGGGTGTGTGGGTTTGTACCGGTTGAATCAACACACCAAAGGATACATTTCTTTTGCTCCAATTAGCAATGGCAGAATGCTTTACACAACTCTAGCTGGCTTCTGGTAAAGGCTTTTAGTCTGAAATCCCATACATTAAAGGGGTATTTCAGAAAATGGTTTTATTCCAAATCAGTCAAAAAGTTATATAGATGTGTAACGCTATTTAAAAATCTCCAGTATTTCAGTACTTATCAGCTGTTGTATGACCTGCAGGAAGTGGTGTTTTCTTTTCAGTCTGACAGTGTTCTCTGCTACCACCTCTGTCTGTGACTGTAAATGTCCAAAGCAGAAGCAAAAGCAAATTCCCAGTAGAAAAACAGTTCCTGTCACTGACAGAGGAGGCAGCAAAAAACACTGTGTCAGACTAGAAAGTACACCACTTCCTGCAGGACATAAATATGTTGGAGTGCCTTGGAAGGCCTTTCTCTCGGTGACATACTGAAGATACATAGCTCTGAATCCCACCCAGAGGGGCATGATTACAGCACTGACACGCCCAAGGGACCATAACTACTTGACAAAAGAAAAATGCCCAGATGACTAGTTGGCCCTCATTAAAGGGGTAGTGCGGCACTAAATAACACACATTACAAAGTGTGTTGGGTGATGTATCAGCACGTTTCCTTAGCATTATAGGCATTTTTTAAGTGATTGGTTCCCGTTAACAAAAGCAAATATTTTATTTATTCGAACATATAGCTTAATGCCAAATACACAGCAATGTATACACAATACAAAACAATTCTACAATCAAAAAGCTAATATCAGCTAAAAATAACATTGCAGCATTGACTAAATGTTATTTCACATTTACACCAAAAATATGGAGTAGAATAGCCTAATCTTTGATACCAGTAGGTGCCAATTAATGGCTATGTTCACACATAATATTTCCTTCAGTTTTTTTTCAAAACCAGGAGTGGACTGAAAACACAAACTGTGCAAATCTTCCCATTATAATTTTGTCCTGTCAGTTTCACTCCTAATTTTGGTTGAAAAAAGACTGACAGAATTACTATGTGTGAACGTAGCCAATCACTGCAAAACTGATTCTTAGTGCTATACGATCCTACATTATGTAAATAAGTGTGGTATATCTGTTCTGCACATGGTAACGCAATGCTACTCTATGGTTCATCCATTCACACAGAACTTACAAGTTGCACTTTGTCACGCTAATGTTTCTTTGTATCACTACGTTTCTTTGAATACAGCTATTTCTCTATATTTAGCATATGTTCTCTAATATTATTTATTATTTAAGTAGATAGTTTGCACTTAACATCACTTTACCTTCAGTATAAAATGCTGACCAGTCTACAACACATTGTTTTATAAACCACATAGTAGACACTTCTATAGTTGTGTATGTTAATAAAAAAAATTGCAGTTAATGCCAGGCTATACATGTATTAGAGCACATACTGACACACACCTACATAAACTGAGACATGCCTATATGGATGCAAACAGAAAAAGGTTGCAATATGAATTGCAGGTGCACCAAAATACAATGAAAAGTGGGAATAATTGGCCTTTGCTGCTGCTCATTGGGAGTGCTGTCATACCAGGCCAAGGTCACTTCACGCACCAGGCCCTTTCCACCCTCCAGTCCATTAACCCCAGGGCTGCCATTTGAGTGAGCAATAAGATACACAGCAAACCAGACCTAGTTTTGGTTTTGTAGAAGTTACCGAACTTCAAAACATTTGAACTGGAAAACACCCACAATTACTCAGCACCCCAGGGAATAACGGCACTAATTCTATATTGTAAATGTGATATAACATGAACAAAAAGCCTTCAATTAGCTGTATAGCCTAGAAGAAAGACATAGAAAACAAATCGTGAACTTAACCAAACCTTCCAGACCACCCTTTGAAAATAAGCAGAGATGCTGGCACATGTCTCGAATCACACACGTAACACAAAAATATATATCTTAATGCATATGTGTATATCTAGATCTATCTATCTATCTATCTATCTATCTATCTATCTATCTATCTATCTATCTATATATATACACACATACAGATATAAAATTATATATCTATATATAAAATAAAAATACACGTCTCAGAAAAGAGCGGGCGAGAGGGTGTGGGGCGAGGGGCGGACCAGACATGTGACTAGCTTTTTTTTTTAATCAGCAAAAAACGGCCTGCAACACATTCCTGAGAAAGAAAAAGTTCTTAAAAACATACACCCAAAACTTTATCTGAATTGATATTTTCTATATTTAAAAACAACTATATGTAGAAATGTGACCTCTTCGAGGACATAAACACTTCCCTTTGAAGTTTCTGGCTTGTTCATTTTTTTATATTCAGGAAACCTCAAAGTCACAACTACCATCATCCTAACACACAGGCATGGAGGCTATCATTTTCTGTGCTGTTTCATCTGGATGCAAACATTTACAATCTCCACTGCCATGCAATAAACATGTTATAAAGATGCAAACGTAGCTGCGTATGACAAGGCTCTAGAATGCAGTGGGAAGTGGCATGTAGGGTGGGAGAAGAGTAATTCAAGCTGCAAAACAGAATAACTAGATAGAAGTCACTTTACCTGTGTCAGGCATAAAGGTGATGCATACATGACTGTATAGGGTATCCTCTTATACTCCACTGTTACATACACAAAGTTACTGAGTCACAGGCAGCAGCTGTCCGCTCGCTTTTGCTTCTGCAATCCCACATCCAACTTTCTGTATCCCCCCCAAAAATAAAAATATTCCTGCAAAATACACATTAAAAAAGAAAAGCAATAAAGCTTCCTTTGGAAATTCCAGATTTGGATAGTGGCAGGGGGTTTTGCTTTAAAAATCCTGGGACCCTCCTTTCGCACACTACCCAATTTAGGCTTCCTCACATAGAGGTAGAAGGCAACTTTGTGAATTGTGTTCCATTAGGAAAATGAGCAGAGGAACGGTAGAATAAAAAAGACAGAAAAGAGAAAGAGAGAGAGGGAAGGAGGGGGGAGGAGGAGAGGAATGGGTGACGTCCTACATCAGGCCCATCCTACACTACTTAAAAAAAAAACCTGATATAAAATGACATCCCTTTAAAGATGTAGTATCCGTACACAAAGAATGAGGACACAGATGGGTGAAAGACCGTGCAGCTCCCTGTGCACTTCAGCACCTTATTATTCTAGCACCTGACTGGTTAACCAATGATGTATGACTGAAAGTGCTACAGCCACCAAAGAGAGATTGGTGAGATGTTACCACTTAGTTATAGAATGATCTTTGAGGATTGTGTTTTTCTTGGACTGCAGTATTGAAAGGGTTACTTGGGAAACTCTTCTAGCTCTAGATAGCTGGCTGCAGTGTATGGTGTTCTGTGTAGACGTATGGATTACAGAAATCACAGAAATCACCATGCTGCTATGGCATTCAGTAGTTACTATGCTTTTACACTTGCTGTATAAAAGGCGATTTGGGCTATTTTTTACTCAAATGCTGTATTGCTGTCTCTTTACCACTATAAATAAAGCTTTCTCAAAGTCATTCTTCAACTTAGTAAGACTTTGCTGGGTTTAGGCTCTCTGTACCTTTGTTTTATATGGTATTTTTCTGGTAAATAAAGCAACAAAAAAAAGTGAGCTGTGATATTCTGTAGCATATGTTCATACCATAGTAAGCTAAATATTTGCATATAACTCTATAGAAGACACTGCCCAGAGGTGATCTTAACACATTGTACTGGACAAGTAAGACATATTACCTTTGGGTCTGTGCTAAAAGACGTCCACCTTGCCAGCCAGATGTTCACTCTATGTCACTCGTCTTATAGTATAGGATTTTATACAATATAGGATTATTCCTATTTTATAGTACAGGGTTCTATAGAAAACATACGTCTGTCTCAGTATATTATATATAGTACGCACTTCTGTCTCAGCATAGTTTTATATATAGGGTGCAGTTCTGTCTCATAGTATAGGATTACATATAGGATGTTTTTATGTCTCATAAATATATCTCATGGTATAGGATTATATATAGGGTGTACAAATGTCTCAGTATAGGATTATATATAGGGTGTTCAACTGTCTCAGTATAGGATTATATATAGGGTGTTCAACTGTCTCATAGTATAGGATTGTATATAGGATGTTCTTGTGTCTCATAAATATATCTCATGGTATAGGATTACATATAGGGTGTACAAATGTCTCATAGTATAGGATTATATATAGGGTGTTCAGCACAGTGGCTCAGTGGTTAGCACTGTAGCCTGGCAGCGCTGAAGTCCTGAGTTCAAATCACACCAAGGGCAACATCTGCAAAGAGTTTGTATGTTCTCTCTGTCTTTGCTCGGGTTTTCTCCCACATATATATACTTTAGTCTCATGGTATAGGATGTTCTTATGTCTTGTGGCAATTGATTATATATATAAGATATACTTCTGTCTCATATTATCGGATATATATATAAAAATTTATTTCATATTATAGGATTATATACAAGATGTGTCTTATGGTATAGGATTATCTATAGGATATGTCTCATAGTGATTATATGTATAGGGTGCACTTCTGTCTCATGGTATAGGATTATCTTTAGGATGTGTCTCATGGTATAGGATTATATATAGGGTGTACTTCTGTCTCATGGTATAGGATTATATATATAAGATATACTTCTGTCTCATGGTATAGGAATGATATATAGGATGTACTTCTGTCTCATGGTATAGGATTATATATAGGGTGTACTTCTATCTCATGGTATAGTATTATATATATAGAGTGTACTTCTGTCTCATGGTATAGGATTATATATAGGATGTAATTCTGTCTCATAGTATAGGATTATATATATAAGATATACTTCTGTCTCATGGTATAGGATTATATATATAGAGTGTACTTCTGTCTCATGGTATAGGATTATATATAGGATGTACTTCTGTCTCATGGTATAGGATTATATATAGGATGTACTTCTGTCTCATGGTATAGGATTATATATAGGGTGTACTTCTGTCTCATGGTATAGGATTATATATATATAAAATATACTTGTCTTATGGTATAGGATTATAAATAGGGTGTTCTTCTGTCTCATGGTATAGGATTATATATAGGGTGTACTTCTGTCTCATGGTATAGGATTATATATATATATAAGATATACTTCTGTCTCATGGTATAGGATTATATATAGGGTTTACTTCTGTCTCATGGTATAGGATTATATATAGGATGCACTTGTCTCATGGTATAGGATTATATATATAAGATATACTTCTGTCTCATGGTATAGGATTATATATAGAGAGTGTACTTCTGTCTCATGGTATAGGATTATATATAGGGTGTACTTCTGTCTCATGGTATAGGATTATATATAGGGTGTATCTCATGGTATAGGATTATATATAGGATGTACTTGTTTTATGGTATAGGATTATATATTGGGTGTATCTCATGGTTTGGGTTTATATATAGGATGTACTTCTGTTTTATGGTATAGGATTATATATTGGGTGTATGTCATGGTATAGGATTCTATATAGGGTGTATCTCATGGTATAGGATTATATATAGGGTGTATCTCATGGTATAGGATTATATATAGGGTGTATCTCATGGTATAGGATTATATATTGGGTGTATCTGATGGTATAGGATTATATATAGGGTGTATCTCATGGTATAGGATTCTATATAGGGTGTATCTCATGGTATAGGATTCTATATAGGATGTACTTCATGTCTCATGCGTTCTGTGTGTATTGCTCCGGTTAGAAGTGTCCCGTTACCGTAGGAGGCCATTGCCAGACAACCTAGTAGTACACAGCCGTACAGAAAGTTCTCGGCCGCCCATGGCACCAGCTGGTGATGCTAGCGCTGAGCGACCTCCATCGGGCACTGCAGCAGGAGGCAATGCGGGCACCAGCTCCGCCGGGCTGCCCCTCCTGTACCCATTTGCTGCCCTACAAACATGGGGAGGGACGCGCCATATAGTGCGCCTCCTATCTCCACATCATGGCTGGTGTCCCGGGATGGAGCTGGCGGGCCGGGCACTGCCCCTTTAATACGGCTCTGGCCGGGACACCTGTCTAGAGAGGAGAAGCTCTCCCCGGCTTCACTTCCAAGTTGATCCCGATGTTTGCGCCGGGTCCTCCCCTTCCTACGCGGCCATTTTTAACCAGCTCCAGCCTCTAGTCTGTTACAGCAGAATCTCCCCACCCCCTTGTCCTAAATTCCCCTCCTCCGGTGTAAAGCAGACCTAGAAAGGGGAAGGGATGGGGTGTGGGTGCCCCCCAGTAATGCTGCAAGGACAGCAATGCCTCTGCCAGCCTATGGTGCCCTAAAGTATGTGCCCACCAAGAAGCCCGCTAGCCGGGCACTCTGTGCTTTCTCCAGTGGATGCCCAGCACCCCACCCTCGGTGCGCTGGCACTGTCACCTACCATGATCCAGTCCCCTCACTCGCTGTGCCCGCTACAATTAGGCATTCACAATTAGGCTGACGGTGCCAGGGGCTCTTCCCGGATCCATGCTCGTCGGGTACACGAGATGGCAGGCGATGAGATGCCCATCGGGGTCCCTTTGTGTCCTGTCTCAGTGGCCACTGCGGGTCCCGGTGCCCCCGTCTCCTGTAAGTGGTGCTGTGAATGAAATGCTGAGTAACATAGTGTGAGCTCCTGTACTGCCCTCCCCGCCGCTCCAGCTGGGGAATTACTGGGCCGGAGGGAGGGGAGAGGGAGTTGGGGATAAAGGAGCACCCTAAAATAACGCAGCACTGTGAACGGAGCCTACTCAGAATGCCATCTCCTTTTCCAGGGGACGTCCCCCCGCTTCCTCAGTGCCCCTGCAGCCCCACAGAGGCTTCATGTCTGCACACTGTGTCGGGCAGACTCACTACAAGCCCGCATATGATCTGTGATAATGGCTCACACTGCCTGCCCACATGTGCACTCATCATGGACTCATTTCAGTACTGGCACAAACTCTAGGTTCCCATTGCCTGTCATGTGCGCCTCCCTCAGTCTCTCCGTATTTACCCTCATCCTCTGGTCCCCCCCCCCCCTCCAGTCTCCACTCTCCGCACCCCCTCCACCCCGGGCACCATCACCGCCTCCTCATCTACATGTCCCCTCCCCTCCATACACTGGCCGTACCCATCTGGCCTGTGCCCCCTGGCATCTGCAGGGGTAAGGGAGGAGCTCCTCTCCCTCCTCCCGCCCTCAGACTGCACGGGCTCTTGGTTAACTACTTCATTACTGGGCTAGCACTATGTCTGAGAGTTCTGACTGCAGCCAAGTGTTTCCATGGATGATAGCTGACAATCCGCGGCTCTTACACTATCCCAGGTTTTACCACAAGAGTATGAAGAGAGGCACCTGCAAAGAGGACGGAGGTCCCTCAGGGCCACCAGGAGACCTGAACATGGAGCTAAGCTCATCTAGAAGCAGTGCACACGGCATACACAGTCACCTCGGCTCCTGAAAGGATTCATCCCTCTTGGAATTTACCTATGTTGTGCCTTTACAACCTGTGTTTAAATGTTTTTAATCTGAATTGTGTGTGATGCATCTGCACAAAATAGTCTAAGTTGGTGATGTGTGTAAAGAAAAAAAATAAAATAAATATATATACACACACACACACACACACACACACACACACACACACACACACACACACACAGTGGTACCTTGGTTTAAGAGCGTTTTGGTTTAAGAGCTCACAGTTTTTCAAAATTGTGACTTGGTTTAAGAGCTCCCTGTACTGGGTGGGAGTGCGAGTGGAGGAGGGGCATGGCCTGCATAGCGGGGTCTACAGCACTGTACTCTGACCCAGGAAGTCTCCCTCACCTTCCAAATCATAGCAGATCCACTTCAGGCTGGGGCTTGCATCAGGTGACAGGACTGTGGGGGTAATCTCTTCATAGTTGTAACCCCTCTCTCTCCATACAGGGAGTGCTGCCATACTGTACCCCTATATACCCTGCTTATTCCTTCATGCTCCCTGCAGTCTCTGTCCGCCCTTGTGTTTCCCATCCTCTCCATTACTTTATAGTAACTTATAATATCACAGATTCTGCTGTTTCTGAATGTTTGTTTCATCTGTTCTACATAATAATAAATCATAATTTTTTGGGGTGTGGAACCAATTGTCTGCATTTCAATAATTTCTTATGGGAAAATTTACTTTGGTTTAAGAGTGGATTTGGATTACAAGCATAGTCCCGGAACGAATAATGCTTGTAATCCAAGGCACCACTGTATTTATATATACAGTATAAATATATATATATATATATATATATATTTTTTTTTTTTTTTTTTAATTTAAAAAAAAATGGAAATTGGCATGTGCATATGTGTTCACCCCTTGGGTATAAAGCTCCTAAAAAGTTTTCTTTAGGGTGCCTTCACAAATACCGGATCCGCAACAGTTGTGCTGATTGGTTCCCGTTAAGGACACAGCTCAAAATGGCCTTATGGACCAAACCAAATTTTATGAATATGTCACTTGTCACTTCAGTCACAATGTGGGGATGCTTTTACATAGCCTACTCATTCTGAAATTTTTTGTGGAACATTCTACTATAGTTGCCAATATTTGATTTTTTTCCCCCAAGAACACTTTAGTGTTGGCAACAAGGGGTGTGGCTTATAGTAGGTGTGGTCTCGGTGGGTGTGGTTTATGGGGTGTGGCTTGTCACCAGTGTTTTGGTTTCTTTTCCCAGAATTTTCCAGTTAGAACTAGTGAGAACAACACAAAAGGATGAGGGGTGTAGTAGCAGTACAGGAACAGATGAGGGGCAGGGGTGTAGCTAGGAGTCATGGGGCCCCACAAAATCTTGAAAACTTGGTAGCTGAGGGTGACTGGAGCAGACTGAGGGTGACTGGAGCAGACTGAGGGTGACTGGAGCAGACTGGGGGAAACTGAGGCAGACTGGGGGTGACTGGAGCAGACTGAGGGTGACTGAAGCAGACTGAGGGAAACTGGGGCAGACTGGGGGTGACTGGAGCAGACTGAGGGAAACTGGGGGTGACTGGAGCAGACTGGGGGTGACTGAAGCAGACTGAGGGTGACTGGAGCAGACTAAGGGTGACCGGAGCACACTGGGGGAGACTGGGAGTAAATGGAGCAGACTGGGGGTGACTGGAGCAGACTGGGTGTGACTGGAAGTACATGAAGCAGACTTGAAAACTTGGTAGCTGAGGGTGACTGGAGCAGACTGAGGGTGACTGGAGCAGACTGAGGGTGAATGGAGCAGACTGGGGGAAACTGAGGCAGACTGGGGGTGACTGGAGCAGACTGAGGGTGACTGAAGCAGACTGAGGGAAACTGGGGGTGACTGGAGCAGACTGAGGGAAACTAGGGGTGACTGGAGCAGACTGGGGGTGACTGGGAGTAAATGGAGCAGACTGGGGGTGACTGAAGCAGACTGATGGTGACTGGAGCAGACTGAGGGTGACTGGAGCAGACTGGGGGAGACTGGGAGTAAATGGACAAGACTGGGGGTGACTGGAGCACACTGAGGGTGACTGGAGCAGACTGGGCGTGACTGGAAGTACATGAAACAGACTGGGGGTGACTGGAGCAGACTGAGGATGACTGGAGCACACTGAGGGTGACTGGGGGTGACTGGAGCAGATGAGGGGTCTAGTAGCAATACAGGAACAGATGAGGGGCAGGGATTTAGCTACGAGTCATGGGGCCTCAAAAAACCTTGAAAACTTGGTAGCTGAGGGTGACTGGAGCAGACTGAGGGTGACTGGAGCAGACTGAGGGTGAATGGAGCAGACTGGGGGAAACTGAGGCAGACTGGGGGTGACTGGAGCAGACTGAGGGTGACTGGGGGTGACTGGAGCAGATGAGGGGTCTAGTAGCAGTACAGAAACAGATGAGGGGCAGGGGTGTAGCTAGAAGTCATGGGGCCCCACAAAAGCTTGAAAACTTGGTAGCTGAGGGTGACTGGAGCAGACTGAGGGTGACTGGAGCAGACTGAGGGTGACTGGAGCAGACTGGGGGAAACTGAGGCAGACTGGGGGTGACTGGAGCAGACTGAGGGTGACTGAAGCAGACTGAGGGAAACGGGCAGACTGGGGGAGACTGGGAGTAAATGGACAAGACTGGGGGTGACTGGAGCACACTGAGGGTGACTGGAGCAGACTGGGCGTGACTGGAAGTACATGAAGCAGACTGGGGGTGACTGGAGCAGACTGAGGATGACTGGAGCACACTGAGGGTGACTGGGGGTGACTGGAGCAGATGAGGGGTCTAGTAGCAATACAGGAACAGATGAGGGGCAGGGGTTTAGCTAGGAGTCATGGGGCCCCACAAAACCTTGAAAACTTGGTAGCTGAGGGTGACTGGAGCAGACTGAGGGTGACTGGAGCAGACTGAGGGTGAATGGAGCAGACTGGGGGAAACTGAGGCACACTGGGGGTGACTGGAGCAGACTGAGGGTGACTGAAGCAGACTGGGGGTGACAGGAGCAAACTGAGGGAGACTGGGGGTGAATGGAGCAGACTGGGGATGACTGGGAGTAAATGGAGCAGACTGGGGGTGACTGAAGCAGTCTGAGGGTGACTGGAGCAGACTGGGGGAGACTGGGAGTAAATGGACCAGACTGGGGGTGACTGGAGCAACCTGAGGGTAACTGGAGCAGACTAGGCGTGACTGGAAGTACATGAAGCAAACTGGGGGTGACTGGAGCAGACTGGGGGTGACTGGAGCAGACTGAGGATGGCTGGAGCACACTGAGGGTGACTGGGGGTGACTGGAGCAGACTGAGGGTTACTGGGGCAGACTTGGGGTTACTGGGGCAGACTTGGGGTTACTGGAGCAGACTGAGGGTGAATGGAGCAGACTGGGGGTGACTGAAGCAGACTGGGGGTGACTGGAGCACACTGAGGGTGACTGGAGCAGACTGGGGGTGACTGCAGCAGACTGGGGGAGACTGGAAGTACATGAAGCAGACTGGGGGAGACGGAGTAAATGGAGCAGACTGGGGGTGACTGGAGCACACTGAGGGTGACTGGAGCAGACTGAGGGTGAATGGAGCGGACTGGGGGGAACTGGGGCAGACTGGGGGTGACGAGCTGACTGAGGGTAACTGGAGCAGACTGGGCTGTCTGGAGCAGACTGGGGGTGTCTGGAGCAAACTGGGGTGACTGAAACAGATTAAGGGAAACTGGGGCAGACTGGGGGTGACTGGAGCAGACTGAGGGAAACTGGGGGTGACTAGAGCAGACTGGGGGTGACTGGGAATAAATGGACTGAGGGTGACTGGAGCAGGCTGAGGGTAGCTGGAGCACACTGGGGGAGACTGGAGCACACTGAGGGTGACTGGAGCAGACTGGGGGAGACTGGAAGTAAATGAAGCAGACTGAGGGTGACTGGGGTGCCTGGAGCAGACTGGGGGTGACTGGAGCAGACTGGGGTGACTGAAGTAGACTGAGGGTGACTGAAGCAGACTGAGGGAAACTGTGGGTGACTGGAGCAGACTGAGGGAAACTGGGGATGCGTAGAGCAGACTGGGGGTGACTGGGAGTAAATGGAGCAGACTGGGGGTGACTGAAGCAGACTGAGGGTAAATGGAGCATGCTGGGGGAGACTGGAGCACACTGGGTGAGACTGGAAGTAAATGAAGCAGACTGGAGCAGACTGAGGGTGACTGGAGCAGACTCAGAGTAACTGTGGATGACTGGAGCACACTGAGGGTGACTGGAGCAGACTGAGGTCGACTGGGGCAGACTGAGAGTGACTGGAGCAGACTGAGGGTGACTAGAGCAGACTGGGGGTGACTGAGGGTGACTGGAGCAGACTAGGGGAAACTTGGGGGGACTGGGAGAAACTGGGGTGGCTGGGGCAGACTGGGGGTAGCTGGTGGAGATTGGGGCAGAAATGGGGGTGACTGGAGCAGACTGGGGTTGGCTGGGGTAGACTGGGGATAGCTGCATACTCCCCACATCATTGTCGCCCCCTGCCCCCGCCCCCGCCAAAAGTCCCAACGGGAGCTGAGAGGGCACATTAAGAGGGACACTGACAGGCCCCTTCTCCCTGCAGCCCCCGCCCCCGGACACTGAAGTGCTGCGCCGCCGCTGCTCCGGTGATGTAAACACAGAGACTTCCGGTCCAGGCTTCCTGCATCGGAAGTTCCCTGTCTCAGCATCGCAGCGCACTCACTCCTCTCCTGCTTGGCTCAGATGTGACGTCATGTCCAGAGCCAAGGAGAGAGTGCGGACGCTGCGGGGCTGGAACAGGGGACTTCTGATGACAGGAAGCCTGCACCAGAAGTCTCTGTACTTCGGAATAGAAGCTCCAGGGGGAGAGACTGCGGGGGAGCCTTGTGATAGGTAAGTTTGCTTTGTGTGTTTTGTTTTTTTTTCACATCGAATCTACTACACAGGGGGAGGGGTATACTATGTGGGGACATACAATGTGGGGGCTACAAAGAGGGACTATACTACGTGGGACTATACAATATGGGGCTACAAAGGGGGACAATGCTGGGGACATTATAAATATATGGGGGCAATGCAGAGGGACTTTATTACTACATTTGGGGCAATGCAGGGGGACATTATAAGTCTATGGGGGACAGCGCAGGTGACATTATTATACGTATATGGGGGACAGTGCAGGGGACATTATTACTATATGGGGACAGTGCAGGGGGGGGATTATTATTACTATATGGGGGACAGTGCAGGGGGGATTATTATTACTCTATGGGGGACAATGCAGGAGGCATATTATTACTACATGGGGGACAATGCAGGGGACATTATAAATATATGGGGGCAATGCAGGGGGATTTTATTACTACATGTGGGGCAATTCAGGGGGACATTATAAGTATATGGGGCAATGAAGGGGGAATTTATTAGTATATGAGGACATAGCAGGGTACATTATTACTATAAGGAGGTACAGTAGGAGACATTATTACTATAAGGAGGTACAGCAGGAGACATTATTACTATAAGGAGGTACAGCAGGGGGCATTGTTACTATATAGAGGTACAGCAGGGGGCATTATTACTATATGGAGGTACAGCAGGGGATCCTACATACAGGGGGCAATCCACACACCTACTGACTTTTGCGCACCAAACAGCGCAATTATTACAGTTTGGGACCCTATAAGCGGGAAAAGTGAAGGAAGATGCTGGATATGTGCGGAGCCTAACATGTTTGTCTGGCAGGTTCTGAAGAGATGAATTGTAGCTGCAAGAAGTCGTCATGGTGGTCCGGGCCAGATGGAGAGGAAAGGGGAAAGTGACGCCTCAGATCAAAGAAGACGTCACCTGTGAGTCACTGAATGATGTTCTTCTATTCAGTAGAGCATTATCTGGTAGGCGTGCAACACTGCTCTGTGCCGTAATACTTACACTGCTTCTTCCTAGTAACCCGAATTATGATAACGGCCCCCCTTACTTCCCCAGGAAGGGGGGGGGGGGCTTTTATCAACATTTTATCAACATTCGCCCTGTTTCCAAGATGCCCTAGAAACTGTCCTGCTTGGGGCTGACTGGGGGTAGCTGGGGCAGACTTGGGGGTGACTGGGAGAGACTGGGGGTAGCTGGAGAAGACTGGAGCTTTATTACCTTCAGCATTATCCCCCTCATGTAGGCAGCCCACCTCCAGTGGGAGGAAACACCCGCCCCTCTATGATGCAGCTCCATTAGAATCAATGGAGCCGTATCATAGAGAGGCAGGGGTTTCCTCACACTGGGGGAGTTTCAGTCCGCTTCCAGTGCTTCAGCCTTAGCCTGATGGTACATTCACTTTAAGTGTGTGCAAGTAAGGGTGCCTTTACACAGAGAGCTTTATCTGACA
The DNA here is from genome assembly GCF_027789765.1 of Dendropsophus ebraccatus. NCBI lineage: Eukaryota > Metazoa > Chordata > Amphibia > Anura > Hylidae > Dendropsophus > Dendropsophus ebraccatus. The sequence goes on along the minus strand of NC_091456.1, from coordinate 115,349,593 downwards.
GATTTTTGAAGCCAAAGCCAGGAGCAGACTTTAAACAGAACAGGTCATAAAGGAAGGACTGAGATTTCTGCTCTTTTGAAATCCATTCCTGGCTTTGGCTTCAAAAATCTGTCAGATAAATCTCTGTGTGAAGGTACCCTTAGTAATATGTGTCAGTCAGTAATGTGATTGTAATGTCATTATGTGTCAGGAATGTGTGTGTCAGTAATGACTGTGTCAGTAATGCTGCGTTTACACAAAAAGATTTATCTGACAGATCTTTGAAGCCAAAGCCAGAAATGGACTGTAAACAGAGAACAGGTCATAAAGGAAAGACGGAGATCTAGCCTCTTTTCAAATCCATTCATGGCTTTGGCTTCAAAAATCTGTCAGATAAATCTCTCTGTGTAAATGCACCATTAGTCTGTGTGCCACTAATGTGTGTTTGTCTATGTTAGTGGTGTCCAGGCCCGGATTGGTAATCTGTCTCACCGGGCAAATGCCTGGTGGGCTGACCAGATTGCCAATCAGTGGGCTGCAGCCACCTGTGCCACTGAACATTTTCACTGGCCGGCCCTCTGCAGTGGCGATCGGCCGCTGCGCTATTCACTCAGCCTCTGTGAGGCTGATCCCCCGCAGCCACCATATACACGGCAGACGTGCCGCGCGCAGGCACGTCTGCTGGAACCTACATCCGCCCCCCGGCGGATGACGTCACTTCTGTGACGCTCCTTGATGACCCGGGAGGAGAAGAGAGGTGCCGCCACCACGCTGCAGCAGGGAGCTGTAGACCAAAGATCCGGGCAGTGGAGGAAGCTGCTGGGGAGCTTGAAAGGTGAAAGGTGAGAATGTTTTTTTTTTTTTTTTCTTTTACATGGGGCCACACAGCAGGGTTCTATATGGGAGGGGGATGTACAGCAGGGGATGGGGCTCTTCTATATGGCGGAATGCAGACAGCAAGGGGGATTCTATAAGGGGGCATGTACGGGGGGTTCTATATGGGGGATGCATAAAGCAGGGGGGATTCTATATGGGGGATGCATACAGCAGGGGGGTTCTATATGGGGGATGCACACAGCAGGGGGGATTCTATATGGGGGATGCACACAGCAGGGGGGGTTCTATATGGGGGATGCACACAGCAGGGGGGGTTCTATATGGGGGATGCATACAGCAGGGGGGATTCTATATGGGGGATGCACACAGCAGGAAGGGTTCTATATGGGGGATGCATACAGCCAGGGGGTTCTATATGGTGGATGCACACAGCAGGGGGGATTCTATATGGTGGATGCACACAGCAGGGGGGGATTCTATATGGGGGATGCACACAGCAGGGGGGAATTCTATATGGTGGATGCACACAACAGGGGGGCTATTCTATATGGGGGATACACACAACAGGGAGGCTATTCTACATGGGGATGCACACAGCAAGGGGGCTATTCTACATGGGGGATGTACACAGCAGGGGGCTATTCTACGTGGGGAGGATACACACAGCGAGGGGGGGGGCTATTCTACGTGGGGATACACACAGTGGGGGGGGGGCTATTCTACGTGGGGATACACACAGCTGGGGGGGGGCTATTATTTATGGGGTACAAAGGGGGCCTAATACTATACAGCTGGGCACAGGGGCCAGACTACTACTAGTGGGTGCACTGATACTGTGTGAAAAAATACACATGGGGAGTTTGTATGTTAGATGAGGATGATGCTGGGGCAGGTAGCCTAATATGTTTGTGTGGCAGATCCTGTGGAGACATTGCCAGAGAAGCCTTCATAATGGCCGGAGTCAGATGGAGAAGAAAAGAGGACGTCCCTTGTAATTCATGCAGAGAAGTCGCTTCTGTGAGTCACTGGATATAACTGTACTATAATCACTTATAAGGTCTGCAGAATCTTTATACAGCTAGGATCTACCTCTGTATCATGGGTGTCAAAATCTGCAAAATCTGGCCCTCCAGCTGTTGCAAAACTACAATTCCTGTCATGCTTTGGCTGTCCAGACATGATGGGAATTGTAGTTTTCTAACAGCTGTAGGGCATCTGTGTTTGGCATCTGTGTTCTATGGTCACTGCTAAGGGAGAATATTGGTCTTTAGATAGATAGATAGATAGATAGATAGATAGATAGATAGATAGATATAAAATATAGCAACTTTCATCTAAAAACAGCACCAACCCCTGTCCTCCGGTTGTGTGTGATATTACACCTCAGCTTCATTCACTTCAATGGAACTGAGCTGCAAAACCCACACCCAAACTGAAGAGGAGCGGGGCACTGTTTCTGGAAGAAAGTGTCCATGTTTTTTCTCATGTGAATCTGTGAGGTCCATACCAGGTACACTGCTGTAGATCTCAGCAGACAGGTGTGAGGCTACGTTCACACAGAGCAAAAGGGGCGTATTACGCGAGGAAATATTTCCGCCTGAAATCAACTGACGCTGAATTCCGAGCAGAATATAAGCAGAATGTAAGCAGAATCCCTGCGTATTCCGCTAGGAAAGTGTTCAGCTCGTAATCAGCTCTTGACAAATTCAGCGCGGAATACTCAAGGAATCCGCGCTGAATCCGCATGCATTCAGCGCTGAAATTCAGCGAGTATTTGGCGAGTAAACTAGACTATACCAGAATATATACTAGAATCCTCCTCCCCCCCTTTTTTCCCCATTTCCGCACTGATTCAGCGCATAATTTCCGCTTGTATTCCGCTTGTATTCCGCGCTGAAACTGAAAATCAGAGCCCCATTGGTTTGTAAAGGCTTCATGTTCATTCTTCTGGCGGAAAGCGGATTAGTTCAGTGCGGAAATTCCACCGTGTGAACTGCAGAGCAGAATTTCCATTCAACACAATGGAAATTAGCTCTGCACCTATTTTAACGGCTGAGGGTGATAGGAGTGACAGGACCTTAAGTCCAGGGCAGGGGCGTAGCTAGGGGTTCAGCCTAGGGGGGGCGAGTGAGTCTGAGTGGGCCTCCAACCAACCTTACCCATAGGGAACCTCAGCAGGTGACAAGGCTTTCTGAATAAAGGGTATATTCTTTTACATTACTTATAGTGAATAAGGATAAAGAGCAGTGTAAAAGGCTTCTCAAATTTCACATATAGAACCACAAAACAATTAAAGGGCTTATCAAAGATTAGGAAAATATAGCTGCCTTCTTTCAGAAACAGTACTTTTGTCCTCAGTTTGGGTGTGGTATTGCCACTCAGTTCCACTGAAGTGAATGAAGCCAAGTTGTAATACCACACACAACCTAAGAGCAGGGGTAGCAATGATTTTGGAAGAAAGCAACTGTGCTTTTTTTATTTTTATTTATTCTGGAGAACCCTTTTAACCAGATTATCTTTGCCTATAAATAATAGCGGTAGAAGTAATGAGCTTTTAGACATTAAAAGGGGTCAACTGGTTGTAATCATCCATGTATGTACAATTCAAGATATGTGATGAGCTATCTATCTATCTATCTATCTATCTATCTATCTATCTATCTATCTATCTATCTAGCATTGACTGATCTAGAACTAAGCGAACTACAGTGATGATTTAACGTACAGTAAGTTGTGGTTCACACATATTTAAACCCTGATGGTTGGATGAAATGGATGCATAGGTTACATCCATTTTCTCCAGCCACTGGGATTCAAATATAGAGTGTTTGGGTTCATGTGAACCTGACCTTACTGTAAGTTTGCTCACCTTTAGCAGTGACCAAATAAAGGTAGAGATCCAGCTATACAAAGGATCTACAAACCTTATAAGTGATTATAGTGCAGTTACATCCAGTAACTCACCGCGGGTGTCTTCTCTACATAAATCATAAGTGATGTTTTTGGTGTCCGAAGCTGTCTGTTTTCCCTTTTCTTCTTTCCTTTCCATCTGGCTCAGCCCATCATGCAGATTTCTTCAGCCATGACTTCTGTCTCCACAGGATCTGCCAGACAAACATGTTAGGCTCCTTGCTCTACAATCATCTTAAACTTATTCGTCATCATAACCTTATATTCCCCATGTGTACTGCTTCACACAGTAATAGTGTCCCCTCTGTGCCCCCATATGAGCAGTAAGGACCCAATATGTGCCACCAAATAGTAGAAAAAGTAGTGTGCCAATATAGAATTAGACCCACTCTATGCTGGGTCACCATGTAGTATTAGGCCACTCTTCCATGCTCCCCTATAGTAGGCTCCCCTGTGCAGAAGTCCCGTTTACTATAGGTCCCACTGTGCAGCAGTGCCTGAGCAGCCTGCAAATACTATAGCCCCCCAAGCAGCCCTGCATAATATAGATTTCCTGTGCAGTCCCCCATAGTGTAGCGCCACATATTTTAGGCCCCCCTCTGTGTAGCTCCCAAATAGAATAGCAGCCCCTACATATTAAAAGACCCCCTCTGTAGCTCAACTTAATATAGCCCCACATAGTATAGCCTGCCCTCTGTAGTCCACATAATATAGGCCCCCTGTATAGCCCCAGTGTAGTCCACACAGAAAATGGCCCTGTGCAGCCCCCACATAGTATTGTCCCCCTTTGCCCCACTCCCTCTGTAACCCCAACATAGTTTAGGCCCCATGTGTAGCTCGCACTGTGAAGAAAAAAAAAAGTATACTCACCTCTGGTGGATCCAGCAGCGTCTCTCTGTTCCCCTCTGGTCGCTGCTTCTCTCTGGTCCATCAGCTGCTCTTACACGTTCCGGGACAGGGCTTGTAAGAGACAGGCAGCGTGATGCACTCTGCCACGGAGGCTTACAGCTCCACTCCGGCAGCGCCAGTACTTCTCTCCTCTACTGCTCGGATGAGACGGGTAACGGCTCACGACGAACAGGGCTCACAACGAACAGGGCTGCAGCCGAACAAGAGAGGAGAGAAGCACTGGCGCTGCCGGAGTGGAGCTGTAAGCCTCCATGGCAGAGTGCATCACGCTGCCTGTCAGCCGTGCTTTCAAAGAGGCAGAGAGGCCGCAGAAAGCGCCGGCGGCCGCAGGGAAGTGGGGGGCGGAGTCTGTGAGGCCGTGGCGGCCGGGGTCGCGGACTTGGGGAATGTTTCAGGGGGCCCTGGCAGCATGGCAGGCGGCCCTCGGACTGATAATCTGGCCGGCCGGCATTTGCCTGCTGTGCCAGATTATCAGTCCTGTCATGGTCTGAGACCTCAGTGGGCCCCTGCCTGAGTGGGCCCGGGGGCGACCGCCCCCCTTGCCCCCTACTAAATTTCGCTACTGGTCCAGGGTAAACTTTTATAATTGTACTTTTCATTACCAACTGTAGTGTCACAACAGCAGCAGCAGCACCACCCTATACGTCCATCAGTCAGAGCAGGCAGGGGTGGGGGGCAGAAGGTGCTGCTGTGGCTCCGCATCAAGAACACTTCAGCTGGTAATAAAAATAATGATTATAAAAGTTTAGTCCAGTTCCTGACCTGTACGCTGGGATCTACAGCTGTATACCTGGTATGGACCTCACAGGTTCCCTTTAAGGGCACGTTCATACCTAATCTGTTGTAGATTTGATGCTTCTGATTTAATCAGTTAAAATAAATGCGGAAATATGCCGCATCAAATCCACAGCAGATTGTTATATCATTATTTTTAGGTGCTTATGGTGGGGTTCACATGTTTAGAGGAGTAGTGGCAGACACGGCTAAATGAAGCAGAATTTGCTACAGCGCGTATTTTACAGGGCTATCCATGATATGGTATGTGGGCTGCTGCAGCCTAAAGCAATCGAGTGGCGAGCTGGGATCAGCGCTATTATGGCGCAGACCCTGGCTGGGTGGGGACGCGGGGATCACTCCTCCACGACAACCTCGCTGGGGGGAGCGATCCCCCCACTAGACACCAGGGAACAGACTGCAAGAAGTATTCAGATGCAGCTGTCAACTTTGACAGCTGCATCTGAATACTTAATTAGCGGGCACCACGATCGCACTGTGCCCGCTAATAGCCGCGGTCTAGGGCTACAAGCGGCACCCGGGATCGCGGTGGTTCACAGCAGGACAGCCGCGCAGCTCCGCTCTGAACTCCCCTAGGCGGCCCAGGACGTACGGGTACGTCCAGGGTCGTCTAGGGGTTAATCGCCCAGTTCTACTTTCTACCTTCCTGAGGTAAAAAGTGCCACAAAGGTTAAAGAAAGCACCGAGGTGTGTAATAATGATGATACTTGTAGTTCCCCCTGGGGCTTCTTTATTACTTTTGCCTGAGGTGTTGTTGGAGACACCCTTGATGTTAATGAGGTGCAGAGAAAATCAGACAACAGGGAGTTGAGGTACAACAGTGACTTTACTTGAAATTAAAATATGTAACTTTTCCACTAAATATTTTCTAATATGGCCGACATCCAGAGATGTGTCACTGATGTTGAAAATGTGGTTGTCAGGACTGGCAAGCACAGACAGGACAGAGGCAGTGGGCCCTGAATCTGAACCCACCCACTGACCCTACCTAATTGCCTCGGTCGACCCTAAATGGTTGCGGACAACCACGAAGGCGTTCCCTACGCTGCGTAAGTGAAACACAGAACAATGCGGACAGACAAAAGACAATATAGAATAGTAGAACAAGCCAAATCAAACCACACGGGCAACGCAGTACAAAGTTGGTAACACAAGGGATAGTCGAAAGTCAGGCGGAGGTCAGAACACGAGTAGTCAGGCAGAAGGAATTAGGACGGGATTCGCAGGAAAAGGACAGGGGGAGCTGGGATCAGAATAAACTAATAGCCAGCGATTACTAGCTGGCTTTAACTTTACTTTATACTGGATCAGGAGCCCGGACCAGACACTGATTGGTCCGGTCTCCTGATTCCAGCAACAATGCAGCTGCGGCGCTGCAGACCAAGTGGCAGAGCGATTTGCCACTTAGCCTGCAAGAAAGCCACATCAGCTGTGCCGGCCGGCTGACTATCACGTGAGACCGCGGCGTCAGGTCTCCGCGACGTCACTCGGCTCCGGCAGGCGGAGCGCCGGCGCGCTCTCGAGCCGGCCGCCGGAGCCGAACCCGAAGAAGACGCCGCAGGAGCCAGGTCAGGTGAGTTCCTGACAGGAGTCTACTGTATTTAGCAGGGCCTGCTGTTGCACCCGGCACTATAACTATGAATTCTCATAATGAGTGCTTGCAGAATAGAGGAGACGTACCGACATCAGGTGAGTATAAATGTTGTTATTTTATTATGTAGGATGCCTACCAGGGGATATGGGAGGAGGCTAACACACAAAAGGTAAGCACACTAGGGGGTCTATATACTACTGGGGACAGTACACTATTAGGCTATGTTCACACTACGTAAAACTACGGCTGTTGTTGCCCATGGCAACAACGGCCGTAGTTTTTGTGCAGCGGAACACAGCCTATTAAGCAATGGCATCCCGCCGGAGCATACACACATCGTATACGCCCTGGCCGGGATCTGTGCGGCCCCGCAAAGACCTGTCAGTTCACACGGTGAAGCGAGCGGCTCTGGCCGCTTGCTTCACTGTGTGCTATGGTAAGCTCTGATGCGGGCGCACGCTGATGCGCCTGCATCAGAGCTCTGCGCCCGGAAAGATCATACAGCCGGTACTTAACCCCTTCACGTCAGCAATCTGTATATATACTTTCCTATTGCACATGACCCGTGCAGAAGGAATGTACATATACGTTCCTGACTTGAGGGGGCTTTATATACTATATACCGCTGATCGCTTGTGCCATGTGCTCCCGTCACTTTTTATCCCCTGTCACCATGAATGATTGGTGACAGGGGATAAAAAGTGATGTCCCGCCACCCCCCAAGTCGCCCTCCACCTCCCCAGTCACCCCCGTCCCCCAGTCACCCCCCCCCTACCCCTTATACATTACCTGATCCTGGAGCTCCTTCCTCTTCGGCGTCCTGGCTGGTTATGAAGTGTGCATGCGCTCCACAACCAGCCAGCTCTGAAAATTTAAAGTGACAGAGACCAATTTGGTCTCTGTCACTGAACTATGATTACTGTGATAGAAAATATCACAGTAATCATAGTAATACAGTGAAAATGAATGTATAAAGTACAAAAAGTGACAAACACACAAAAAAATAAAACACACACCTTTTATTATAGTAATAAATGCAGTTTACTCCCAAATTACCCCTACCCCCCCCCCCCCCCAGATTACCCGTAACCACCGCAGGTTGCCCGTAACCACCGCACGTTGCCCGTAACCACCCCAGGTTGTCCGTAATCACGACAGATTGCACGTAACCCCCCAAATTACCCGTAACCACCACACGTTGCCCATAACCACCGCACGTTGCCCGTAACCACCGCACATTGCCCGTAATCACCCTAGATTGCCTGTAACCACCAAATTACATGTACCCACCCCAGATTACCTCTAAGGCACTTCAATCTATCCGTAACAATTCTAGATTGTCTGTAACCCCTCCCCCAGGTTGCCCGTAACCACCGCAGGTTGCGCATAACCACCCCAGGTTGTCCGTAATCATGCCAGATTACATGTAACCCCCCAGATTGCACGCAACCACCACAGGTTGCTTCTGACCATCGCACGTCGCCTCTGACCATCGCACGTCGCCTCTGACCACCGCACCTTGCCTCTGACCACCGCACGTCACCTCTGACCACCGCACCTTGCCTCTGACCACCGCACGTCGCCTCTGACACCGCACGTCACCTATGACCACCGCACGTCGCCTATGACCACTGCATGTCGCCTCTGACCACTGCACGTCGCCTCTGACCATTGCACCTTGCCTCTGACCACCGCACTTTGCCACTGACCACCGCACCTTGCATCTGACCACCGCACCTTGCCTCTGACCACTGCACCTTGCCTCTAACCACCCCAAATTACCAGTGACCCCCTCCAGATTGCCCGTAACCACGCCAGATTACAGGTACCCACCTCAGATTACCTATTAGCACTTCAGTTTATCCGTAACCACAGCAGGTTGCCTGTAACCACCCCAAATTGTCTGTAACCACCCCAGATTGTCCGTAACCACCCAGATTGTCCGTAACCACTCCAGATTGTCCGTAACCATCCCAGGTTGTCCGTAACCACCCCACGTTGTCCGTAACCACAGCCGGTTGCCTGTAACCACCCTAGATTGTCTGTAACCACAGCAGGTTGTCCGTATTCAGCCCACGTTGCCCGTAACCACCCCAGGTTGCCTGTAACCACCCCAGGTTGCCTGTAACCACCCCAGATTGTCTATAACCACCCCAGATTGTCTGTAACCACCCCAGATTGTCCGTAACCACCCCAGATTGTCCGTAACCACCCCAGATTGTCTGTAACCACCCCAGATTATCCGTAACCACCCCAGATTGTCCGTAACCACCTCACGTTGCCTCTAACCACAGCAGGTTGCCTGCAACCACACCAGATTGTCTGTACCCCACGTTGCCCATAACCACCCCAGGTTGCCTCTAACCACCCCAGGTTGCCTCTAACCACCCCAGGTTGCCATAACCACAGCAGGTTGCCCTTGACCACCCCATGTTGACCATATCCACCCCAGATTACCCGTAACCACCTCAGACTGCCCGTAACCACCTCTAGATTACCCGGAACCACCCCAGACTGTCCGTAACCACCCCAGACTGTCCGTAACCACCCCACATTACCTGTAATCTAATTTTTTTATTTTATTTTAGTAACTGCACTATTCTAATAACTATTACTAGCTGCGGTTTTGCTCCAGCAAATTGGCGCTCCTTCCCTTCTGAGCCCTGCTGTGTGCCCATACAGTGGTTTATGCCCACATATGGGGTACCGTTGTACTCAGGAGAACCTGCGTTACAGATTTTGGGGTACATTTTTTCTCCTGTTCCTTGTGAAATTTAGAAATTTTAAACTAAACCAACATATTATTGGAAAAATTCAACTTTTTCATTTTTACTGGCCAATTTTGAATACTTTCCTCTAATACCTGTGGGGTCAAAATGCTCATCCTACCCCAAGATGAATTCTTTGAAGGGTGTACTTTGCAAAATGGGGTGACTTATGGGGTTTTTTCTCTTTGCTGACACTACAGGGGCACTGCAAACGCACCTGGAGCTCGGAAACTTCTTCAGCAAAATCTGCAATGGAAAAGCTAATTTGCGCTCCCTTCCTTCTGAGGCCCGCTGTGGGCCCATACAGTGGTTTACGCCCACATTTGGGGTATCGTAGTACTCAAGAGAACCTGTGTTACAAATTTTGGGGTGCATTTTCTCTCATGTTCCTTTTGAAAATGAGAAACTTTAATCTAAACGTATATATTATTGGAAAATTTTAGTTTTTCATTTTTTTACGGCCTAAATGTGAATACTTTCCTCCAGCCCCTGTAGGGTTAAAATGCTCATTATACCACTAGATTAATTCTTTAAGGTGTCTAGTTTCTAAAATGGGGTCACTTATGGGGGTTTCCAGTATACAAACCTCCTAAATCAACTAAAAAAAAAAACTGGTCCCTAAAAATATCAGTTTTGGAAACTTTCACGAAAATGTGATAATTTGCTGATAAATTTCTAAGCCCCGTAACACCCTAAAAAAGTAAAATACGTTTAATGAAATGAAGCCAGAATAAAGAGGACATATCGGTAATGTGACTTAGTAACTAATTTATGTGATACAACTTTCTTTTTTTAGAAGCAGAGAATTTCAAAGTTCATAAAATGCTAATTTTTTAAATTTTTCATGATATTTTGATGTTTTTCACAAAAAAAACACAAAGTAGTGACCAAATTTTGCCACTAATATAAAGTGCCATATGTGAAGAAAAAACAATCTCAGAATCTCTAGCATACGTTAAAGCATCACTGAGCTATAAGAGCATAAAGTGAGACAGGTCAGATTTTGAAAAATGAGCCTGGTCTTTTAGGTGCAAATAGGCTTGGTCTTGAAGGGGTTAAGTACCGGCCGAGAGGATCCAGCCAGAGACCGGCCGTTCCATGAGCCGGCGAGGGTCACGGAACGGCCGGTCTCATACGTAGTGTGAACATAGCCTTAGTCTGTATACTACTGGGGGCAGCACGCTATTGGTCTATATATTTTTGGGGCAGCACAGTATGGGTCTGTATACTACAGGGGGCAGCACACAAGGGGTCTATACTGTCACATCCGCAGCACATACCTCTTGCTGCGGTTGTGCTGTCACCCCTGGTCGCGGCAACAGTCCCGTCTCTGGCGGCGCAGGTTCTGCTGTTGCTGCCCCATCTCCTGCCCTGTGCCGGGCTCCTCCGGCTCCCTGTCAGCTCGACAGGTGCACCCCTGTCTACTAGGGACAGTGCGTGCTGGCTCTGCTTTCATTTAAAGGGCCAGTGTGCCCTTAATTGGCTAATGCTCTTCAGCTCTACTATAAATTGCAGCCCTGCCCTACCACATGTGTTGGAGCCTCTACATGCTTCCCATTAGTGTGTGGCCCAGCTCTCGTGTATCCTGTCCGTATATATCTTGTCTGTGTATCCTGCCCTTATATTCCTGTCCGTGTATCCTGCCCAGCGTTTCCAGCCATTTCTGGTTCCTGCCATCTGACTGCTGTCTCAGCTCCAGCCGAGCCTCCTGCTGAGTTCTAGCCTATCTGCCTACTTGTCTCCAGCTGCACATCGCCACCACCACTAGCAAGACAAGCCAGGGGTAGTGACCTGGGAGTCGCCTGCCACGGCAATAGGACCACACAAGGGGTCTATATACTACCAGGGGCAGAACATGGGTGTCTATATACTACTGAGGGCAGCACACAAAAGGTCTATATATTACCAGGAGCAGCAAACAAGGGGTATATACTATTGAGGGCAGCGCACAAGGGGTCTATACTACTGGTGCAGCACACAGGGGGTCTATAGTATTGGGGCAGCACATGAGGGTTCTATATACTACTGGGGCAGCACACAGGGTATATACTACTGGGACAGCACACAAAGCGTCTATACTACTGGGGGCAGCACACAAGTGGTCTATATACTACTGGGGCAGCACACAAGGGGTTTATATACTACTGGGAGCAGCAAACAAGGGATTTATATACAATCATGGCCAAAAGTTTTGAGAATGACACAAATATTATATTTTCACATGATCTGATGCCCTCTGGTTTTTATGTCTGTTTGTCAGATGTTTTTATCACATACAGAAATATAATTGCAATCATATTATGAGTAACAAAAGCTTATATTGACAGTTAGAATGAGTTAATGCGGCAAGTCAATATTTGCAGTGTTGACCCTTCTTCTTCAGGACCTCTGCAATTCTTCCTGTCATGCTCTCAATCAACTTCTGGACCAAATCCTGACTGATAGCAGTCCATTCTTAAACAATCAATGCTTGCATTTTGTCAGAATTTGTTGTTTTTTGTTCGTCCACCCGTCTCTTGATGATTGACCACAAGTTCTCAATGGGGTTATGATCTGGGGAGTTTCCAGGCCATGGACACAAAATCTCTATGTTTTTTTCCCTGAGCCATTTAGTTATCGCCTTTGCTTTATGGCAAGGTGTTCCATCATGCTGGAAAAGGCATTGTTGATCTTCAAACTGCTCTTGGACTGTTGGGAGAAGTTGCTCTTGGAGGACATTCTGGTACCATTCTTTATTCATGGTTGTGTTTTTAGGCAAGACTGTGAGAGAGCCGATTCCCTTGGCTGAGAAGCAACCCCACACATGAATGGTTTCAGGATGCTTTACAGTTGGCATGAGACAAGACTGATGGTAGCGCTCAACTCGTCTTCTCCAAATAAGCTGTTTCCAGATGTCCCAAACAATCGGAAAGGGGATTCATCAGAGAAAATGACTTTACCCCAGTCCTCAGCAGTCCACTCCCTGTACCTTTTGCAGAATATCAGTCTGTCCCTGATGTTTTTTCTGGAGAGAAGCGGCTTCTTTGCTGCCCACCTTGAGACCAGGCCTTGCTCCAAGAGTCTCCGCCTCACAGTGTGTGCAGATGCACTCACACCTGCCTGCTGCCATTCCTGAGCAAGCTCTGCTCTGCTGGTAGCCTGATCCCGCAGCGGTCCTGGCTCTTGCTGGTCTTTTTTTGGGTGCCCTAGAGCCACTCCCAGTCCAGTCCACTCCCTGTACCTTTTGCAGAATATCAGTCTGTCACTGATATTTTTCTGGAGAAAAGTGGCTTCTTTGCTGCCCTCCTTGAGACTAGAGATAAGCGAACTTTTCAAAAGTTCAGTCTGACTGGACTTTCGGATTTTTTCGGAAGGTTCAGTCTGACCGAATTTCGGATTTCTTCGGATTTCATAGTTTAAAGCATCTATATGATATGGGGGTAGTGTATTTGGTTAAATTTAGGGCTCTACATGTCAGTAACATCATTATCTTTTCGATATCTCAAAGTTAATTTTTTTTTTTACTTCAATATTCACCATTACAGGGTCTATGCAGGAAACTCACCATTACAGGGTCTATGCAGGAAATTCACCATTACATGGTCTATGCAGGAAATTCACCATTACAGGGTCTATGCAGGAAAAAGGTCACAAATGCAGTGAAGGAGCAGCAGTAGTCATTGGAGGCCAGTGGAGGTCCAGCAATAGTCATTTGAGGCCAGTACAGGAGCAGCAGAAGTCAACATGGAGGCCAGGCAGGAGCAGCAGTAGCCAACATGGAGGCCAGACAGGATCAGCAGTAGCCAACATAGAGGCCAGGCAGGAGCAGCAGTAGCTAACATGGAGGCCAGCCAGGATCAGCAGTAGCCAACATGGAGGCCAGGCAGGAGCAACAGTAGTCAACATGGAGGCCAGGCAGGATCAGCAGTAGCCAACATGGAGGCCAGGCAGGAGCAGCAGTAGCAAACATTGAGACCAGGCAGGAGCAGCAGTAGTCAACATGGAGGCCAGGCAGGAGCAGCAGTAGCCAACATGGAGGCCAGGCAGGATCAGCAGTAGCCAACATGGAGGCCAGGCAGGAGCAACAGTAGTCAACATGGAGGCCAGGCAGGATCAGCAGTAGCCAACATGGAGGCCAGGCAGGAGCAATAGTAGTCAACATGGAGGGCAGGCAGGATCAGCAGTAGCCAACATGGAGGCCAGGCAGGAGCAGCAGTAGCCAACATGGAGGCCAGGCAGGAGCAACAGTAGTCAACATGGAGGGCAGGCAGGATCTGCACTAGCCAACATGGAGGCCAGGCAGGAGTAACAGTAGCCAACATGGAGGCCAGGCAGGATCAGCAGTAGCCAACATGGAGGCCAGGCAGGAGCAGCATTAGTCAACATGGAGGCCAGCCAGGAGCAGCAGTAGCCAACATGGAGGCCAGGCAGGAGCAACACTAGTCAACATGGAGGGAAGGCAGGAGCAGCAGTAGCCAACATGGAGGCCAGGCAGGAGCAACACTAGTCAACATGGAGGGAAGGCAGGATCAGCAGTAGCCAACATGGAGGCCAGGCAGGAGCAAAAGTAGTCAACATGGAGGGCAGGCAGGATCAGCAGTAGCCAACATGGAGGCCAGCCAGGATCAGTAGTAGCCAACATGGAGGCCAGGCAGGAGCAGCAGTAGCCAACAAGGAGGTCAGGCAGGAGCAGCAATAGCCAACATGGAGGCCAGGCAGGTTCAGCAGTAGCCAACATGGAGGCCAGGCAGGAGCAGCAGTAGTCAACATGGAGGCCAGGCAGGAGTAGCAGTAGCCAACAAGGAGGTAAGGGCAGGCACAACAGTAGTCAACCTAAATGCCAGTTAAGGCCCAGCAGTAGCCAACACGGAGGCAAGGGCAGGCACAGCAGTAGTCAACCTAGATGCCAGTCAAAGTAGCAAACATTGAGACCAGGCAGGAGCAGCAGTAGCCAACATGGAGGCCAGGCAGGATCAGCAGTAGCCAACATGGAGGCCAGGCAGGAGCAACAGTAGTCAACATGGAGGGCAGGCAGGATCAGCAGTAGCCAACATGGAGGCCAGGCAGGAGCAACAGTAGTCAACATGGAGGGCAGGCAGGATCAGCAGTAGCCAACATGGAGGCCAGGCAGGAGCAGCAGTAGCCAACATGGAGGCCAGGCAGGAGCAACAGTAGTCAACATGGAGGCCAGGCAGGAGTAACAGTAGCCAACATGGAGGCCAGGCAGGATCAGCAGTAGCCAACATGGAGGCCAGGCAGGAGCAGCATTAGTCAACATGGAGGCCAGCCAGGAGCAGCAGTAGCCAACATGGAGGCCAGGCAGGAGCAACACTAGTCAACATGGAGGGAAGGCAGGAGCAGCAGTAGCCAACATGGAGGCCAGGCAGGAGCAAAAGTAGTCAACATAGAGGGCAGGCGGGATCAGCAGTAGCAAACATGGAGGCCAGCCAGGATCAGCAGTAGCCAACATGGAGGCCAGGCAGGAGCAGCAGTAGCCAACAAGGAGGTCAGGCAGGAGCAGCAATAGCCAACATGGAGGCCAGGCAGGTTCAGCAGTAGCCAACATGGAGGCCAGGCAGGAGCAGCAGTAGCCAACATGGAGGCCAGGCAGGAGCAGCAGTAGCCAACAAGGAGGTAAGGGCAGGCACAGCAGTAGTCAACCTAGATGCCAGTTAAGGCCCAGCAGTAGCCAACACGGAGGCAAGGGCAGGCACAGCAGTAGTCAACCTAGATGCCAGTCAAGGCCCAGCAGTAGCCAACAAGGAGGCAAGGGCAGGCACACCAGTAGTCAACCTAGATGCCAGTTAAGGCCCAGCAGTAGCCAACATTGAGGCAAGGGCAGGCACACCAGTAGTCAACCTAGATGCCAGTTAAGGCCCAGCAGTCGGCAACATTGAGGCAAGGGCAGGCACACCAGTAGTCAACCTAGATGCCAGTCAAGGCCCAGCAGTAGCCAACATTGAGGCAAGGGCAGGCACAGCAGTAGTCAACCTAGATGCCAGTTAAGGCCCAGCAGTAGCCAACAAGGAGGCAAGGGCAGGCACACCAGTAGTCAACCTAGATGCCAGTCAAGGCCCAGCAGTAGCCAACATTGAGGCAAGGGCAGGCACAGTAGTAGTCAACCTAGATGCCAGTTAAGGCCCAGCAGTAGCCAACAAGGAGGCAAGGGCAGGCACACCAGAAGTCAACCTAGATGCCAGTTAAGGCCCGCAGTAGCCAACATTGAGGCAAGGGCAGGCACACCAGTAGTCAACCTAGATGCCAGTTAAGGCCCAACAGTAGCCAACATTGAGGCAAGGGCAGGCACACCAGTAGTCAACCTAGATGCCAGTCAAGGCCCAGCAGTAGCCAACATTGAGGCAAGGGCAGGCACAGCAGTAGTCAACCTAGATGCCAGTCAAGGCCCAGCGGTAGCAAATTATGAGGCAGGGGCAGGCATAGCAGTAGTCAACCTAGATGCCAGTCAAGGCCCAGCAGTTGCCAACATTGAGGCAAGGGCAGGCACAGCAGTAGTCAACCTAGATGCCAGTCAAGACCCAGCGGTAGCCAATTATGAGGCAGGGGCAGGCACAGCAGTAGTCAACCTAGATGCCAGTCAAGGCCCAGCAGTAGCCAACAAGGAGGCAAGGGCAGGCACACCAGTAGTCAACATGGATGCCAGTTAAGGCCCAGCAGTAGCCAATTATGAGGCCAGTGAAGGCCCAGCAGTAGCAGGTGTCACAAGGTATCAGGAGCAGGTGTCACAAAGTCCTTATATATCCATGTGGCGTTCATTTTGATGAAAGTCAGACGTTCCACACTATCACAGGACAATTTGGTTCTCCTGGGACTGACAATATGGCCTGCTGTGCTGAAAACTCGCTCGATTCACACTGCTGGCCGGACAGGAGAGTATATCCAAAGCAAATTCAGCTAGTTGTAGCTAGACATCTAATTTTCCCACCCAGTAGTCCAGGGGTTCCGGCACGTTTGGTGGCAACTCAGAATCCAAAAACACCTGGACTTGCTGTTTGAGGTGTGCCACCATGTCCTGCTGCTGTGCGGGTGCTCCTGTTACCCCGTCCTTTTGCTGCATGTAAGTGTGCATCATGGACATCAGGCTCTGACTGGTGCCGCTGCTCATGCCACCCAAGCTGCTAGAGGAGGATGTGGAGGAGGCAGTGCGGCTGGTGTGGCCCTGGTGGGAATGGCGTGAATGAGAGCGCTGTGTTCCAAAGGCTGACACTAACTGTGCACCCAGCTCCTCTCTATAATAATTCATTTTTTCCTCCCGTTGGGAAGGGTGAATAAATTCACACAGCTTGTTGCGATACTGTGGATCCAGTAGTGTGGCCAGCCAGAACTTGTCCTTTGCAAGCGTTCGTCGGCCTGAAATTATATCAACATGCGCTTAGCCATTTCCACCAGGGAGTGGGAAGGAGTCCCCGCCTCTGTCTCCACAGCATACTGCCAATGGGTACTGCCTCCATCCTCCTCATAGCCCTGCATATCCTCCTCTGGCCCCCCTCTGGTCTGGCAGGAAGGCTCATCTCCTTCTTCTCCACCCGTCTCCCCTAAGAGTTCCTCTGCGTTCAGGTCCTCCGCCTCCTCAACTTCCTCTCCCGCCTCTCCCGCCAAGCCTTCCTCCAGCGACCCAGGCTGCGACAGTGGCAAGACCTCTTCCCCCTCGCCACTGAGTCGCATCAGCATCAGCTCCAGTACATGAAGCATGGGTATGATGGCGCTCAGTCCTGTGTCTTGCCCACTGACCAGAAAGGTGGCCTTCTCAAAGGGTCGTAGCAAGTGGCAGGTGTCACGCATGAGCTGCCACTGGCCAAGCTCCAGGTTACACAGGGAAGTTGCTGTGTCCGCCTGCATCAAGAGGAAATCAGTCAAGGCCTTCCTCAGCTCATAGAGCAGGTCCAGCATGTGGAGGGTGGAGTTCCACCGCGTGGCTAAAACGCAAATGAGACGATGGTTGGGAAGACCATTCCTCCGCTGCAGGTCGAGGAGGATGTGGTGAGAGCGACTTGAATGGCTGAAATGGTTACACAGCTTTCGAGCCATCGACAGCAGAGTCTGTAAATGGGATGAAGACTTTAGAAAGTGTGTAACTATTAGGTTTAAAACATGTGCCATACACGGGGCGTGCCTCATACCTTCTCGAGAATGTTGCTCCCATTGTCTCTCACCACCGTCCCAACTTTAAGATGGCGTGGAGTCAGACACGAGAGGATTTCCGTCTCGAGCAGGTGGTGCAGCTCTTCCCCTGTGTGTCTCCTTTCTCCCAGGCAGGCTAGGTGCAGCACAGTGTGACACCTCTGTGCTACACCCAAGTGGTACAAGGGAGGAACACTGGCGGTTGAGGGGGTTTTGGACCTACTGGAGGAGGTGGAGGAGGGCCGCGACACAGGAAACCTTGCTGTGACAACGGGGTGGTGTCATCGCCCTTGGCTGGCCAAGTTGCTGGGGGTCCGCCGGCCATATTACATTAACCCACTGAGCAGTAATGGACATATACTGCCCTTGCCCGTAATTACAGCTCTAGATGTCTGTGGTTAAATGTACAGTACATGTCTGCTCACTGAATGGCTCAACGAGTCAGCAACTTTTTCGCGAACATAGCTGTACATGGCCAGGATAGCTGTGTTGGAAAAGTAGTGTCGACTCCGCACCTTCCACCATCGCTCTGCACACGACATCAGTTCATGGACAAGTGCCGAGTCAACAACTTTAAACGGCAGAGCCTGGAGCACCAGCAACTTGGCCAGGTGGGCGTTCAGCTTGATTGCTGCGGGATTGCTGGGTGCATATGTCTGCCTCCGGTATAGGGACTCCATGATGCCACGCTGCCTACTGAAAGCAATACAGGGGCCACCAGCCGAAGAAGGGAGTGAAGCCACACTCCCTTCCACAGAGGAGGTCTGACTCTGTGAAAGGCCCCCCTGACTACTGCTGCTTCCTGCTGCTGTTGACCGCGGCTCTGCCTGGGCCTGCTGTGACCCACTATCACCCCGTTTATCCCAGGCGGAAAGGTGGTGGCGCTTCATATGGGCAGCCATGGCGCTGGTGCCAGGATCGCAACCCTTGCCTCTTTTAATGCTCCTGTCACACAGGCGACAGATGACCACTTTTTAAAAAACTGCCACACAGGCAAGGTGTAGTGTCTAGTACCGACATGCTGCGAGGATGGGCGGGTGCTGAGGATACTAGGACCTGCAGTGGAGGATGGTTCCCCAGTGGTCTGCTTGTCCCGGCTACGCTTCCAACTTGTTAGTTGACTACTGCTGTCTGCCTTTTAGTTGTGGCGGGCCTGCTGGCGGACGGATTCCCGGTTGACAAATCAGTCGAATAAGCCAAATCCTGCCGTGGATCCCATGTAACATCCGATGTAGCATCATCCTGTTCCAGAATAATGCTATCATCCTCATCAGGATCCTGCCCAGCCCTCTCTCGTCTACTGCCTACTGCTCTCCTGCCAGGCCTAACATGGGCCTGCTCTGATATCGCCTCCGACACAGCTATGCCCTGCACTTGATTGTCCCCTGTCTCTTCCTCCACGTGCTCATCGTCATCAAAGAGCAGTTGGCTGCTCATAGACGCCAACAGTTCCCTTGCAGGTGGCGGGTCAAAAGTTAGCGGGATGTTGCTGAGGATGTCTGATGGAGGACATGGGGGAATTGCTGCGTGCCCGTGCCAAGTCAGGGTCATGTCCGAGGTACCCACAGATACCTGGCTGGCTGTCTCACTACTCATCCTTGTGGACGTCGAAGTGTGAGCCAGCCACTCCAGGACTGTGGAATTAGACGTGTGGACACGACCCTGGTGTGACAAAGGAAGCTCAGGCCTGCCACTGCTTTGCACTGCTGGTAGCCCGATCCCGCAGCTGAAACACTTTTATGAGACGGTCCTGGCTTTTGCTGGTCTTTCTTGGGTGCCCTGGAGCCTTTTTGGCAAAAATGGAACCTCTCTCCTTTAAGTTCTTGATGATTTCTCGTGTTTCTTTAGAGATAACCATGGTTAACAGAAGAGAAACAATGATGCCAAGCACCAGCCTCATTTTAAAGTGTCCAGTGGTGTCATTCTTACTTAATCATGACAGATTGATCTCCAGCCCTGTCCTCATCAACACCCACACCTGTGTTAATGGAGCAATCACTGAAACGATGTTAGCGGGTCCTTTCAAGGCAGGGCTGCAATGATGTTGAAATGTGTTTTAGAGGATAAAGTTCATTTTCTAGGCAAATATTGACTTTGCAAGTAATTGTTGTTAAGCTGATCACTCTTTATAACATTCTGTATATGCAAATTTCTATTTTAAAAACTGAAGCAGTAGACTTTGTAAAAATTAATATTTGTATCATTCTCAAAACTTTTGGCCATGACTGTACTACTGGGGGCAGCACACAAAGGGTCTATATACTACCGGGAGCAGCACACAAGGGGTATATACTATTGGGGGCAGCACACAAGGGGTCTGTACTACTGGGGGAGCACACAAGGAGTCTATATACTATTGGGGAAGCACACTTGGGGGTCTATATACTACTGGGGGAGCACACAATGGGTCCATACTACATTGGGGCTGCAAACAGGAGCCTCATATTAAGGATACAGCACCACACATTTCCAGGCCACATCGGCCTCTTCCTCAAGTGCATATTTAGAGATGCTTAACATCATAAATAAATGCAGAAACAGGAAATGACAAAACAGCTAAATCTGACATCACCTTAAAGGGACAGTACATCCTATTAAACATCTCTATCATTAAAATGAAAGTCTGTCTGTCTCCTATAGACTTCCAAATGGATGAATCGTTTGACCCCAAATTTTGCAGGCAGATACATTGGGTGCCTGGGAAGGTTAGAGCGAAGGTCCCAGCCTTGCCAGATGTACAGGAGGGGAGAAGGAAGAGTGCCCTAGAGAAATGAATGGGAAAATCTCCACACTGCACACACAGGTGGCATAATTAGTGCTGCAGGTCTCCAGCTGTAATGGCAGTTGGAAGCCTTAGCAACCAATAGGATTACTACTTTCATTTTCACAGGGAGCTGTGGTTGCTAGGGCCAGCTGCCTCACAACAGATCCACAGAAATAACTGGTAGACCCCCTACTTCAACTATACAGTACAGGTATACATACCTCCCAAGGACGGCCAAAGAGGGACAGCTGTGGTTTATGCTATGAAAATTTTACAGACATTTCTTTTTATTTAAGGATGCATTTACACATACAGGATCTGCTGAAGATTGATGCATTTAATTACATTGATATCTGCAAATCTGCAGCAGATCCTGAATCTGTGACTGCATCCTAACGTCCCAGTCACACATCAGAAACCCTGTCTTTAATTGCGGACCCAACACTGCAGACAGTATTACAAATGTGTTTCAGTTACTGTTCACATTTGCAGATACCCACTGTCATACAGGTGACACAGACGCACAATGGCTTAATCGTTTTGTTGCAGCATGGATCATGACCCCAAATGGATCAGAAACACCAACAGTTGTGTGTATGGGGCCATTGAACTCAATGGGGGAGATTTATGCCAGGGTTTAAGGTCCTCCACTTACTCTATACTACAGGTATACAGTGCCTCCACCAACTCTATACTACAGGTATACAGGACCCCCAAACTATACACTACAGATATACAGGACCCTTAAACTATACACTACAGGTATTCAAGACCTTGACCAACTATACACTACAGGTACAGTATAGAGATCCACTACCAACTATATACTACAGGTATAAAGAACCCCAAACTATACAGTACAGGTTTAGAGACCCCCCCCCAACTCTACACTACAGGTATACAGGACCCCAAGACAATACACTACAGGTATACAGCACCTTCGCCAACTATATACTACAGGTATACAATATCCCCAGACTATACACTACAGGTATACAGGACCCCCCAAACTATACACTACAGGTATACAGGATCCCCAAATTATACACTACAGGTATACAGGACCCCACAACTATACACTACAGGTATCCACGACCCTCAAACTGTAAACTACAGATATACAGCACCTTCACCAACTATATACTACAGGTATACAGGACCCCCCTCCCCAACTATACACTACAGGTATACACTAATTCCAATGATTAACTCCGATGAAACAATACCTTTTAGACAATTGCAGTTTCCTGATAAGCATAATTTGCAATAACAATAAACAAGGCCCAAGCCTGATCACTGCAGGTGGTGGCATAAATCTGGATTCTGCATGTTTTCCGCATGGACAATCGTATGTTGCTGCTCCACAGTTTTATCAGGTAAAAATATGTCTATGTACCTTACAATAACACTGCCAATGTTGTACATAACCAGCCTGTATATAACTGCCAATGTTGTATATAACCGGGCTCTGTATATAACACTGCAAATGCTGTTTATAACCAAGCTGTATATAACACTGCCAATGTTGTATATAACCAGGCTGTATATAACTGCCAATGTTGTATATAACTGGGCTATGTATATAACACTGCCAATGTTGTATATAACCAGGCTGTATATAACACTGCCAATATTGTATATAATCAGGCTGTATATAACACTGCCAATGTTGTAAATAACCAGGCTCTGTATTACACTGCCAATGTTGTATATAACCAGGCTCTGTATAACACTGCCAATGTTGTACATAACCAGGCTCAGTATAACACTACCAATATTGTATATAACCAAGCTGTTTATAACACTGCCAATGTTGTATATAACCAGGCTGTATATAACACTGCCAATGTTGTAATAAACCAGGCTCAGTATAACACTGCCAATGTTGTGAGAAAAAAAAGAGACAGGGGGCGCTTCCTCGTGTAATAAAAGATAACCAGGTGGATGGTAGCAGGGTCTTACAGGGATCCACTCACCTGGATAGGTTGTGCAAAATTTAGGCACAACTCTATATGCAGCATAAAGGGGTGTACTCCGCAACTGTACTGGGGGACGTCACCACCAACGGTGGGAGAAGCAAATGCAGATGTGTAATCAGCCGACTACAGGACCAAGAGTCGAATCCACACCAGGTATAATAAGCGCAGGAGTATTTAAATTTGCACACAACGGTGCAGCCAGGGATCATCCAGAGATAGATGGCATAGTAAACATATACTCTTTATTGCAACGCGTTTCGGCCCTATATTGTCTAACCAGGGATCATACCTCTGGATGATCCCTGGCTGCACCGTTGTGTGCAAATTTAAATACTCCTGCGCTTTTTATACCTGGTGTGGATTCGACTCTTGGTCCTGTAATCGGCTGATTACACATCTGCATTTGCTTCTCCCACCGTTGGTGGTGACGTCCCCCAGTACAGCTGCGGAGTACACCCCTTTATGCTGCATATAGAGTTGTGCCTAAATTTTGCACAACCTATCCAGGTGAGTGGATCCCTGTAAGACCCTGCTACCATCCACCTGGTTATCTTTTATTACACGAGGAAGCGCCCCCTGTCTCTTTTTTTTCTCATTACAGTACTTGTCCACACAAGTAGGACCCTTTGTGCGACTTGGACCCTTGCTGGTCATTTCCATTGGTTGGCTGCATCCTCTTCAAAATGGTTGCTTGATAAAGGCCCATGTTAGACAATATAGGGCCGAAACACGTTGCAATAAAGAGTATATGTTTACTATGCCATCTACCTCTGGATGATCCCTGGCTGCACCGTTGTGTGCAAATTTAAATACTCCTGCGCTTATTATACCTGGTGTGGATTCGACTCTTGGTCCTGTAATCGGCTGATTACACATCTGCACTGCCAATGTTGTATATAACCAGGCTCTGTATAAAACACTGCCAATGTTGTATATAACCAGGCTATATACAACACTTACAATGTTGTATATTACCGGGCTCTGTATACAGTCTGATCACATGACATCTCAGTTTGGCTATTAGGTATTTAGCATGTTAAAATTTTTAAGTTTATTTCTAATGGGCCTAAGCTACAATTTACATAAACAGTGCAGAACTGTCAGGTATATAGGGGTATATAGGGCTCCTGGCGATTTCCCCTTAACCCCTTAGCGACCCATGGCGTACCTGGTACGTCATGGGGTCCTGCCGAGACCCCGCTCTGAACGGCACCGATCCCGGCTGCAATCTGCAGCCGGGCAGTGGCTCTATCAGCCGGCGCGGGTCCCGTTGACGCGCCGGCTAATTAAGCCCTTCAATGCAGCTGTCAAACCTGACAGCTGCATTGAAGTGCTTTATGCACAACATCCCTGGTGTCTAGTGGCACGGATCTCCCCCCCGCAATCACAAAAGAGCGCCCCTTTACCAGTGACTTCCCTTTAAGAGAAACTTTACCCTGGGTGCCGTCTCTTTAAGAGCGACTTCGGTCCCATCCTTTTAAGAGCAACTTGGCTCCCGTCCCTTTAAGAGCAACATGGGTCCCTTTAGGAGCGACCTGGGCTCTTAAAGGGACCCAGGTCACTCTTAAAGGGACCCAGGTCACTCTTAAAGGGACCCAGGTCGCTCTTAAAGAGACCAATTTAGCTCTTAAAGGGACCCATTTCGCTCTTAAAGGGACCCATTTTGCTCTTAAAGGGACCCAGGTCGTTCTTAAAGGGACCCAGGTCATTCTCATAGGGACGCAGGTCGCTCTTAAAGGGACCCAAGTCGCTCTTAAAAGGGATCCAGGTCGCTCTTAAAGGGACCCAGGTCGCTCTTAACGGTACCCAGGTCGCTCTTAAAGGGACCCAGGTCGCTCTTAAAAGGACCCATTTTACTCTTAAAGGGAAATATTTAGCTCTTAAAGGGACCCAGGTCGCTCTTAAAAGGACCCATTTTGCTCTTAAAGGGACATATTTCGCTCCTAAAAGGACCCATTTTGCTCTTAAAAGGGACATATTTCACTCTTAAAGGGACCCAGCTCACTCTTAAAGGGACCCAGGTCGCTCTTAAAAGGACCCATTTTGCTCTTAAAAGGGACATGTTTCGCTCTTAAAGGGACCCAGGTCGCTCATAAAGGGACCCAGGTCGCTCTTTAAGGGACCCAGATCGCTCTTAAAGGGACCCAGGTCACTCTTTAACCCCTTAGGGACCAAGCCTATTTGGACCTTAATGACCAGGCTCCTTTTTCAAAATCTGACCTGTCTCACTTTATGCGCTTATAGCTCAGTGATGCTTTAACGTATGCTAGCGATTCTGAGATTGTTTTTTCCTAACATATGGTACTTTATGTTATTGGCAAAATTTGGTCAGTGTCTTGTGTGTTTTTTGTGAAAAACATCAAAATATCATGAAAAATTAGAAAAATTTGCACTTTACGAACTTTGAAATTCTTTGCTTCAAAAAAAAGAAAGCCATATCACATAAATTAGTTAGTAAGTCACATAACCAATATGTTCTCTTTATTCTGGCTTCATTTCGTAAACATATTTCACTTTTTTAGGGTGATATGGGGCTTGGAAGTGTATCAGCAAATTATGAAATTTTCATACAATTTCCAAAACTGATTTTTTTTTAGGGTCCAGTTCTTTTTTTAAGTTGATTTAGGAGGCTTGTATACTGGGCACCCCCATAAGTGACCCCATTTTGGAAACTAGACACCTTAAAGAATTAATCTAGGGGTATAATTAACCTTACAAGGGCTGGAGGAAAGTATTCATAATTAGAAAATGGAAAATAGAAATTTTCCAATAATATATTTGTTAAGATTAAAGTATCTCATTTTCATAATAAACATGAGAGAAAATGCACCCCAAATTTTGTAACGCAGGTTCTCCTGAGTACAATGGTACCCCATATGTGGGTGTAAACCTTTGTATGGGCACACAGCGGGGCTCAGAAGGGAAGGATCGCCAATTAGCATTTCCAGTTCAGATGTTGCTGAAGAAGTTTCTGAGCGCCAGGTGCGTTTGCAGAGCCCCTATAGTGTCAGCAGAATAAAACCCCCCCAAAAGTCACCCCATTTTGGAAAGTACACCCCTCAAAGAATACATCTTGGGGTGTGGTGACCATTTTGATCCCACAGGTATTAGAGGAAAGTATTCAAAAGAAGACAGTAAAAATGAAAAAATAGAATTTTTCCAATAATATGTTAGTTTAGTTTGAAATTTCTCAATTTCACGAAGAACAGGGGAAAAAAGCACCCCAATATATGTAAGACAGGTTTCCCTGAGTAGAACGGTACCCCATACGTGGGCATAAACCCCTGTATGGGCACACAGCAGGGCTCAGGAGGAAGGGAGCGCCAATTAGCATTTTCCGTGCATGATTTTTCTGAAGAAGTTTCTGAGCGCCAGGTGCGTTTGCAGCGCCCCTGTAGTGTCAGCAGAATAGAAACCCCCCCAAAGTCACCCCATTTAGGAAAGTACACCCCTCAAAGAATTCATATTGGGGTGTGGTGAACATTTTGACCCCACAGGTATTAGAGGAAAGTATTCAAAAGAAGACGGTAAAAATGAAAAAATAGAATTTTTCCAATAATATGTTCATTTAGTTTAAAATTTCTCAATTTCACAAGGAAGAGGGGAGAAAACTCAATGCAATATATGTAATGCAGGTTCTTCTGAGTAGAATGGTACCCCATATGGGGGCATAAACCACTGTATGGGCACACAGCCGGGCTCAGAGGGAAGGGGGCGCCAATTAGCATTTTCAGTGCATGATTTTGCTGAAGAAGTTTCTGAGCGCTAGGTGCATATGCAGTTCCCCTGTAATGTCCACAGAATAGAACCCCCCCAAAAGTCACCCCATTTTGGAAAGTACACCTCTCAAAGAATACATCTTGGGGTACAGTGAGCATTTTGACCCCACAGGTATTGGAAGAAAGTATTCAAAACTAAACTGTAAAAATGGAAAAAATAGAATTTTTCCAATAATATGGATTCACTGTGAGAAGAGATGAAAGCGTTCAGCTGCGCTGGCAATGCCCGTTACCAGTGGCCGTCGTTATACTGTTAATAAGGCAATCTTAACGCAATAAGGTGAGGAGACTGGCCGGGACTGAGCCCACACTCTGCCCCGACTTCTCAGTGACCTCCAATAGCTGAGAGGAGGGGGCTGTGGGCATTACCAGCGCCGCTGCACTATTCTGCACCATCGCCATAAAGATCTGATGGCAGCAGAATAGAGCCCATTAGTGATTGCCGTAAAAATCTGTATCGGCGCTCACTAATAACATAATAAATGTATTCTCTGGGTAACTACGGTTACGGCGATACCACATTTTTGTAGTTTTTTTTAACTATTATCACTTTGGCACAATAGAAACTATCTTCCTAGCAAAAACCCACAAAAACTGTCGCTGCATTGCAAGATCCATAGCGTTCTTATCCATGGCGCGACAGAGCTGGTTTGGGGCTTATTTTTTGCGGGAAGATCTGTAGTTTCTATTGATACCAAGTTTTATATGTATATGACTTTTTGATCTCTTTTATGATGTATTTTCTAAAGTGGATTGATAAAATACAGCTATTCTGGTACTGTTTTTTTTAATTTTTTTTTACAGTGTGTGTCGTGCGGTACAATTATTGATATTGTTTTATAGATTGGGTCGTTATTGACGTAACAATACCAAATATGTATAGGATTTGTGTTTTTGATCACTTTTATGTCACGTTTTATTGGGTAGAGGGAATGTAATGCATCTTTATTATTGGGGGGGCTGGGGGGGGGCTGTGTTGTGTTTGGTGCACATTTTTTTCACTTTTTTTTACTTTTACACTAGTGTACATTACTGTACACTAGTGTAAAATACTTAGATCACTGATACAATACATTGCAGTACCTGATGTACACCCCTGTTAGCATGAGGCATCTCCATGGTGACCCCGCGGACCTTCATTAGGACCCCGGGATCACCATGGAGACATCAGAGGACCAGACGGCGCCGTGGGACATCGCAATCACGTAAGTGACCCACGGCGCCGACTGGAAACCGTTAGATGCCGCTGTCATGGTTTGACAGCAGTATTTAATGGGTTAAACTACCCGGAGCGGCTCTCCCCTCCGGGCAGTTACAGGGGGGGTGTCAGCGGTCACACTGACCGCTGATCCCCCGCTCTGCTGCCGCCGGGCGGCAATTCGTTCCGATGCGTACGCCGTTAAAAGGCGTACGCATCGGAATAAAGCCCATTAGTGGCCACCGTGAAAAGGCAGCACAGCGGTCACTAAGGGTTTAGGGGACCCAGGTCACTCTTAAAGGGACCCATTTTGCTCTTAAAGGGACATATTTCGCTCTTAAAGGGACCCAAGTCGCTTTTAAAGGGACCCAAGTCGCTCTTAAAGGGACCCAGGTCGCTCTTAAAAAGACCCAGGTCGCTCTTAAAGGGACCCATTACGCTCTTAAAAGGACCCAATTCGCTCTTAAAGGGACCCATTTTGCTCTTAAAGGGACATTTAGCTCTTAAAGGGACATATTTCGCTCTTAAAGGGACCAGGGTCCCTCTTAAAGGGACCCATTTTGCTCTTAAAGGGACATATTTAGCTCTTAAAGGAACATATTTCGCTCTTAAAGGGACTCAGGTCGCTCTTAAAGGGACCAATTTTGCTCTCAAAGGGACCCAGGTCGCTCTTAAAGGGACACAAGTCGCTCTTAAAGGGACCCAAGTCGCTCTTAAAGGTACCCAGGTCGCTCTTAAAGGGACCCTGGTCGCTCCTATAGGGACCCCGGTCACTCTTAAAGGGACCCAGGTCGCTCTTAAAGGGAACCAGGTCGCTCTTAAAGGGACCCAGGTCACTCTTAAAGGGACCCATTTCGCAATTAAAGGGACCCAGGTCGCTCTTAAAGGTACCCAGATCGCTCTTAAAGGGACCCAGGTCACTCTTAAAGGGACCCAGGTCACTCTTAAAGAGACCCATTTTGCTCTTAACGGGACATATTTCGCTCTTAAAGGGACCCAAGTCACTCTTAAAGGGACCCAAGTCACTCTTAAAGGGACCCAAGTCGCTCTTAAAGGGACCCAAGTCGCTCTTAAAGGGACCCATTACGCTCTTAAAGGGACCCATTACGCTCTTAAAGGGAACCATTTCGCTCTTAAAGGGACCCAGGTCGCTCTTAAAGGGACCCATTTAGCTCTTAAAGGGACATATTTCGCTCTTAAAGGGACATCTTTCGCTCTTAAAGGGACCCATTTCGCTCTTAAAGGGACCCAGGTCGCTCTTAAAGGGACCAATTTCACTCTTAAAGGGACCAAAGTCGTTCATAAAGGGACCAAGGTCGCTCTCAAAGGGACCCAAGTCGCTCTTAAAGGGACCCAAGTCACTCTTAAAGGGACCCAGGTTGCTCTTAAAGTGACCCTGGTCGCTCTTAAAGGGACCCAGGTCACTCTTAAAAAGACCCAGGTCGCTCTTAAAGGGACCAATTTTACTCTTAAAGGGACCAATTTTGCTCTTAAAGGGACCAATTTTACTATTAAAGGGACCCATTTCGCTCTTAAAGGGACCCAGGTTGCACTTAAAGGGACCCAGGTCGCTCTTAAAAGGACCCATTTTGCTCTTAAAGGGACATATTTTGCTCTTAAAGGGACATATTTTGCTCTTAAAGGGACCCAGGTCGCTCTTAAAGGGACATATTTCGCTCTTAAAGGGACTCAGGTGGCTCTTAAAGGGACTCATTTCGCTCTTAAAGGGACCCAGGTCGCTCTTAAAGGGACCCAGGTTGCTCTTAAAGGGACCCAGGTCGCTTTAAGACCCGGGTCCCTTTAAGAGCGACTTGGGTACCGTCCCTTTAAGGGCAACTTGGGTCCCGTCCCTTTAAGAGCCAGTTGGGTACCGTCCCTTTAAGAGCGAATTGGGTCCCATCCTATTAAGACCGACTTGGGTACAGTACTTTAAGAGCGACTTGGGTACCGTCCCTTTAAGAGCAACTTGGGTACCGTCCCTTTAAGAGCGACTTGGGTACCGTCCCTTTAAGAGCGACCTGGGTACTGTCCCTTTAAGAGCGACTTATGTAATTTCCCTTACACAGCGCCTTGGGTACCGTCCCTTTAAGAGCGACTTGGGTACCATCCCTTTAACCTCTTAAGGACATATGACGTACCTGCACGTCATATGTCCTCATTAGCACTTCTAGTATATGTGTAAAAAAAAAAAAAGGGTTGTTTATAGTAAAAAGCCCCCTCCCCTAATAAAAGTCTGAATCACCCCCCTCTCCCAGGTTTTAAATAAAAGTAAACAAATAAATAAATAAATAAACATGTTTGGTATCACCGCATGCGTAATCGCCCGAACTATTAATTAATCACATTCCTGATCTCGCACGGTAAACGGCTTATGGATAGAGCTTCACCTTCCAGTCGCTGTTTTGATTAAAGCCAAGCTATCTATTTTCGCACACTGATTGGGACTTTACCCTATAGTTGGAGTGGACTCTAAACCTGCGAAATGGGATCCGAGGATATGAGTGAGTAGCGGGCACACATGGGAGACTGTGTGTGAACTGCGCGGCGAAGCCACGGAAACCATGGGGAGAGAACTCTCCGTATGATGGTGTATGAATAAATTTGAACTGTTATCCGATTGGTGCGACTATACAGCGACTGCTGAGAATAATAGACTCTGCCGTATATGCTGACATTCAGCTACCTGAGGGACCCTACTGATGGAGACCCGTTGAATTTGAAGGTACATCTTACAAGCAGGTGTCCGGATGAAGAATTTAGCCTTTCCTGATGCTACCAGATGACATCTAAATGTATGCTATACCTTACCGGATGAAGAATGGACTTACATGGGGCTTGCTGATGTCTTGTTAGTTTAGCGTCGGTGGTCGCTATGACAGCGGTCAGCTGACCGCTTGAGTTGACGCCCACGACGCAGTGATTGGTGCGTAATAGCGCATGCGCAGTGGATGCAGCGGGACGCCGGCATCCACACGTGACGCGCTCCTTCCTCGCTCCTTTTGGTAATCGCAGCTGTAGGGAGGTGGGTCTTTTACTATGTGCTTTTAACCTGTGAAACACTTCTTTTTGTACGTTCTAATAAAGCAAGTATTTGTAATATATATCACGATGGGTGTTAAGGGTTAATAGTTTTAACTAGAGTGAAGATACTACTCTGTCTATTGGCTGGAACTGCTTTATATACTGTGACGTGTTCATGTCCTTGTATACTTGAAAAAGACCATTGCGGTTGAAACGTTGTATCTGTGCCATGCTGGAATAAATAACTTACCTTTTATCTACCTCCGCCTTGTGAGATGCTGTTACCCTTTTGATACTTGCACGGTAAACGGCGTCAGCGCCAAAAAATCCCAAAGTGCAAAATTGCGCATTTTTGGTCGCATCAAATCCAGAAAAAATGTAATAAAAAGCGATCAAAAAGTCGTATATGCGCAATCAAGGTACCGATAGAAAGAACACATCATGGCGCAAAAAATGACACCTGACACAGCCCCATAGACCTAAGAATAAAAGCGTTATAAGCCTGGGAATGGAGCGATTTTAAGGAACGTATATTTGTTAACAATGGTTTGAATTTTTTATAGGCCATCAGATACAATATAAGTTAAACATGTTATATATCGTTTTAATCGTAACGACTTGTGGAACATGCATAACAAGTCAGTTTTACCCCAGGGCGAATGGCGTAAAAACACAGTTCCCCCAAATAAAAGAAATGCGGTTTTTTTTTTCAATTTCACCACACTTTGAATTTTTTTCTGGTTTCGTAGTGTACCAAATGCTAAAATTCAGCCTGTCATTGCAAAGTACAATTAGTGACGCAAAAAAAAAGGGCTCATATGGGTTTCTAGGTGGAAAAATGCAAGTGCTATGGCCTTTTAAGCACAAGGAGGAAAAAACGAAAATGCAAAAACGAAAATGGGCCCCGTCCTTAAAGTGACACTGTCACCCCCAATAATCATTTTTCAATCTTTATAGGTGTGTGTAACCCGCCTATAGCTCTCTGCATACCTGTAATTGTTTTTCTTTTTCATGAGGTGGCTTTGCCTGAA
The DNA here is from genome assembly GCF_027789765.1 of Dendropsophus ebraccatus. Classification (NCBI taxonomy): domain Eukaryota; kingdom Metazoa; phylum Chordata; class Amphibia; order Anura; family Hylidae; genus Dendropsophus; species Dendropsophus ebraccatus. The sequence continues at coordinate 115,317,911 of NC_091456.1, read as the reverse complement.
ATTGTACCTTTGCCGAGTATCTTCTAGCGCCACTGGGCGGGGCTTGGTCCCTGAAGCGCCACATAGCCCGGCCCATTACAGCGCAGTTGACCCCGCCCCCTTGGGCTCCGTTTTGAGGCCTCCTTGACGTGCGCGTCCACATCTCCTGCCGTCTTCCGCGTGCGGGAGCGTCATGTGGCGTGCAGGCGCAGAAGGTGAACGCCGGGTGACCCACAGCCGGGCTGTGCGTGCGGTCGCACAGCCCGCCGATTACACCGGCCGCACCGTCCCTTGTTGTGTGGGACTCTCCGGAGGCCTCGCTGCGGCTGTGAAACCCTCCTCACAGCCAGCAGCGAGGCGCAGACATAATGCGCATGCGCACTGCGGCGTCCGCCGCGCACTGCGCATACGCCGAAAAGGACCTCCGCAGTGCACCTGCGCACTATGTCTGCGCCTCGCTGCTGGCTGTGAGGAGGGTTTCAAAGCCGCAGCGACGCCTCCGGAGAGTCCCACACAACAAGGGCCGGTGCGGCTGGTGTAATCGGTGGGCTGTGCGACCGCACGCACAGCCCGCGCGCCACATGACGCCTGCGCGCCACATGACGCTCCCGCACGCGGAAGACGGCGGGAGATGTGGACGTGCACATCAAGGAGGCCTCAAAACGGAGACCAAGGGGGCGGGGTCAACGGCGCTGTAATGGGCAGGGCTAGGTGGCGCTTCAGGGACCAAGCCCCGCCCAGTGGCGCTAGAAGATACTCGGCAAAGGTAGAATTTCAGGCAAAGTCACCTCATGAAAAAGAAAAATAATTACAGGTATGCAGAGAGCTATAGGCGGGTTACACACACCTATAAAGATTGAAAAATGATTATTGGGGGTGACAGTGTCACTTTAAGGGGTTAAAAGCGACTTGGGTACCGTCCATTTAAAAGCGACTTGGGTACCGTCCCTTTAAGAGCGACCTGGGTACTGTCCCTTTAAGAGCGACTTATGTAATTCCCCTTACACAGTGCCTTGGGTACCGTCTCTTTAAGAATGGCTTGGGTACCGTCCCTTTAAGAGCAGCTTGGGTACCACCCCTTTAAGAGCGGCTTGGGTATCGCCTCTTTAAGAGCGGCTTGGGTACCGCCTCTTTACAAGCGGCTTGGGTACCGTCCCTTTAGGAGCGGCTTGGGTACCGTCCCTTTAAGAGCGACTTGGGTACCGTCCCTTTTAGAGCGGCTTGGGTACTGTCCCTTTTTTTTTTTTTTTTTTTTTTAAATTGTATTTTTATTAAAGTTTTGTTTTTGTTTTTGTCAGCGTAAAAGAAGACAGGAAAAAAAGAGCAAGAACATAATACAAAAAGACAAGGCAGTCTAATAGGAAACACGGATCGCAGCCGCAATTACTGATATATCACAATATGGAGCGTAGCATAGGTAGCTGGATACAGGGAACCTTATTTAACCTAGTAGCAGTAATCATAGGCAACATCCTATGCCGCTATGTAAACGACATTAAATGGGGTAGGGGGGACAAACGAAGACTAGACAAGACAGACACGGGGGAGGGAGTATGATAAAGGGGGATCAGGAATGGAGGGGGCAGCCTTTTGATTTTCAAGGCTGATGTCTCCGGGGCGGTGGCGGGTGGGTAATATTTCTCTCTTCCCAATATACGTCCCATAGGCGCCAGACCTTTTTAAAGTGGTCAACTTTGTTGTCGAGCATAGCCGTCAGCTGTTCCATGTTTCTCACGTCTAGAATACGGGCGCAGAGGTCCTCCTTAGTCGGAGGAGCAGTGCGTTTCCAATACTTTGCGATTAAACATCTGGCAGCTGTGAGGACATGGAGCAGGAGTTTTAAGGTAGTACGTCCAACTTTAAGCGTAGTTACATTAAATAGGTAAAAGACTGGATCCAACGGGATATCCAGTCCCGAGATCTCTCTAAGTAAACCTTTGACCATTAGCCAGTAGGGGGTAATAGACGGACAGGCCCAGTAAATATGTGGAAGAGACCCTAGAGATCGTTGGCACCTCCAACATATGTTGGGGATTGTTGGGTTCATGGCATGCAAGGCCTCTGGAGTATAGTACCAGAATTACATTATTTTATATTGGTTCTCCTTATATGTTACACATATAGACGTCTTGGCAGCCCTGTCCCAGATTATCTTCCACACACTCAAAGGTAGCTGTCTCCCAAAGAGATTTTCCCATTTATCCATATAGGGATACCTCACTTCAGTGTCCGGTAAGGGCTGTTTAAGAATTCTGTATATATCGGAGATAAGGCCCTTGGCGGACACTCCCACCCTGCAAAGTCGCTCAAAGTCTGTTGGGAGTGATACTGTAGTAGAGGAAAATAATGACATCATGTAATGCTTTATCTGAAGGTGCTGGTACTGCGCTGCCAGAGGGAGATTAAAATCAGAAGCAAGACTCGAAAAGGGTCGCAAGGTGCGGTCTGACGGATTCACAATGTCCGCAAATCGGAATAATTCGTTAGTATACCAATGCTTTGTCAGTCCACTGGTAAGGCTGTCTGGGAATTTCGGATGGAATAGGAATGAGCTCATTGGGGAATGCTGGGAGGTCAGGGGAAATTTGCGCATACAAGTATTCCAAATCCGCTTAGTGTGAGCGATCGGGCCTAAGACAGGACCTGAAAGGGTGGTGTCCGAGGTAGCCCACAGAAGGGAGTTAGGGTGAATGGGAGCAATCCAAAGCTTCTCAATGATCATCCACTTTGAGTAAGCCCGCAATGCAGACCAGGCTGGGATGTGGCGCAAATGCGCTGCCCAGTAATAGCAGAGTATATCCGGGAGGGCTAGTCCCCCCCAAGATTTGGGAGCCTGTAGAATAGTTTTAGCCACTCTGTGGCGTCTACGAGCCCAAACAAAGCGGAGGATAGCAGCCTGCAAGGACTTAAGTGTACTAAGAGGGACCTGGATTGGCAAAGTCTCAAAATAATAGATGAGTTTGGGAAGCAATGTCATCTTAACTGCTGCCATTCTCCCTAGTAGCGATAGAGGCAGTGCGTGCCATCTATCCAACAAGGTCCGTATTTCAGAGAAGAGCTTGGGAAAGTTATGTGTGTACAGCGAGGAGTAGGAATTGGAGATCTGTATTCCTAGATACTTGAGGGAGTGTTCCTTCCAATTATACTTGTAATTGGATTTCAGGTTGGTCAACAAGGGTTCCGGCAAGTTAATGGGCAGGGCTTCCGTTTTAAGTGTGTTGACTTTGTACCCTGAAAGATAGCCAAAGCGGGTCAGAAGAGTATGTAGATTGGGCAGGGAGATGTGCGGTTGTGTGAGTGACAGTAGGACATCGTCCGCAAATAAGGAAACTTAAAGTCAACTCCCCTGATTTGAATACCATGAATGTCCGGGTGCTGTCGTATCGCTGCCGCCAGGGGTTCGATGCATAAGACAAATATAAGGGGTGAGAGTGGGCAACCTTGCCTTGTGCCGTTATATATCGGGAAGGAGGTGGACAGTGCATGGGGGAATTTAATTGCTGCAGATGGAGAAGTATACAGGCCCCTGATCGCTGTGAGGAAGGTCCCCCCTATACCAAACGTTGGGTACTGTCCCTTTAAGATCGGTTTGGGTACTCTCCCTGCTACATGGCTGCCTCAGCTCTGCTATTTTACTGAATAAACTCTGCTACTTATAATGGCAAAGATCATTGCTCGGTTACCATGACAATCTTATGGTGCATTTACACAGGCAGATTTATCTGACAGATTTTGAAAGCCAAAGGCAGAAACAGACCATAAACACGGAACGGGTCATAAAGGAAAAGCTGAGATTTCTCTTCTTTTCAACTCCATTCCTGGCTTTGGCTTCCAAAATCTGTCAGATAAATCTGTCTGTGTAAACGCAGCATTACTCATGTCAGTGAGACAAAATCGTTAAGGACCTTCCATATATTACATCTTCTATTGGCCAATAGTGGACATGTGACTTTGGATATTGTGAGACATTGCCTGACAAGACCTTAGAGTTCCTATTGGCTGCTATATTTCAGCTATTTGCATATGTGCTGTGATTGGCTTTTAGCGGTTAGAGTGTGGCCATTATTTCCAATGGCCCATTGGAAACCCATTGAAAACTAAACTTCAGCACACTACACTTGTTTACATCAGCCGTCTCGGAAGGGAGGAGAAGGAGGGGAAGACAATAAAAAAAGCTCCATGGGCAGCAACTAGAGATGAGCGAATATACAGTAAGGACGAAGCGAAGCGCTTCGTCCCTCTCTGTATTCCGCTTATCGGGCTGCGGCGCTTTGAAGTGCTCTCAGCTCCGTGCCGCTCCTTCCCAGGTGCTGGGAAAAGATGCATCCCATCCTGGGAATCTTCTCACAGTTTCCCAGGACGGGATCCATCTTTTTTCAAGCACCTGGGAAGGAGAGGCAGAGAGTGGAGCGCACTTCAAAGCGCCGCAACCTGGTGAGCGGAATACAGATAGGGACAAAGCGCTTCGCTTCGTCCTTACTGTATATTCGCTCATCTCTAGCAGCAACATATAAAAAGTTATGTTTCAGAGGAGAACCCCTTTAACCCTTCAAGGAGAATGTAAATTTGTTAAGAACCACACCAATTTTTATTTTTGCTTTTTTTTTTTTTTTTTTTACTCTTTACCTTCCAAAAGTAATATTGTATTTTTGGGTTTTTGTTTTTTTAACATACAGGGCTGTTTGGGGTCTTAAAGTATCACTGTTGTTTATTTTTTTTTCTAAAATGTTAGATCAATTGATCTAACCTTTTTTCAATATACAGTGGTACCTCGATTCTCAAACTGCTTGGTTCTCAAACTGCTTGGAACTGAAACTATATTTTCAAAAAAAGTTTGCTTTGGTTCTCAAACTCTTGCTCAGTTCTCAAACACTTTTCGGGCCCCCAGTCTTAAAGTATTCGGTATCTGGACGTTTTTGTGAGCGTGGATGGGGGGTTTTACCTAATGAGTTTAGCACTGGTGAGGTTTCACATACAGTACAGTACTATACAAGACTGCTGGAGTGCATATACAGTACAGTAGTAGTACAGACAGTGCACCACCATCTCCCATCCATTACACTGCTGGGATGGGGGGAACAGAGGATGAGTGAGTTGGTGACTACTGTACTATAATTGCTGGTTTTGTTGAATGTTTCTTGTGTATAATGTACTGTACAGTATAGTGCTGTTCTGTACTGTACTGTAGAGATTAAACTGGGCACTTTTTAATGTAATAAATGAGTACTGTAGGTAATTATTGGTGGCTGCTGGAACCAATTAAACACATTTCCATTATTTCCTAAGGGAAAACACTGCTTGGTTCTCAAACTGCTTGGTTCTTAAAATGCCTTCCTGCACCAATTAAGTTCGAGAACCGAGGTACCATAGTATTTTATTTATTTATTTATTTCCATTGCTTCACCCTGCAAATCCTCGTTATGCATTTCTAAACCAGGGGGAGCTGTTTCTTAGTTTTAGCCCCCAGATACTTACCCTTTCCGACAAGTCCCGTTCCTGGAGCCGGTCCCGTGCCGCTGAGATGGGTCTGACGCCCATAGAGAATGACGGCTCCATTCATTCTCTATGGGCCCCAAACTCATCTCAGCGGCGCGCGCACACGGTTTCGGGCACTGATATCTTCGCCCTGGGACCGGCTCCAGGAACGGGACTTGTCGGAAAGGGTAAGTATCCGGGGGCTGCTTCGGGGGCTGCATCGGGGGGGGGGGGGGGTTCGGGGGGGTCTCTGTGCCCGCGTCCCAGGTGACTAGTTCCCTTTAAGTATTTGTTTTATAGGGCTTTTTAAAAAACTGTTTGGGGGGGGGTCTCTGATTGCAAATCAGTCCTCTGTAGGCAGTTTATGTCTGAAAGAAACACTCTGATGTAGTTGAATCTCTGAACCCAAATATGTTGGAGCTGCCATCAGTTCATTAATGATTAATGATTATAGCAATTTTAAGATGGAGCTGCCTGTGTATGCAGCAGTCTGCCCTTTGTTCCCAGCCGGCAGCTCAACAGAACATCCATGGAGCAGCTTCCTCGGGCATGGCGATATTATCCTCCAATCCCTCTTTACCCATCATGAATTGTAAGGTGGTAACAAGGAGCTTTACTCACCACAGGCCTCACTGGTGGATGCTCACAAACCTGCTGGTAGGCTGCAGTCTGAGTGGCTAACAATGGCTAACAATGGTGTCAATACAGTGTGTAAACATAGCCTTAAAGAGCAAGTGTTTATGTGGCCTTTGGCAAGTGCTTAGCAGTATACCAACATCTGCCCTGTGAAGTGGAAGATTACCTCATCTCCTAAAACAATCCAAAAGATCTTTACTACAGCGTCTCGGGAATTGTCTATAGCATCTTCAAACAAGAAGCTGGTTCGTTATCAGACTCTGCTTAGAGTTATGCTATTAGTTGTTTCTGACCCTATCTCTGATATGTTAGGCCTCAGCATGAACATTCATCCTACCCTAGTACTGTGGCACCTTGGGTGGATCGCCACCTTTGTGATTCAGACTTTTAGACTGTAACAACTATTTTGGAATTTTTGCCATAACAGAGGTTTATGTGTTATAATTCGACTATTGTTGGTGCAAAGGTCCAGCCTTTTTCTAATAAACACAGGGTACGATTTGTTTTGTCTTGTGAAGACATGTATTAGTTTATGACAGCTTGTCACTATTTATGGTACTGCATTTTACTAGTTTAAATGTGAAGGGCTTGAAGAGCCCCCAAGCAGTCATATCTTTGGACAGAGACTAAGAAGCTTGTGGCGTCTTTTATATTCACTGAAAAAAGTAAACATCTTGAAAAAGATGTTTCTAGACAAAGGAATCGAACCTTCCCCAATATATACCACTGCACATATACCTCTATGGCTAAGTATCTATAACACAAGAATTCCTGGCCGGGACAGCGTCATCACCCAGCTTACTCATGAGCTTACACTGAAATGCAGCAGCACCATCACTGGCACCGGAAACCCGCCGTCGAGTGATGCCCCCCACCCTGCCTGTCGACTGAGAGCTCCCCTGATACCGCCCATCTCCCCCCCACCCCCGGACTCACGCAGGCCGACAGCTGTATGACGTCACTTGCCTCAGCCAGCTGCAGCATCGCCTCGCTGTTGTCCCACCTCCTGCAGCAAGGACAGCACCAGGTGAGTATTCTTTAGGGGGGGAAAGGGGGAGGTGTAGGAGGTCGGACGGGAGTAAGGTGTAGAAGGGGAGGGAGAAGGGGGATTCTTTCGATTTGGGGGGGGGGGGGGTTTGTGGCATTTTCTATTGTTATTAGTAGGGGGTCTCAGCACAGGCTGAGTAGAGCAAGAGCCTCTGCTGAGACCCTCTAATAGTGACAGTAGACTACTGCTTGCACACAGTGAAAGAGTAATTTATAAATTTTTTTACTTTACAGGTTGAAATAAAGAAGACTGGACTACTACAGAAAGAAGATTATTCCTTTTTTTATATAATAAAAGGGTCAACAAAGGTTCCCGGAGGAGTTTTATTTAAAAAAAGATCTTTTGAAAGTTGTTTTTCTTTATTACTTATTTTTGCCTTAGTAGTGGAAGCCGTCTAATAGAAAATGTCCATTACTAAGCCGGGGCTTAACGTCAGCCAGTAGAATGGCTAACACTAACCCCCCACTTATTACCCCGGTACCCACCACCAGAGATGTAGCTAGGCTCTCCTGCACCCGGGGCAAAGATTCAATTTGGCGCCCCCCCTGTATGCGCAGTAAGCACAGGGGGGCCCCATGTATATATATATATATATATATATATTTATTTTTTTTTTAATGAAGTTTAGGTGAGCGATAGTTTAGATGAGCGATTCGGTCATCTCTACCGGCAGCACTAGTGTGGTGTGCACAATATGGGATACATAATGTCATATTTACTGTGTACCTGGAATGTTCCCATTTAAAATTTGGTCCCTAAGTACCTCAACGGAGGCGCCGATGTCTCCGCTCCCTGCTGTCTGTACCTGAGGAGGCGCCGTTGTCTCCGCTCCCTGCTGTCTGTACCTGTGAATTAGGAGACGGCATTGTCTCCCCTCCCTGCTGTCTGTACCTGAGGAGGCGCCGTTGTCTCCGCTCCCTGCTGTCTGTACCTGTGAATTAGGAGGCAACGTTGTCTCCTTTCCCTGCTGTCTGTACCTGTGGAGGCGCTGTTGTGTCCACTCCCTGCTGTCTGTACCTGAGGAGGCACCATTGTCTCTGCTCCCTGCTGTCTGTACCTGAGGAGGCGCCTTTGTATCCGCTCCCTGCTGTCTGTACCTGTGAATTAGGAGGCAAAGCTTCCTGATCTATCTCCAGTGTGACACCCAGTGTAATGTGATTCTATGGTGCCGTCTCCTAATGCACAGATACGCTCAGCAGTAGAGTTGATCAAACTTCGGGAAATCCTAGGTTCAACTGAACTCGAACATTCACAAACCTGCCGCATTAGATTGCTGATGCCTTCCCGGTCCATGGGGTAAGGGGGAGAGTACCCAGCTATTACAAAGGCAGAATCCAGGAATTCCAGGTGGTACCTGGGCTGTCTCCTCCTTCCCCACGGACCGGGAAGGCATCACTAATCTAATGCGGCAGGTTCGTGAATGTTCGAGTTCTATAGAACCTAGGATTTCCCAAAGTTCGATCAACTCCACTCAGCAGCGGAGACAACAGCAGTAATACCTCCAGTAAGGTTTTCCATCACCAAATTCAAAATAGAAACAATTTAGAAAAATGACCGGTACAAGTACTTTATAGATTGTTATAGACTGTTGCAAAACTACAACTCCCATCATACATAGACAGTCAAAGGTAAAACTTTGGCTGTCCAGACATGATGGGAGTTGTAGTTCTGCAACAGCTGGAGAGCCAAGCTTCCCTACCCCTGCAGATACTAGGTAAGGTTTATATAAATGTGATATATATTTAGATAGGGCAGTTATTAAGGGGTTAAGTATGGAATAATGTACAGCCAGACTCCAAAATAGACATTCGACCCCAACTCTCTTGTGTGCCCCCCCATCCCAGACAAGTGTCACCCTGTAGCCCCCTGTCCCCCTCCCCTCCCCAGACTGTACACCCCTGATTGTCCTCCCCTTCCCACACACCTGTATCTTCTTTCTTCCTCCATAGTGCAGTGTACATACAGGAACTGCAGTGACATCATAGTCACATGTCAAGGTCCTTCACCATCTTTTTACTGTACTGTCTCCTGGCTGCTGTTTAGCCCTAATTTGCGCAAAGTCACGGTAAAAACACAGCGATTTTGCACAAATTATGGCTAAACAGCAGCCAGGAGACAGTACAGTATGGAAAATACCTCTTTTGATGAAGTAAAAATCGTCCCTTGCCTCCTCACAATGACAGAGGGCAGGACGCTTCCAGGCTGCCTCATCCACTATGATCCTTCTCTCTCTGCTCCCTGTGATGGCGCCCCCCCTGGTCTCGGCACCCGGGGCAGCTGCCCCCCCTGCCCCCCCCAGCTACGGCCCTGCCCACCGCCACCAGGGGTACTAGGAAGAGCCAGATGCCAGATCAGGTCAGGAGGCTGATATTATAAGGCTGGCAACAGCCAAAATAAACAGCCCTTCCCACCCCTGATAGTGTCGGGTTGCTGTTGCTTTGTTTTGTGTCTGGCTGGCTATGGAAAATAGGGGGGACCTCACAATTTTTTTTTTATTATAATTGAACTAATGCATGCCCCCCCCCTTATTTTTCATAACCAGTTAGATACAAAACCGAGCAGCAGCAGCCTGACACTATTAGGATGTCAAAGGCCTTTTATTTTGGCCATTGCCTGCCTAATAATACAAGCCTGCTGATGCTCCAGGCCTGATGGTATCTGGCTCTTCCTGGCACCCCTGTGGTGGTAAGTACCAGGGTAATAAGTGTGTGTGTGTGGGGGGGGGGGTTAGTTTTAGCTGTTCTGTGGGCTAACGCTAAGCCCCAGCTTAGTAGGACGCCGTATATTTTACAGCTGCAACTACTAAGCCAAAAATAAGTTAAAAAAAAAAAACTTGCCTGCATGATTATCTCTTGCATATCTTTACAATCTCTGTTTGCATTATTTCTCCTGCACAGTGCCCATAAGTCGGGGTCATATTATTACTGTGTGATCTGTAACTTCCTTGAAAAACTTAAAGGACAAGTGCCATGAAAAGCTTTTTCCCAGTAATTGAAGCACATTACAAAGTTATATAACTGTGTAATATGCTTCAATCAACTATCTGCCTCCCTTCCCTGTCTCCAAGGCAGGGGAGGGGGAGGCTTGTGTAACAGGAGCTAGCCCAGCCCTCCTGCTGATGACTCATCGTCACAAGAAGAAGCTAAGAGAAGAGCTTGGTGACGACAGTAATTAGGTCTGTGTGAGTTTCTTACACTTCCTGCTGGGGGGTTGAGGGGGGAAAAGACAGGGAAGGGAGGCAGATAGGTGATTGAAGCATATTACAGAGTTATATAACTTTGTAATGTGCTTCAACTACTGGGAAAAAGTTTTTCATGGCACTTGTCCTTTAATAAAAGAATATTAAAACGCTAAAAGGAACAGACAGTGAAAATGGTGGATCCCTCGTGTTGCCTAAACACTGGAAACCCCTCACAAGTGACCCCATTCTGGAAACTACACCCCTCAAGGAATGTAACAAGGGGTGCAGTAAGCATATGGACCCCACTGGTGACAGGCACAAATGTGGAACAATATGAGTGAAAGGGAAAATTTTTATTTTTTTCACTTTTACGGTACAAATGTGCCCATCATCAAGGGGTCCATATCCTCATTGCACCCCTTGTTAGATTCCTTGAGGGGTGTTGTTTACAGAATGGGGTCACTTGTGTGGGGTTTTCACTGTCTTGGCAGCACGAGGGCTCTGTAAATGCGACATGGCGTTCATCATCCATTCTGGCCAAATCCAGCCTCCAAAATCGAAATGGCGCTCCTTCCCTTCGGAGGCTTGCCCTGCGCCCAAATGACGCTTTATGTCCACATGTGGGGTATTTAAAGACTCAGGGGGAATTGTTCTACACATTTTGTGTGTTTTTTTCTCTTTTAACCCCTTGTGAAAATGAAAAATTTAAGGCTAAACCGACATTATAGTGTAAAAAATGTAATATTTCATTTTCACGCCACATTGTTCCACATTTGTGCCCGTCACCAGTGGGGTCCATATGCTCACTACACCCCTTGTTACATTCCCTGAGGGGTTTAGTTTCCATAATGGGGTCACTTGTGAGGAGTTCAACTGTCTTGGCAACACAGAGGCCTTTCAAATGCAACAAGGCCCTCAAAATCCGTTCCAGCCAAATCCAGCCTCCAAAAACCAAATGGCGCTCCTTCGTACTCAGGCGAAATTGCTCTACACATTTTGTGTTTTTTTTTTATCTTTTAACCCCTTGTGAAAATAAAAAAATCAAGACAAGATCAATGATTTAGTGTAAAAATTTAAATTTTTTACACTAAATGTTGGTCTAGCCTTGATTTTTTCCAATTCCACAAGGGGTTAAAACATAAAATGAACGCAAAACGTGTAGGGTAATTTCCCCTGAGTATGAACATACCTCATATGTGGACATAATGTGCCATATGGGCATAGGGCAAGCAACCAAAGGGACAGAGCGCCATTTAGAGGCTGGAATGGAGGATGGAGGCCATGTCGCAATTACAAAGCTCCTGTGCTGCCAGAACAGTAGAAACCCCCCACAAGTGACCCCATTCTGGAAACTACACCCCATAAGGAATCTAACAAGGGGTGCAGTGAGCATATGGACCCCACTGGTGACGGGCACATAAGTAGAACATGTGCCGTGAAAATAAAAAATGCCATTTTTTTTATTTTCACGGCACAAATGTGCGCGTCACCAGGGGGCCATATCCCGGCTGCCCCCCTTGTTAGATTCCTTATCGTGTGTAGTTTCCAGAATGGGGTCACTTGTGGGGGGTTTCTACTGTCCTGGCAGCACAGAGGCTTTGTAATTGCATCATCCTCTAATGGGAATGGCGGCCATACCTATTTAGCTGGGGAAAAGGGACAATTTTAATTATTTTTGGGGGTATTAGACCAATTATTAGTTTATAAGGTTGAAAAGGACAGGTGTCCATCAAATTCAACCTGTGTTGATCCACAGGAAGGCAAAAAACCCTTGTGAGGCAGATGACAGTAGCCTCATTACAGGGAAAAAAATTCTTCCTGACTCCATAATGGAAATCAGAATAATCCCCGGATCAACGTGACCCCTGAAATAGGAATAAGGGACAGAATTTAGAAAATGTAGAACCCCAGTGACGTGTGGTACGCCTAGAAGCGATCCAGTATGCAGAGGCCGGGGTGATTAGAACAGGTGTCACACTGGAAAATGGTGTCCTTCCTGATCCCCCTATTACACCACACTCTGCACTTCTTTTGGGGTCTCCTGTTTTCCAGTGTGCTCCCGTCACCTGGAGGAAAATGTTACCCTGGTACGATACGGGGTCCTTCATGTCCAGAAGCACTGAATTCGCTACATGGCTGCTAAATATTAGGGCTCTAATTACTGATTCTGATATGTTCGGATCGTGCCGCAAGCTACAGGAGCTCGGGCAGCGAGGGACCGGAAGAAGGGGGGTGCTGGTATAAAAGTTATCCCCGTACAGGTGGTAACCTTTATCCAGCAGTGGGAAGATCAGTTCCCGAACGATTTTCCCACTAACTTGGAGGATTGGGGGGGGGGGGGGGGGGCATGTGGGGGCTGGATTCGGGTGTCCCTTCCTTCATACACTCTAAGGGTACGTGCACACTGCGGAATAGTGAAGGATAACCCTTTGTGCATTCCGCAGCTGGCACCTGCCGGTGGACTGATGCAGGCGCGCATCTCCGCCCGTGTCACACACCATTTTATGCACGGGCGGATTCCTCCCTCTGTCCAAAGAATGAACACGTTCATTCTTTGGACAGACGATGGAATCCGCACGTGCATAGGATGGAGTCTATGACACGGGTGGAGGCACGCGCCCGCATTAGCCCGCCAGCGGGTGCCAGCTGTGGAATGCACAAAGGGTTATCCTTCTCCATTCCGCAGTGTGCACGTACCCTAAATCTGTAAGTGTACCCTGACAGTGGCGGTAGGATATAGGGGCGAAAAACGCCCCTACACCAAAAAGGAGGAGTTACAGATCAGCGGCGCACTTACGTGCGATGCTGATCAGCACTCAGCGGCGTTGGGGTGCTTAAAAAGGAAAAAAATTTTTGAAAAAAAAATAAATCTTTTTAACCAAAAGCAACTGATCAGTGAGTCACCCCCGTGCCGACGAGCAGAGATGGCCTGCTATACATTTTAGCAGGCTATCTTCCCCGAATGCTGTGTGTGAACGCCCGTTTGCGTTAAAGCCCACGCTGCGGGGCGTACACTTATGCCGGATGTTGTTAAGGGGTTAAAAGGACCGTGTCCCAATCATTGGTTCTGGCCATTCCCTGCCCCAATAAAGTCTGCCCCTTCCTGTTCCTCCGGATCTATAGTGCCCTTTTGCCTATCAGAGAAAGCGTTCATTACTGTGTTTCCTAGTGTACCAGACCTCCTGCTTACATTCCACGATTCCGTTTTGTCTGCCGCCAGCCCTGACCTTTCTGCCTGTTCCTGACTTCGTCCCCATCCTACGACTTTGTACCTTGCCTCTCCTCGCCACCAACACTAGCAAGTCGGGCCAGGGGTAGCAAGCCCAGCCTGCCTTGCGGCGGGCTCTGGTGGAGACCAACGGCCCCTTAAACTCCATTCCCTGGTGCAGCTTAATACCATCGCTTGTGTAGGCTATGCGGATCCACTGCCTCCAGTTGTGTCACTCTTAGATACTCTTTAAGGGTTGGTTCACACCTACAGGATCCGCAGCAGATCTGCAGCAGATCCGCAGCAAATTTGATGCTGTGTTCAGTTATTTAAATAAAATCTGCTGCGGATCTGCTGCGTTGATCCGGTAAGTGTGAACGTACCCTAAAGGATTAAAAGTGTATCCGTTCAAAATTCCGGGCCTCTTAAGAAGATTGTATTGTTATTTCTTTGTCCCTACCGCCAATGATTTTTCCTCTAATGCACAACTGCATGAGGGTGTGAGGCTAAATCTAGCCATAATCCGGCTATTTTTATTGGATGATTGTATTGTCCATTTCATACGATCTTATTGCTGGACACAAATTTAAATTAAACAAAAAAAATCAAACTCAAAATTTAAACTAATTCCAATTCAAACTCCAATTTAAATTCAAACTAATTCAAATGAAATTATAATAAAAAAATTCAGAAATTAAAAAAAAAAAAAATTAAATTCGGTCGCCAGAACAGAAGCGGTGGGGAGAAGTGGTGAGTGACATGATACAGGTAAAATTACCCCAACTGCTAAAGTAGTCAGGGGGTGTCATGCCCCAGCCCTGGTCAGTCTAATAAATTTAAAAGACAAGGGGGAAGGAGGGGAGCAGTCAGCTTGTCAGGCACTGACAGGGGAACACTCTCCAAGGCTTTTGACCTTTAACCCCTAGACGACCCTGGACGTAGGGTTACGTCATGGAAGTCTGTCCCCAGACGACCCATGACGGAACCTTACGTCCTGGGTGTTTTTCCCGCTATGAAGCGCGCTCCGGAGCGGAGCGCGCTTCATAGCAGGTGGGGGCCGGCTGCAATCAGCAGCCAGGACCTCACCGGTAATGACACGCTGCAGCGATCGCGCTGCCGCGTGTCATTAACCCCTTAAACGCCGCGACCGCGGAGCGACCGCGGCGTTTAAAGGCCCTTTTACACAGAAAGATTATCTGACAGATTATCTGCCAAAGATTTGAAGCCAAAGCCTGAAATGGACTATAAACAGAAATCAAGTCATAAAGGAAAGCCTGAGATTTTTCCTCTTTTCAAATCCATTCCTGGTTTTGGCTTCAAATCTTTGGCAGATAATCTGTCAGATAATCTTTCTGTGTAAAAGGGCCCTAAGTGTAAGTGACAGGGGGAGTCCCCTGTCACTTACCGATCGGGACCCCCGCAGTGTGACTGCGGGGGTCCCGATCGTTGAAACGGACTGCCGGAGGTCTCTTACCTGCCTCCGTGCGGTCCGATCGGCGATCTGCTCATTGAGCCTGCCTGTGCAGGCTCAGTGTAGCAGATCGCCGATAACACTGATCAATGCTATGCCTATGGCATAGCATTCATCAGTGTAGAAATCTAAGTATTGTATGTACAAGTCCCCCAAAGGGACTTCAAATGTGTAAAAAAAAAAAAGTTCAAAACACTAACACACTACCCCAAAACCCCTCCCCCAATAAAAGTCTAAATCACCCCCCTTTCCCATTATATAAATAAAACATATAAAAATGAATAAATAGATAAACATATAATATACCGTAGCGTGCGTAATTGTCCGATCTATTAAAATATAACAAGCGTCATTGTGACCGGTAAACGGCGTACACGAAAAGAGGGGAAAAAGTGCGCAGATTACCGATTTTATGTTACATTATATATTTAAAAAAATCAATAAAAAGTGATCAAAACGTCCGATCTTCACAAATAGGGTATTAATAAAAACTAGAGATCATGGCGGAAAAAATGACACCCCATACAGCCCCGTAGGTGAAAAAATAAAACCGTTATAAGCGTCACAATAGTCCCATTTTATTAATATTTAATTGCCAAAAAAAAGGATTTAATAAAAAAATATATATATAACATTAGAGAATCTGTGTAACCTGCATATGGTTGTGTTCGGACTGACCTATAGAATAATAGTGTCATGTCGCTGTTACCATATAGTGCATTACGTAGACACAGGAACCCCCCAAACGTTACCATATTGCATTCTTTCTTACGATTTCACCTATTTATATCTTCATAAATAATATAATTAGAATTCCATCATACATGTTATGGTAAAATGAATGACGCCATTACAAAGTACAACTATTCTTGTAAAAAACAAGCACTTACATGGCCTGTAAATAGAAAACTGAAAGTGCTAGAGCTCTTAGAAGGGGAGGAGGGAAAAACGAAAGCACTAAGATCAAAATTTGCGCGGTCCACTGGGTCATTTTGGGCCTGGTCCTCAAAGGGTTAAAGTGACCTTCAGGCCTTTGACCTTAGTCGCATGTGCCTTGCCCATCTTGGTCTGGGTCAGCACTATTGTCTTGAGGTTGACCACCAGGCTGTTACCCAGAATTTGGCGTAATGGTGCGATTAGGCAGCCTCAGAGACATCCCTGCGTGCTGCCCCTGCTGTTTCCTGTCCATTTCCGTGGTGTTTCAATCATTTTCTGAGGTTGACAGGTTTTCAAGCAACCTTCCCTGGGCCAAGCTTGGGTCCTCTGTAAAAATGCTTGAGTCTCCCATTGACTTCAATGGGGTTCATTACTGGAAACGAGCACCCGAGCATCGGGAAATATTTGACTCGAGTATCGAGCACCAGAGCATTTTAGTACTCGCTCATCACTAATCCTCACTATTGGTAGGAAATGCGATGTGGATATAATTAGTATACACCTGAGTTGGTAAATAGCTTTATATTAAGATAACATCGCATATTGGAGCTTTTTTTGTGTCATAATGTTTTAAGCTTCCTAAAAAAAATTAAAAGAAAGTTTAATAAATGCCGCCAACATAAAGAAGATATATTGCTAATGCTATCTATATCATAAAAATCAAAGTCTGTCTGTCTGTCTGTCCGATATAGACTTCCAAACGCCTGAACCGTTTGACCCCAAATTTGGCACACAGATACATTGGGTGCCCGGGAAGGTTTTAACGAAGGTCCCGTCCCCGCCAGATGTACAGGATGGGAGGGGGAAGAGTGGCGCCCCATAGAGATGAATTGGAAAATCTCCTCACTGCAAACACAGGTGATATAATTAGCTGCAGCTTTGCCCAGAGGAAACGCAGTTGGGAGCCTTAGCAACCAATAGGATTACTACTTTCAGTTTCACAGGGAGTTGTGGTTGCTAGGGAAGCTGCCTCACAACATCCACAGTAATAACTGGTAGACCCCCTACTCCATCTATACAGTACATGTATACAGGCCCCCTACCCCATCTATACAGTACATGTAAACAGGACCCCCCTACTGCATCTATACAGTACATGTATATACAGGACCCCCTACTCCATCTATACAGTACATGTATACAGGACCCCCTACTCCATCTATACAGTACATGTATATACAGGACCCCCTACTCCATCTATACAGTACATGTATATACAGGACCCCCTACTCCATCCATACAGTACATGTATATACAGGGCCCCCTACTCCATCTATACAGTACATGTATACAGGACCCCCTACTCCATCTATACAGTACATGTATACAGGCCCCCCTACTCCATCTATACAGTACATGTATACAGGACCCCCTACTCCATCTATACAGTACATGTATACAGGACCCCCTACTCCATCTATACAGTACATGTATACAGGACCCCCTACTCCATCTATACAGTACATGTACACAGGACTCCCTACTCCATCTATACAGTACATGTATACAGGACCTCCTACTCCATCTATACAGTACATGTATATACAGGACCCCCTACTCCATCTATACAGTACATGTATACAGGACCCCCTACTCCATCTATACAGTACATGTATACATGAGCCCCTACTCTATCTATACAGGTATACAGAGCAGTGTTACCAGCTTCTGCTGCCCTAAGCACTAAACCTGAGGATGCCCCATCCTCACTCACCAATTAGCATCAGGACTGGTAGGTAATAGCTCCACACGTTACATTTAACACCGCCACACCACACCAGACCTGACCAAAACCACCACACCAGATGTGACCAATACCGCCATACTGTGACTGGATAACACTGCCATACCACACCTGACCAATACCGCCATACTGTGACTGGATAACACTGCCACACCAGACCTGACCAATACCGCCATACTGTGACTGGATAACAACTCCACACCAGACCTGACCAATACCGCCATACTGTGACTGGATAACACTGCCACACCAGACCTGACCAATACCGCCATACTGTGACTGGATAACACCGCCACACCAGACCTGACCAATACCACCATACTGTGACTGGATAACACCGCCATACCAGACCTGACCAATACCAACACACTGTGACAGGATAACACCGCCATACCAGACCTGACCAATACCGCCATACAGTGACTGGATAACACCGCTATACCAGACCTTACCAATACCGCCATACTCTGACTGGATGAATCTGCCATACGAGACCTGACCAATACCACCATACTGTGACTGGATAACACCGCCATACCACACCTGACCAATACTGCCATACTGTGACTGGATAACACTATCATATCAGACCTGACCAATACCGCCATACTGTGACTGGATAACACCGCCACACCAGACCTGACCAATACCACCATACTGTGACTGGATAACACTGCCATACCAGACCGGACCAATGCCGACATACTGTGACTGGATAACACTGTCATACCATACCAAATAAGACCGCCACACCAGACCTGACCAATACCACCACATTGTGACTGGATAACACTGCCATACCACACCTGACCAATACAGCCACACTGTGACTGGATAACACTGCTGTATCAGACCTGACCAATACCGCCATACTGTGACTTGATAACACCGCCATACCAGACCTGACTAATACCACCATACTGTGACTGGATAACACCACCACACCAGACCTGACCAATACCGCCATACTGTGACTGGATAACACCGCCATACCAGACCTGACCAATACCACCATACTGTGACTGGATAACAACGCCATACCAGACCTGACCAATACCACCATACTGTGACTGGATAACACCGCCATACCAGACCTGACCAATACCGCCATACAGTGACTGGATAACACCGCTATACCAGACCTTACCAATACCGCCATACTCTGACTGGATGAATCTGCCATACGAGACCTGACCAATACCACCATACTGTGCGGCATTTATCAGCAGTTTCTTTTTTGGCGTAGGTATATTTTTTCTTATTGTCAAAAAAAACGTAAAAAAACCCACTACATTACACCACACTACACAAAATAAAGTTTTACACTACACCAGAACACATTTACATACCCCATATACTAGTCCCGGTATAAAGATGGCCCCCAGGGTGTTTTCGGTGTCGGACGCATACGCTATTATTGCCTCCGACACTGAAACATCCAGTGAGGATGAATGGGGGGGATCCTTCTTTCCTCCATTCACCCTCATCATCCTCATCATCCAGTGACGTGTCTGGGGGTAGCGTAGCGTACGCTGCCCCCCAGACACGTTTTTTCTGCCAGTACTGTCCCAATAAGAGATGACGGTATGGCGTGAAATTCTCCAAACTCTGTGAGTGTACCTCAGGGTACACTTACAGATTTCGGGTACGTGCACACTGCGGAATGGCGAAGGATAACCCTTTGTGTATTCCGCAGCTGGCACCTGTCGGCGGACTGATGTGGGCGCGCGTCTCCACCCGTGTCATAGACTCCATTCTATGCACGGGTGGATTCCATCGTCCATCCAAAGAATGAACACATTGGTCGGAGAGCGGAATCCGCCCGTGCATAGAATGGAGTCTATGACACGGACGGAGACGCACGCCTGCATCAGTCTGCCGGTGGGTGCCAGCTTCGGAATGCGTGAAGGGATATCTGTCACGATTCCACAGTGTGCACGTACCCTTAGAGTGTATGAAGGAAGGGACACCCGAATCCTGCATAACCCCCCCCCCCCCTCCCATCCTCGGAGTTAGTGGGAAGATCGTTCGGGAACTGATCTTCCCACTGCTGGATAAAGGTCACCACCTGTACAGGGATAACTTTTATACCAGCACCCCCTCTTCTGGTCCCTCGCTGCCCGAGCTACTATAGCTTGCGGCACGATCCGAAAATATCAGAGGCAGTAATAGAGCCCTAATATTTAGCAGCCATGGAGCGGCCCCAGCGCTTCTGGATATGAAGGACCCCGTATCGCACCAGGACATCTCTGCTCGTTGGCACGGGGGGTGATTAACCCCCCCCCCTCGTGCCGACGATCGCTGCTATCGGCTGATCAATACAGATCAGCCGATAGCAGCTGAATACAGCTTTCCGGGTCATCGGTGACCCGGAAAGCAATGGCGATTGGTGCTGTCCGAGATAGCACCAATCGCCATAAGTGTCCCCAACAAAGATGGCGCCGATGCCACCCCCACGATCGCCGTGATAGGCCGGCCAGTACCGGCCGGCCCATCACGGCGATCTAACAGTTAAAAAGTGTCCGGCCGGGTTCTGCACCCCTCAGCTAGGTAGCTGAGGGGTGCAGAACAGGTGTGTGTGGTGCAGGTGTACCATACTCACCTGATCCTGGCCTCCGGAACGAAGATTCGCGGTCCCGCACGTCCTCTTCTCCTCGTCGCCGCCACTTCCGGGTTCGTTCGGTCTTCGTTCGGTCTTCGTCGGGAATCTTCGGCTCTTTGGGCTTTTCCGTCGCCCCCATCTTCGGCCATCTCCGCCAGCTCCATTCTACTGCCCCCTAGCGGCTGATCAGTGTATATTATACACTGATCATTTGCTTTGGGGTAAAAAGTATTTTTTTTGCCAAAATTTTTTTTTCTTTTAATTCGCCTTAACGCCGCTGAGTGCTGATCAGCATCGCACATAAGTGCGCCGTTGATCAGCAACTCCACCTTTTTGGCGTAGGAGCGTTTTTCCCCCCTATATCCTACCGCCACTGGCTGCTGATAAGTGCCGCACATAAGTGCGGCATTTATCAGCAGCTTCTTTTTTGGCGTAGGTATATTTTTTCTTACTGTCAAAAAAAACGTAAAAAAAAACACTACATTACACCACACTACACAAAATAAAGTTTTACACTACACCAGAACACATTTACATACCCCATATACTAGTCCCGGTATAAAGATGGCCCCCAGGGTGTTTTCGGTGTCGGACGCATACGCTATTATTGCCTCCGACACTGAAACATCCAGTGAGGATGAATGGGGGGGATCCTTCTTTCCTCCATTCACCCTCATCATCCTCATCATCCAGTGACGTGTCTGGGGGTAACGTAGCGTACGCTGCCCCCCAGACACGTCTTTTCCGCCAGTACCGTCCCAATAAGAGATGACGGTATGGCGTGAAATTCTCCAAACTCTGTGAGTGTACCTCAGGGTACACTTACAGATTTCGGGTACGTGCACACTGCGGAATGGCGAAGGATAACCCTTTGTGCATTCCGCAGCTGGCACCTGCCGGCGGACTGATGTGGGCGCGCGTCTCCACCTGTGTCATAGACTCCATTCTATGCACGGGTGGATTCCATCGTCCATCCAAAGAATGAACACATTGGTCGGAGAGCGGAATCCGCCCGTGCATAGAATGGAGTCTATGACACGGACGGAGACGCACGCCTGCATCAGTCTGCCGGTGGGTGCCAGCTTCGGAATGCGTGAAGGGATATCTGTCGCGATTCCACAGTGTGCACGTACCCTTAGAGTGTATGAAGGAAGGGACACCCATTTTCCAGTGTGACACCTGTCCTGATTATTCTGATCGCCATTATGGAGTCGGGAGTCGGGAATTTTTTCCCAGTGATGACGCTACTGTTGTCTACCTCACGAGGGTTTTTTGCCCTCCTCTGGATCAACACAGGTTGAATTTGATGGACACTTGTCATTTTCAACCTTATAAACTAATAATTGGCCTAATACCCCCAAATAAATTAGAATTGTCCCTTTTCCCCAGCTAAATAGGTATGGCTGCCATTCCCATTAGAGGATGCCATGATGCAATTACAAAGCCTCTGTGCGGCCAGGACAGTAGAAACCCCCCACAAGTGACCCCATTCTGAAAACTACACCCCATAAGGAATCTAACAAGGGGGGCAGCAGGGATATGGCCCCCTGGTGACGGCCACATTTGGGACGTGAAAATGAAAAAAATTGTATTTTTTATTTTCACAGCACATGTTTGACAAATTTGCCCGTCACTAGTGGGGTCCATATGCTCACTGTACCCCTTGTTAGATTCCTTATGGGGTGTAGTTTCCATAATAGGGGCACTTGTGGGGGGTTTCTACTGTTCTGGCAACACAGGAGCTTTGTAATTGCGACATGGCCTCCATCCTCCATTCCAGCCTCTAAATGGCGCTCTGTCCCTTTGGTGGCTTGCCCTGTGCCCATATGGCACATAATGTCCACATGTGGGGTATTTTCGTATTCAGGGGAAATTACTCTACACGTTTTGTGTTCATTTTCTCTTTCAACCTCTTAATTTTTACACTAAATCATTGATCTTGTCTTGATTTTTTCATTTTCACAAGGGGTTAAAAGATAAAAAAAACACAAAATGTGTGGAGCAATTTCCCCTGAGTATGAAAATATCCCACATGTGGACATAAAGCGCCGTGCGGGTGCAGGGTAAGCCTCCAAAGGGAAGGAGCACCATTTGGTTTTTGGAGGCTGGATTTGGAATGGAATGGATTTCAAGGGCCATGTTGCATTTAAAAGGCCCCTGTGTTGCCAAGACCGTTGAAACCCCCCACAAGTGACCCGATTATGGAAACTACACCCCTCAGGGAATGTAAGAAGGGGTGTAGTGAGCATATGGACCCCACTGGTGACGGGCACAAATGTGGAACAATGTGGCGTGAAAATGAAATATTACATTTTTTACACTAAAATGTTGGTTTAGCCTTAAATTTTTCATTTTCACAAGGGGTTAAAAGAGAAAAAAAACACACAAAATGTGTAGAGCAATTTCCCCCGAGTCTGTAAATACCCCACATGTGGACATAAAGCGCCATGTGGGCGCAAGGCAAGCCTCCAAAGGGAAGGAGCGCCATTTGGATTTTGGAGGCTTGATTCGGCCAGAATGGATTATGAACGCCATGTCGCATTTACAGAGCCCTCGTGCTGCCAAAACACTGGAAACCCCCCACAAGTGACCCCATTCTGGAAACTACACCCCTCAAGGAATCTAACAAGGGGTGCAGTGAGGATATGGACCCCTTGATGACGGGCACATTTGTGCTGTGAAAGTGAAAAAATGAAAAATTTCCCTTTCACGTAACATTGTTCCACATTTGTGCCCGTCACCAGTGGAGTCCATATGCTCACTGCACCCCTTGTTAGATTAAGGGGTGTAGTTTCCAGAATGGGGTCACTTGGGGGTTTCAAGTGTCTTGGCAGCACGAAGGCTCTGTAAATGCGACATGGCGTTCATCATCCTTTCTGGCCGAATCCAGCCTCTAAAATCCAAATGGCGCTACTTCCCCTCGGAGGCTTGACCTGCGCCCACATGGCGCTTTATGTCCACATGTGGGGTATTTCTGTTTTTTTTTCCTTTTATCCCATTGTGAAAATGAAAAATTGAAGGCTAGAACAACGTTATAGTGTAAAAAATATATTTTTTTTTTCACGCCAGGTTCAGACTATGTAAGTGTGCGGCTGTATATGCGGCTGTAATTGTGCAGCGGTATTTTTGGTGGTTCATGCGTACGCTGGAAAGTATAGGATATACGGCTGCACAGTGCACACTATGTATGAATCTACGGCCCGATCGTAAACGGACCCGTAAAAAATGAACAAGACCATTGTTTGCGGCTGGAAACGCGGCCGTGGATTGACAGGCGGTCCGTACGGAGTACTTCAAAAATAGCCGGCAATGATGCCGAATGCCGATGCCTCTAATAGTTAATATATTAAATTAATAAAACACATTTTCTTTGTTTTCTTTGTAGGGGGGGACCCTATACGTTTTTTTTTAAATAAATAAATAATTTAAAAAAAAACGCATAGGGTCCCCCCTATTTTTATAACCAGCCGGGTTAAAAACCAAACGACAGCAGCCTGGTAACACCAGGGTGGGAAGAGCCATTGGTTTAGGCCCTCCCCAGCCTAAATCTTACCAGCCTGCTGCCGCCCGGTCCAGGAGCGCCAATTTTGACGCTCCGGGACCACTGGCACCCGGCTCTTCCCAGTACCCCTGGTGGCATTAGGTACTGGGGTAATAATAGGGTGTTAGTGTTAGCCATTTTATACCAGCTAACACTAGGCCCCAACTTAGTAATGGATTCCGTCTATTAGACGGCTTCCACTACTAAGTCTATAAAGAAAAGAAATAAAGACAAGACACAAGTTAAAATTTTTTTTTATTCAAATAAAAACACCCCCACACCCCTCATTGACCATTTTATAAAAAAAAAAAAAAAAAAAAAAACGCTGGTCATCGACGTAGTCCACGGAATCCGACGTAATCCCCAGGATACCGATATCTGAAAAACAAAAAGGGAGAAACACACAAAAAACACACAAACAGGAGCACAACACCCATCATTGTGAGCAGTGTTGTGCTCCTTACAGTATGCAGCATCTTTACAGATCGCTGCTTACAGTCTGGCCCCCAAGGGGTTAAGGGAGGATGTATTGCATCCCTCTTAACCCCTTGGGGGCCAGACTGATGTCAGACTGCACCCATCCCATCAAGGAAGGGGTTAAGTGACCCCCCTTCCTTGCTGGGAGGGGTGCAGTGCTGGGGAGGGGGTGGGGAGAGCTCTATACTCACCCCGATGTGTCCTCTTCGCTGGTCCGCAGCACAATGAAGTCACTGTACTGCAGACCGGCTCATTATATGTGCGCTGAGCCGATCAGCCAATCAGCTGAGTGCACATATAATTCTAAATGCTTCTTCTAATAATGCTATTGTGATAACATAATTAGAAGAAACATTTGATGTTTTCATTAAAGTAAAGTGATGATTAGTACAGAATGCTCTATTGCATATGAATTAACGGCTTATGGAGCTTCCTGTACTAATTAATATTTAATTAAGAAAACACATTTTCGTTTAAATAAATACAGTTTCTTTGTTCAATAATTTAATTCTAACGAATCCATCATTGTGCAATTCAATATACTGTCAAAAAATAAATATATATATAAATATACATTTATTTATATATATTTATTTTAACAGTATATTTAATTGCAAAATGATGGATTAGTTTAAATTTAATTATTGAACAATGAAAGGGACTTTATTACAACGAAAATGTGTTTTATTATTTTAATAGATTAACCATGAGAGACATCGGCATTAGTGCAGAGAATCGCAAACCCCGGTAATAGCAATTCATGTAAACTGTGTTCCCTGCTTTCCCAGATGCATCCAGAGGTGTTTGCATCACTTTCTTAAGATTTTATTTGTTATTTTTAGTTGAACCAGATTTCCAAGTAAATGACCGTATGTTTTGAGCCGCATGTCTATTTTTTCCCACGGCCGTAGTTTCATCCGCACATTTACAGCCGCATAAAAAATACAGCCGCACAGTTACATAGTGTGAACCTAGCCTTAACCTGAACAGGTCCCTAAAAATATCTGATCTTGAAATTTTACTGAAAATTTGGAAATTTGCTGCTTATGTTTTAAGCTTTCTATTGTCTAAAAAACATGAAAGATTGTTTAATAAATGCCGCCAACATAAAGTAGACATGTTGCTAATGCTATTTAATATATAATTTATGTGGTATAACCACTTTCTGTATAAGCAAAAAAGTTTCAAAGTTGGTAAAATGCATTTTTTCACAATTTTTCACGTTATTTGTTTTTTTTCCATAAATATTCGTTATAAATATTGACTCCAATTTACCAGAAATGTAAAGTACAATATGTCACGAGGAAACAATCTCAGAATCAGCCTGATAAAAGCATCCCGAAGTTATTAATGACTAAAGTGACACAGGTCATTTTCATAAAATTTGTCTCTGTCATTAAGGCCATTTCAGGCTCTGTCCTTAAGGGGTTAAGGCCATTCCAGGCCCGTTCCTTAAGGGGTAAACAATAGTACCTGTATTTACAATTATACAGTTTGATCACTGCAGCACCCTAAAGCCCCAATGACATGGGGCGACTGGAGGAGCCGTCATCGCTCAGTTGCTCTTTTTTCCCCGCCCGCTGATGCCACCACTGCACGTGGCGCCAGAGAGCTGGTGAGAGCAGGGTGCCCATGAGGTGCTTTGGGGGCTGCCCGGGTGATCGCTAGATCGGCCGAGCAAACCCATAGAGGATTACATGGAGCGACAGCAGCAGATCTCTGCTATCCTGGTCGTTCGTCCAAACAACAAATGACACCAACGATCAGCCGACATAATTCATGTTGGCTGATCGTTGCCTTTTATTACACGGGACGAAAACGGACGATAATGGGGCTGTGTAATAGGGCCTTAAGGGTACATTCACACCTATATGATCTGTTGGAGGGTTCATTCACCATTTGCTACCCATTGACTTCAATAGACAACAAAACTCACATCAAACCTGCAGGTTTTACACTTCATGGGTGAGGTGAAGTATGTCCAACCCATGGACTATGTAGCATCACCACTGATGCTTACTGTACAAGAGCCTCCTAACCCTAGGAGTCTCTGCTCCTAAAAGGTAATCCAATGGCTATGCAGCCGTTGAATACCTCCCAAGTGTCCCTCTTTTGGACACTCTTTTACATGTCCTCTTTTTTATCTAAAAATGATATTGGTACTAATAAAGTTTCTATGATGTTCGAGAAAGTGTCTGAAGGGCCATTAATGAGAACTTCTTCGAGCTACGAATCCACAGAATCTGACAGACAAACATATAAGGCTCCTCACTATGGCACCATCCTCATTTCTCTACAAACTGCACATTTGTATTGGTCCTTTACGCCCTCATTTAGTGGGTAGGCTGACTCTATGTGATTCCCCCTTATAGTATAAGCCCCCCTCTGTGTAGCCACCTGTCACGGCCGCGGCGGCGTCCCGTGCTCCGGGCCACTGCCGCGACCTCTCCATGCAGCTGCCGGGGTCCATGTGCAGGGACCCGGCGCTGCTACAAGTTCGGCCCCGGGGGCGCCTTACCTCGCCCCGCTCCTGTCACCCGCTGTGCCGGCCGGCACGCGTGTCCCCGCCTCCTAGGGCGCACGCGCGCCGGCTGTCTCAGATTTAAAGGGCCAGTCCGCCCCTAATTGGAAGTTGCACTAATCACTTCCTATAAATTCCAGCCCTGTCCCACTACAGGTGTTGGAGCCTCTGCATGCTTTTCATAGCGTTTGGCCCAGCTCCCTGTTGTTCCTGACCTTAGTCCTTGTCCCTTGTTCCTGTCCGCAGTCCTTGTCCCTAGTCCTTGCCCGCTGCCTTGCCATTGTTCCTGAGTCCTGTCCACCACCTACGATCACGCCTACAGACCTCTGCCTGCACAATCACCTGCCTACTGCTCCTGCCACGCCTCGCCTGCCGTAACTAGCAACCAAGCCAGGGGTAGCGACCTGGGGGTCGCCTGCCGCAGCAAGTCCATCCCGTCTTGCGGCGGGCTCTGGTGAAAACCAGCGGCCCCTTAGACTCCGCTCCCTGGTGAGGTTAGTGCCATCGCTAGTGACGGTCCAGTGGATCCACTACTCCAGGCGTTACAGTAGGCTCCAACCATGGATCCCGGCGAGATGCCTGATATGCGTGACGTAGCCCGAGTGGTCGCCCATCAGGTGCAACAAATCCAGTAACAGTCGCAGCAGATCCAGCAACTCACTGCCGCCTTACAGCAGCATACTACAGCCCAGCGCACACCATCTCCTGCTGCTTTTTCTACACTTCGACCGGCTCTCCCAAGCAAATACGCTGGTGACTCCAAGTTGTGCAGAGGATTCCTGACTCAATACATCATGCATATTGAACTTTTAAGTAGTCAGTTTTCCACCGAGCGCTCTAAAGTGGCTTTCATCATCAGCCTATTGGAGGGTAGAGCTCTGGCTTGGGCCACGCCGCTGTGGGACCGAGATGACCCTGCTGCTGCCAATCTCCGAACCTTCCTAGACGAATTTCGCTCCGTCTTTGAGGAACCTGCCCGTGCCTCTTCAGCTGAGACTGCTCTCCTCAACCTCTCTCAAGGGAGCTCCTCTGTTGGTGACTACGCCATCCAGTTCCGCACCCTGGCGGCAGAATTAGACTGGAATGAGGCCGCTCTTATAGCCCCCTTCAAGAAGGGCCTGTCCAGTCGGGTGAGAGACGTGCTTTCCGCCCGAGACCTACCTACCTCCCTGAACGAACTCATCCTACTGGCCACCAGGGTCGATACTCGTTTTTCTGAGAGAGAGGAGGAGGTCTGGCATGAACGGCGACTAAGTCTGTCCCGTCGCCATCACCAGCTGGCTCCGGTCTTCCAGAATCCTGACGTTCCGGTGTCCCAGTCGACTCCTGAGATTCCTATGCAGGTGGAACGGGCTCACCTGACGCCTGATGAAAGAATTCGTCGTCTGGAGCTGAATCTCTGCCTCTACTGCGGTGGTTCGGATCACATTCGGCTGAGATGTCCCCAACGTCCTCAAGCGTCCAGGAAACGCCAGCACCTAGGTCCGGTGGGAGAGGTCTCCCTAAGTGTGAATGCCACCTCTCCAAGGTTGTCTGTGCCAGTCTCCATCCAGACACCCTCAGGACAAACTCACCAGACTACTGCCTTTCTTGATTCTGGGTCAGCAGGCAGTTTTATTGCAGCAACATTGGTCCAAAGATGGCGGCTACCCGTGACCCCACTAGCCATACCCCTGACTATCTTCTCGGTCACGGGCGAGATTCTTACCGACCATGTGCACTACCAGACTGCACCTCTAGTCCTCCAGGTGGGCACTTCACATCAGGAAAAGATCTCCTTCTACATCCTGCCCCATTCTTCTTCCACCATCCTCCTGGGACTCCCTTGGCTGCGATTACATGCCCCTAAGCTGGACTGGAGAACCGGGAAGATTCTTAGTTGGGGTCAGGACTGTTCCAACCAGTGTCTGAGGTCACCTCAGCCCAAGTACTCTATGTTGTCACTCGACCCTGCCAAGCCTCTATCCGGCCTACCGGCGGAATACCAAGACTTGCCTGATGCCTTCTCTGCCACGGAGGCAGACTCACTACCACCTCATCGGGTGGTAGTGGGTACGATTGTCCCATAGACCTCCTTCCTGGAATTTCTCCTCCACAAGGTCGGGTGTACCCTCTCTCAGTACCCGAGACTGAGGCCATGTCCTCTTACATCCGGGAGAATTTACAGAAGGGTTTCATCCGCAAATCCACATCCCCTCGCCACATAGGGATGGACTTCATCACTGATTTGCCTCCATCTGCAGGCAAGAAAGAGGGGGAGGCCAAAGGGGGGGGTACTGTCACGGCCGCTGCGGCGTCCCGTGCTCCGGGCCGCCGCTGCGACCTCTCCATGCAGCTGCCGGGGTCCATGTGCAGGGACCCGGCGCTGCTACGAGTTCGGCCCTGGGGGGCGCCTTACCTCGCCCCGCTCCTGTCACCCGCTGTGCCGACCGGCGCACGCGTCCCCGCCTCCTCGGGCGCGCGCCCGCCCGCTGTCTCAGATTTAAAGGGCCAGTCCGCCCCTGATTGGAAGTTGCACTAATCACTTCCTATAAATTCCAGCCCTGCCCCACTACAGGTGTTGGAGCCTCTGCATGCTTTCCATAGCGTTTGGCCCAGCTCCCTGTTGTTCCTGACCTTAGTCCTTGTCCCTTGTTCCTGTCCGCAGTCCTTGTCCCTAGTCCTTGCCTGCTGCCTTCCCATTGTTCCTGAGTCCTGTCCACCACCTGCAATCACGCCTACAGACCTCTGCCTGCATAATCTCCTGCCTACTGCTCCTGCCACGCCTCGCCTGCCGTCACTAGCAACCAAGCCAGGGGTAGCGACCTGGGGGTCGCCTGCCGCAGCAAGTCCTTCCCGCCTTGCGGCGGGCTCTGGTGAAATCCAGCGGCCCCTTAGACTCCGCTCCCTGGTGAGGTTAGTGCCATCGCTAGTGACGGTCCAGTGGATCCACTACTCCAGGCGTTACACCACCTTATAGATGGTCCCTAGTTCAGTCCTCCATATTGATGGCACCATGTGCATCTCCTAGAGTTCCCCCCTCTGTGTAGTACCCCTATAGTAGATGTAATCTTCTGTGCTTTCCCTATAGTAAATGGCCCTCCTCTCTGTATCCCCCCCATAGATGGCCCATCTGTGTAGTCCACTATAGTAGATGCCTCTCTCTGTGGATCCCCTATTGTATAGCCCCCCCTGTGTAGTCCCCCCTATAGATGGGCCCCTTTGTTGTCCCCCTTATAGGTGGTCCTCTTCTGTGTTTCCCCTATACTATATGCCCTCTGTGTATTCCCTCTTATAGATGGCCCCCTCTGTGTATTCCCTCTTATAGGTGGCCCCCCTCTGTATATTCCACCTTATAGATGTCCCCCTCTGTGTATTCCCTTTTATAGGTGTCCCCCCTCTGTGTATTCCCTCTTATAGGTGGCCCCCTCTGTTTATTCTATCTTATAGGTGGCCCCTCAGTTTATTCCCTCTTATAGATGCCCCCCTCTGTGTATTCCCTCTTATAGATGCCCCCCCTCTGTGTAATACCCCTATAGTAGATGTCACCCTTTGTGCATTCCCTATAGTATATGGCCCTCCTCATTTTAGCCCCCCTTCAGAGATGGCCCATCTGTGTAGTCCACTATAGTAGATGTCCCCCTCTCTGCATCTCCTATTGTAGACGCCCCCCCATGTGGATCCCCCTATAAATGGCTCCTTTGTTGTCCCCTTAAAGATGGTCCCCCTCTGTGTATCCCCTATAATATATGCCCCCCTCTGTGTAGTCCCTCTTATAGATGCCCCCCTCTGTGTAGTGCCCCTTATATATTGCCCCTTATGTGTAGTCTCCCTTATATGTGGTCCCCCTCTGTGTAGTCTCCCTTATAGATAGCCCTCTCTGTGTATTACCTCTTATAGATGCCGCCTCTGTGTATTACCTCTTATAGATGCCCCCTCTGTGTATTACCTCTTATAGATGACCCCACTGATGTTCCCCACTGCCGCCCTTACAGACTGCCCCCTGTGATGGCCCCCCGTATAGATGGCCCTCTCAAAGATCTGCAAAGCAGATTTAAAAAAAACTCACCTAACAACTGGCTCCCCCGTCGCGACTGCTTCCTGGGGGTGTCCCGCACCAGTGAGCTCAGTTTAGTGTGCGCCGGGCCGGTACTTCCAGCACAGGGAGTATCTCTTATGCACTAGTACTCCCTGTGCTGGAAGTCTGCAATGCCTTGGTACAGTACGGGACGGTATGGGGGGGGGGGGGCAATGCGTTGGCACGTGGGGGCAGTGCAGGCAGTGCAGTTCAGTGTTCGCCGGAGGTTAGGACTTCTGGCGCAGGAAGCGTGTGTTACAGACGTTCCCTGTGCTGAAAGTACCAGCCCCAATGCACACTGAATTCCCTGATACCTGCACTGCATGGGAATCCCTGGGACACCCCCACCACTGACCGGACCCCACACAGCTGCAGCACCCGAGTGGCCCGGGAGGCCACCGGATGCAGCAGACAATGTCAGCTCAGGGGGCCCAGGACACCCGGCCGACTGATGCGAAGGGCCCCGTAGCTGCCACTAGGGCTGCTACGGCGGTAGTTTTGCCCCTGTCTGACAGATATTTGAAGCCAAAGCCAGGGCTAGACTATAAACATAGAACAGGTCATAAAGAAAAGACTGAGATTTCTCTTATTTTCAAATCCATTCCTGGCTTTGGCTTAAAAAATTTGTCAGATAAATCTCTCTGTGTAAAGGCACCCGTAGGCTATGTTAACACTGCGTATGAATCCGTCCGTAGTACGAACCGTGAATATACGCACGTAGTTTTGAGGTTGATGCGTTCGCTTGAAAGTATACGATATACGCCCGCACAGTGCACACTACGTATGAGCTTACGGCCGGATCGTATACGGCGCCATGAAAAATGAACAAGACCATTGTTTGAGGAAATGTTGAAACTCACGGCCGTGGATTTCCATGCGGTCCCGTACAAAGTACTTATTTCAGCCAAATTGAACTTGATTTTTCGATCCAAAAGGTTCTGTGTGGTTTACGGGGCTGGGCGAAGATTTCCAAATAAATGACCTGCCTCAGATCGCTTCGAAACAAGCTAGGGAAGCATAACTGTACTACGGGCGTATGTTCGCGGTGCATACGCATCCGGCGCCATGTCGATTTTTCCCACGCCCGTAGTTTCAGCCGCACATGTACGGCGGCGTAAGAACTGCGGACGGAATCGTACGCAGTGTGAACATAGCCTTAGGCTGGTCAAGATTCATACAACTGATTGAGTCTTGTGAAGGCTCTATAAATGAGCACTAATCACTAAGATTGGCGCTAATTTACAGAAGGACTGAAAACTTAGGCTGCATTCCCACGTTCCGTGATCCTGATGGATCACGGACGTGGAATGCATGTACCGGAGTCCCCCCGCGCCCGGACAGCATCTGTAATTAGATGCTGGGAGCGGGGGAGACTGTGTTCATAAGCGCCGCGCTGTAGTAACAGCACCGCGCGGCTGATTCATTACAGCACAGCGCTTATGAATAGTCTCCCCCGATCCCAGCATCTAATTACAGATGCTGTCCGGGCGCGGGGGGACTCCGGTACATGCATTCCACGTCCGTGATCCGTTAGGAATGCAGCCTTACCTGCTTGTCTAGGGTAGACAAAAAATAAAGTCTTGTAGTTGTGTGGTTCGCTATGTTTTTCCTCAAGATAAATACAATTGTGCATAGTAATATTGCTACAAACAATTGCATTATATACATTTGTTAATGGCACCTTTTTTACAGCTGAGCTCTAACACACATCTAATCATCTGATCTATAAAGTTTCCACCTCCCCCTAGTTATCAACTTATCTTTTAAATCAGCTTAGAGACTGGAAATCTCAGATCTAAAGCTATAAAAAGACAACGAAGATTGTGTTCCCTTGTTTGACTCACTGATTGTTCAGCAAGGTATAATGCTAGTAGTTGATACTTATTTTAAAGTAAATACAGTGTATAGTTGGTAGTCTTCTTAATGCTTGTTTTACTTTTATCTACACTTTACAATTGTCACTATTAGTGTGTTTACTATCTTGGTAGGACTATTACTCTTTATGCTATGTTCCCACGTAGTATTTTTGCTCAGTATTTTGCAACCAAAACCAGGAGAGAATTAAAAACACAGAACACAGAAGGCTATGTTCACACACACTGTTAAAATTTAGTGGATGGCCATTTAACACCAAATAAGGGCCGTTTCTTTTAAAAACAATAGCCACTGGTTTGAAATAGCGTCCATTATTTGCTATTAAATGATGACCATCCACTAAATTTTAACAGTGTGTGAACATAGCCTTTCTGTGTTTTGAATCCACTCCTGGTTCTGGTTTCTAAATAATTACCAAAATAAGCAGAAGATATGCAGAAGATATAGAATAGTGTAAAAAAAATTTTTTTTAGCTACGGCCATTATCTCACTTGAATTAAGCTGTCTTTATTTTACCCACTCTCCTCTTTTGGCTGTTCTTCTGCTGTAGCTTCAATAGGTTTGAGTCATTGGGCAAGAATGTTGGCAGTTGGCATGGGGCCATTCAGGGGGGGAAAGCACTCTTAACACCTTCGGTACAAAAAAAAAACACCTCTCATGAAGTGATGCCTTATATGCATAAAATTTAACTCTATTGGGACTGGCCTCTTTGGGGCCTTAAGGACAAACTTTTTTTAATAGCAATTTAATCAACATGTTAACTATATAGTGACGGTCATACTGTAGCAGTAATGCCATATATGTGTTATTTTTAGAGATGAGCAAGTTCGGAGCAAGTTCAGCAAAATGGCGGACGCACATAAAACAGGTTTTCTCACCCTTCCACACTCCCCCAGTGTTCTCCTCCGGTCTTCTGAGTATTCAGCCTATTCAGTCTGTCCCATTTAAGTCAGCCAGTGATTGGCTGAGTGGGGAGAGTGACAGCCAGCTTAGCCAATTACTGGCTGACTTGGATGGGACAGCACCGTGGCCAGTGATTGGCTAAGTGAGCTGTCACTCTAGAGACATGAGAATGACAGCCCGCTCAGCCAATCACTGGCCGCAGTGCTGTCTCGTCAAAGTCAGCCAGTGATTGGCTGAGCAGGTGTCACTCCTGAGACAAGAGTGACAGTCCACTCAGTCAGTCACTGGCTGACTGGGATGAACAGCATTCACAGCCAGAGATTGGCTGAGCGGACTGACATCAAAAAGGTGACCGAAGAAGATGGACTTCAGGGGAGTGAGGAGCAGTTAGTAAAATGAGCGTCTTTTACATGCCGCAGTAAAACAAGTAAACGCCTGAAAGCCTGGCTGCTAAACTGCTAATATTTGCTGTGAAATTGAAAACCAAAGCTGCATTTTTGAGGGGTCAGGGGTATAGAGGTGTCCTTGCACCAGGGCAGTTTCTAGGCTATTTTGGCAACAGGGCGAATCCTGATAAAAGCGCCCCCCCCCCCTTCCTGGACCTTACTCAGTTCAGCGCAGGGAAAGGAACGGGGGCTTTTATCAAGATTCGGGTCCCTAGGAAGAAGCAGTGTGTACACACTGCACTGTCGGTTCCGTGTGACAGGAGCCGACAGTGCTCTAACTGCTCAGCCCTGGCTTGATTTTTTTAAATTAAGGTCCTCTCCTTTTGGTCCCTGATGCCTTCTGCCGTAACCCCTCAACCTGCGTGGCACAGATTGAGAAACCTTGCTGGTCTAGAGCAGGCCTGTATTTAGAGTTCATGTTAGGCTCCTTGCATGCTGAGACATCTGTATCTGTGACAAATCCCATGTGTTTTCAGTCGAACTAAAACTCTGAGAACCCCCTACATTTATACAGCTCTCAGGGTATGCTGGGAGTTGTAGTTTCTTAGCGGACAACCCTTTAACAAATCACTGTGTACAGAGGCTCCCGGTAGCGGCAATCTGTGGGTGACCACCATCAGCCCTGAAGGTAGAGCAATAAATCTGTCTACACTGTACTACAACTCCCAGCATATCCTGAGGGCTGCAGACTGTCAGCATATGCTGGGAGTTGTAGTGCCTGCAGCTGTTGTAGATGGATCCTAGGTGCATTATACACTGGATGCGTTGTGGCATATAAGAATACATAGATCTGTGGGGGCTCAGTGTAAGGAAGTGACCCCAGAACATCACTGATAGGGGATAGGGGTAGATGTTTTTGTTCTATCCCCTATTAGTGCTGTTCTGGGGTCACCTCCCTGCACTGAGCCCCCACAGATCTATGTATTCTTATATGCCACAACGCATCCAGTGTATAGGACCCAACTACAAGAGCTGCAGGCACTACAACTCCCAGCATATCCTGAGGGCTGCAGACTGTCAGTAAATGCTGGGAGTTGTAGTGCTTGTAGCTGTTGTAGTTGGGTCCTAGGTGCATTATACACTGGATGCTTTGTGGCATATAGGTATACATAGATCTGTGGGGGCTCAGTGTAAGGAAGTGACCCCAGAACATCTCTAATAAGATATAGGGGGAGATGTTTTTGTTCTATCCCCTATTAGTAATGTTCTGGGGTCACCTCCCTGCACTGAGCCCCCACAGATCTATGTATTCTTATATGCCACAAAGCATCCAGTGTATAGGACCCAACTACAACAGCTGCAGGTACTACAACTCCCAGCATGTACTGACAGTCTGCAGCCCTTAGGATATGCTGGGAGTTGTAGTGCTGGCAGCCGTTGCTAGCTAGTTTGTTGGCAGCTAGTTTAAAAGTTTGCGCTAGTGTACTGTAGTGACCACAGGGCTGTGTCAGTACACTACCGCAAACAATACACTTACCCATTTAGACACCAATGGTACACAGGCTCTGCAAACTACAGAAGTGATTACAGTGCAGTTACTAAAGACTCACAGGTGACATCTTCTCACTCACTCTTTGCTTTCCTCTCCATCTGGCGCAGCCATCATGAAGACTTCTCCGACCACAACTCATTTGCAGAGGGGCAGCTGGGGGTGACTGGGGGAGCAACTGGGGTAACTGGGGACAGGGGAGCAGCTGGGGGTGACAGCGGGAGGGGGAGAAGCTATGGATGCAGGGAAAGGGGGAGCAGCTGGGGGGCAGGGACAAGGGGAGAAGCTAGGGGAGCAGGGGAAACAGCTGGGGTGACTGGGGGAGGGGGAGCAGCTAGGGGGCAGGGACAGGGGGAGCAGCTTGGGTGACAAAGGGAGCAGATGGGGTGAAAGCGGGAGGGGGAGAAGCTATGGGTGCAGGGAAAGGGGGAGCAGCTAGGGGGCAGGGACAAGGGGAGCGGCTAGGGGGGCAGGGGAAGCAGCTGGGGTGACTGGGGGAGGGGGAGCAGCTAGGGGCAGGGACAGGGGGAGCAGATGGGGTTAGAAGTAGAGCAGATGGGGTGATAGCGGGAGGGGCAGAAGCTATGGGAGCAGCTAGGGGGGCAGTGGGAGCAGCTGGGGTGACAGGGGGAGGGCGAGAAGCTGGAGGGACAGGGTGCGTAGCTGGGGTGACAGGGACAGGGTGCGCAGCTGGGGTGACAGGGACAGGGCGAGAAGCTGGGGTGACAGGGACAGGGTGCGCAGCTACGGTGAGAGGGGGAGAAGCTGGGGGGGGAGCAAGGGGAGCAGCCAGAGGGCAGGGAGAGGAGAGGGAGCGTCCGGGGGGCAGGGAGAGCAGATGGGCAGGGGGAGCAGCTAAGTTGGTAGTGGGGGCCGCTGGGAAGGCAGGGGGGAAGATGGGGGCAGCTGGGGTGACGGGGGGGAGATGGGGGCAGCTGGGGTGACAGGCAGGGGGGCAGCTAAGGTGGCAGGGGGAGAAGATGGGGGCAGCTGGGATGACAGGCAGGGGGGGCAGCTAAGGTGGCAGGGGGAGAAGATGGGGGCAGCTGGGGTGACAGGCAGGGGGCAGCTAAGGTGGCAGGGGGAGAAGATGGGGGCAGCTGGGGTGACATGCAGGGGGCCAGCTAAGGTGGCAGGGGGAGAAGATGGGGGCAGCTGGGGTGACATGCAGGGGGGGGCAGCTAAGGTGGCAGGGGGAGAAGATGGGGGCAGCTGGGGTGACAGGTGGGGGGGCAGCTAAGGTGGCAGGGGGAGTATAGGGAGCAGGAGGGGGCAGTCTGCAGGCAGGGGGAGGGGGCAGGCTGAGCAACAGGGGGGCAGGAGGAGCAGTGGGGGGGGGGGGCAGGGGGAGCAGCCCGGGGCGCCTTTCTGATGCTGTTACAAGGCGGGGGTGAGCTGCTTCCGACACAGACAGCCTCTGTCAGACAACCTGGAAGCTCACAGCTGCAGCCCCACGGTCCCAGCACAAATGACGTCATCGAGCAGGAGAGAGGTTCGGGGCTGCAGCTGTGAGCTTCCGGCTTGTCTGACAGAGGCTGTCTGTGCCGGAAGCTCACCTCGGCGGACCCATCGCACCCCCGCACCAGCACCAGCACCAGCACCCCCCGCCCCCTCCCGGGGGGCGCACGATAGCGGCGGGCGATGCGGTGCAGGAGGCCCTGCTGATTTAGTGAGTGCGGGGGCCCTAGAAACTGCCCTGCCTTGCACCATTCGCCATGTGGTAAAGATGACATACTATCCATCAATTAAGTCAGTACTATTGTGGTGAGCCCGGAAGTGTGACGCCACTCCTGTGGTGGATGGCTGAGATGCAGCCGGACCTTAAAGCAATTCTGTATCCACAATCTGACCCCCCAAACCACTTGTACCTTCGGATAGCTGCTTTTAATCCAAGATCTGTCCTGCGGTCAGTTTGGCAGGTGATGCAGTTATTGTCATAAAACATTACTTTTTAAATTGCAGCTCAGTGCCTTACGGGCGCATCTGTGCCCTAACTTTGCACCACCCCTCGGTCCCTCCTTCCTGCCCTCCTCATCATTAGGAATGCTCCAGGCAGATTGCTTCCTATTCCCCACCTGTGTTACCACAGCACATGGGCTGGATCATTAAGACATCTGTGCAATGTTCAGACAGAAGTAAATGTTCCAGTGGCATTCCTAATGATGAAGAGGGTGGGGAGGAGGGACGGAGAGGGTGGTGCAAAGTTAGGCCACAGATAGGCCCGTAGGGCACGGGGCTGCAATTTAAAAATTTATTTTATATGACAATAACTGCATCACCTGCCGAACGGATCGCAGGACAGATCTTGGATTAAAAGCAGCTATCTGAAGGTACAAGTGGTTTGGGGGGGTCAGATTGTGGGTACAGAGTCGCTTTAAGATCTTGTCAGGTGACGCCAGTGTCAGGTGGGCACACAGGTGTGATGGCTTGCCTGTTTTTAAGGTGAAAGGCCAGTTGTACCCTTTTCCCCTGTGGTCAGTGTCAGGGCCAGACTGGCCATAGGGAACTTCTGACAAATGCCAGAAGGGCCAGTGGCCTCCGAGGGCCGGTCCCGTGCTCCTCCTGACCCAGCGTCTCCTTACCCCTACCGTAGGGAAAAGGAGTCACAGGGCCAGGAGGAAGACAGGACCGGCCCACAGCGCTCTGTCCAGCCCTTGGCTGATGCGCGGCTGCCGGGGGTGACGCTTCCTATCCCTGGCAGACCGTGCATCATAGAGCTTTCTGTGTGCTCTGTCCCAGCCCCGGCACACAGGGGGCTCTATGATGCGCACGCTGCCGGGTATTGGACGCAACACCCCCGGCAGCTGCCCATCAGCCAGGGGGCCAGACGGAGCTGCAGCAGGAGAGTGGCTCGACGTGGGAGCGAGTTGTTAGGTGAGTTGTTTTTTTTTTCCTTTTCTTTGTATCTGCTTTGCAGGGGATAGGGGGCCATCTATAAAGGGGGGAGAGAGGGGGCCATTTATAAGGGGGGAGAGAGGGGGCCATCTATAAAGGGGGAGAGAGGGCCATCTATAAGGGGGAGGGAGAGGGGGCCATCTATAAGGGGGGCAGCAACATAGGGGGAGAGGGGGCCATCTATAGGGGGGCAACATAGGGGGAGAGGGGGCCATCTATAAGAGGGGGCAACATAGGGGGAGAGGGGGCCTATAAGGGGACAACATAGGGGGAGAGGGGGCCATCTATAAGGGGGCAACATAAGGGGAGAGGGGGCCTATAAGGGGACAACATAGGGGCAGAGGGGGCCATTTATAAGGGGAAAACATATGGGCAGAAGGGGCTATCTATAAGGGGGGCAACATAGAGGGAGATGGGGCCTATAAAGGGACAACATAGGGGGAGAGGGGGCCATCTAAAAGGGGACAACATAGGGGGAGAGGGGGCCTATAAGGGGACAACATGGGGAGAGGGGGCCTATAAGGGGGCCATCTATAAGAAGGGGCAACTTAGGGAGCCATCTATAAGGGGACAACACTGGGGGCCTTCTATAGGGGGCATGCATAAGGGGACAACACAGGGGGGCATCTAAAAGGGAACAACATGGGGGGGACAACATAGGTGGCCATCTATAAGGGGACAACACAGGAGGGCCTTCTATAAGGGGGACAACACAGGGGGGCCATCTATGAGGGGGACAACACAGGGGGAGACATCTATAATGGGGACTACACGGGGGGGCATATATAATAGGGCATGCATAGAGGGGGGCATCTACTATAGTGGACTAAAAACAGTAGGTGCAACAGCAACCGACAGGTGCAAGGGCCTACCGTATATACTCCTCCCAGCGTACACGGTAAACACCCGCTCTGTAGATATTAAAATATAAAAAAATATTTTTTTTGAAAACTATTTGATCAAACAGAGTGTACCATGTCGCCAACGTCAAGGCGTCCTCAGAAACACGGTCCCTACTCTAGCATATTCACACTAGCAATGGCCTCTCCTGGCCACTATAGTTGACTACACAGAGGGGCCATCTATAGGGATGGGCTACAGAGAGGAGGACCATATACTACAGGGGATGCACAGAGGGTGTCATCTACTATAGGGGGACTACACAGAGTGAGGCTCTCAAGAAGATGCACATGAAGCCATCTATATGGAAGACTGAACAAGGGGCCACCTATAGGGTGGCTACATAGAGGGGGGGCAAAAAATATAGGGAATACACAGAGGGGGACCATCTATTAGGAGGCTACACAGAGGAGGGCATATACTATAAGGGAGGGGGGGGTCACATAGACTTAGCCTACCCACTAAATGAGGGTGTAAAGGGGCCAATACAGATGTGCAGTTTGTAGAGAGATGAGGATGGTGCCAGAGTGAGGAGTCTAATATATTTGTCTGGCAGATTCTGTGGATTCGTGGCTCGGAGAAGTTCTCATAATGGCCCAGGGCAGATGGAGAGGATGAAAAGGGAGGAACTCCGATCAGAAAAGATATAACTGCACTGTAATGTATTTGGTATGCAGAACCTTTGTAGAGCAGGGTCTACCTCTATATAACTATATGAGGTGATATTGGTCTTTTTAAAGTTGATTTTATTCAGTAGCAGTGGCGACATTAGTCAGTATGTGGTGGTATTAGTCAGTATGTGGTGGTATTAGTCAGTATGCGATGGTATTAGTCAGCATGCGGTGACATTAGTCAGTATGCGGTGACATTAGTCAGTATGCGTGGTATTAGTCAGCATGTGGTGGTATTAGTCAGTATGCAGTGGTATTAGTCAGTATGTGTGGCATTAGTCAGTATGCGGTGGTATTAGTCAGTATGTGGTGGTATTAGTCAGTATGCGGTGGTGTAAGTCAGTATGCGGTGGTATAAGTCAGTATGTGGTGGTATTAGTCAGTATGTGGTGGTATTAGTATGTGGTGGTATTAGTCAGTATGCAGTGGTATTAGTCAGTATGTGGTGGTATTAGTCAGTATGTGGTGGTGGTGTTAAACCTAGCACAGTGACCGGGGCCGGAAGCAGTCTGTCTCTGTACACTGTGTAGAGGTGATGGCCTCTAACTGCAGCACCGTTACACAGTACAGAGACAGAAGCATTTGACCACATTTACTCTGTTATTATCTGTAAGTCCAGTCATGGCCGTGATGATACAACATGTAGCCATGCTGCACTCACAACATCGTCTCTTAACTTTTCACAGTGCGGCGAGTGGGCCTGTGTGCTATGAAATGCTTCAGTCCCAGTTCGGACCTGGTCGGTGTCCTGTCGGGTTGCTACCAGTCCCTACAGTCACAGATGGCCAGAGCAGTGTAATGACCCTCCCGAATAGTAGGACCCGCCACCCACAGAAAGGGGAATTGTCCCAAGGTTGTGGTGTATATGCTGTGTAGGTGGTAGTGAATAATTACAGACTCCGTGGATAACGTTGACTTGATTTATTATTGGCAGATGTGCAACAGGTAATACAGATGAGCTCGAATATATGAGCCAAGATACTGAGCAAAAATACTGTGTGTGAACATAACCTAAGACTATGGGGGAGATTTATTAAACTGGTGTAAAGTATAATTGTCTTAGTTGCCCCTAGCAACCAATCAGATTCCACCTTTCATTTTGGTGGAATCTGATTGGTTGCTAGGGGCAACTAAGACAATTATACTTTACACCAGTTTAATAAATCTCCCCCTATGTTCCTACATAGTATTTTGCTCAAAATTTTGGTCAGTAATTTGCAACCAAAAACAGGAGGGAATTAAAAACACAGAAAGGCTATGTTCACACACTGTTGAAATTGAGTGGATGGCGGCCATTTAATGGCAAATAATTGTTCTTGTTTTAAAATAACATCCATTATTTGCCATTCAATTATGACCTTCCACTCCAACAGTGTGTGAACATAGTCTTTCTTTATTTTCAATCCACTTCTGGTTTTTGTTGCAAAATACTGACCAAAATACATAGCAAAAATACTGTGTGGGAACGTAGCCTAAAAATACAGGTCTCTGTTACTGGCCTCTGACTTTTAACAATAAGCGCACTTGTGGTTCAATTTTTTCGAAGAACTAACTAATAAGGAGAGAGAAAACTAGGAGAAGCAAGAAATATAATTGAGAGTAAAGAGTTGATTACCACGCTTGCTAACCTCACTAAAAGTAATTTAGATTGAAAAGTATCTCTAGCCATTTCTATATCTGTACTGACACCTAATGGTTATAAATGTTATATGCACTTGTGCAATACAAATGTATTGTAACAACTGTTATGTCCTAAAATACAGAATAAAAAAAATCAAAAGGTGGTATGTAACCCAAAATGGTACATCTAAAGATGTTAGTCTGCAAACTTCAATAGAAAATGTATGGCTAATTTATGAGAAATTATGACTCTCAGAATATGGTGATACAAAAGTGTTTTTACTGTGTAAACAAAGTAAGAAAAATTTTAAAAATTTGATTTTGCTGATCATACTAAACTCACAGAAGAAATATGAATAATATAACCTTCTATTACCATATAGAAAAGTACAACCAAAGGCAAATATTACACAAAAAACACCTAACAACTCTGTTCATAGGAATCAGTGATGAGCGAAGCGAATCCAGCAAATCAAAATTCGCTGCGAATTGGGCTATCAATTTGCTTCATTCTGCAAAGCGATTTCCCGCCAATTTGTTAAGGAAATTCACAAAAAAACTAAATGGCGGCCGCACATGCTGTCTGGAGAGTTACTGGGTGGGAGAAAGGGACTAACTATAATCCCTAGTACTCGTCCAATCAGCTGCAGGTTCACTTACGGAGGTGACCAGTTGGCTGTAGTTGGAGCAGAATCGAGGCAGGCAGTTAGGGCAGAGCAGGGAGAGACTAACAGAGCGATGTAGGGACAGAGAGGAGAGGAGAGGAGATCTGATTGTGGGTGATTGTTTGTTGAAGCTTCCAACCAAGTGTCCAGTTTACCAAGTAACTGGGTGCCTATAGGATTTCACTGAGTTCAGTAAAGACACAGTCCATATTATTCACTCACTGGGAACTATTGAATTATACCAATTTACTGGGATCAGTGAATGGAGCTTGCACCTTACATAATCAGTGGTCACACCCCACTCCTACTGTGTTAGATTGGATGATTGACTGGCTGATTGACATTTTTTTTAAATTGCGATTTTCCAATTTTTTACCCCTTTACAAGAACACTCGTTAACAAATTCATCCTTCTGTAATGGTCCCAGTACTGTAGCTACGGGGCCCGCCACATCAAGTGGCCCGGCGAGCTAGTCAGGTCTCCACTCTCCCCGGTTAGCCATTCAGGACTTTTGTCCGGACGCTAAATAACCAGGATAGAAACTACATGTGTGTTCTGGCCGGGCCCACACCTACCCGTATGGGGCCCGGCCCTGCCCGGTATCTCAAGGTCGCCGCCTCCCGACTCCTGCTGGTGTTCTGAAAAGCACTGTACTCCCCGCCACTGCCACACTGTCTCCTCCTCCCCACCATAAGCGTACGTCCAAACGTAGGTCCCCTTTGCTCTGCCATACACTTACAAGGACAGAGTCATAATGTAGGAGGATGTTGGAGCAGCTGGGTCACATCCTCTGCTTATGCTCTCAGGGTGCCCCTGCAAAGCGTGTCAGAAGGTCCCAGAGCCGTCCACACTGTGTCAGAGCAACCCCTTCCCTTCCCACAGTAGCCCCAGGCCGCCCACACACTCCTCCCATCCCCCGCACACAGTGTCAGAGCAGGTGCCCCTCCCCCCATCCCCTGTACAGTGTTTCAGGCCGCCCTCACCCATCACCTTCAGATTCCTCCTGACACAGAGAAGACCAATGGAAGGTAGCCAGAGAAGGACAGAGCAGGAACCAGGACAGGTGAGATTACCCCCAGAGTACTACAACCCCCACCATGTCCTGCTAACAGTCCATGGTGGGAGTTGTAGTTTTGCAGTCTGTGGACATCAAGGTTGCAGAACTACAACCCCCATCAAGCCCTATTGGCAACTCATA
This sequence comes from Dendropsophus ebraccatus, assembly GCF_027789765.1. NCBI lineage: Eukaryota > Metazoa > Chordata > Amphibia > Anura > Hylidae > Dendropsophus > Dendropsophus ebraccatus. The sequence goes on along the minus strand of NC_091456.1, from coordinate 115,274,373 downwards.
AAGGAGTTGTAGTTCTACAACGGGAGGACACAGTATAGGAGGGGGGAAGGCAGTGACACAGTAGAACCACATCTCCCAGCATGCTGTGTGGTAATATGCAGGACTACATCCCCCATCATGGTGTGTGGTAATATAGAGGACTACATCTCCCAGCATGGTGTGTGGGGTAATATACAGGACTACATCTCCCAGCATGGTGTATGGTAATATACAGGATTACATCTCCCAGCTTGGTGTGTGTGTGGTAATATACAGGACTACATCTCCCAGCATGGTGTGTGGTAATATACACTATTACATCTCCCAGCATGGTGTGTGTGGTAATATACAGGACTACATTTCCCAGCATGGGGTGTAAATAGTTCACAACGTTTGTGAAATGTTAATAAAACAACACGTTTACTACTCTTCCAGCATGAAATGATGCTTATTAATGTAAAAAATGGCATTTTTTTTTCTCTATCTCCAGACCCTATATTGCCCCCCTGTGCGCTCCCCCAGTTGTATATAGTCCCCCTGTGCGCTCCCTCAGTAGTATATAGCCCCTCTGTGCGCTCCCCCAGTAGAATATAGCCCCCTGTGCGCTCCCCCAGTAGTATATAGACCTCTGTGCGCTCCCCCAGTAGTATATAGCTCCCATGTGCACTCCCCCAGTAGTATATAGCCACCCGCTTTGTGCTTCCCAGTAGTATATAGACCCTCTGTGTCCTCCCCCTCCCATATAGCCCCCCTGTACACTCCCCCAGTTTGTATAGAGACCCCCCTGTGTGCTCCCCCCGTTTGTATAGAGACCCCCTGTGTGCTCTTCCTGTTTGTATAGATGAATACAAAAAGGACCATGGGCATAAATTCTGAAGCACTATAAAATTTATTAATCACAGTTATGTTCATAACATGATAGAAATTTCACATAAAATATCATTAAAACGTATTTAAAAAAATAACCAAATACCATATATGTAAAAAGGTAGACCACAACATAAGATAAATGGGTGATAGGAAAAATTAAAATGAACTACAAAGATGTGTCCTGTCTCAAAGTGAGACAGGACACATCTTTGAGACAGGACACATCTTTGTAGTTCATTTTAATTTTTCCTATCACCCATTTATCTTATGTTGTGGTCTACCTTTTTACATATATGGTATTTGGTTATTTTTTTAAATACGTTTTAATGATATTTTATGTGAAATTTCTATCATGTTATGAACATAACTGTGATTAATAAATTTTATAGTGCTTCAGAATTTATGCCCATGGTCCTTTTTGTATTCATCTTTGTGGTGGGTTTTTCTGGTATTTGAGTAAGAGTGACACCGATAGCCATAATTAATTAGTAGGCTATAATACAAATTTGGGTGACTTAGTCCCTCTTCCGTGAACCTTTTTGTATATATTTACTGTTTGTATAGAGACCGCCTGTGAGCTCCCCCCAATTGTATAGAGACCCCCTGTGTGTTCCCCTCGTTTGTATAGAGACCCCCGCTGTGTGCTCCCCAGTAGTATATAACCCCCTGTGCTCCCCCTCCCATATAGCATATAACATAAAAAAACAAACACTTATACCCACCTGGGTCCGGCGTCTCCTCTTCTCTTCACTTTTGTGGCTGCACTGCAGCGGTCACAAGAGGCCGCTCTCCCCTTGTCCTGGCGCCAGCGCAGAGACGTCACTCAAGCGCTGACAATAGAGATGGAGAGCGGCCTCTTGTGGCTGCTGCGGCCACAAGAGTGACTGACAGGGAGGGAGCAAATAGCTGCATGCTTCCTAGCTTGTAGTCCCAGCTCTCCTGTGGTTCCGGATGGGGTTCCTACCCATGGTTTCTGCCCATGGTTCCTGCTGTCTGCCTGTGGTTCCAGACCATGACTTCTGTCCCGGTTTCTGCTGTGAGTCCTGCTGTGCTTCAGCCTGCTTGCCTACGTATCTGCAGCTGCACCTCGCAAGCCAAGCCAGGGGTAGCAACCTGGGGGTCACCTTAGATATTCAAATTTTATTGGGGCAATGTATCAATGGAGACTCTTGAAATACTCCATTGGATTTCTTTTTTTGCTGATCTCCCTGAGCTCATTCCAGTCCGTCCATCTTAAAGAACCTCCCCTCTGGTTCCCACTTGCTCTTACCCTTAGGCTCCTTTAGGAGTCCTGAAGGATTACGCAAAACCCCTTCTTCTTGTCCAAGGTTTTTTCAGGGTTAGAATCTAGGGAGGACCCAAACAGGAATCCTCCTTCACAGGGGACTGCATGAAGTTTAGATTGTGAGGTGGCAGGCGGGCCCGAGGGAGTTTGGTTAAGTGTCATTGCCGGGTTTGCTAGTGCAGTGGTGTGGTAGCTGAGTGGGTTTAGGGTCATTTGAGCACTTTTTAACGGTAGCCTAGAGGGGTGTAGGACCCACCCCAGACAGTTTGGCTCTGTGTCCATACGGCAAGAAGGAATAACATAAGTATACAAGTGTGTGTGGGTGCGTAAGGATAGGCCAGAGTCCAAGCTTAGAAAAAAAAAATACAGTTCAGAGCAATACAACTTGTGAGTCGTTCAGGTGTTTGTAGTTGTGGTTGAGGTAGAGACAAGAATCTTTTAAGTAGAGAGTGATGTAGAAGAGAGAGCAGAAGAGAGAGGTTGCCTGATGGACCTTGTCCAATGTAGTAATGCACTCTGCCTGGAACAGTAGAGGTGTGTAGAAGAGATATAGAGAATACTCTTACTCACGGATGAACTCTAGTCTGACCGGCTTCTGCCCCCTAGCTGCAGGCTACCCATCCTAGGTGGGTAGTACAAGCCTCAGGCCTTGTTATCTGGGCTAAGCCGACTTCCAAGGCTTCCCTGTCATCTGGACCTCTGCAGGGGAATACATAGGGGGAGATTTATCAAAGGGTGTAAAATTTAAACTGGTGCAAACTGCCCAAAGCAACCGATCACAGCTGCCCTGCACTTTTAGAGAGGTTCCTGGCGTGGACAAGGTGATCCCTTTGCGGCTTCTGTCCCCATGGTACTTCCTTAGCACTGCATCTTAGTTGTGTCCCTGTCAGACTCACTCCAGACAACAACTAACTCCAACTAACTAACTCCTCCCACCGAGAAGTCTTTACTACAGGGGTCTGTCTAATCCTGCTTGTGATTGGTGGGGCTGTGTGTGTAGAGAGAAAGAGAGAAAAAGATGGAGAACATAGCTGGAGAACTACATGTGACACATAACAGATAACCCTTAGTCCCCTTTAGCTGTGCATAGTAGACAACAGAAACTCTAGTGACACCTAGTGGGAAAAACAATAAATACAGTAGACACCTCATCCCACTTGTGTGAACCCTGAGGGAGTTACCTTACTTAGGTACAATAAATATTTAGGGGCCCATAACGAGTCACCACATTAAGGCTCTATTACACAAAGCCATTATTGGCCAAATTTGGCAGATTATCGGCCATTAAGGCCGACAATCGCTTTATGTAATGGAAGGCAGCGATCAACCGACATGAACGATGTCGGCTGCTCGTTGTCTGTGTTTGCTGGATAACCCCTTCAATACTATCCTGCCTGAGGTTGAAAACATAACCCTTGATCGCAAAACCCACAAAGAGTAGGAGATCCTACGCCACCCAACCCGACATAGCTTACCCACGTCATTTTCCCAGTCCCAGACCTTTTCCCAGACCAGCTTCCAACCACATTCATTTGTCCAGCCCTTTCTCCAGGTCCAGTCTTTTGGCCAGCTCATCCACCAACCCCAGTCTTTTGGCCAGCCCATCCCCCAACCTCAGTCTTTTGGCCAACCTATACCCCAACCAGGGCCATATTAACAACTGCTGCTGTTCTAGGCACTAAACCTGAAGACTCCCCATTTTCACTCATCAATTAGCATCATAATTTTCTAGTTTCTAAACATCATATTGATATCTGATCAGTCTTAGGTCGCATTGCCACATTTACTGTAGGTCACCACATGCAGCCGAAACCAGACTCTCATATGGTAACCAATAGGCGTATGGCCAATAATCATGGTAACAGCACGTGACTACTGGCCACATGCATTTCTCTACATTGTCTGAATCACGGTTTTCATGGTTTTTAACTGCTTAAAACATAAACAATTTTCCACATTAAAACAATGATTAGAGCCGTCTGTATATTGTCATGGAATTCTTACCACATGATTGGTAGATTGGTAGGTAATAGCTCCAGGCATCATATTCAACACCGCCCCACCAGAACTGAACAACACCGTCATACTGTGACTAGATAACACCGCCATACCAGACCTGAACAACACCGTCATACTGTGACTAGATAACACCGCCATACCAGACCTGACCAATACTGCCATACTGTGACTGGATAACACCACCATACCAGACCTGACCAGTACCACCTTCCCCCCCCCCCCCACACACACACACACACCTCTAAAAGTCTGAATGGGAGGTGGGAGACTAAAAAAGTAAAAACAAAAAAAGTTTTTTCCTTCCCCCTGCTTCCTGATGCCCCCCTGCAAGGTACTGCCAAAGTGCCTAGTGGTAACTACGGCCCTGGCCTCAACCCCAGTCTTTAACCAGCCCATCGTCCAACCCCAGTCCGTTTCACAGCCCATCCCCCAACATCAGTCCTTTTTCCAGCCTTAGGGCCCTATTACACGGGACAATTATCGTGTGAAAAATCGTTGAATCGTTCGAATTTAAACAATAACTGTTCTATGTAATTGCAGGCAACTATCAAAAAATCGCTCGTAAGTCGTTGATCGTTAATTTAGATCTGAACCTAAAATTATCGTTAATCGTTGGCTAATCGTTTGCTTTAATTCCACATTCATTCGCTCAAGTTCCGCATTTTTTCACTAATCTTTCAGTGTAATTGCACATTGTTCATTGTTTTTCTGGGATCAGAAGGAATAAACGATCATAGTAACGATTGCAATAACGATCATATTAACGATCGTAACTAACGATTATCGCTCTGTGTAATATGGTGAACGATTTCAGGATAACGATAAACAATCTTGTTTGCGATCATTTATCGTTAGTCGGTAATCGTTAAAAATCTCTCAATGTAATAGGACCCTTACTCTTTCTCCCAGCCCCAATCTGTTGCCAAGCCTATATCCCATCACCAGCCCTTTGCCTATTTAAAGAACCAGACACTATCACAAGCCCACCCACCCTCTACTTCCCATAGCCCTTATCTGTACCGTCTTCCCACACCCCAATTGGATCTTCTACACCTCAACCTACCTCATCCCCTCCTTGCACAACTTTTTTCCTCACCCCTTCTACATGTCTTGCCCACCATCAACCAAGTTTCTATGAAAATTATAGAAATCAAATCAGGCGGCACCAGTGGCAGAAAGACTGACTGAAGCTCCTATTCCACATTATGAGCAATTACATTAAACTGGTATCAAGCTTTTTAAAAGTTTTGGAATTGTTTTTATATATAAAAAAAACTGTGTTTAGTTTTGAGAAATTATGTTTTTTTTAAAAAAAAGGCATTTTCCAATTTAGGATTGCTATAATGCTGTAATAAATTATTATTATTATTTTTTTAATTTGTTATATTTCTTTAATTTTTAGTTTTCACTTGTACTGGAGAGAGCCAGTACTCCTGTGAGATGGTGACACAATATATATGTACTACTAGAAAATGTACCCGGCGCTGCCCGGTGTCGGTGTGTTAATTAGATTTGTTCCAAGAGTGTTCAGGAGACCAATCTATACCCTTATTTTTTTGTTTAAGGGGAAATTGCCAGGAGCCCTATATACCCCTATATACCTGACAGTTCTGCACTCTTTATGTAAATGGGAGCTTATGCACATTAGAAATAAACTAAAAATGTTAAACATAGCCAAACTGAGATGTCATGTGATCAGACTGTATACAGAGCCTGGTTATATACAACATTGTCAGTGTTGTATATAGTCTGGTTATATACAACATTGGCAGTGTTATATACAGAGCCTGGTTATATACAATATTGGCAGTGTAACATACAGAGCCTGGTTATATACAACATTGGCAGTGTTATATACAGAGCCTGGTTATCTACAACATTGGCAGTGTTATATACAGCCTGGTTATATACAACATTGGCAGTGTAATATACAGCCTGGTTTATGCAACATTGGCAGTGTTATATAAAGAGCCTGGTTATATACAACATTGTCAGTGATGTATATAGCCTGGTTATATTCAACATTGGCAGTGTTATATACAAAGCCGGGTTATATACAATATTGGCAGTGTTACATACAGAGCCTGGTTATATACAACATTGGCAGTGTTATATACAGAGCCTGGTTATATACAACATTGGCAGTGTTATATACAGAGCCTGGTTATCTACAACATTTGCAGTGTTATATACAGCCTGGTTATATACAACATTGGCAGTGTAATATACAGCCTGGATTAGGCAACATTGGCAGTGTTATATACAGAGCCTTGTTATATACAACATTGGCAGTGTTATATACAGCCTTGTTATATACAACATTGGTAGTGTTATCCTGAGCCTGGTTATATACAACATTGGCAATGTTATACAGAGCCTGGTTACATACAACATTGGCAGTGTTATATACAGCCTGGTTATATACAACATTGGCAGTGTTATATACAGAGCCCGGTTATATACAACATTGGCAGTGTTATATATAGCCTGGTTATGTACATCATTGGCAGTGTTACTGTAAGGTACATAGACATAAAGATTTTTACCTGATAAAACTCTGGAGCAGCAACATACATTGTCCATGCAGAAAACATGCAGAATCCAGATTTATGCCACCACCTGCAGTAATCAGGCTTGGGCCTTGTTTATTGTCATTGCAAATAATGTTTAACAGGAAACTGCAATCGTCTAAAAGGTATTGTTTCATCTGAGTTAATCAGTGGAATTAGTGTATACCTGTAGTGTGTAGTTGGGGGGGGGGCTGTATACCTGCAGTGTATAGTTGGTGGAGGTCCTGTATACCTGTAGTATATAGTTGGTGAAGGTGCTGTATATCTGTAGTTTACAGTTTGGGGGTCCTGTATACCTGTAGTGTATAGTTGTGGGGTCCTGTATGGTTTGGGGTCCTGTTTACCTGTAGTGTATAGTTTGGGGGGTCCTGTATACCTGTACAGTATAGTTTGGGGGGGTCTTGTATACTTGTAGTGTATAGTTTGGTGATATTGTATAACTGTAGTATATAGTTGGTGAAGGTGCTGTATACCTGTAGTGTATTGTTTGGGGTCCTGTATACCTGTAGTGTAGAGTTGGGGGCTTCTAAACCTGTACTGTATAGTTTGGGGTTCCTTTATACCTGTAGTATATAGTTGGTGGAGGATCTGTATACCTGTAGTGTATAGTTGGTGGAGGTCTTGTATAGCTGTAGTGTATAGTTTGAGGGTCCTGTATACTTGTAGTGTATAGTTGGTGGAGGTCCTGTATACCTGTAGTGTATAGTTTGGGGTCCTGTACATCTGTAGTATAGAGTAAGTGGAGGTGCTGTATACCTGTAGTATATAGTTGGTGGAGGTCCTGTATACCTGTAGTGTATAGTTTGGGGATCCTGTATACCTGTAGTATAGAATTGGTGGAGGTCCTGTATACCTGTAGTATAGAGTTGGTGCAGGTCCTGTATACCTGTAGTATAGAGTTGATTGAGGTCCTGTATACCTGTAGTATAGAGTTGGTGGAGGTCCTTACACCCTTTCATAAATCTCCACCATTGAGTTCTATGGCCCAATACACACATCTGTAGGTGTTTCAGATCCATTTGGGGACATGATCCATGCTGCAACAAAAGAATTAAGCCAATGTGTGTCTGTGTCACCTATATGACAGTGGGTACCTGCAAATGCGGATTGTAACTGAAACACATTTGTAATCCTGTAATTACAGACAGGGTTTCTGATGTGTGAATGGGACCTAAGGATGCAGTCACAGATTAAGGATCTGCTGCAGATTTGCAGATATCAATGTAACTAAATACATCAATCTGCAGCAGATACTGTATGTGTAAATGGATCCTTGACCCTTAGAGGACTAAACCAATTTCAATTTTTGCGTTTGCGTTTTTGCGCTTTTATCCTTTGGTCTATGGGGCTGTGTTAGGTGCAATTTTTTGCGCCATGATGTGTTCTATCGGTACCTTGATTGCACATATGCGACTTTTTGATTGCTTTTTATTACAATTTTTCTGGATTTAATGCGACCAAACCGTGCCCGCTAATAGGCGCGGCCCTGCTCTGAACACACATAGTCGGCCATGGACGTACAGGTACGTCCAGGGTCGCCTAGGGGTTAAATTAAAAAGAAATGTCTGTAAAATTTTCTTAGCATGAACCACAACTGTCCCTCTTTGGCCATCCAAAATATTGGAAGGTTTGTATACCTGTACTGTATAGTTGGAGTAGGGAGTCTACCAGTTATTTCTGTGGATCTGTTGTGAGGCAGCTGGCCCTAGCAACCACAGCTCCCTGTGAAAATGAAAGGAGTAATCCTATTGGTTGCTAAGGCTTCCAACTGCCCTTTCTGCTGGAGACCTGCAGCACTAATTATATCACCTGTGTGTGCAGTGTGGAGATTTTTCCATTCATTTCTATGGGGCACTCTTCCCCCTCCCCTTCTGTACATCTGGCAAGGACGGGACCTTCGCTCTAACCTTCCCAGGCACCCAATATATCTGTGAGCTAAATTTGGGGTCAAACTGTTCAGCTGTTTAGAAGTCTATAGGGGACAGACGGACAGACAGACAAACTTTCATTTTTATTATATCGATTTATGATTTTAAACTGACACTCTGCATTTGGCCACAAGAAGTCGCTGTTTTGCAGTACACAGCCTGTGCTGTTAAGGTAGTGTTGTCAAGGGAGACAAACCTGACAGTTGGAAGTTGTGACCTGAGGGAAGAAGAAAGAACAGATGAGGGAAGTCTGGAGCAGCCATTTTGATGAGAGAGCTGGCTGTAGTAGATGCAGACTAAGAGACCTGATGCCATCCACATGAAGTGTCCTTCTTCCAGGACCCCATAACTGCTGTGAAGAGCAGCTATACTATTCTGTGACTGGGTCCCAGTCAGTCCCATTCAGTAACCGTCTAAAGGAGACCTGAGTCAGTAAGCGTGCATGTGGTGTCCCACTAGGGGTGTTGCAGTTATATACATACTTCGCAAATGTCTGTACTTATGGTATTCTTATTGTAATTAAAGTAGTACTAAAAGTTACCACTAGATGTCTCTATATTATGTATATATATATATATATATATATATATATATATATATGCTGCACAGCTGAAGGATTTTTATGGGTTATTGTTTTTGTGTGTTACCAGAATCTGTAGACCAGTAGGAGTTCTTCTCTCTTCTTTCCTATCATCTCCCTCCTTTCTTCTTCTGTTGCACTCTTTCACCCACTCACAGTGCACCATACATGCTGGGGAGGAAGTGAGTCACACAGGAGACAGGAAGAGTAGATCAGTCTCAGTACCCCGCATGGGAAAGATGCAAGACAGCACACTGCTACCAACTTCTTCATCAGTAACACTCCAAAGCACTATGCACTGTTAAACTCCTATTAAGAGAGGACAAGCCAGAGACAACCTCAACCCACGCCAGGAGAGTCACAGAGCAGGACAGTATCCACAATAGAGCCACAGAGCCAGTAGCTGATCCAGACAGAGCAAAGTTGCAGTAAGCCTCGGAACTCTGTCTCATCAGCAGGGAACCCTCAGCATTTCGCTCATCCCAGTTAAAAGGTTTGGGGCCTGTGTCACCCATTAGGAAGGTTCAGCTGAGTCTAGTGGGCATAAGGTGGTGTGAAGACTAAAGTCAAAGGTCAATACACCAACAAAGGTGTTCTTATTCTTCTGATTCTTCTTCTTCTAAGTATTCTACCTTATCCTCCAACATCCCGGCAGAGCACAGTACCACATGGGTTGAGACTCTCACGGCATCCTCCTCTCTGCTACTCTACTTCTTGTATTACTCAGTACAACTCAACCATCACGACTATACCCTACACTGCACTTATGCTATTCCATTACTAGTTCTATTGTCAAGTGTTTACTGGAACTTTGTCAAGTGTGTATTATTGAACCTGTATTACCTGCTGCACATTTACAAGTAGTAAATCAACTCAACTATACTCTAAGACTCTGCGATTATTCACCACCACCGACACAGCACACACCGCAACCTTGGGACATTCTCACCTTTCTGTGGGTAGCGGGTCCTACTATCAGGGAGGGTCATTTTACCACTCTGGCCATTCGTGATATAACCCCAAGGGACCCAGTAGCAACCCGGCAGGACACTGACCACAGGGGAAAAGAGTACAACTGGCCTTGTAAAATAAAAGCAGGCGTGCTATCACACCTGTGTGCCCACCAGGCACTGGCGTCATGTGACAACATCCCAAGGTCCGGCTGTATCTCAGCCATCCACTATAGAAGTGGTGTCACACTTCAACACCTAGCAAGTGACTGGCCGTTCCTCCAATATAACATCACACCGTGGGTAAACCACATGCACACCACACTTTCTGGGACCAATATCAGGCCTGTAGTTAGTATATTTAACCCCTTAATGACTGAGCTAAAACGGTCTGTATGTCACTTAATGACCGAGGCCCATTTTTCAAACTTGACCTGTCCTAATTTATGTGCCTATAGCTCTGTGATGCTTTTACTTATCCAAGTGATTTTAAGATGGTTTTTTCGTGACACATTGTACTTTAAGTTAGTGGTAAATTTTAGTCAATACATTCAGCATTTTTTGTGAAAAACTTCAAAAATGTTGTAAAAAATTAAAAATATTAGCAATTTAATATGTTTGGAATTCACTGCTTATAAGAAAGATGGTTATGCCATACAAATTATTTCATGACTCTCATTTAAAATATGTCTACTTCATTTTGGCATCATTTGGTAAGTGCTCTTTTACTTTTTTAAGACATTAGAGGACTTAGAAGTTTAGCAGCAAATTTTTAATTTTTCATGAAATTTACCAAATTGATGTTTTAAAGGGACTAGTTCATATCCAAAGCAAATTTGAGAGGCCTATATGCTACAAACATGAAAAAATGACCCCATTTTGAAAACAGCACCCCTCAAAGAATTCACAACAGGTGTTATGAACTTTGTTAACCCTTTAAATGGTTCACAGTAATTAAGGCAAAGTGGAGGTGAAATAAAAAAAAATGACTTTTTTGCAAATTTTCAATTTTAATAATTTATTTTATGTAACAAAGTAGGTTTTAACAGAAAAATTCAACTAAATATCTATTACCCCAAATCTGTAGTGTATAGAAATTTCCCACACGTGGGCCTGGTGTGCTGCTGGGTATGCACACAGGCCTCAGAAATAAAGGACCACCCTTAGCTTTTGTGGCCTTTTTTAAATTGAGATATTTTGCAGGCACCATATTGGGTTTGCAAAGGGTTAAAACTGCCAGAGTGATATCCCACCCCCATCCCCCATCCCACCCCCAAGTTATCCCATTATGAAAACTGCACCCCCTAAAGTAATCATTTAAGCCACCAATGTGCAATTTGAGTCCTTACTGTGAGACTGGGATTATTCCAATTAAAAAAAAAATTTAAATCTGCTCTTTTTTTTCACAAATGCATAATTTGCGAGCCATATTTTCCACTAAACACTTGAAGGAAAACTACCGCAAATTTTATCATGCTTTTTGTCCTTTATCAGACGGTATCCCCACTTAGGCTATATCTGGTTGGATGACCTCAAAGAAAAGAGCATTCACTGGCTTTCACACATCATTTTAGACACATTACACATGACACATTACATTTTTGCAAACGATTGGTGCTGCCCGAATGATACCCCACCCCCATAAGTGACCCCATTTTGAGAACTGCACCCCCTGCAGTAATCATTTAGGCCACCAGTGAGCAATCTGAGCCCTTACTGTGAGATTGGGATTTTTCCAAAGTCAGATAAAAAAATTAAAATTAGCTTTTTTTTTCTACAAATGAATGATTTGTGGGACATATTTTCCACTGATCACTTGTGAAATGAAGGAAAAGCACCCCAACTTTTATCACACTGTTTGTCCTGTATCAGGAAGTATCCCCACTTAGGCTGTATCTGATTGCTTGACCTCAAGGCAGGACCCATAAGGAAAGGAGCACCCACTAGCTTTCACACATCTTTTTTGGCTTCGTTACCTGTAGGTACCCTTCTTGCAAATGATTGGAGCTGCCAAAACGATACCCCACCGCCACTATGAAAACTAAAGTAATCATTAAGGCCACCAGTGAGCCTGCTAGCCCTAAAATCTGATGCTAAGCGGAATACGCAAACATTTTAGCGCAGATTCTGCTTGAAATTCCATGCCTATTCCTCAGTGTGAACAAACCCTAGCACGGAAAGGCTTTTCCTAACGCTAAACCTAACTAGCTATTCCTAACTAACTTTCCTCCTATCTAACAATGTAAACCTAACACTAATGTCATAGCTTGTGTGTGTATATAGTTGTATTTATTTATTTATTGTTTTATATATTTTACTTTATTTTATTTATTTATATTTATGTGTGTCTTTTTTATTTTATTTATGTCTTTTTTATTTTATTTATTTACTTATATTTATTTATGTCTTTTTTACAGGGTGTAGGAAAAGGGAGTGTGTGTTTGGAGGCACAGTCACAGTAAAGTCTTTATAGAGTTAGGCTGCGTTCACACTACGTATATTTCAGTCAGTATATGTATATTTCAGTCAGTATATTTCAGTCAGTATTGCAACCAAAACCAGGAGTGGATTAAAAACACAGAAAGGATCTGTTCACACAATGTTGAAATTGAGTGGATGGCCGCCATTTAATGGCAAATATTTGCTGTTATTTTAGAACAACGGCTGTTATATTGAAATAATGGCCGTTATTTACTGTTATATGGCGGCCATCCACTCAATTTCAACATTGTGTGCACAGATCCTTTCTGTGTTTTTAATCCACTCCTGGTTTTGTTTGCAATACTGACTGAAATATACGTAGTGTGAACGCAGCTTCAGGCTGGGTTCACACGCTGTAACTGTGCGGCTGTATTTTTTATGCGGCTGTAAATGTGCGGGTGAAACTCCGGCCGTGGGAAAAAATAGACATGCGGCTCAAAACATACGGTCATTTACTTGGAAATCTGGTTCAACTAAAAATAACAAATAAAATGTTAAGAAAGTGATGGAAACACCTCTGGATGCATCTGGGAAAGCAGGGAACACAGTTTACATGAATCGCTATTACCGGGGTTTGCGATCCTCTGCACTATAGCCGATGTCTCTCATGGTTAATATATTGAATTAATAAAACACATTTTCTGTCTAATAAAGTCCCTTTTATTGTTCAATAATTAAATGTAAACGATTCCATCATTTTGCAATTAAATATACTGTTAAAATAAATATATATATAAATAAATGTATATTTATATATATATTTATTTTTTGACAGTATATTGAATTGCACAATGATGGATTCGTTAGAATTAAATTATTGAACAAAGAAACTGTATTTATTTAAACGAAAATGTGTTTTCTTAATTAAATATTAATTAGTACAGGAAGCTCTATAAGCCGGTAATTCATATTCCCGGCAATAGAGCATTCTGTACTAATCATCACTTTACTTTACTCAAAACATCAAATGTTTCTTCTAATTATGTTGTGACAATAACATTATTAGAAGAAACATTTAGAATTATATGTGCGCTCAGCTGATTGGCTGTTCGGCTGAGCGCACATATAATAAGCCGGTCCGCAGTACAGTCACTTCATTGTGCTGCGGACCAGCGAAGAGGACACATCGGGGTGAGTATAGACCTCTACACACCCCCTCCCCAGCACTACACCCCTCCCAGCAAGGAAGGGGGGTCAGTTAACCCCTTCCTTGCTGGGATGGGTGCAGTCTGACATCAGTCTGGCCCCCCGGGGGTTAAGGGGGATGCAATACATCCTCCCTTAACCCCTTGGGGGTCAGACTGTAAGCAGCGATCTGTAAAGATGCTGCATACTGTAAGGAGCACAACACCGCTCACAATGATGGGTGTTGTGCTCCTGTTTGTGTTTTTTTTGTGTGTTTCTCCCTTTTTGTTTTTCAGATATCGGTATCCTGGGGATTACGTCGGATTCCATGGACTACGTCGATGACCAGCGGTTGTTCTTTGAATTTTTTAAATAAAATGGTCAATGAGGGGTGTGGGGGTGTTTTTATTTGAATAAAAAAATTTTTAAACTTGTGTCTTGTCTTTATTTCTTTACTTTTTAGACTTAGTAGTGGAAGCCGTCTAATAGACGGAATCCATTACTAAGTTGGGGCCTAGTGTTAGCCGGTATAAAATGGCTAACACTAACCCCCCATTATTACCCCAGTACCCAATGCCACCAGGGGTACTGGGAAGAGTCGGGTGCCAGTGGTCCCGGAGCGTCAAAATTGGCGCTCCTGGACCGGGCGGCAGCAGGCTGGTAAGATTTAGGCTGGGGAGGGCCTAAACCAATGGCTCTTCCCACCCTGGTGTTACCAGGCTGCTGTCGTTTGGTTTTTAACCCGGCTGGTTATAAAAATAGGGGGGACCCTATGCGTTTTTTTTAATTATTTATTTATTTAAAAAAAAAAAACGCATAGGGTCCCCCCTATTTTTATAACCAGCCGGGTTAAAAACCAAACGACAGCAGCCTGGTAAGACCAGGGTGGGAAGAGCCATTGGTTTAGGCCCTCCCCAGCCTAAATCTTACCAGCCTGCTACCGCCCGGTCCAGGAGCGCCAATTTTGACGCTCCGGGACCACTGGCACCCAGCTCTTCCCAGTACCCCTGGTGGCATTGGGTACTGGGGTAATAATAGGGGGTTAGTGTTAGCCATTTTATACCGGCTAACACTAGGCCCCAACTTAGTAATGGATTCCGTCTATTAGACGGCTTCCACTACTAAGTCTATAAAGTAAAGAAATAAAGACAAGACACAAGTTAAAAAATGTTTTTATTCAAATAAAAACACCCCCACACCCCTCATTGACCATTTTATAAAAAAAAAACATAAAAAAAACGCTGGTCATCGACGTAGTCCACGGAATCCGACGTAATCCACAGGATACCGATATCTGAAAAACTAAAAGGGAGAAACACACAAAAAACACACAAACAGGAGCACAACACCCATCATTGTGAGCGGTGTTGTGCACCTTACAGTATGCAGCATCTTTACAGATCGCTGCTTACAGTCTGGCCCCCAAGGGGTTAAGGGAGGATGTATTGCATCCCCCTTAACCCCTTGGGGGCCAGACTGATGTCAGACTGCACCCATCCCAGCAAGGAAGGGGTTAACTAACCCCCTTTTCCTTGCTGGGAGGGGTGCAGTGCTGGGGAGGGGGTGGGGAGAGCTCTATACTCACCCCAATGTGTCCTCTTCGCTGGTCCGCAGCACAATGAAGTCACTGTGCTACGGACGGGCTCATTATATGTGCGCTGAGCCGATCAGCCAATCAGCTGAGCGCACATATAATTCTAAATGTTTCTTCTAATAATGCTATTGTGATAACATAATTAGAAGAAACATTTGATGTTTTCATTAAAGTAAAGTGATGATTAGTACAGAATGCTCTATTGCCGGCATATGAATTAACGGCTTATGGAGCTTCCTGTACTAATTAATATTTAATTAATAAAACACATTTTCGATTAAATAAATTCAGTTTCGTTGGTCAATAATTTAATTCTAACGAATCCATCATTGTGCAATTAAATATACTGTCAAAAAATAAATATATATATAAATATACATTTATTTATATATCTATTTATTTTAACAGTATATTTAATTGCCAAATGATGGATTCGTTAGAATTAAATTATTGACCAACGAAACTGAATTTATTACAAAGAAAATGTGTTTTATTAATTTAATATATTAACTATTAGAGGCATCGGCATTCGGCATCATTGCCGGCTATTTTTGAAGTACTCCGTACGGACCGCCTGTCAATCCTCGGCCGCATGTCCAGCCGCAAACAATGGTCTTGTTCATTTTTTACGGGTCCGTTTCCAGCGTACGCATGAACCACCAAAAATACCGCCGCACAATTACAGCCGCAAATACAGCCGCACAGTTACATAGTCTGAACCTGGCCTAAGAAGGTACTCCAACCTTTGAAATGTTTTATCCAGTAATAAAGCTGCATTTAATTATATTCCTGGTGTCAGTTACTTTGTGGTACCCTGTCCCCGACAAGGAAACAAACTGGGTATGAACAACAACAATAATAATAATATTTATTTGTATAGCACCAACAGATTCCGCATCGCTTTTTACAATTACATCTTATAAAATTAAATAGTTAGAATAAATAAATAAACAACATGAATACGAGACCTGCTCGCTGGAGCTTACAGACTACAATTGGGGGTGATACAAGAGGCAGAAGTGCTTTAATGCCCCTGGTCCAGCCATTGTACATAGAAAGAGCTGGATGAACCAGTTACACACCAATGTCTTATTACAGGTAAAACGTATTAAGTGCATGGAACCATCAAAGATAGAGTAGAAAGTGAGGGGACAACAGAAGGGGGAACAAGTTTAGGGAGAAAGATACTCCCGTTTGGCATGGGGCTTTACGTTTAAAAGTATTTTTTAGGACAAAAAGTGCATCACCTGCCAAACGGACCGCAGGACAGATCTTGGATTAAAAGCAGCTATCCAAAGGTACAAGTGGTTTGGGAGGGTCAGATTGTGGGTACAGAGTCGCTTTAAATGTACTGTATTCCTGCCAAATGTGACGTCCGTGCAGAGAGCTTTCCACCTTTGAATACATTGGATGCATAAGAACCGGAAGTGATGTTGATTCGTGCATGTCACATTGGACAACACCGGGAGCTGAGGTGACATAAAACTGTGCATGTGCTGACTATCTTTCCCCCAGCCATGGGGTAAATATCAAGGGATCTCATATAAATATAGATGCCATACTGCTCAGCAGAGTAATAATAGATAATAAAAACCAAATATAATGCAAAACAGTATGTATGCATCAAAGTATTTTCTCCAACTCCATATATATGAAATTGAGAGCTGCAGAAGAACTACGGTAGCACCAAGTAACACCTACAAAGTGGCTAAACCCTTATAGTGAGGTGCTAACAGATAAGGTATCTATTTCTCTTTCATTCTATATACAATGTATATTCTATACATTTTAGTATTCTGTGGCTGGTTATGTGGCATGGGAATGAGCATATGTGAATGAATATGTAGTGAAGGGAGAGATCAGATAGATATAATGCCTAATACTTTATAAATTGAGATGATAGGTGATTATGATGTTTAAAAAACTTATGCCATTCTTTTTTTTTTTTTCGAAAAGAATAACTGGAGGTACCTTACCCAGCTAAAATGTTTAAACAAAGTGGTTGGGACAAATGATAGATCCCTCTTAAGTACACATACTTTCATAGATGCAAGTACTCTATGTGAGAGGTTAACAATCTGCATTCGGTTATCAGTCATCTCTGACTTGTTTTCTATTAACTTGTTTTCTATTAAAAGTACATTAAAAGTTATATAGTTATATAGATACAATGTATTACCGTATATGTACGGTTCTGCCACACTGGTAGCTGATAGAAATCCATTAAGTAAAGAAAAGGCCTCTGTGCCAATTCACATTGTCTCTTGCTCCTTCTGCTATCCCCCCCTTAGGGGACAAATCTTACATGCCTCTGTCTCACATTGTGTGTGTTTGCTTAAATCAGGCTGATGACGCAGACAGGAGGCAGGGCGTGATGTCACAGGAGGCTTGGCTAATATCTTTCTATGAAGAGGTGAGTAGAAGCCTGGATGGGGGTGCGGCTGTGGATATCGTGTATCTGAATTTTACAAAAGCATTTGACACAGCTCCTAATGGGCGTCTGATGGGTAAGTTAAGGTCTATGGGTTTAATGTGTAACTGGATTAAAAACTGTCTTAATAATCGTACCCAGAGAGTGGTGGTCAATGATTCCTAATCCAAATGGTCCCCGGTAATAAGTGGTGTACCCCAAGGGTCAGTACTGGGCCCCCTTCTGTTTAACTTGTTTATTAATGATATTGAGAATGGAATTAAAAGCAATGTTTCTATCTTTGCAGATGACACCAGTACAGTACAGTCTATGGAAGATGTGCAGATGTTACAGGATGACTTAGACACACTGAGTGTTTGTGCGTCCACTTGGCAAATGAGGTTCAATGTAGATAAATGTAAAGTTATACACCTGGGTACTAATAACCCGCATGCATCATATGTCCTGGGGGGAGTTACTCTGGGAGAGTCGCTGATGGAGAAGGATCTGGGTGTATTTGTAGATAATAGACAACAGAACAGCACACAATGTCAGTCAGCTGCTGCTAAGGCCAGCAGGATATTGTCATGCATTAAAAGAGGCATGGACTCTTGGGACAGGGATATAATATTACCGCTTTATAAAGCCTTGGTGCGGCCTCATCTGGAGTTTGCTGTACATGTTTTGGAACCCGATTCATAAAAAGGATGTTCTAGAGCTGGAGAAGGAACAAAGACAGGCAACTAAACTAATAAGGGGAATGGAGCATCTTAGTTATGAGGAGAGATTAAAAGAATTACATTTGTTTAGTCTGGAGAAGAGACGTTTAAGGGGAGATATGATTAATTTATTTAAATATATAAATGGCCCCTACAAGAAATATGGGGAAAAGATGTTCCAGGTAAAACCCCCTCAAAGGACAAGGGGGCACTGCCTCCGCCTGGAGAAAAAAGGTTTGATCCCCGGAGGCGACAAGCCTTTTGTCAGGACTGGCGGTCAGACCATCCGTGCTATCGGTCCTGTCTCTGACACTGCTGGTGATGTGGGTGCTCGTTCGCATTTTCAATCATTAGCTGCACGCCGGAGAACATGAGAATTTATTCATTGCCATGTTGGACTGACCTGGTCACACCAGGGTTAATTGTTCTCTGGAGTTCTCCTGCTCTCACATGTGGGGGTGGGGATTCCAGCCTGCATTTAAGCACTGCAAACTGGCTGCTGGCTGCCAGTGTTTGTAATCCCTGCAGTTTGGTGATCTGATCTCTGCAGTTCTGACTTTATTCTGTGTTCTGACCATCCCTTTGCCTGATCCCTTAATACCTTGCTACTGGTTGGTTTTGACTTCGGCTTGTTTTTGACCTTTCTTAGCTTTCTGATTTTGTCCTGATGCTCTTTCGTGGTTTTGACTCGGCCTGATTGACAATTCTTCTGTGTTTGTCTCTCTCCTGTCTCCCATCCCCTGCACCCTAGTCAGTGTATACGCAGACTTCGAGGTTGTCGCCCCACTGTCTAGCGTGGGTGGGGCAATAGGCAGGGACAGAGGTTGGGGTAAGCGCAGGGCTCACGTTCCTCTGTTGTCTGTTTATCCCAGCCCTGACACCTTTCTTACAATGAGAACTGTGAATCTGTGGAACAGTCTACCACAGGATCTGGTCACAACAAAAACAGTAGAGGGCTTCAAAACAGGGCTAGACAAGTTCTTTGACCAAAATAACTTAAATGCATATGTATAGAACCTATCATCCCTCCCCTTCCCTGTATCCATCCCCTCCTTGGTTGAACTTGATAGACGTGTCTTTTTTCAGCCGTATTAACTATGTCACTATGTAAGTATCTCTTCTTCTAAAGGTTAGGCAGAGCACAGTACTACATTGGGTTGGGACTCTCACGGCAAACTCCTCTCCACTTCTCTAAACGCTACTCTTCTCAGCACAAAAGCAAGTCAGTACTGTTATCTTACTCTCTACCACAGCAGATCTCAGTGCAGATCCAGTGAAAGCAAGTCTGTATCAGTAACATATTGTTCACCTGTATTGCCAAAGACTTGCCAGTAAAAAACTGTTTTATTTATTCTACTGAGACTCATAGATCATTGCACCAGCACCTACACACAAGCTACACAGTCCTTGGTTCATTTCCCCTTTTTGTGTGTGGTGGTCACTGACCATTGGGGATTAATATAGCCAGCCACAAAAAACTAAAAGCAGTGCTGAGTGCTGAGTTAGCACTGGCGTCACGACAACCTCCTAACTGGCTGAGCTATATTCCACTGACCATCCACCATAGAAGTGGCGTCACTCATAACCATCTAGCAAGTGACAGCAACTCGCAGGGCAGCTACCACATATGGTGACGGGTGGCAATGCCTGTTAGTTTTCTGTCATTGACAACTATAACAAAGTGTCTGGCAGCATGGGCATCAGCCTCTAATTAGCTGTGCTGCCTGTTAGGTATTAATCTGAGTGACTATGACAACAAGTGTCTGGCAACAGATGACCCTCTCAGTTGATTTTTAGTAATAAAAAATTGAATTTTGCAGTCTGTGTGCCCTCTGTGTGGGCTATCTGGGTGGCCCACCAGGCATTTGCCCGGTGTGTCAGATTGTCAGTCCAGACCTTCAGGTGAGCAGACTCTAATCTCTCAACCTACCTTTTTCCTTACTTACCTCACGTAACAGCATATGCAAGCACCTTTTTGCTCTTTTTTTTCCATTCTCTATGCTATGCTTAACACTGCTAACAGAGCAGAGAATAAACTCTGGCATGGATTCACCTATAACAACTTACAATTTTGTTTTTTATAAATTACAATAAGAACACAAAAGTAGAAAGAAAATGTATCAGTATTTAGCTCTAATCAGTAAAAAATATCTAGGTGACATAATCCCTTTAAGGGCTGAGTTTCCCATATTTCTGTTTTACGGATTGCTGCATTAAATTACTAGCAATGACTATTCATCTGTACTGCAGTATGTGTCACTGCAGTTGCAATTTATGTACATGAAATTATATATTTTTTCTATTTTAGCCAAGTCATTTCCCATCACAATGGCTTAGTGATTCCATCCTTGTAATTTATTGTCACAGTTCCCAGGAACAAAGTATTGATAAGTGAGTGATGTGTTTTAGCAAATATGTCTTTTGAGTCACTCGTATTTTTCTTCATCTAACCATTAACATTTTTGTAATTTAACACTGTAGCAGTCAGTGCTGTAAGGTTGTCTACATGTATCCTCTGTTAATGCACCAGTGAGTGGATTAACCCCTTCAAGACCAAGCCTATTTGCACCTAAAAGACCAGGCTCATTTTTCAAAATCTGACCTGTCTCACTTTATGCTCTTATAGCTCAGTGATGCTTTAACGTATGCTAGCGATTCTGAGATAGTTTTTTCGTCACATATGGCACTTTATATTAGTGCCAAAATTTGGTCACTACTTTGTGTTTTTTTTGTGAAAAACATCAAAATATCATGAAAAATTTGAAAAATTAGCATTTTATGAACTTTGAAATTCTCTGCTTCTAAAAAAAGAAAGTCGTATCACATAAATTAGTTACTAAGTCACATAACCGATATGTCCTCTTTATTCTGGCTTCATTTCATAAACATATTTTACTTTTTTAGGGTGTTACGGGGCTTAGAAATTTATCAGCAAATTACCACATGTTCGTGAAAGTTTCCAAAACTGATTTTTTTAGGGAACAAGTCTTTTTTTAAGTTGATTTAGGAGGTGTGTATACTGGAAACCCCCATAAGTGACTCAATTTTGGAAACTACACCTTAAAGAATTAATCTAGGGGTATAATTAGCATTTTAACCCTACAGGTGCTGGAGGAAAGTATTCAGCATTAGGCCGTAAAAAAATGAAAAATTAAAATTTTCCAATAATATATACGTTTAGATTAAAGTTTCTCATTTTCAAAAGGAACATGAGAGAAAAAGCACCCCAAAATTTGTAACACAGGTTCTCTTGAGTACTACGGTACCCCATATGTGGGTGTAAACCACTGTATGGGCACACAGTGGGGCTCAGAAGGAAGGGAGCGCCAATTAGCTTTTCCATTGCAGATTTTGCTGAAGATGTTTCCGAGCGCCAGGTGCGTTTGCAGAGCCCCTGTAGTGTCAGCAGAGAGAAAACCCCCCATAAGTCACCACATTTTGGAACGTACACCCCTCAAAGAATTCATCTTGGGGGTAGGATGAGCATTTTGACCCCACAGGTGTTAGAGGAAAGTATTCAAAATTAGACAGTAAAAATGAAAAACTCAAATTTTTCGAATAATATGTTTGTTTAGTTTGAAATTTCTCAATTTCACGAGGAACAAGAGAAAAAAAGTACCCCAAAATTTGTAACGCAGGTTCTTCTGTGTAAAAAAGTACCTCATATGTGGGCATAACTACTGCATGGGCACACAGCGGGGCTCAGAAGGAAAGGAGCGCCAATTAGCTTTTTCAATGCAGATTTTGCTGAAGAAGTTTCTGAGTGCCAGGTGTGTTTGCAGTGCCCCTGTAGTGCCAGCGGAGTAAAATCTCGCCATAAGTCACCACATTTTGGAAAGTGAACCCCTCAAAGAATTCATTTTGGGGTGTGGTGAGCACTTTGACCCCACAGGTATTAGAGGAAAGTATTCAAAAGTAGACAGTAAAAATGGAAAACTCGAATTTTTCCAATAATATGTTCCTTTAGTTTGAAATTTCTCAATTTTACGAGGAACAAGAGAAAAAAAGTACCCTAAAATTTGTAACGCAGGTTCTCCTGAGTAAAAAGGTACCTTATATGTCGGTATAAACCACTGCATGGGCACACAGCGGGGCTCAGAAGGAAAGGAGCGCCAATTAGCTTTTTCAATGCAGATTTTGCTGAAGAAGTTTCTGAGCGCCAGGTGCGTTTGCAGCGCCCCTGTAATGTCTACAGAATAGACCCCCCCCCAAAAGTCATCCCATTTTGGAAAGTAAACCCCTCAAAGAATTCATCTTGGGGTAGGATGAGCATTTTGGCCCCACAGGTATTAGAGGAAAGTATTCAAAATTGGCCAGTAAAAATGAAAAACTTGAATTTTTCCATTAATATGTTGGTTTAGTTTGAAATTTCTAAATTTCACAAGGAACAGGAGAAAAAATGTACCCCAAAATCTGTAACCCAGGTTCTCCTGAGTACAACAGTACCCCATATGTGGGCATAAACCACTGTATGGGCACACAGCCGGGCTCAGAAGGGAAGGAGCGCCAATTTGCTGGAGCAAAACAGCAGCTGTTAGAGGCAACCTGGCGTGGTTACCGGCAACGTGGGGTGGATACAGACAACCTGCTGTGGTTACAGGCAACCTGCTGTGGTTACAGGCAACGTGGGGTGGTTACAGACAATCTGGGGTGGTTACGGACAATCTGGGGTGGTTACAGACAATCTGGGGTGGTTACAGGCAACCTGCTGTGGTTACGGATAAACTGAAGTGCTAATAGGTAATCTGAGGTGGGTACCTGTAATCTGGCGTGGTTACAGGCAATCTGGAGGGGGTCACTGGCAATTTGTGGTGGTTAGAGGCAAGGTGCAGTGGTCAGAGGCAAGGTGCGGTGGTTGCGTGCAATCTGGGGGGTTACATGTAATCTGGCATGATTACGGGCAACCTGGGGGGGTTACAGACAATCTAGAATTTTTACGTATAGACTTAAGTGCTTATAGGTAATCTGGGGTGGGTACATGTAATTGGGGTGGTTACAGGCAATCTAGGGTGATTACGGACAATCTGGAGGGGGTCACTGGCAACGTGCAGTGGTTACGGGCAACGTGCGGTAGTAGCGGGCAAGGTGCGGTGGTCAGAGGCGACGTGCGGTGGTCAGAGGCAACCTGTGGTGGTTGCGTGCAATCTGGGGGGTTACATGTAATCTGGCATGATTACGGGCAACCTGGGGGGGTTATGCGCAACCTGCGGTGGTTACGGGCAACCTGGAGGGGTTACAGACAATCTAGAATTGTTACGGACAGACTAAAGTGCTTATAGGGAATCTGGGGTGGGTACATGTAATTTGGGGTGGTTACAGGCAATCTGGGGTGATTACGGACAATCTGGAGGGGGTCACTGGCAACGTGCAGTGGCTACGGGCAACGTGCGGTGGTTACGGGAAACGTGTGGTGGTTACGTGTAATCTGGGGGGTTATGGGCAATCTGACGTGATTACGGACAACCTGGGGTGGTTACGGGCAACCTGCGGTGGTTACGGGTAATCTGGGGGGGTTAGGGGTAATTTGGGAGTAAACTGCAATTATTACTATAATAAAAAGTGTATGTTTTATTTTTTTGTATGTTTGTCACTTTTTGTGCTTTATACATTCATTTTCACTGTATTACTATGATTACTGTGATATTTTCTATCACAGTAATCATAGTTCAGTGACAGAGACCAAATTGGTCTCTGTCACTTAAAATTTTCAGAGTTGGCTGGTTGTGGAGCATGCGCACTTCATAACCAGCCAAGACGTTGACGAGGAAGGAGCTCCAGGATGCGGTGAGTATATAGGGTGGGGGGGGGGGGGTGACTGGGGGACGGGGGTGACTGGGGGGGTGGGGGGGGCGACTTGGGGGGGGGGGGACACTATCACTTTTTATCCCCTGTCACCAATCATTTATGGTGACAGGGGATAAAAGAGCCTGGAGCACATGGTACAAGCGATCAGCGGTATATAGTATATATCGCTGATTGCTTGTACCGGGACCCCACAGTGGGGTCCCCGATCACTGCCCCATGCTCTCCGCTACCTCCGGTGGCAGAGAGCATGGGTGTTTCATTAATTTTTACTAGGAGATCACTGTGAACAGATATACTCTGTTCACAGTGATGGCGGCGGCCATCTTGGATCTGATGGCCGCCGCGGGGAGGGGGGGTTAATTACCGCGGCACTAGGGGGGCTGATTTGGGGTCTGATTCTACTTATTTCATCTCCCCCCACCGTGGGTTCACGGTGGGGGGAGATGAAATACAGCGGCAGCACCGACCCATTAAAATGACTTTTTCCAGAACATGTGCATGAACCCAAACCCCGGTAAAGTCAATGGGGACCTGAACTTTGGGTCACAAAAGTGGCTTGGGTCACAAAAGGGTAGCTTCACACATACCGTATCGCTGCGTTTTTTAACATGCAAGTTTTGATTTTCACATGAAAATCATGTGAAAATCAAAATGTGCATGTAAAAAAACGCAGCGATAAAAATGCAGCGATAAAAACACAGCGATACGGTACATGTGAATCTACCCTAAAAAGGGTTTTGGACAGGGTAGACCACTGCAGATGCAACCAAAATGTGGCTTAGCAACATGGCTAGCTAATTCAAATTTAATTGAATTTTCAAATTGAAATTTGAAGCATTTCCTGTAAAACTGCAAGACATGACTTATACCAAGTCTAAACTGTTGTGACCTTGCAGTGTGGAGAGGGGTTAGGAGAGCAGTGGTGAGGATGCAAAACATGCAATGGGGCAATTATGAGGTTCTAGACCCCACATGGTTTGGAGTCTGGAGGAAGAGGTGGCGAACACACACCCCCAGCCACCCAGTGGCCCTTAACAAGTTGGTTGGCTGGTACAGGCCACTGTGCCCAGGGCACAATAAAATCAGCTTAGTGGAGCTCACTGGCGTGGCATCTTTTCTGGGGGAATGCTGATGACAAGACATGGGTGGTTGTGCCTCTAGGAGGGAGTAGAGGCCTAATAACAGGGATATGTATATGTAACAACTGGTGTAGAGATAGCTAACAACTTGGGTAGGAAAAGTACTTTAAGTTAATATATAAAAAGGACAGGCTCCTTTTCATAGGTTATCTAAAACAATAATTTCAAAATAGGTGCTCATGCCAAAATTATCCCTCTCCATTGATATTTAGAGCCATCTCCTGTTTCAAACACATGCTCTGCAGCATTATGATTAAAGGGGTTTCAAGCGCTACAAAAACATGGCGACTTTTCCCCCTACTGTTGTCTCCAGTTCAGGTGCAGTTTGCAATTAAGCTCCATTTACTTCCATGGAACTGAGTTTCAAAAACCCACCCAAACTGGTGACAACAGTAGGGGGAAAGTGGCCATGTTATTGTCTACTAAATGGGCATAAGTCATGTGGGAAGATGCAACTCTGTGTGGAAGAATTGGAAGCTGACTGACTGACAGTGAGTGATCATCATCATCATCATCATCATCAGTGTGTCTGTCAGGCTGCTATGTAGAGGGCAGACTGAGTGAGGGGAAGTACAAAGAGCCCCCTCCTGAGGCTGGAGCCTGCACATCTCTGTACAGGCAGCAGCTTCACTGAACTGGTTCTAAGTTTGTTTTCTGCCAATAACTTTGCCCCCCTGCCCCAAGCAGAGCTCAATCCAGCATGGTTGTTCCTTTTATTCACCTACCCCCTAAACAGCAACATACAGTAAATGTGTCCCATCTGTGCCCCTAGCCTTATTTCACATGTCCTGTAGAATTGACCAGATCCGCGACCACAGACAAGTTTAGGGACCATTGAAGTGAATGCAGCTATACACATGATCCGTGCTGCGCCCTGCAACGTGAAAAAATAGGACATGTCCTAGTGCGGATCGCAGCACGGATCACCCCCCCCCCCCCCCACGACTGCATGGCATCTGAATAGGGTAACTTTGTAACCCACAAGTCACTGGGTCCCAATAGCTGCCAAGAAAGGCATCTCAGGTCATAACATGACCCTGTTCGGTTACCAAAGCCCAACCAGATCCACTATAGCTAAAGGTGTCTATACAACTTACGCTTAAATCAGCTAAACACGCCAGCAGCTTCAGCCTATTGTATAAAGTATATGGCAGCCTCCCAACTGTCCAACAACAAATAAAGTAAGCAGAGATAAGGGTTGGGTGTGCTGGATTTTGCCACACCACTATTTTAGATAGATAGATAGATAGATAGATAGATAAGCAAAGGATAGTTTGCAGCACTCCACTTGAATTTTAAACAAGTGTCTTTATTCCAACAAAAAAACTGAAGTTAATAGTTCAGCACAGCATACATCACAACGCGACGTATCAGCGAATCAATCGCCATTTTCACGCTTGAAAATGGCAATTGATTCGCCAAATTGTCCACGGATTGACCATGGATCTGTGGTCAAGTTCGAGTTTGCTGGCTCCTGTGGGAGCTGAGGTACAAAGAGTGCTGCTATTATTCGATGGATGGATAGATAGATAGATAGATAGATAGATAGATCGATAGATAGATAAATAGATAGATAGATAGATAATCAAGAAACAGTAGTAGAACGGCACTGTGCAGACTTCTAGTCAAAATGGCTTCCAGCCAGTGGGTGCACGTCTCTCAGGTAGTCGACCCCCGACTCCACAGCATAAGTAACAAGAGATGGGAAGACGGCACTCCAATAGTGAAAAATTGCGTGATAATTTATTCACCCATACACGTAATGCGTCGTTTCGACTCAAGCATGAGTCTTTTTCAAGCAAGTACATAGTGTCATACATGTGGTATTTATACAGAGAAATACGCCCCCAAGGGGTGTATGTCTCAATCAGTGACGTCTTAAATAAACAATATACACATTATTCATTATAGTATATCATTTCATCAATGCAGTGATGTGCACAAATTCATATGTGTCCATATACAAAATTACATATTGAATGCAGTGTGGCTCCAATAAATGTGCAAAAGTCCCTTCAAAGTCCGTATAATCATAAAAATAAATAAACATCCATCTTGGTAAAAGTTAATCAGGCGGTTGGACTTCACTCACCATCCGTGTTCCACCAATCCTACGACGTTGTAGTCCCGGACTTTGAATAAATTATCACGCAATTTTTCACTATTGGAGTGCCGTCTTCCCATCTCTTGTTACTTATGCTGTGGAGTCGGGGGTCGACTACCTGAGAGACGTGCACCCACTGGCTGGAAGCCATTTTGACTAGAAGTCTGCACAGTGCTGTTCTACTACTGTTTCTTGATTATTTGTGGACCCTGTGAACTGAGCACGTGATTATTACTATGGAGCCACAAGATTCTACACCTGTCACGTATTTCTTCAGCGATGAAGACGTAAGTCGTATTTTAAGCGGTCGCCTTGGTGATCGAGCATATTTGAGTGTTCCCTCTAAGCTGGACACTAAACGGACCTATGAGGCTGATTCCAAGAGACTCATTACCTTAAATTTATTTAGATTTATCATTGCTATCTAACTATTATCAAACCAAGATGATCCTGAGAGGACTGCGCCCTCATTTAAGACCTAATTTGTTCCCCAGAAATAAAAACTTCTGTGCTCGGTTTGAAGGACTTACTAATAAGTATGCTTTGGATTTAGTTTTACTGAACATTGAATATCTACAGGATGAGATCACTGAAGTTGAACAGAAACTGGAAGTGAGTGCTAGTGCCTTGACTGATGTTATGGATACTGACGAAATCGTCAAATATAAAGAGAAAGTTCTAATGAATTTGGAGAAATATAGGAGAGAACAAGAAGAACTGAAAAGACAAAAGTGGCATCGGGACTGCGAGGATTATAAGACCGGCTTTATATACGAGTGGCAAAAAGAAGGGAAACGAGAGGAGAAAAAGCGTAACAAAGACATAACTAAAAAATCTACGTCAAAGAAGGAGAAACCTGCTTTTTTAGAACAGGACAGAGTGGAAGCAGCAGGGGGCGGAGGAGCATCAGGAGGGGTCGTGGAGGAAAACAACAGTGGCGGCGTCCTGACCAGGAAAGGAAAGACCACGAAGAAAGCATGATGGACTCTGACCAATCCCCAACACTAGTGGTAAATATCTCTTCCCACAATTTATCAGCTAATGAATTGGATGTACTTAATCATGGTTTATCCTTCCGCCCAACCACTAAACCATTGATTGGTTACAGCTTGATGTTGATTTGCAGATGTTTTTGAGGAATATTAATCTTAACCCCTTTGTGCTGCAGCTAGTTTGGGCCTTAATGACCAGGCTAATTTTTCAAAATCTGACCTGTCTCACTTTATGCGCTTATAGCTCAGTGATGCTTTAACGTATGCTAGCGATTCTGAGATAGTTTTTTCGTCACATATGGCACTTTATGTTAGTGGCAAAATTTGGTCACTACTTTGTGTGTTTTTTGTGAAAAACATCAAAATATCATGAAAAATTAAAAAAATTTGCATTTTATGAACTTTGAAATTCTTTGCTTCTAAAAAAAGAAAGTCGTAGCACATAAATTAGTTACTAAGTCACATTACCAATATGTCTTCTTTATTCTGGCATAATTTGGTAAACATATTTTACTTTTTTAGGGTGTTATGGGGCTTAGAAATTTATCAGCAAATTATCACATTTTCGTTAAACTGATTTTTTTAGGGACCAGTTCTTTTTTTAAATGGATTTAGAAGTCTGGTATCCTGAAAACCCCCATAAGTGACCCCATTTTGGAAACTACACACCTTAAAGAATTAATCTAGGGGTATAATGAGCATTATAACCCTACAGGGGCTGGAGGAAAGTATTCACAATTAGGCAGTAAAAAAATGGAAAATTTTAATTTTCCAATAATATATACGTTTAGATTAAAGTTTCTCATTTTCAAAAGGAATATGAGACAAAAAGCACCCCAAAATTTGTAAAGCAGGTTCTCTTGAGTACAACGGTACCCCATATGTGGGCGTAAACCACTGTATGGGCACACAGCAGGGCTCAGAAGGAAGGGAGCGCCAATTAGCTTTTCCAATGCAAATTTTGCTGAAGAAGTTTCTGAGCGCCAGATGCGTTTGCAGTGCCCCTGTAGTGTCAGCAGAGAGAAAAACCCCCATAAGTCACCCCATTTTGGAAAGTACACCCCTCAAAGAATTCATCTTGGTGTGTGGTGACCATTTTGACCCCACAGGTATTACAGGAAAGTATTCAAAAGAAGACAGTAAAAATGAAAAACTCAAATTCTTCCAATAATATGTTCGTTTAGTTTGAAATTTCTCAATTTCACGAGGAACAAGAGGAAAAAAGTACCCCAAAATTTGTAACGCAGGTTCTCCTGAGTACAATGGTACCCCATATGTGGGCATAAACCACTGCATGGGCACACAGAAGGGCTCAGAAGGGAAGGAGCGCCAATTAGCTTTTTCAATGCAGATTTTGCTGCAGAAGTTTCCGAGCGCCAGGTGCGTTTGCAGTGCCCCTGTAGTGCCAGCGGAGTAAAATCTCGCCATAAGTCACTCCATTTTGGAAAGTGCACCCCTCAAAGTATTCATCTTGGTGTGTGGTGACCATTTTGACCCCACAGGTATTAGAGGAAAGTATTCAAAAGTAGACAGTAAAAATGAAAAACTAAAATTTTTCCAATATTATGTTCTTTTAGTTTGAAATTTCTCAATTTTATGAGGAACAAGAGGAAAAAAGTACCCCAAAATTTGTAACGCAGGTTCTCCTAAGTGAAAAGGTACCTCATATGTGGGCATAAACCACTGCATGGGCACACAGGAGGGCTCAGAAGGAAAGGAGCGCCAATTAGCTTTTTCAACGCAGATTTTCAACGCAAGTCACCCCATTTTAGAAAGTGCACCCCTCAAAGAATTTATTTTGGGGTGTGGTGAGCATTTTGACCCCACAGGTATTTGAGGAAAGTATTCAAAAGTAGACAGTAAAAATGAAAAACTCGATTTTTTCCAATAATATGTTCCTTTAGTTTGAAATTTCTCAATTTCTCGAGGAACAGGAGAGAAATGTCACCCCAATATATGTAAAGCAGGTTCTCCTGAGTAGAACGGTACCCTATATGTGGGCATAAACCACTGCATGGGCACACAGCCGGGCTCAGAAGGGAAGGAGCGCCAATTAGCATTTTCAGTGCAGATTTTTCTGAAGAAGTTTCTGAGCGCCAGGTGCGTTTGCAGAGCCCCTGTAGTGTCAGCAGAATAGATTCCCCCCAAAAGTCACCCCATTTTGGAAAGTGCACCCCTCAAAGAATTCATCTTGGGGTGTGGTGACCATTTTTACCCCACAGGTATTAGAGGAAAGTATTCAAAATTGGCCAGTAAAAATGAAAAACTCGAATTTTTCCAATAATATGTTGGTTTAGTTTGAAATTTCTCAATTTGACGAGGAACAGGAGAGAAAACGTACCCCAAAATCTGTAACGCAGGTTCTCCTGAGTACAACGGTACCCCATATGTGGGCATAAACCACTGTATGGGCACACAGCAGGGCTCAGAAGGGAAGGAGCGCCAATTTACAGGAGCAAAACCGCAGCTAGTAATGGTTATTAGAATAGCGCAGTTACTAAAATAAAATAAAAAAAATTAGATTACAGGTAATGTGGGGTGGTTACGGGCAACCAGGGGTGGTTATGGGCAACCTGAGGTGGTTACAGGTAATCTGGGGTGGTTACGGACAACATGGGGTGGTCACGGGCAACCTGCTGTGGTTACGGCAACGTGGGGTGGTTACAGGCAACGTGGGGTGGTTACGGGCAACGAGGGGTGGTTATGGGCAACGTGTGGTTGTCACGGGCAACCTGCTGTGGTTACGGCAACGTGGGGTGGTTACAGGCAACGTGGGCTGGTTACAGGCAACGTGGGCTGGTTACAGGCAACGTGGGCTGGTTACGGGCAATCTGCTGTGCTTACAGACAATCTGGGATGGTTACGGGAAACGTGGGGTGGTTACGGGCAACCTGCAGTGCTTACAGACAATCTGGGGTGGATACGGGCAACATGGGGTGGTTACGGGCAACCTGCAGTGCTTACAGACAATCTGGGGTGGTTACGGGCAACGTGGGGTGGTTACGGGCAACCTGCAGTGCTTACAGACAATCTGGGGTGGTTATGGGCAACTTAGGGTGGTTACGGGCAACCTGCAGTGCTTACTGACAATCTGGGGTGGTTACGGGCAACGTGGGGTGGTTACGGGCAATGTGGGGTGGTTACGGATAAACTGAAGTTCTTATAGGCAATCTCGGGTGGATACCTGTAATCTGGCATGGGCACCGCAATCTGGAGGGGATCATTGGCAATTTGGGGTGGTCAGAGGCAACGTGGCGTGGTCAGAGGCGACGTGCGGTGGTCAGAGGCGACGTGCGGTGGTCAGAGGCGACGTGCGGTGGTCAGAGGCATTGTGGCGTGGTCAGAGGCATCGTGGCGTGGTCAGAGGCGACGCGCGGTGGTTACGTGGAATCTGGGGGGGTTTACATGTAATCTGGCATGATTACGGGGAACCTGGAGGGTTATGTGCAACCTGGAAGGGTTACAGACAATCTGGGATTGTTACTGATAAACTGAAGTGCTTATAGGTAATCTGGGGTGGGTACATGTAATTTGGGGTGGTTACGGGCAATCGGGAGGGGGTCACTGGCAATTTGTGGTGGTTACGGGCAACGTGCGGTGGTTACGGGCAACGTGCGGTGGTTACGGGCAACGTGCAGTGGTTACGGCCAACGTGCGGTGGTTACGGGCAACGTGCGGTGGTTACGGGCAACGTGCGGTGGTTACGGGTAATCTGGGGAGGGGTTAGGGGTAATTTGGGAGTAAACTGCAATTATTACTATAATAAAAAGTGTGTGTTTTATTTTTTTGTATGTTTGTCACTTTTTGTACTTTACATATTCATTTTCACTGTATTACTATGATTACTGTGATATTTTCTATCTCAGTAATCATAGTTCAGTGACAGAGACCAAATTGGTCTCTGTCACTTTAAATTTTCAGAGTTGGCTGGTTGTGAAGCGCATGCGCACTTCATAACCAGCCAAGACGTCGAGGAGGAAGGAGCTCTAGGAGCAGGTGAGTATATGGGGAAGGGGGGGTGACTGGGGGACGGGGGTGACAGGGGGGGTGGGGGGCGACTTGGGGGGTGGCGGGACATCACTTTTTATCCCCTGTCACCAATCATTCATGGTGACAGGGGATAAAAAGTGCCTGGATGCACATGGTACAAGCGATCAGCGGTATATAGTATATACCGCTGATCGCTTGTATCGGGACCCTACAGGGGGGTCCACGATGACTGCCCCATGCTCTCCGCTACCTCCGGTGGCGGAGAGCATGGGGCTTTCATTCATTTTAACTTTTCCATTGCTGTGAACCGACATTAGTCGGTTCACAGCGATGGCGGCGGCCATCTTGGAAATGATGGCCGCCGGGGGAGGGGGGTTAGTGATCGCCCTACTAGGGGGGGCTGATCTGAGGTCTGGAGGACACTTATTTCATCTCCCCCCGTCGTAGATTCACGGCGGGGGGAGATGAAAGGCGGCGGCAGCACCGGTAATCTCCTTTACCGACGGCCGCCGCTATAACGTTAATAGCGGCGATCGTCGGTAAGGGGGGGGGGCCGGGACGGACCCCACACACTGCCCCAACCCCTCAGCTACCTCCGGTAGCCGGGGGGATGGGGTGGGGGCCGTCCCGGCCCCGTAGCCTTATTCTCTGCCATCGCCGTAAAAAGCTGATGGCAGCAGAATAAGAACCCTTAGTGATCGCCGTAAAAAGCCGTATCGGCGGTCACTAAGGGGTTAAAGTTTGGTTTTCCAGTAAAACCGATGTTGCGGAGCTAGGGAAACCAAAAAACTATGGTTTATCTAACAAAAGTGATTTTTGTCCTCCAGCGTCGGATGCTGTCAACATGTTTGAAACCTTGGTGAAAGGTGATATTGAGAGGTTGAAGGAAAAACTTAACACTGAAGAGAGGGGTAGACTGAATTTCTCTAGAAAACAAATGGAAGCATTAAATAATTTGTCTAATAACGACGACATTGTGGTGAAACCCGCCGACAAAGGGGGTGCTGTCGTCGTTATGGACAAAGATAAATATGTGGGAGAAATTATGAGACAGTTGGGGAATTGCAGTGTGTATAGGGAAACATCAAGTGACCCGAGAAATGTATTCTTCCGTCGATTGAAACTACTGGTGGATGATGCCTATGCCATGAATGTGATTGATGAACAGTTACATGACTTTCTTCTACCGAGTCACCCCGATTTGTCCTCCTCACTTAGACCAGGTAGTTATCCCTGTCTAGGGTGTGACAATTGTAGTCTGATGATTAAGGGTGACACTTTTTGTCACCCTAGTACCAATCGTAGTTACAAACTGCGTTTTTATGCTACTTGCAAGACCGATTATGCCATCTATGTCCTACGGTGTCCTTGTCCGTATATTTATGTGGGTGAAACCACTAATGAGTGCCACATACGATTGAACAACCATAAGTCATCTATACGTACTGGGAGATTGGACCTTCCCGTTTCCAGACACTTTGTCGAGGCTGGACATACTGTCCAACAATTGAAATTTATGGTCATAGACCACATTCCAGTTCTTCGTAGAGGTGGCAATAGGCTGTGAGCGAAGCCGCGAATCAACTTACTTGTCATTGCTGAAGGAAGTAGTACTAATTCATTTATTATTATTTATGTATTTTTTACTTTGTCACAACTTTTACACAGAATACTAATTTCTCTTCTTTCTCCTTTATTATAGATGGAGATAGGACCTATACTCACCTGATCCGTTGAATCCTTTTCAATCCTACGTTTTTTTCTTTTTCTCCGGGACTTACTCCTGACTCTGCGGTCCAATGACATTATTTTGTTGGGATATGAAGCTACATTTACCCTAGAGAAAGGTCATATTTGGTGTCCGGTGACCAATAAATGCAATACGGAGTATGACTGCCCATAAGAGTGAAGATTCACCATGGATGGCCTTGATGCCGTCAATATGGCTAGATTTACCTATTTATGACGATCTTAAAGGATTTGGGGTAATTGTGTGTCTTCTTTCCCAGCTAGTCGTTGGTTCCTCTACTCACAAGCGTGAAATATGGGCACCTAGAGTTTTTTTCCCTACTCCAAGATGGTGTCCGGGCAATTGGAATGTGAGTGCGCATGTGCGAAATGCGCTGAGAGATCAAGTATCTTACGCTATGTCAGGTGGTCTTTTAACATCCGGAGTTGCGTATTTCTTCTGTTTACAAGCCGAATACAGCATGGCTACAACGTCGTAGGATTGTCGGAACACGGATGGTGAGTGAAGTCCAACCTCCTGATTAACTCTTACCAAGATGGATGTTTATTTATTTTTATGATTATACGGACTTTGAAGGGACTTTTGCACATTTATTGGAGCCACACTGCATTCAATATGTAATTTTGTATATGGACACATATGAATTTGTGCACATCACTGCATTGATGAAATGATATACTATAATGTGTATATTGTTTATTTAAGATGTCACTGATTGAGACACACACCCCTTGGGGGCGTATTTCTCTGTATAAATACCACATGTATGACACTATGTACTTGCTTGAAAAAGACTCATGCTTGAGTCGAAACGTCGCATTACGTGTATGGGTGAATAAATTATCACACAATTTTTCACTATTGGAGTGCCGTCTTCCCATCTCTTGTTACATAGATAGATAGATAGATAGATAGATAGATAGATAGATAGATGGGAGATAGATAGATAGATAGATAGATAGATAGATAGATAGATAGGTAGTGGTGCCATTTCTGGAAGAAAGCAGCTATGTTTTTCTAACCTTAGACAACCCTTTTAATTTTTACATGGTTATACTGAAATGTAGAAGCCTCTAATACTTTTCTCAATCCTTACTCACTAATGTAGTAGAATATATAGACTTTGTTATTCAGAAAATATTGTCGTCTGCCATGGGTAACATAATTGGGTTGGGGGCCCACTGAAACTCACTCGTTCCCCCCCTCCCCCCAGGCTGAACTCCTAGCTACGCCCCTGGGACAACTGTGTTATGGTTAGGTAACAACTAGGGTAGGTAAAGTACTGTAGGTAAAATAATAACCCAACTAAGAATATAAAATTCTTAAAAAAAAAAAAAAAAAATACAACAAAAATGAAGACAACATGGTGTGCATTTCCTGCCCAGCATCAACAGGTTGGGGATAAAATAAAGTGCACACTGTGCAACAACATCAGTGGCAAAGTCCACATAACCACCAATATGTGGACCAGTAAGCCTGGGCAGGAACATTACATCTCCCTAATTGTCCACAGGGTGCTGGCGGTTGGGGCTCAGGCATGAATTGTTTTGGTGCTTGTCCTACTACTACCCTGGTTTGCTGGATGTCAATCCTTGCCTCCTGTTGCCTCCTACTGCCTCCTCCTCCTACGTCCAGCATAGCTGATGCATCACCAACTTCAGTAAAGCCAGGGATGATCAACAGCAGGCTGTTCTGAAGCTCGTCTGTATGGCGACAAACCACACAGCCAGGGCCGAGAAAGGAGTTTTGGTGCCCTAGGCAGAGAAGCCCCCCCCCCCCCCCAGTGTATAGCCCCCACATATAATATAGCCTCCTGGCTGCCCCCACATAGTGTATAGTCTCCACACACCCCCAAATAGTGTAGCCCCCCACAGTGTATAGCTCCTATATACAGTACAGCCTCTTGGATGCCCCCACATAGTGTATAGTCTCCACACAACCCCAGTGTATAGCCCCTACAGTGTATAGCTTCCATATACAGTACAGCCACCTGGAAGCCCCCACAGTGTATAGTCCCCACACAACCCTCAAAGTGTATAGCCCCCACATAGTATATAGCAGGGGTCCTCAAACTTTTTACACAGTTCACTGTCCCTCAGACCGGTGGAGGGCCAAACTGTTGGGGGGGGAGCTGTTAGTGGGGAGCTGTTGCCGCTGAAGGATTATACTGTCTCTGCCCATGAAGAAGAGGTGGAATGAAGAATCATACTGCTCATCTGTCCCTGGTCCGGGAGAGAAGCATTGGAGGTGGCTTAGGATGGTGGAGTTGTAGTTCTACCACAGCCACATAAAAGCATGCTGGGAGCTGTAGTTCTACCACAGCCATAGGATCATGCTGGGATTTGTAGTTCTACCACAGCCACACAGGAGCATGCTGGAAGTTGTAGTTCTACCAAAGCCACATAGGTGCATGCTGGGAGTTGTAGTTCTACCACAGCCACACAGGAGCATGCTGGGAGCTGTAGTTCTACCACAGTCACACAAGGTCATGCTGGGAGTTGTAGTTCTACCACAGCCACAGGATCATGCTGGAAGTTGTAGTTCTACCATGGCCACACAGGATCATGTTGGGAGTTGTAGTTCTACCACAGCCATACAGGACTATGCTGCGAGCTGTAGTATTACCACAGCCACACAGGATCATGCTGAGAGTTGTTGTTCTACCATAGCCACACAGGAGCATGCTGAGAGTTGTTGTTTTACCACAGCCACACGGGTGCATGCTGGGAGTTGTTGTTCTACCAAAGCCACACAGGAGTATGATGGGAGCTGTAGTTCTACCACAGCCACACAGGATCATGCTGGGAGTTGAAGTTTTACCAAAGCCACACAAGAGCATGCTGGGAGTTGTAGTTCTACCAGAGCCACACAGGAGCATGCTGGGAGCTGTAGTTCTATCACAGCCACACAGGAGCATGCTGGGAGCTGTAGTATTACCACAGCCACACATCTATATATACCATAAAAACAAATGTAATTTATGTCCTTCTAATTTATTTATACATTTTAAGCTGTGCGAATGTAACACCGGTAACAATGGAATGGCCCATATTTATATATATATATATATATATATATATATATATATATATATATATATATATATGCATGTACAGTATGTGTGTATGATGCATGTACAGTATGTGTGTAGATGATGTATGTATATGTGTATGCATGTAAAATATGTGTGTGTATGATGCATGTACAGTATGTGTGTAGGTGATATATGTGCAACAGTGTGAACAGGATCCAACAGAATAACAGTGTGAACAGGATCCTATGTTGCACCTGGGTGTTGGGTGTGTTTCACTACAGCCTCTCCACAGGTTTCACAATTACATACCAGTCCATAAAGAAACACATACAGTACTTCTTTTCTAATGCTCAAATCTTCATTATTAGTAAATTCCAGCAGCACATACAGATGTACATTAGTAATAACATCCATGTATATCACCCAGTGCATACGGCGCAGCTTCACAGAACATCTATTCCTCCAAGTTCGGTCTTTGACATCTCAAGTGTTGTTTACAGAGGTGAGATGAAAGGTTCCATGATACATCTGCAATGTTTCAAGCCTTGAAAAAGAGAGTGTTTGCTCTTAAAAAACGTTGCACATGTATAATGGAACCTTTCATCTCACCTCTGTGAACAACGCCTGAGATGTCAAAGACAGAACTTGGAGGAATAGATGTTCTGTGTATCAGAAGACCTGCACGTGGTACATGAGGCAATATGGTTTGGCCAAATTATATACTAACTTCTGATGTTGGTTTTAAATGTAGCTGAATAAGCTTTTGTATCAGCCATGGGTGCAATGTGCAGCCATTTCTGTCTTTTTGGCTTGTGCATATAGATGTTCTGTGAAGCGGCATCGTATGCACTGGGTGATATACATGGATGTTATTACTAATGTACATCTGAATGTGCTTTAGGAATTTACTAATTATAAAGATTTGAGCATTTGAAAAGAATTATTGTATGTTTCTTATGTATATGGTATGTATTGTGTATGCATATACAGTATGGGGGGCATGTATGAAAAGGCGTAAATGCCTTTTTTAGGTGCAGATGGGGCAGATCGGCGTAAAAATATTCGCAAATGGTATTTTTGCGAATATTTTTTTTTACGCATCTGCCCCATCTGAGCCACCTTCGCCAGTGGGGCATATATGATATATGTGTATGCATGCACAGTATGTATATGGTGTATGTATGCATGCATGCACAGTATATGTGTATACAATGTATGTATATGGTGTATGTACAGTATTTACAGTATATGTGTAGATGTGAGCCCCAGAGAAGAGCAGGAACAAGGACAGGTTATCCCTAGAATTACAACCTCCATCATGCCCTGCCGACAGTTCATGATGGGAGTTGTAGTTATGCAGTCTCTGTCTCTCCAGATTGCAGAACTACAATCTCCATCATGTCCTACTGGCAGCTCATGATGGGAGTTGTAGTTTTGCAGTCAGTGTCTCTTCAGATTGCAGCATTGCAACCTCAATCATGTTCTACTGGCAGCTCATGATGGGAGTTGTAGTTGTGCAGTCTTCTGTCTCTCTACGTTAAGGCACTACAACCTCATCATGTCCTGCTGGCAGTTTGTGATGGGAGTTGTAGTTTTTCAGCTGGAGAGGCAAAGATTGGTAAATAATGATAAGAGAATGACACAGTACAGTCCATTAAGTACAGGGGACAGGGGTACAGTACATGGGGTGGAGGTAGTGGTACAGTACATGAGGGGGAGGCAGTGGTACAGTACATGAGCTGGAGGCAGTGACAGTTTATTAAGACATGGTGGCACATTAGAGGGCGTCACCTTAAATTCATTGGGGGGGGGGGCAAGCTAAAATTCAGCACCAGGGCCCATCAGCCTTTAGCTACGCCCCTGGGCCCAAAGCACTTTGCACATAGATTCTATTCACACTGCATTTCAAAGCCCTCAGCAATGACAGGTGTGCTAAGTATTTTTTGTTTTCGATCCAATTTGTCTATTTTAAGAAATTAACGTTGAAAGACTGAAAATTCCCCATAGAGATGAATGGCAGAATGTTCAGAAATTGAAACAGCACACAGCTCAACTATAATCAGCCAATCAGAGCACTTATGCAAATAGCTGAAATATAGCAGCCAACAGAACCTCACGCCTACTTCACTCAATTCAAGCAATTTTCTTTACCATTGTAAGGTGGCTGTGGATGTTAAGGGGTCAGTATCAAAGTCGCTCTTAAAAAGATGGTGCTAAAATTGCTCTTAAAGGGATAATATCAAAGTCTCTCTTAAAGGAACAATACTAAAGCCTCTTGAAAAAGACAGTACCTAAGTCATTCTTAAAGGGACAGTACCAAAGTTGCTCTTAAAGGGGCAGTACCAAAGTCACTTTTAAAAGAAGGGTACCAAAGTTGCTCTTAAAGGCATGGTACCAAAGTCACTCTTAAAGGGGTTATCCAGCACTACAAAAACATGGCCACTTTCTTACAGAGACAGCACCACTCTTGTCTCCAACTTGGGCGGGGTTTTGCTGCTCAGTTCCATCAAAGTGAATGGAGCTTAATTGAAAACCACACCTGAATTGGAGACAAGAGTCATGTTGTTTCCATGTTTTCTTTAGCACTGGATAACCTCTTTAAAGGTATGGTACCAAACTCGCTCTTAAAGTTATGGTACCAAAGGTGCTGTTAAAGGTAGGCTTACAAAGTCGCTCCTGAAGGGACAGCACCAAAATTGCTTTTAAAGGGGTAGTTCCAAATGTGCTTTTAAAGGGAGGGTACCAAAGTCTCTCTTAAAGGGATGGTATCAAGGTTGCATTCAAAGGGACAGTACCAAAGCTGCTCTTAAAGGCACGTACCAAAGTCTCTGTTAAAGGGAGGTTTCCAAAGTCGTTTTTGAAAGGACAGTACCAAAGTCACTCTTAAAGGGGTGGTGCCAAAGTCGCTCTTTAAGGAACGGTGCCAAAGTCTCTCTTAAAGGGGCAATAGCAAAGCCTCTCTTAAAAGGAGAAAGTCTCTCTTACAGGGGCGGTACCAAAGTCGCTATTGAAAAGACGGTATCAAAGTCTCTCTTAAAGGGGCGGTACCAAAGTCGCTCTTAAAGAGAGGATAGCAAACTCACTCTTAAAGAGATGGTACCAAACTCATTTTTAAAGGGCAAGTACCACGTTCACTGTTAAAAGAGTGAATTCCCTCTTAAAGGGCCGGTACAGAATTTATTTTTAAAAGGTCTGTATCGATTTTTCTTTTGATGGGCCAGTACTGAATTAGCACTTAAAAGGCTGGTACCAAAGTCGCTTTTAAAAAGTCGGTAATGAAGTTACCCTTACAGGTGAGTCCTCTGTAGGCAGTTTATGTCTGAAAGAAGCACTCAGATATAGTTGAATCTCTGAGCCCAAATGTGTTGGAGCTGTGGTCTAGGGGTAACTCACTTGTCTACAGACCTGCCAGCAGTTCATTCTTTCATTCAAATACCATGATGGAAATGAAATATAGGTCTTTATTTATTTTTCATTCCTGTATCATTTACTATGTTAACACTTAGTATTTTTGCTCAGTATTTTGCAACCAAAATCAGGAGTGGATTGAAAACACAGAAAGGCTATGTTGATAAATTGTTGAAATTTAGTGGATGGCCGTCATTTAATGGCCAATAAAGGCCATTATTTCAAAACAACCTCAGTTGTCTTAAAATAATGGCAATTATTTGTCATTAAATGGCAGCCATCCAGTCAATTTCAACAGAGATTTGAATCAAAGAATGACCTGCTGGCAGGTCTGCTAGACAGGTGAGTTACCCCTAGACCACAGCTTCCACACATTTGGGCTCAAAGATTCAACTATATCTGTCTTTCAGACATAAACTCCCTACAGAGGACTGATCCGCAATCAGAGACACTGGCTGACAGCTGAGTGAGCATTGATTATTCATGAAGAGGAAGGGGAAGCAGTGGTGAGGCGGCCAGAGTGCAGCACAAACAACTCCTCTTTGACACTTTATTACAGTAGGAGACCTGATATGATGTATAATCCACTCCACGGAAAAATTACCAAAAGGCACCATGCTCACTAGGGGACTGCCAGCTACAGCACATTGAAAGCACCTTAGGTA
This sequence comes from Dendropsophus ebraccatus, assembly GCF_027789765.1. Classification (NCBI taxonomy): domain Eukaryota; kingdom Metazoa; phylum Chordata; class Amphibia; order Anura; family Hylidae; genus Dendropsophus; species Dendropsophus ebraccatus. Next base: position 115,232,976 of record NC_091456.1, on the reverse strand, counting down.
GGGCCCTGACAGTGTGGTGTCCTACCAGAGGTATTACTGTTATATACACCCTTTGTAAAAGTCTGTACTTATTGTACTTGTGTGGTGATTAAAGATGAGCGAACCGGGTTCGCTCATCTGTAATAACCACACAAGTACAATAAGTACAGACTTTTACGAAGGGTGTATATAAGAGTACGTTCGGCATTTGATTTGCGGTGGCTGCTGAACTTGGATAAAGCTCTAAGGTTGTCTGGAAAACATGGATACAGCCAATGACTATATCTATGTTTTCCACATACCCTTAGGGCTTTATCCAACTTCAGCAGCCACCGATAATCAAATGCCAAACTTTCGGGTTTGGATGGACTCAAGCATGCTCGAGGTTCGCTCATCTCTAGTGGTGATAAAAGTAGTACAAGAGTTTCGACACTAGATGTCACTGTATTGTATATGTGTATTCAGAAGCTGCACAGCTGAAGTATATGAAGTGTCACATGGATCTGCAGACAAATTGGAATCTGTTCTTGGTATCAGCTCTCTCTTTGCTTCTTCTATTGCACTCTTCACCCACTCACAGCGCAAGTTAGATGCCCTGGAGAAAGGAAGTAACATGGGTGTAGGAAGTGTAAGAGTTTTTCGTGGTAGACATCGTAGAGGAAGGATGCAAGCTAGATAGCTGTCTATTAGTGGTCCTATCTGGGCCCTGGCCCTCTGCCAGGTCCCCTACCTAAGTCAGTCTTAGCTAGAACCTTGTATAGGTGGGAAGCAAGACACCGCTCACAGTTTCTTCTCGGTAACACTGCACACAAATATGCAGTGCTAAACCTACACAAGAGAGGACAAGTCAGAGACAACCTCAACCCACGCAGTGGACTAGGAGAGTCACAGAGCAGGACAGTATCCACAGACCGCAATAAGCTAGGAACTGATCCGGATAGAGCAAAGTGCAGTAAGCCTATGAACTGTATCTCGCAGCGCGGTTGTCAGAAGAAAATGCTTAGAATTCCGCTTATCCCAGGTAACAAGGTCTGGGGCCTTGTGTCACCCTCTAGGATGGTTTAGCCAAATCTAGTGGGCATAAGGTGGTGTGAAGACTAACAAAAGTTCAATACACAGGCACAAGTATTCTTCTTCTTCTAAGTGTTTATCAACCTCATCCGCCAACATCCCGGCAGAACACAGTACTACTTGGGTTGGCACTTTCACAACATCCTCCTCTCTGCTTCTCTGTATTACTCAGTACACTACTCAGTCGGCACAACTGTATCCTACACTATATTCCTACTGCAGATTCGGATGCTGTATTGTCAAGTATTTGTCTTGAACTGTTGTCAATTATATTATCAAGTGCTTTATCAAGAGAAACTTCATAATCGTGTAACCTTGCCTCAAGCACACACTTTCTTAGTAAAACAAGCTTATTTAAGTTAAAGAGACTCTGTTAACTTTTGCTTTCCATCGACACAGTATACCACAGTATACTATCTATCTATCTATCTATCTATCTATCTCATTACAGGAGGAGATATAAGAGGACAATGATCACATGTCCTTCATGCACCAGCATCTTTTCAGCCCCGCCTTCCTCATCGCTCTGCAGGCTGTCTGCAAAAGAAATAACTTTTGCAGACAGCATTAAGCCTCTGAGACCTCAGTGAGCCACTGCCAGTGTGGGCCCAGGAGCCACTGCCCCCCCTGCACCCCCCAAATTTCGCTTATGGTCTGAACCCAACCACTGTCCCTACCTACTTGCCTCAGTCGGCCCTAGGCGGCCGTGGACAACTACAAAGGCGTTCCCTACGCTGTATATGTGGAACACTCAACAGGACAGACAAACAAACACAATGAAGGATAGTGAACAAGCCAAATCAGAACCAAACGGAAAATGCGGTACAAAACCAGCAAACAATCGGATAGTCAATAGTCAGGCAGGAGGTCAAATAACAAGTGGAGCAAAACAGAGGGATTAGGAACGGGGATCACAGGAGTAGACAGGGAAGCTGGGACCAGGGAGTTAACCTAATAGCCAGTGATCAGTAATTGACCGCTGGCTCTTTAACCCCTTAAGGTCAAAGCCAATTTTCGTTTTTGCGCTTTTGCTTTTTCCATTTTATGTTTAAAAGTCCATAGCGCTTGCATTTTTTCACCTAGAGACTTATTTGAGCACTTATTTTTTGCGAAACCAATTGTACTTTGCAATGACAGCCATTATTTTTCCATAAAATATGCTGCAAAACCAGAAAAAAATCATTTGCGCTGTCAAATTTAAAAAAAAAAACTAATTTGTTTTGATTTTGGGAAATTTAGCATTTACGCCGTTCGCCCGATGGTAAAACTGACTTGTTATGCATGTTCCTCAAGTTGTTACGATTACAACGATATATAACATGTATAACTTTTATATTATGTGATGGCTTTTAAAAATTTCAAACCGTTGTTAACAAATATATGTTCCTTAAAATTGCTCCATTACCATGCTTATAGCGCTTTTATACTTTGGTCTATGGGGCTGTGTGAGGTGTCATTTTTTGCGCCATGATGTGTTCTTTCTATCGGTACCTTGATTGCACATACACTACTTTTTGATCACTTTTTATTACATTTTTTCTGGATTTGATGCAACCAAAAATGCGCAATTTTGCGATTTGGAATTTTTTACCGCTGACGCCGTTTACCGTGCGAGATCAGGAATGAGATAATTTAATAGTTCGGGCGATTACGTGCGCGGCGATACCAAACATGTTTATTTATTTGTTTATTTATTAATTTATATTTATAAAATGGGAAAAGGGGGGTGATTTGGACTTTTATTAGGGGAGGGGATTTTTTATTAATAAAAACACTTTTTTTTTTACATAAACTAGAAGTCCCCCATGTCTCTATGATAACTCTGTGACGTTTCTATGTCATGTCTCTATGATAACTCTGTGACGTCTCTATGTCATGTCTCTATGATAACTCTGTGACGTCTCTATGACATGTCTCTATGATAGCTCTGTGACGTCTCTATGACATGTCTTTATGATAACTCTGTGACGTCTCTATGACATGTCTCTATTATCAGGGGCGTAACTAGAAATGGCTGGGCCCCATAGCAAACTTTCCAATGGGCCCCCCCCCCCTCCTCGCTGCTGGGGAGGAAATGGACGCATGGTTTCAGCACATGCATTGTCTGACTTTTTTTCTACGTGGTTTTTAACTGCTTAAAATATAAACAAGGTTGCACATTAAATATCTGCATACCAGACCTGACCAATACCACCATACTGTGACTACAATTCCTCGTGGAAGCAGTGGAATCCCCTCTAAGACGCACAGTCCTCAGTCAGGTTGGCTAACACCCGACACGTAATCCAGAAAAAGGTTGGGAAGACAGCGTCCTTTTGTAAATTTACAAAAGGACGCTGTCTTCCCAACCTTTTTCTACCATACTGTGACTAGATAACACCGCCATACCAGACCTGACCAATACCACCATACCAGACCTGACCAATACCGCCATATGGTGAGTAGATAACACCGCCATACCAGTCCTGACCAATACCGCCATACTGTGACTGGATAACACCGCCACACCAGACCTGACCAACACCACCATACCAGACCTGACCAATACCGCCATACTGTGACTGGATAACACTGCCATACCAGACCTGACCAATACCACCATACTGTGACTGGATAACACTGCCATACCAGACCTGACCAATACCGCCATACTGTGACTGGATAACACTGCCATACCAGACCTGACCAATACTGCCATACTGTTACTGGATAACACTGCCATACCAGACCTGACCAATACCACCATACTGTGACTGGATAACACTGCCATACCAGACCTGACCAATACCGCCATACTGTGACTGGATAACACTGCCATACCAGACCTGACCAATACTGCCATACTGTTACTGGATAACACTGCCATACCAGACCTGACCAATACCACCATACTGTGACTAGATAACACCCCCATACCAGACCCTACCAATACCGCCATACTGTGACTAGATAACACCAGCATACCAGGCATGACCAATACCGCCATACTGTGACTGGATAACACTGCCATACCAGACCTGACCAATACCAACATACTGTGACTGGATAACACCGGCATACCAGACCTGACCAATACCGCCATACTATGACTGGATAACACTGCCATACCAGACCTGACCAATACCACCATACTGTGACTGAATAACACTGCCATACCAGACCTGACCAATACCGCCAAACCACACCTGACCAATACCGCCATACTGTGACTGGATAACACTGTCATACCAGACCTGACCAATACCGCCATACTGTGACTGGATAACACTGCCATACCAGACCTAACCAATACCACCATACTGTGACTGGATAACACCGCCATACCAGACCTGACCAATACAGCCATACTGTGACTAGATAACACTGCCATACCAGACCTGACCAATACCGCCATACTGTGACTGGATAACACTGCCATACCAGACCTAACCAATACCACCATACTGTGACTGGATAACACCGGCATACCAGACCTGACCAATACCGCCATACTATAACTGGATAACACTGCCATACCAGACCTGACCAATACCACCATACTGTGACTGGATAACACTGCCATACCAGACCTGACCAATACCGCCACACTGTGACTGGATAACACTGCCATACCAGACCTGACCAATACTGCCATACTGTTACTGGATAACACTGCCATACCAGACCTGACCAATACCACCATACTGTGACTAGATAACACCCCCATACCAGACCCTACCAATACCGCCATACTGTGACTAGATAACACCAGCATACCAGGCCTGACCAATACCGACATACTGTGACTGGATAACACTGCCATACCAGACCTGACCAATACCACCATACTGTGACTGAATATGTATATCGTATTCTTCGCTTTATAAGACGCACTTTTTTTCCTCCCAAAGTGGGAGGAAAAACCAAGTGCGTCCTATAAAGAGAAGACGGCTCCCAAGCAGTGCCGAGCACCGCATGGAAGCCGTCCCGCCGCCCCCTCTATTGCCGCTCACTATGCATATGCATAGTGAGCGGCCCTGAACTATCCCCTTCGCCCGCCCAGCCTTCTATCGCCGCTCAGCTGAGCCGATCAGAAGCCCGGAAAAGTGCAATGAGCTGCACTTTTCTGGGCTCCTGATCGGCTAAGCGGCGATGGAGGTGGCGGGCGGAGGGGATCACTGTCCTACTCACCTGTCCGCCGGCCCCAGCAGCTCCTCTCCCGACACTCCGGTCTCCCGTCATCCTCCGGGCAGCGTACCCCACTGCCTGTGTCCCGGAAGTGTTCTGCAGCGGCAGTCTCTCTGTCCCCCGCTGCCTGTGCCGGAGGATGACGGGAGACCGGAGTGTCGGGAGAGGAGCTGCTGGGGCCGGCGGACAGGTGAGTAGCCTGTTTGTTGTTTTTCTGGTCGCAGGGGGGAATTGGCTACTATGGGGGGCACTATATGGGGGCACTGGCTACTATGGGGGCATTGGCTACTATATGGGGGCACTGTATGGGGGCATTGGCTACTATATGGGGGCACTGGCTACTATATGGGGCCACTGTATGGGGGCATTGGCTACTATCTGCAGTCACAGGGCTGCTTTCTTTACAGACAGTGTGTGACTACAACTCCCAGTGTGATCTGTCTGTTTCTTTGGGTGGAGGGGAGATGCGCAGACAGACCACATTGGGCGTTGTAGTCCTATGTCACAGCACTTGTGCAAATAAAACCCCACACTTATGCTTCTTTGTAAGCACACACACACCTTATCAGAGACAGTGTATACTTACAGAAGGGGGAGTAAGGAGCTGTCACTGTCTCTGGGTGAGGTCCGGCGGGAGAAAGCTAGGGGTCAGAGGTCATTCAACCTCACAGGTTGCTCCTGCGTGCTGGCAGCTGACAGGCCAGACAGTAGAGCGACCTCTAGCTGCTACAGATGCAGAGGAGTCTCTGAGGGAGCAGCCATGCTTTATCTTCCCCTCTCTTTATACTCTGATGCCCGGCCCCCTGCTGGTGGGTGTTCCCTCGACATTCTCCCCTGGTTAGCTAGTGTCAGGACAAGCGTCCAGAACAACTAACCAGGGCAAATCACACAGGCGGTCCTCTCCTCACAGTGACAGGGAGAGAGGGAGATGGAGCGCACAGGCTTTATCTCCCTCTACACAGTCTGTGCCCTCAGACTGTGACTTCGCCCCCCTCTCCCACCGTAACTGTACGGCAGAGCAGAGAGGACCTGCGTACATGCACTTATGTGGGGGAAGAGACAGTTCAGCTGTGGCTTCCGAGGCGGCCCAGAAAGCAGGAAGCAACGTGAGAGGTGGGAGGGGGCGACTTACGGGGGCGGGGGTATGTGTCCGAAGTTCAGATGCAGAGTGCAGACAGTTTATCCCCGGGTGGCCTAACCGGGGAGAAACTGTCTGCACTTTGAGAGGAGACAAACGACTAGCTGGCCGGGCCCGGGCCCCTTGATGCGGCGGGCCCCGTAGTAACCGCTACGGTTGCTACGGCGGTAGTTCCGCCACTGTCTATGATAACTCTGTGACGTCTCTATGACATGTCTCTATGATAACTCTGTGACGTCTCTATGACGTGTCTTTATGATAACTCTGTGACGTCTCCATGAATTGTCAAAGGTTTTTTATAATGACAGGTACACTTTCAGCATCCCACCACCAAAGAGATGCTGACCTATAGTGTGGTGTAGTGCAGTGCGCCCCATTCACTTCACTTGCCATAATGTAGTCAGCTAGAGATTGTTTGGGACACTTTCCATTGATATATACTAATTTACTTGGAAACAGCAGTGTGGTATACTGTGCTATTGTGTCCTCTTAAATAAGTGTATATCAGCCAGAAGCAGAAACAACGGTAGTTGTGCATTTATTGAAACGGTGGTAACCAATAGCAACAGTCTCTCTGGATGCAACCAGGAATAAGGCAGTCTTGGATATAACGAAGTAATGGGTGATGCTGCAATAGGCTGTGATGATAGCGTTACTTGTAGTAAGGAGACTGAATGATGGGAGTAGTAGTGCTGAAGATATGATACTGGGCGGAATGAGTTGAAATGAATATTTGCTGTTGATGATAATGAATGATGACGAGAATAGTGACTGAAGAGCGACACCCAGATCTTTGTTAGAGATGAGAATCTTGAAGAATCTTGAGAATCTTGAGAAGGAGAAACAGGTCCCGACTAGATGGGAGCACTTCTGGTCAGTACAGGAGCAGGTACCGCAGGGTTGCGGCCTTGTGACACAGGAGCAGCAGCAACACACACCCTTCTCCCCTGAAGGTGGAGAGAAGACTGAGGTAGACAGGAAGTGACATAGCATTCCCCAGCCAAAGCTCGACGGCTATTGGAGTTACTATGGCAGTCGGGGAATAGTCACGTGACTCACCAAGCCATTGCATCATCACACCATTAGGCACTGATAACTGAATATGCATGAGAAATAAATAAAATAGCAGACCTGAATACTGAGAGGGGTGACATAATATACACAGTTTGCAGTGGGCCCATATTTTTCTAGAACAGAACTGACTATAATGAGGGTGCAGACATAAAGTTACAGAAAAATACTGTTCTGGGACACTGCATAACTCCCTACTAATAATGAGCCGACCTCGGCGAATCACAAGTTGAGGTATATGTGTGAATGAAACATGGTGGACCAGGACAATAAGACAAGAGGAAGGAATGTGAGTGCGATTGTATGTGTGTGTTTCCCACGCTCAAGGCACAGGTGAGAAGAGAAATATGAAGAGAGAGGAAAACCCTAGTGGCAGGACTTCCCCTAGGGGTGCCTAACGTACTCTGGCGACCAGGTAGTTAGTGCGTGTACCATCTGACATGGAAGTCAGGACTACTTAACTGCTGGCGGGTGACCCTCAAATTCCAGACAGTTTCGACTGTAGGTTTTCAATGAAATAGGTTACCCTACTGGAAAAAGAACACGTGAAGACCTGTGTAATGCCTTGGGTGTGCTGACAACTGTGTGGATAGAGTGATTTGGACACCTGAAGAGAAAAAGGAGAAAAACAAGAAAGGCAAGCATACATTGGGGCCCCTTTCATACCGCTCAATCATACAACGCAATTATCCAATAGGCCAGACACACGAAAAAGGTGCCAAAGGTGCAGTATGTATGGACAAGTGTGAGTGTTGTGTGGGACTATGTGTGGCAACTACTGTGTGTTGGGACAAAACAGGGGTAAACAAACAATGGAGACACAAGGAAGGGAAACATGAAAGACAAAACACTGTGAGGTCCTGAAGAACACTGGCTCAAGGAATCTTTCCAGTTGAAAATACCATGACATAATAATGAAGAATACAATACTTTGTTAGAAGATACACTCTTTCAAAAGATACATTTTACTCTGAGACTATCTATACATAACCTTGCTTCTTACTCAGAGGGAGAAAAGTATATGACCCTGATAGGAAAATAAACGTTGACTACTGAAGTGCCATACTAGAGTGCAATAGTAAACCTTTTATAACCAAATACTCTTGAAAAGCGCTTTAGGAAGAACTGAATAAGTGTCTCTGTTTAGAATGAGTCTCTTTTAGCAATGAAAACCATCGTCCATAAAAGGCTCTGGGACAGGCACTGAAGAACTGAGTAATAACTTAGTGTCCTTTCAGCACATGGCTGGGTAATAAACAGGGAAGCTTGTTTAGGAGGACCAGGTACACAGCTTAAACGTTACAGGTGAACTTTTCTTATACTAAGGCAACAAGGTGAGCACAAGGAAACATAACATAGGGACAATCAAGAACTTTGCAACAGTCGGAATAGCCACCTTGACCTAGCTCCCGAATCGAGCCTAGTAGGAGGAGGCAGGAGGGCCCGCAGCAGACTTCTTTTTCTCCAACGGATAGTAAAAACGTGAGTGTGCTGGAGCAGAAGCATCACTAGATGCAGTGGTGACCACAATGCTGGGCGTCACTGTGGTGATAGGAGAGATGATAGGGGCCACATGATAGGTGACTGTAGTGGTGGAAGTAGCGGCTTTAGCCACAGCAGTAGGAGCAGCAGCGCTGGTAGCTGTAGTGGACGAGCCCGCTGTAGTTGAAGCTGCAGGAGCAGCGATAGGCATAGCGGTTGTAGCTGTAGTGACAGGCGGCAGGGCAGCGAGGGCCTCCTGAATGTCCTCGATCAGCTGCATAATTTTAGGCCCACGCCCGAGCACCCATTGCGGCGGGGGGGCCAATCACGCCCTGGAGGCCGCCACAGACCCGGGGATACTGAGGCCTTAGCGGAGGTCTCCCCTTTAGGGCTGAGGACTGAGGACAGCGGGGACGGTCCACTTACAATTAGCTCGCTGTCCGGTGATAAGGACCCTCCAGTAGAAGAAGCGAAGTCGGAGACACTGGAGTGATCGGGCCCTGGGGAGGTACCGGTCTCAGATGTAAGATCCTTGTTCGGATGAGCGGAGGTCAGAGTGGAGGCCCGGCTACGACTCCCATCATCCGATGTGGCAGTGCCCCAGCTGGTGTCGCTGTAGGATGGGAGCGGTGCTAGCAGGCTCGCCGGATCAAGCGCTGGCAGGGACGCTGGAAGCTCCGGTAACACAGAGTCAGTTGCGGCAGGAATGCGCTCCTCACAGGTCGCCATCTTGCTACGCACTGGCGTGTCTTTGAGGACCTGGGAGGAGGAGGAGCGCAGAGGCTGAAGTTCCGTCCCAACAATCTGCCTGCAACAGTGACGTCAGTGGGCTCAGATAGCCAATGAGGAGGCAAAGTCTATGGCGCCTTGCGATTCCCGCGCTTTGGCGGCATGGTGGTTAACCCCCTCCTGTCCGGGGTATGGCGCAGTCAGTAATTCTACCACAGTAGGCCCCAATAAAATGCAATAAACATTTTCCTCCTGGACATGGGCGCGGGGCACTTCTATAACTCCCATAGCAACACCACCATAGCAAAGTCTTTCTGGGGATTGTAGTACAGTTCTAGGGGTACTGGGAGTCGGCACAACGTAGTTTGTATCCTGATCGTGACGGCAAAATTTGCGCTGGGCCATTCCGCTGAGGGTAGTAGTAGGTGAAAGTACTGGGTAGGAACCCGGGTAGCCACTTGCCTAATGGTAGTCACGGTATGGGCACGAGGGATAGCAGCTGTAGACGGGGAACCTGACCAAGCGGAGGCCGAGCAATTCTTCATTGTCCTTAGTCAGGGCACCAATAATTAAACCAATGCCATGGTTCAGAAACAATGGTAGTTGTGCATTTATTGAAACGGTGGTAACCAATAGCAACAGTCTCTCTGGATGCAACCAGGAATAAGGCAGACTTGGATATAACGGAGTAATGGGTGATGCTGCAATAGACTGTGATGATAGCGTTACTTGTAGTAAGGAGACTAAATGATGGGAGTAGTAGTGCTGAAGATATGATACTGGGCGGAATGAGTTGAAATGAGTACTTGCTGTTGATGATAATGAATGATGACGAGAATAGTGACTGAAGAGCGACACCCAGATATTTGTTAGAGATGAGAATCTTGAAGAATCTTGAGAATCTTGAGAAGGAGAAACAGGTCCCGACTAGACCGGAGCACTTCTGGTCAGTACAGGAGCAGGTACTGCAGGGTTGCGGCCTTGTGACACAGGAGCAGCAGCAACACACACCCTTCTCCCCTGAACGTGGAGAGAAGACTGAGGTAGACAGGAAGTGACATAGCATTCCCCAGCCAAAGCTCGATGGCTATTGGAGTTACTATGGCAGCCGGGGAACAGTCACGTGACTCACCAAGCCATAGCATCATCACACCATTAGGCACTGATAACTGAATATGCATGAGAAATAAATGAAATAGCAGACCTGAATACTGAGAGGGGTGACATAATATACACAGTTTGCAGTGGGCCCATATTTCCAGAACAGAACTGACTATAATAAGGGTGCAGACATAAAGTTACAGAAAAATACTGTTTTGGGACACTGCATTTGTCTGGAAGGTTCTGAAGAGAAGAATTGTAGCTGGAAGAAATCGTCATGGTGGTCTGGACTGGATGGAGAGAAAAAGTGACGCCTCAGACCCGTGACCCGTGAGTAACTGGATGATTTTTCCTTTTGTATTTGGTAAAACTGGGAGGGGGGTCTGTGCACCATGTCATTCCTTGGTTTATGGTTTATGTTGTGAGAGTATTTGCTCCTTCTATTGTTTGGTAACTGTATGACTGTGTGTTAGAGGTACAAGGAGTTTCTGTTTTTGCCCCAGGCAACAAAAAAGCTAGAAGCAGTCCTGCATGTGCCACCATAGCTAAATTATCTCATTTCTGAGTGTGGGGGTCGGGTTGTGGTTTTGGAGTCGCAAGCCACTGCGTATGTGTGTTTGGGGGGGCAAGTTTACCTCTTGCACCAGGGCCCATGAGACATTAGCTATGCCCCTGTGCCCCACTAATCTCCCATTCTTTTGGGGCACCCCAAGAACACTGGCCCACTTCAGTGAGAAACTTCGGTGGTGACTCAAATTTCTCTCTTTGTCTCCTGAGCAACAGGTGGATATTCTATTGGATTAACTAGAGGGACCAGCAGCTGAAGAAGTCCGCACCTGGGCACCTGCTCACAAGACCAGTGTTCATGCTATTCTCCGCAAGCTGAAAGAAGGCCAGACATAGATTCTATGACAGACATCAGAAGCCAGGTGAGACCCTCAGAAACTATGCACTTTCACTACACGCTGCCTCCAGTTAGACAAATTCATGCCTGCAGATACAGAATGCATCATCATGGACAGATTCATAGAGGGTGTAGATTCTTTATCCACACAAGATAGACTCCGGGACTGGCACTCAAGTCACTTAGCCCACCTGGCACCAGTGATCCCCCTGCAGAGACACTCTATGCCACTCCTTCTCCTTCAAGTCTGGCTGCTCCATCTGTTTTACCTGCACTTCCTGCCACCTCACCAAGTCAGGCCTTCCAAACTGCAGCAGCCACTGTTAACCCCTTACAAGAACAAGTAGAAGCGATGACAGAAACTCTTAAAAGTGTATGTCAGGCCTTAAATGACTTGCAAGTATCCTCTGCTCCTAGCTCCTGAGAGTCCTCTGGAAGCCGACAACATTCCCCTGCACCTTCCATTCGGCTTGCCAGTCCTGAATGTCCTCCACCTAGGAGAGGACGCCCTTTGAGAGACCTTACTGTACCTCCTGCAAACGGTCTGGCCACTACTGATGAGCTTGCTACCAGGTAGGGCCCTATTACATCAACAGTTTATCTGACAGATTTTTTTTTTAAACTAAATCCAGGAATGGCTTCGACAAGAGGAGAAATCTCAGTCTTTCCTTTATTACCTGTTCTCTGAAGCGCAGTAACGTCACCCACAAAGATGCCTATCCTTTCCCCAGGATAGGAAAATCTCTGGCTGCATTGGAATCAGCTTCCTAGTTCTCCACCTTGGATTTAACCACTGGATACTGGCAGGTACCGGTAGCCCCAGAAGCCCTAGAGAAAACTGCCTTTACTACCCCCATGAGCTTATAAGAGTTTACAGGGATGCCCTTTGGCCTATGCAATGCAACTGCAACTTTCCAGCGCCTCATGGAAAGATGTCTGGGCCATGTCAACTTTTAAAGTGTCCTACTATGTCTCGATTATGTCATTGTGTACTCTGGCTCCTACCAGGATCACCTGCAGCACCTGACGGAAGTCTTTCAGGTTCTTATCCACCAAGTGTCACTTGTTGAAACCCCATGTCAACTACCTGGGTCACGTTGTTAGTTCCACAGGCGTCCAGCCTGACCCCGAGAAGATCGCTGCTGTCACCAACTGGGCTTCACCCAAAACTGTTAAAGATGTCAGAAGTTTCCTGGATTTTGACGAATACTACAGGGGCTTCATCCACACTTTGCCAAGATTGCTGCCCCTCTGACTGAGCTTTTATGTGGCTGCCAAAAAGATGTTCCTGGGAAGAGATTACCTATCCACTGGCAACAGGAACAAGAAGAGGCTTTCCAAGCTTTAAAAGTCTTCATTAATCAGCCCCCAATTCTGGTCTACACAGACTACACTCAACCATTCTGGTTGTACACTGATGCCAGCTATAAGGGCCTAGGAGCTGTCCTCTCACAAGTACAGGACAACAAAGAACTAGTCATTGCTTAGGCTAGCAGGCTAAAGCCTTAGAGAAAGCGAAAAATGACCAAACTACAGCTCCTTCAAACAAGAACTTCTGGCCTTAGTCTGGGCGGTCATCAAAAATTTTAAAGATTACCTGGCAGTCTTCAGCTTCCCTGTCTACACAGATAACAACCCTCTGGCACACCTTAACACCACTAAACTGGGTGCCTTAGAGCAAAGATGGGCCTCCCGCCTACCAAATTTCAATTTCACTATTAAGTACCGCAGTGGCAAGGCCAACGTGAATGCAGATGCATTATCCCGCTTACAGACTGGCGAAGAGGCATCATCTGAAGACCAGTGGGAAGATGTTGAGATGCCACCCTTCTATGACCGCTTCGCCCACCAAGAGTTAGTAACTGTGACTCAGCAGAAGCAAGAAGGTCCTAAAGTCGACCCCCGGCATGACCTGCCCAAATAGAAACTATTGCAGGTAGAAAGCTGAGTCCTTGAAGAACTCCAAGACTACCTGCTTACAGGCAAGATTGACATTGAGTTGCAAAGACTCTGGTGGCAAAGGAAGCGTCTCTTCCTAGAGAGAGGCCTACTCTTCAGGAACTCCTTAGATCCTGTGATAGGCGAAAGGGTCCAGCAAATTCTCATCCCCAGGCGAGATGCCATGATGGTCCTGGATGCCTACCATGATCAGTCCGACCACTTCTGTGTACATAAAACAGAAGCTACAATCCGGAGAAGATTCTATTGGGTCGGTATGAAAACTGACATTGAAGGTTGGTGTCAGAATTGCCCTGATTTCAATCTTGCCAAGCTAGGGAAGACGGATGCCAGAGCCCCTCTACATCCCATCAACACCTCCAGACCAGGAGAAATTGTGGCCATAGACCATGAGAAATTGGCCCCCACAAGATCTGACTAATGTTATGCCCTGACCATGATTGACCACTACAGCAAGTGGGCAGTAGTCGTTCCAGTGAAAGACTTAACAGCAAAGACCACGGCTATTGTATTGTATCACCATTACATGAAATACTATGGTTGCACTGAAGCCATCCTCTCAGACCAAGGTCTGGCGTTCGAGTCTCAGCTCTTCCAAGAACTTTGTCACTATCATGAGTGCAAGAAGGTCAGAACCACAGCCTACCACCCTCAGGGGAAAGGATTGTGTAACAAATGAATCAGGTGGTCATCAACATGCTGAGGACAGCCGCAGTCTCTAAACCAGGTGAATGGCCTGATCTTCTGGAAGAAATTGTTGAGATCTACAACAATACCATTCACTGTTCCACCGGCTATACTCCGTTCTATCTGATGTTCGGGCGACAAGGCCAACTACCTTAATAAAGGGCTTTAGGAATCCAGGTTACAGATTCTCCTGACCTGCTACCACAAACAAACTGGGTTCAGGAACACCAGCGGAGAATCCAAGAAGCTCAAGAGATAGTCAATAGCAGGATGAAAGAGGTTCACCACCGTCAAGAGGAATATTATAACCGGCGTGCCACCGTTTAACCTCTCAAGGTTGGTGACAAAGTCTGGCTGAAAGATGGTCATCGGTCTGGGAAACTTGATCCACTCTGGGAAGAATATCCCTACACCATTGTTGCAATTCCCCTTGAAGCTACTGATGTATACCAGATTCAGAAAATGGGAAAACAGCCCGTGAATGTCCATCGCAACAGACTGAAACTCTGTAGCAACAGAGATCTACCAATACAACCCTTGGCTCTTGAAACCGTTAAAGAGCCCCCTCTTCCAGCTCAGTTGCCTTCCATAGAAGGGGTACTTTTAAACACTGAACCCCTCTACCTGCCTTTCAGCCTAACCACAGGCCCAATTCCGGCAAAGGTTCCCTATGCCCAGCCAAGAAGCCAAGTTCACTCTCCTTCCTATGATCCAGCAGACAGCCACCATGTTGACTCTGTTGTCTCTCCAGAAGAACCTCCTTAAGTAAGAAGATCTACGAAAACAACCAAAAGACAACCTCCTGCACGTTACCATGACCTGGTTTATGTTTAGTTTTGCCCCTCGATTTAGGCCCCTTGATTTATTTATTTCCACATAGTTGTTGATTAGAGTAGTTAACTTTAGCTTAGTTAGGGATTTGAAAAAGCCATGGACTAAATGGACTTATACCTATTGTACATATGTTGCTCTTAAGGACTCTTGATGACAAGTTATTTGCACTATGGACAATGGATCATTGCCTTTGCAATGTTATTGTTACTGTTGTTGGTGTGAAACTGTTATCTCAGTTATGCAATGTTTTATAACCCATGCTGTGCCTTAACAAACGTCCAGTTTTTTCCTCAAGGTGGTACGCCGTGGACGGCTTTTCTCAAGTGGGGGAGTATGTGGTGTCCTACCAAGGGTGTTACTCTTATATACACCCTTCGTAAAAGTCTGTACTTATTGTACTTGTGTGGTGATAAAAGTAGTATTACAGTTTCGCCACTAGATGTCACTGTATTGTATATGTGTATTCAGAAGCTGCACAGCTGAAGTGTATAAAGGGTTATTGTTTCTTTGTATGTCACATGGATCTGCAGACCAATGGGAATCTGTTCTTCTTCTCTCCTATCAGCTCTCTCTTTGCTTCTTCTATTGCACGCTTCACCCACTTGAAGCACACATTAGATGCCCTGGAGGAAGGAAGTCACATAAGTGTAGGAAGTGTATGAGTCTTTCGTGGTGGACATCTTAGAGAAAGGACGCAAGCTAGATAGCTGTCTACGAGTGGTCCTATCTGGGCCATGGCCCTCTGCCAGGTCCCCTACCTAAGTCAGTCTTAGCTAGAACCTTGTATGGGAAGGAAGCAAGACACAGCTCACAGTTTCTTCTCAGTAACACTACACAACACTATTCAGTGCTAAACCTACACAAGAGAGGACAAGTCAGAGACAACCTCAACCCACGCCGTGGACTAGGAGAGTCACAGAGCAGGACAGTATCCACAGACAGCAGTAAGCTAGGAACTGATCCGGATAGAGCAAAGTGCAGTAAGCCTATTAATGCTATCTCGCAGCGTGGATGTCAGCAGGAAACCCTTAGCATTCCGCTTATCCCAGGTAACAAGGTCTGTGGTCTTGTGTCACCCTCTAGGACGGTTCAGTCAAATCTAGTGGGCATTAGGTGGTGTGAAGACTAACAAAAGGTCAATACATGGGCATGGGTTTATCTCCCTCATCCTCCAACATCTCAGCAGAGCACAGTACTACTTAGGTTGGGACTCTCACAACATCCTCCTTTCTGCTTCTCTGTATTATTCAGTAAACTACTCAGTCGACACGACTGTATCCTACAATGTATTCCTACTGCAGATTCAGTTGCTGTATTGTCAAATATTTGTCTGGAACTTTTGTCAGGTGCATTATCAAGTGCTTTATCAAGAGAAACCTCATATTCGTGTAAATTTGCCTCAAGCACTTCTTAGTATAACAAGCTTAAGTTAAAGAGACTCTGTGATCTTTTTCCTTCCACCGACACAGTATACCACACAGCCTTGGGACACTTCCCCATTCTATGGGTGGTGGTTCCGATACTCCGGGAGGGTCACTACACCACTCTGGTCATCTGTGATCACACTAACCCAAGGGACCCTGTAGCAACCCGGCAGGACACTGAACACAGGGGAAAAAGGTACAAGGGACTTTGTAAAATAAAAGCAGGCGTGTCATCACACCTTTGTGCCTACCCGGCACTAACATCACAAAGTAGCAACTCAAGGTCCGGCTGTATCTCGGCCAACCAGAGTGGAGTCACACCAGAATGGACTCACACTTCACCACCTAGCAAGTGACGGGCCAATTCCCCTAACACAACATCTACCGGGGGCTTTACCACAACAGATTCCCTTTAAAGTATTTCTTACTAGGGCGCTCTTGAAGTCCCTGTTAGGCACTATTATTTTTCTCCTAGAAATGCATACCTACAGTAGTTAAATGTGAACTTCCTCCATAAAAGGAGGCAGACTTTGTAGCTACAGTACATTATATGTTGTGATAAAAGCAGCTAGCCAAAACATGTTTTTTATGTCCAGAAATATTTTTGAATAAAGAAATATTTTATTTTTACTCCTTGGTGCTGGATTACTCCTTTCTTCAGGTAGGAGGGGAAAGGGACACGTTAGGAAGAAGAAAAACATTTAAGGAAAGTATAATTAGAGTTCATAGCGTATTGGGTAATGTAACTTAGCTGTAGCAGGTATGAAACTTCAAAAGACCATGTGGGAAAGAGTAGGATATGGGGGGAAGGGTGCAACATCAGTAAATACAGGCTGTGCAAGCATAGGTATACAGCCCAGATAATGGTAAGGAAGGGACTGCAATGCAAAGGTAGACTGAAGAGAAATGTTATGCAGAATAATAAAAGAGAGTGAATCAGGGGATGCTGATGTAGAGAGACTGCTGGTAGTAGTGTTAAAGGGGTACACCAGAGAAAAAATATTTTCAAATTAACTGGTGTCAGAAATGTATACAAATTTGTGAATTACTTCTATATTAAAATTAAGTCTGACACAGTGCTCTTTACTGCCACCTCTCTCCGTGACAGGAACTACCAGTATAGGTTTTCTATGGAGATTTACAGCTACTATCCTGGACAGTTCCTTTCACAAACAGAAGTGGCAGCAGAGAGTCCCATATAACAATGGAAAGAATCCACTACTTCCTGCAGGGCATACAGCCGCTAATAAGTACTAGAAGATTAGAGATTGTTAAATAGAATAGTTGATTTGAATTTTTTCTCTCCAGAGTACCCCTTTAAAGTATGCAGATTGGAGCTGGGTATGTGAATTCATGGAGAAAGCACTGTGGCAGCTGAGAGCCGAGTCAATGGGAAATGCTCTGTCAGGGAGAAGGCATCAGCACCAGTTGATGACAAAGCTAAGGTGTGCCATCACTGTCATGTAATAAGGACTCTCTTCAATATAGTACACTGTATGTGTCAATGCAAGGAAATTAATAGTGTTAGGAGAAGTGGCTCTAGTGAAGAGCAAGTGAACTCCAGGGAACGGTGTCGGACTGGGGTACCTTGAGACCTCCCGGGAAATTGATACAGCAATTTTGCATAGAATTGTTCAAGTGACCATTGATGCTAGCACACTGGCAGTGGCTTATACAATCGTTGCTGTGGCACCATATGCAAACAGCATACAGTGCCACATAATTTTTTAAGTGAAGCAGGGACTCCTATCAGCCTGACAGGAGCCCCAATTTCTTGCGGCGAAATACCAGGTGTAGAGAATTCTAATATATATATATTTTTTGCCATTTAATGACCGCTGTAAAGGCATATCAGTGGTTAAGAAATCATTACTGTCATTAGGGCTGGGCGATATGGCCAAAAAATAGAATCTCAATTGTTTTTTACATTAAAGAACTATTCTCGATGCACCCCTTTAGTTGACATCCTCTGTAGTCAAGTTTTACCCATGTAAGGCCCACAGTACATAATTCCCCTTTAAGCAAAGCAGCAAAGCCCCCTCCCCTGTAGGCAATCACTCATAGAAACATAGAAGATTGTCGGCAGAAAAAGACCACTGGGTCCATCTAGTCTGCCCTTTTAGTATTTTCTTTCTTATTATCTTAGAATAGATATATGTTTATCCCAGGCGTGTATAAATTCTGTTATTGTAGATTTACCAACCACCTCTGCTGGAAGTTTGTTCCAGGTACATACTACTCTTTCCGTAAAAAAACACTCCCCTCTTGAACCTTATTTATTCCTTTAACATACTTAAAGGTTTCAATCATGTCCCCCTTTTCTCTTCTTTACTCCAGACTATACAGATTCAAATCCTTAAGTCTTTCCTGATATGGTTTATGCCTCACACCCTGCACCATTTTTGTAGCCCGTCTTTGGACCTGTTCTATTTTATTAATGTCCTTTTTTAGGTGAGGTCTCCAGAACTGGACACAGTATTCGAGATGTGGCCTCACCAGAGCTCTATACAGCGGGATCACAATCTCCTTCTTCCTACTAGTAATACCTCTAACTATACACCCCAGCATACGATTTGCTTTCCCCACCGCCTGGCTGCACTGGTGACTCATTTTAAGGCTGTCAGATATCACTACCCCTAAATCCTTCTTTTCTGAAGTCTTTTCCAACACAGTACTGCCGATGTGATACTCGGATAGAGGATTCCTCCTCCCCAAGTGCATTGTTTTACATTTGGAAACGTTGAACTTCAATTTCCACTGTTCGGATCTCTTATCTAGCAAAGCTAAATCATTTCTCATATTACTGACACCTCCAGGAATATCAACCCTATTGCACACTTTTTGTCATCAGCAAACAGACAAACTTTACCTACCAAACCGTCTCCTATGTCACTTAGAAACATATTAAAAAGAATAGGACCCAGAACAGACCCTTGTGGCACACCACTTGTAACCAATCTCTGGTCTAAATCATTTTCCATATTACTGACACCTCCGGGAATATCAACCCTATTGCACACTTTTGTGTCATCAGCAAACAGACAAACTTTACCTACCAAACCTTCTCCTATGTCACTTACAAACATATTAAAAAGAATAGGACCCAGAACAGACCCTTGTGGCACACCACTTGTAACCAGTCCTGTACTAATACCCTACCCCTGTAGGAAATTCCTCTTGCAAGTAATCCCCCTTTTGAAAAAAGAAAAATAACAAACACTCATACTCACCTGACTCCTGGACAGTCCTTTGGTGTCTTCTCTTCCTCAAATCCTGCAAGCTAGGTTTCTGGTGGAGAAAGAGCCCTCTTGTGGTCTGAACCAAAATGCCTGAAGCCAAGTTTGCCTCCTCTTTAACCCTTTTTATGCTGCAACCTGTCATTGAAACAGTCATTTACATGCTGCAACACAGAAAGAATTAACAGCTAAAATCCTCTGAAAAAAGCAGACCTTTGCACTGAAGTCCTGCCCATTTTTCCTACTTGCTGGTAGCCTCAAAATAGAGGTTGGGGGTTGTCATCAGGAAACGAAATGCTTATTCTTCTCAATCCTCCAACCCCAGTTCCAAGGCTGCTGGCAAGTATCGCGTTTCGCCGAAAATGAGACGGTGCCCTATATTTCCCCTGTCTCAAACAGACACTATGGGGGAAGTTATCAAGCAATAAAGTTGTATTTGTTGGCATAAAATGGCCAGATGCGACTTAATTTATTCGCAAATGGCTGTTTTGCAAATAAAATATTCGCATCTGCCCATTTCACGCCACCTTCGCCAGTGGGGCGGGAAAGGGGTGTGGAGGGGGCGGGACTCTGGGTCCCCTGCATTTATCATTTTTCGCGATAAAAAATGATACTGAAACCTACAACAGCTCTGAGCTGGCGTAGGTTTCAAAATTTTCGCATGGAGAGGCTCTGTGAAATCGGGATTAATGTGGAGGCAATGCGTCTCTACATAAATCCCTTGAGCTCTGGAGCTGCGGGGACATTTTTACGCCCCGCGTAAAAAATGCCGGACTTAATAAATGTCCCCCTATGTCTTATTTTCAGGGGAATATCTTATTTCTCTCCCCCGGCTGGGGGGGGGGGCAGGGGGAGAGAAATAAGGCATCTTCCCCGGAATACCCGGAGCACCAGTGTCGTGTCAGGCATGTGGTAGCGTTGTCGGGTCAGGCGTGCAGCAGCGGCATTGGGTCAGGAGTGAAACGTCCTTTCAGGCAAGCGGCGGAGTGACATTTGGCTGCGTGCTTCGGGACGTGTGGATGACGTGGGGGCCATGGACCAGGCTGCCTGTGGTGACGGTTTCAGAGGTCCACAAGGGGATTAGGTGAGTTCTGGGTGGCCGGGTGGCAAGGTGTGGACTTACTTTCAGGGAGCCCCTTACTTTTGGGGGGTGTCCTAGTTTAGAGTAGGAGGTGCCTGACTTTCGGGGGATGCCTTACTTTAGGTTAGAGGGTAGAGTAGGTGGGGTGTCTTATTTTAGGAGGGTGTTTTATTTTAATGTGCAGGACTCCCAGTGTGGCGTTCGGAGGTCATATGAAAGTAATGCAGAAAGTGATGTAGTGATTAAAGTGTCACTGTCGTTATAATTTTCAAAATTTAAATCAACAGTAGATGTAAAATATAGCAAGTTTTTTTTCTTGTTATCATGCTGTAAAACAAAGCTGAACTTACCAGAAATCCAAGTCGAGTCTCCGGAGGGCAGATTTTTAGAGTTGTGCTGGTTGAAAAAACAGTCTAAACTCAGGAATTCCAGTCAATACAGAAAATCACGGCATAATGTGTCCATCAATCACATGGCTGTCTTCTCTCTGTGAGTGCTCAGATGGCCTGGGATACACATGACTTCCTGTTTTCTGACTGTTTCCTGTTTTTTAAGGAAAAAAGAGTCAGAAAACAGTGCTATGTTTTCCATGATAGCTAAAAAAACAATTAATGTAAATAGCAAAATTGCTTTATATCACATCTACTGTTGATTTAGATTTTGAAAGTTATAACGACGGTGATATTTTAAAGGGGTAGTGCGGCGCTAAAAAATTATTCACAGAATAACACACATTACAAATATACAAATATGTAATGTATGTTATGTCTGTGAATCGCCCCCTTCCCCGTGTCCCACCACCCCTGCACGTGTACCCGGAAGTGTGTGGTGCATAATACATTACCTGATCCATGTCGAGGCCATCGGCCATCTTGTGCCAAAGCATCATCTTCGGACAGCCGCGTCATCAGCCGCTCAGCCGCGGTTAGTTGAGCATAATTGTGCTCAGCCAATCGCGTCTGAGCACAGTTGTGACGCGGCAGAGGGGGGACGGCGGCAGCGATCCGTCCGTCCGTCCGAAGATGACGTTTGGCACAAGATGGCGGACGGCCTCGACACGGATCAGGTAATGTATTATGCACCACACACTTCCGGGTACACGTGCAGGGGTGGTGGGACACGGGGAAGGGGGCGATTCACAGACATAACATACATTACAAAGTTGTATAACTTTGTAATGTGTGTTATTCTGTGAATTATTTTTTAGCGCCGCACTACCCCTTCAATTATATCTCTTAAATGCTGCCCTGCATCTTCTGCACAGCCCTGTCCTGCACTTTTTTTTTCCAAGTACAGGAGGCAAAAATCAAAATAGCATTTTTTTTTTGGGGGGTCGGGGGGAAACTCAGCATAATTTCACTGACATTTTTTACTGTAATTAAGCTGAAATTGTAGCAAAGCAGAAGAGGTTTTCTATGGGGAATTGCTGCCGCTCTGGACGGTTCCTGTCTCAGACAGATATGTCTGCAGAGAACACTGTGTCAGACTGAAAAGAAAATAACATTTTCTGCAAGACAAACAGCAGCTGATAAGTACTGGAAGGCTGGAGATTTTCAACTAGAAGTACATTACAAATCTATATAACTTTCTGAAACCAGTTTATTTGAAAGAAAAAGATCTTTGCTGGTTAACCCCTTTAAGTAATCAGTCCAAGGGGGGAGCATGTGGCACAGGTGAGTTTGTTTCTTTATTATTATATAGACAAGAGTCATCATATGACTGGGCCATGTATATTGGGGACAACACTGCAGGGGCCATACATGAATATTCAGGCAGCAGGGGGTCATGTACCATAGTGGGAGCCCTATCCAGATGGCCATCTATTATAGGGGACAGCAGCATAGTGGGTTATCTACTAAATGGGTACTGCACAAAAAGGGCCATTTACTATATGGGGTCACGGTTCAGCTAAAACTACAAAGGGAAGAGAATTTCTAAAAGGAGAAGTCCAGCGAAAAGTATTGTATTGCCCCCCCAAAGGTTATACAAATCACCAATATACACTTATTAAAGGAAATGCTTATAAAGTGCTTTTTTCCCTGCACTTACTACTGCATCAAGGCTTCACTTCCTGGATAAAATGATGATGTCACCACCCGACTCCCAGAGCTGTGCAGGCTGTGGCTGCTGGAGAGGATGATGACAGGGGGATGCTCAGTGTCGCTCCAGTGCCCTGTGTCCCTCTGCCATCATCCTCTCCAGCAGCCACAGCCCACACAGCTCTGGAAGTCAGGTCATCACCATTTTATCCAGGAAGTGAAGCCTTGATGCAGTAGTAAGTGCAGGGAAAAAAGCACTTTATAAGAATTCCCCATAATAGGTGTATATTGGTGATTTGTATAACTTTTGGGGGGCGATACAATACGGACTTCTCCTTTAACCTCCTGCAGGATAATTTTCTGGGCCAGTTTGTGGAGGAGCCAACTAGAAGTGATGCACCATTGGATCTGGTTATTTCTAACAACGCTGAGCTGGTTGGGGATGTCACTGTCCATGAACACCTGGGTAACAGTGACCACAATATAGTGACTTTTAGCTTAAAGTGTAGAAAACAAAGACATGTTGGGAGGGAAAAAACATTTAATTTTAAAGGGGTCAATTTTCCTGGGTTAAGGGCTGAACTACAGAGCATAGACTGGGAGCGGCTGCTGTCACATACTGATACCCAGGGCCGCCATCAGGAATTTCGGGGCCCCATACAGTCGAATTGTCTGAGCCCTTTTCCCCATTAATAAAATATATGGAACATATCTTTGACTCAGGGCCAGCCTTCGGGGGGTGCGACCTGTGCGGTTTTGGGGGGTGCGACCTAGGCCAGGGGTGCTCCGGCAGACAAACAGCACACTTAACTTACAAATTGAAATTATGCTGGGCAACTACAACCTCTAAGTATGCCTGGCCAACTGCTACTGTGAAACTAAAACCCTCATCATGCGTAGACACCCGCTGCTGTGCAACTACAACCCCCAGCATGCCTAGTCAGCCACTGCTGTTCAACTACAACCCCCAGCATGCCTGGTCAGCCTCTGCTGTGCAACTACAACCACGATCATGTTTAGACACCAACTGCTGTGAAACCACAACCTCCAAGCATGTCTGGCCAGCTGCTACTGTGAAACTACAAACCTCATCATTGACATCCTTGACACCCGCTGCTGTCACCTACAACCCCCCAGCATGCTTGGTCAGCCGCTGCTGTGCAACTACAACCCCCAGCATGCTTGGTCAGCTACTGCTGTGGAACTACAATCACCAGCATACCTAGACAGATAGCCATACAGCCTGGGATATAGTATACAGATAGCCATAAAGCCTGGATATAGTATACAGATGCCATACAGCCTAGATATAGTATGCAGATGCCTACCAGCTACCAAACAGCCTGGCCATAGTATACAGATACCATACAGCCTGGATATAGTATTCAGATACTATACAGCCTGGATATAGTATACAGATACCATACAGCCCGGATACAGTATACAGAAGTCAAACAGCCTGGCTATAGTATACAGATATCATACAGCCTGGATATAGTATACACAAACCATACAGCCTGGATATAGTATACAGATACCATACAGCCTGGATATAGTATACACAAACCATACAGCCTGGATATAGTATACAGATCCCATACAGCCTGGATATAGTATACAGATCCCATACAGCCTGGATATAGTATACAGAAGTCATACAGCCTGGCTATACTATACAGATACCATACAGCCTGGATATAGTATACACAAACCATACAGCCTGGATATTCTGGAAATTCAAACCATTGTTAACAAATATGTGTTCCTTAGAATCGCTCTATTCCCAGGCTTATAGCGCTTTTATCCTTTAGTCTATGGGGCTGTGTGAGGTGTCATTTTTTTGTGCCAAGATCTATACTTTCTATCGGTACCTTGATTGCGCATATACAACTTTTTGATCGCTTTTTATTACAATTTTTCTGGATTTGATGCGACCATAAATGCGCAATTTAGCAATTTGGGATTTTTTTGCGCTTACGCCGTTTACCGTGCGAGATCAGGAATGTGATTAATTAATAGTTTGGTGCGATTACGCACACGGCAATATCAAACATGTTTGTTTATTTATTTTTATTTATAAGGGGGGGGGGGGCTTTTTATTAACAACAACACTTTTTTTTTTTTTTTTTTTTACACATATACTAGAAGCTCCCCTGGGGGACTTCTAGTATATGTACTCAGATCTCTCATTGATCTATGCTGTATATACTTATACAGCATAGATCGATGAGATAGGCACTTGATTGCTTTCGGCTGCTGAAAACAACCAAGTGCCGAGCCGGGGCCAGCGCCATCTTGGACTGGACCCCGGCAGGTAAAAGACACGGAGATCGCTCCTCTGGGACAACGTCCCGGGGGGCGATCTCCGCCACTAGACACCAGGGACGGCTGCAAACAAGTGATCGGATGCAGCTGTCAACTTTGACAGCTGCCTCCAATTACTTAATTAGCGGGCACGGCAATCAGACCGTGCCCGCTAATAGCCGCGACCCCGGGTTACACGCGGCCCCGCTCTGAACACCTCTTGCGGACACATGACGTACCGGTACGAGGTTAATGCAAACAATTTGCGAGCGAGCAACGATAAAAATAGGTCCAGGCCTTATTAAACAATCAACAAATTCTCGTTCGGTCGTTAGTCGTTAACTGCTATTTAAACGAACGGTTATCGTTTAGATTTGAACGATTTAACGATAATCTGAACGTTAATCGTCCGGTGGAATAGGGTCCTTAGACACATTGGTCGGAGATTTATCAAAGGGTGTAAAATTTAGACTGGTGCAAATTGTCCACAGCAACCAATTACAGCTTTCAGCTCTGATTAAAGGAAAAAGGAGCTGTAATTAGTTGCTGTGGGCAGTTTGCACCAGTCTAAATTTTACACCCTTTGATAAATTTCCCCCATTAAGTGTTTGGGCATCCACTTTGCAACGAGGTTCAAAGTAGATAAATGTTAAGTTATCTACCTGGGTACTAATAACCCACATGCATTTTATGTCCTAGGGGGAGTAATGGTGATTTATCTATTTATCAGAGAGATTTATCTGACAGATTTTTGAAGCCAAAGCCAGGAATGGATTTAAAAAGAGGAGAAATCTCAGTCTTTCCTTTATGGCCTCCTGTTCTCTTTTTATAGTCTGTCCCTGGCTTTGGCTTCAAGAATCTGTCAGATAAATCTCTCTATGTAAACTGGGAGAGTCACTGGTAAAGGATCTGGGTGTACTTGTAGATAATAGACTACATGACAGCGCACAATGTCAGTCAGCTGCTTCTAAGGCCAGCAGGATATTGTCATGCATTAAAACAGGCATGGACTCTAGGAGCAAGGATATAATATGGAGAAAAGATGTTCCAGGTAAAACCCCCTCAAAAGACAAGAGGGCACTGCCTCTGCCTGGAAAAAAAAGGTTCAGTCTCCAGAGGGAACAAGCCTTCTTTACCATGAGAACAGTGAATCTGTGGAACAGTCTACCTCCGAATCTGGTCAAAGCAAAAACAGTGGAGGGCTTCACAATAGGCTTAAACAAGTTCCTAGAACAAAATAACATTAATGTATATGTATAAAATCTACCCATCATCCCTTCCCTGTAACCATCCTCTCCTTGTATAACCCCCTTCCCTGTATCCATCCCCTCCTTGGTTGAACTTGGTTGGGCATGTGTCTTTTTTTTAACTGTATTAACTATGTAATTATGTAACTATTAGATAAGGAATTTGATGGGGCACCCATCTCTCTATAATGAACATTGAACATGAGTTGTTTAGAAGGTTGGATGTATAATAATAATAACAATAATAATAATAATAATAATAATAATTTTTATTTATCTAGCGCCAACAGATTCGGCAGCACTTTACAATTCTGGGGGGAATCTTTAATGACTTTAGCATTAACGCCTTCACGACAAAGGGCGTAACTGTACATCCTCGGTCAGGTAGGGGAGTTCAGGGTGGGGTCGCAATCCCGGGTGTTATTAATAGCCTGGACCCACGGCTATAAGCGGGCACGGTCCAATCGCCGTACCCGCTAATGAGCCATTTAGATGCAGCTGTCATGGCTGACAGCTGCATCTAAATTGCTCTTTGTGCCCCATCCCTGGTGTCTAGTGGGCAGATCACCCTCCTGCGGTGCGATCATGGAAGGGCCATTCCGTTTAATTTACCCAGCCGGGCCTCAGCATCAGAATGACACTGATCCCAGCTCGTTATTCTGCTGATCTGGTCTGCAGCAGACCAGACCAACAGAGCACTGATCTAATGGATCGGTGCTCTGTAATGTACGCAGCATTGATATCAATGGGAGATCAATGCTGTGTTTATAGAAGTCCCCAGGGGACTTCTAATTATTGTGTAAAAATAAAAATAACGTTTTTTAATAAATAAATAAACCCCTCTCCTAATAAACCATAAGGATAAAAGCATTATAAGTATGGTCATAGAGCAATTTTAAGGAGCATTTAGATTTTTAAAAAGTTTTTAATTTTATTAAAAAAAGCAAATAAAAGTTACACAAGTTACATATTGTGGTAATCGTACTAAATTGAGGAACATAGATAACATGTCAGTTTCAATTTCACTGTGCAAATATTTTTTTTCTGGTTTCGCAGCATATTTTATGGAAAAATTAAGTTTGTCATTGCAAAGTACAATTAGTGGCGCAAAAAATAAGGGTTCGTGTGGGCCTGTAGGTGAAAAAAAGGAAGTGCTACGGTCTTTTAAATGCATGGAGGAAAAAACTAAAGCGCAAAAACGAGAATTTGCATGGTCCTGAAGGAATTAAAAGTGTTTGCAAAAATTTGCTTTGCAAATTTGTGCATGCTTTATTTTAAAAATTTGGAAAAAAAAGAAAAAGAAATGATATGCTCACCTGTCCATTCTCCTCCGATGTCCTCTTCTGTGTCGCTGTGCCTCCAGCCCGCTCAGACAATTACTGATTGAGATAGGACAGCTTTACTGCCCGTGACTGACTGAGGGGGCTGTCCCCAGGATAGCACATTCAGCAAATCACTGGCCGCAGAGCTGCCCCGTCTAAGTCGGTAATTGGCTAAGCAGGCTGGAGGCACAGGGACACAGAAGAGGCAGGGCCGTTTTAATACATTTGTGGGCCCAGTGCACAGCTCTCAAGAATTGCCCCCCCCCCCCCCCACCCCACCCAGCGTTATCAGATTCGGAGCTCCACACACAGTATAATGCCCCCACACTGTATTAAGAGCCCCAATACATAGGGTAGTTACCTTATAACCTTATAAAGATATCACCAATGATACCATTACATAATACCGCCACACCATGACCACTATCACTACAGACCCTATAACAGTTACATCCATATACTCACAGTCTTCTCTGATCAGAGTCTTTCACCTTTTCTTTCTCTCCATCCAGCGTGGGCCACCTTTAAGTATTTCCCCAGCTGTGAATCCTCTCTCCGGAATCTGTCAGAGAAACATTTTAGGCTCCAACACATTTTAGGCTCCAAGTAGTTAGGTCCCCTGTACCCCTATATAGTAGTCACACACTTCTGTGTCCCTATATAGTAGTTACCCCCCTCTGTGCCCCTATTTAGTAGTTACACCCCTCTGTGCTCCCACTTAATAATTAGGTATGCTTTATGCCACAATATACTGTAGTAGTAAGGTCCCTATATAATATAGGCACCTCTGTGCAGCCCCAATGTTAGTATAGACCCCCTGTGTGCTGCCCCCAGTAGTATATAGATCCCTGTGTGCTGCCCCCAGTAGTATAGAAAGCTGTGTGCTGCCTCCAGTAGTATAGACAGCTGTGTGCTGCCCCCAGTATTATATAGACACCTGTGTGCTGGCCCCAGTACTATAGACAACTATGTGCTGCCCCCAGTAATACATAGACCCCCTGTGTGCTGCCACCAGTAGTATATAGACCCCATTGTGCTGCCCCCAGTACTATATAGACCACTTGTGTGCTGCCCCTAGTACTATAGACCACTAGGTGCTGCCATCAGCAGTATATAGCCCCCTCTGTGCTCCCCCAGTTATATATACCCCCATGTGCAATGCCCCAGTAGTATATAGCCCCCCTGTACACCCCCCAGTTATATATACCCCCTGTGCACCCCCCAGTAGTATGTAGCCCCCCTGTGCGCTTTCCCAGTTATATATATACCCCTCTGTGCACCCCTCAGTAGTATATAGCCCCCTGTGCGCTCCCTGACTTATATATACCCCCCTGTGCACCCCCCAGTTATACCCCCCTGTGTGCTCCCCCAGTTATATATATACCCCCTGTGTGCCCCCCCAGTTATATATAACCCCCTGTGTGCCCCATCCCCCCAGTAGTATAGGCCACAAGGATGACTGACAGGGAGGGAGCCAATGGCTCCCGAACTGTCAGTGCCTCTGCTGCTGCCTGTAGCTATGAGCACTCGTTACAGTGCAGAGCGCAGAAGCAGGCGGGGGGGGGGGCCTGCAGGGGGCTCCATGGATAGGTAACTTACCCATCCCGATGGCGCCCCCCTGGCAGGCTGGTGGCCGGAGCCCTGTGTGACCGCGCTGGTGACACGGAACAAAGGCCGGCCCTGCTCAGGGTGGGCCCCTTTAACCAGTGGGCCCGGTGCACGTGCACCATGTGCCCTCTGGTTAAAGCGGCCCTGAGAAGAGGACAATGGGGGGCATGGACAAGTAAGTACTACACAAAAACTGCTTAACAATTGTTTAGCTTTTTCAGTGTAGTTCATTAAGGTTTAGTTCAAACGTTTTTGGTGTAGAACTTGGGGACTGAGCAAACCAAATTTCTTAAACTTTCACCCATCTTTAAAGGCAATTCTAAAAAGAAATATTTGATCTTATGTTAAAGAAAAACTGTGGTTATACTCCACTGAAAAATCTTTGCCTATTTTTTCTGGTAATAAATAAAGTGGTAACTTGTTGATTTATATATTTTTGCACATACATTTCAAAGAAACTTCTCCTGGTTGGGTGGACAGCCCAGGGTACATTTAATCCACCACTGGAAAATACTATTAGTGCAATGTATATAATAGACTTATGTTATAAAAAGCTATATATAAAGAGCAATTGATCTTGTGTTTGCAATTTAAGCTGCTTGGTTCCATGTTTTGCAATAAACTGACACAGTAGGCTTTTTTTCATAAGTGTAGCCTGTCAATTGCTCTCTCTTTGTAGGAGAGGGATAAGTTCCTGTAATTGAAAGCAAAGCTGCAAAATGGTATGTCAGGCTTGGTGGAAGTGAAATGGGATCAGTAGAAGGTAGTAATAAGTTGCCCCATTTGATGTACGATGGACGGTTGGTAAATCCTGTCTTTTCTAGTCTCACCTATGTATAGCAGTCCACAGAGAAATTTAATGGCGTTCACTACAAAATTGCTATCACAGTTAAAAAATCATTGATTGGCATGGGGTGATACCGTTTGTCCCTTTTGATAACATGGGTGCATTGTATACAGTGAAGACATGGGTATGTTACCCTTTTTTGTAGGTAAATTTGGCGTGTGAAGGAGGTGGGTCCTATGTTTGCTCTTACAAGGTAATCACATACATTTTGGGGCATTTTGTGCAGGACAGTGCTGTTTTGTGGAATTCTTTTATTTGTTGATACGCCTTATGTGATAGTGGCCAGTGTTGGCATATGGAGTAAAGAATCTTATTCATAAATGAATAAAATGTATGCACAAATGGTTTTCTGTGGGTAATGTCATGTGTGGTAGTGTTATTAGTGGTTGGGGTATGCTGTAGTAGACAATCATGGTAGCACTGGGCTATGAATTTCTCAGCCATTTTAAAGATGCGTAGTTGTTTGATGGTGTGGTCAGTGACGATTCTTTCTACTCTAAGGCTATGTTCACACTACGTAAAACTACGGCCGTAGTTCTCGCCGCAGAACTACGGCCGTAGTTTTGAGGGGTGGAACATAGCTTTATTTTCAATGGGATCCCGTCCGGAGCGTACACACATCATATGCGCTCTGGCCGGGATCCCATGCGGCGCCTGGAAAAAACTGACATGTCAGTTTTCTGCAGCCAGTGAATTCCAGCTGCAGAAAGACCTGTCAGTTCCCACAGTGAAGCAAGCGGCTCCGGCTATGGGAAGCTCTGATGCGGACGCGCGCTGATGTGCCCGCATCAGCGATCCACGGCCGGAAAGATCAACCGGCTGGTACTTAAGTACCGGCCGGGATGATCCGGCCTGAGACCGGCCGGGGTCACGGAATGGCCTGGTGTTCACAGCGTGTGACCATAGCCTAATACTGTATATGGGAATGAAAGATAGTATGTAATAAAAAGCTGTTTCCATATGTCTCTTTGGTGTAGAGATCTAAGATACATTTGCCTGTATAGTACCAGAAAATTAATTTTGTGGTTTTCTGCATGGAGTGTGAAAGGTAGTTCTGGCCAGATAGAGTTTGATAAGGTATGGAAGATATCTAAGTAGGTGTAGGAGTAGGAGTAGGTGTTTGGAATTGATTGGGTAGGGGAAGAAGTAGATTTGCTTGAAGTGGGCCATAAGGGCGGGGGCTACATAGACCTGTAGCTGTGGGAACAACTGATCTTGAAATAGTAAATAATAAATCAATGTGGTGTCAATAGTAGATTGTGAACTGCCAAAATGCCTTTGGAGTGCTGGATTAAAGTATAAATAGTAATAATGTCAAATGTGACCAGGATAGCATCAGGGTTTATGTGGTCTCACTGTCTGTTAAGTTGTAGGAGGGCTGAAGTGTCAAGCAAAAATGATCCAGTTTCCGTTTGCTTTACATCCTTTTTTTTTAAACCATCATCACCATCTACACATCTTCACTCTTATCCCCTCTGCATATCTGACACCTTACAATACATTCTGTACTATCTTTCCTGCAGTTTATTTGTCCATCCCTAGGGGCACTAACACTATTAATTGCCTTGCATTGACACATACTAGTACATGTAGCTCCGCCCACCAGAGTCCTAAACACACAACAGTGACATCACACCCAGGCCTAGTGATCCGCTTAGAGCGGATTCTCCATTTGCTTGACTCTCAGATGCCACATCGCTTTCTCCAAGGAGCCACCTATCTCTTGGGCAATCCCAAATGTACCCCGCTCCACTCTGCATGCTTTATTTCCAGAGATTTTTTTTTAACTCAACCTTTGTCAGAAAGTCAGTAAATTACTTTTCTATTTTATAATCTCAAGTCCAGTACTTATCAGCTGCTGTATGTCCTGCAGGAAGTAGTGGATTCTTTACAGTCTGACATGGTGTTCTCTGCTGCCACCTCTGTCCATGACAGGAACCGTCCAGGGTAGTAGTAGTAGTAGTAGTAGTAGTAGTAGTAAATCTCCATAAAAAGCCTCTACTCCTTTGGACAGTTGCTGTCACCGACAGAGGTTGCGGCAGAGCAGAGAGCGCTATGTTAGACTCTGAAGATAACACCACTTCCTGTACTTGTAGAACATTCAGCAGCTGATACATACTGGAAGGCTTGCGATATTAATATAGAAGTAATTCACAAATCTATCTAACTTTGGGATACCAGTGGATTTGAAAATAATTACTTTTCTCTGAAGTACCCCTTTACAGCTACTGCCAGCAGCCTCTCCATATCCTTATTTACCATTTACTGGACTTTATACTTATGCTCACCTAGCCTGTGTTTACTGATGTTGCCCCCCGACCCTTCACCCCCATAACCTCCTCTTTCCCTACAGGTCTCTTGGAGTTGTTTTTGGATTTTCAACATTCTACCATAGGCCAAGTTTCTCTGCTATACTTCAGCAATAAACAAGCTCACTCTAGGGGACCATGAACGTACCCAAGTGTGTTGTCTGAGATGTTTTACTAATGCACTTTTCTCTATTTACTTTATACACAAACCTTTGTGTGAAGTACCTCCTGCTAAAGTTATGGCTTAGCCCAACAATTCCTTCCTTCCAACTGACCATACCCACATCATCACTGTGAATTTCATGTTACTTGAATAAGGCAGCAATTGCACCTGAAAAGCCCCCCCCCCCCCCCTTCATCTTCACACTTTTGCCTAGTTGGGTCAAGGCAGGGAGCAGGTCTGATGGCAGCATAGGAATGGTGGTCTGGATCTTCTTTTGTTATACTAGGTGGTTATGTGCCTTCAAGCCTTGCTTCCAGGATATATCTTACATATACATAGGATTAACAAACTACTGAAGCACAATTTATAGTCCACTGCTGTTAGGATGTAAGTTCTTTCCCAGTACCACCTCCTCTTTACACTACATAGTCACTATACAGAGCCTGGGAGTGGGGGGTGCACTTTCTTCTAGTAGTGACATGTTAAAGACTTTGTGGGTTTTTCAGGTGTGTTGATTCCTCCTCTCTCCCTCCCCTCAGAGCTGCACTCACTTCTCCCCCTTCTTCTTCCCCTGACGTCAAACGGAGCTCTCCACAGCCCTGGTGCTGAAAGACATAGAAAGATGGCAGACAGTGTGCGGTGTGGGAGACAGTCAGTATGAGCAGCTGCAGCCGGAGGAGCGCACTGACCAGCTAAGGCTGCAGGAGGGAGCGGTGGGCATCACTCCCCTCTCCACACTAGGCACCAAGCATCATGTCGCTGCTGTGCGTGGGAGGTAAGGCTCACCCATAGGGAACCCATGTCGCTTAGGGTGTTGGCTGCCAGATCATTTTCCTGGACACTTTATGATTCTACATTTGGCTGGAAAACGATCCCATGGTTTTATAGTTTTCTGGTTGTGAGATCTGTATGTGTGGAGAAATGTATTTTTATTTTATTGTATCTTCTGGAATGGAGGGGGCTAATGTATAAATAAGGTGATCTTTCCATCTTCGGATATATCATTGTATTCGCCTAAATTTCTAATTTCTAATAGCCATCTATACGGTATGTGTGTGCCCCTTGTTCTGTCCCCAATGCCCCTGGTTCCTGTATACAGTGCACTGTGCCTTCCTGCAGATTACCCTATGTACACATGTTCACTGTCCCCTGTAGAGCTGAATCTGCTTTTTTTCACTGAGTGAGGAATTTATGAATAGAAAAACATGGAGGTGACGTGAGCAGACGGAAGAGGGTGGGGGAGATGAGTTTATGGTGTGCATAGACTGAATCTATCCTGCTAGCTATATGCCTGTCTGCTTATCCTTATCAATATTTGAAAAGGGTCTTTATACTTGCATATATTATATTTATTTGTCCTGAGACCCTTGGAACCATGACTAATTTAGCCAAATGCAATCCACAGTAAACATATTCTGTATATTAGAAGATGGTTGTATTTTAACTGAAGCTGTTTGGTGCTCTTTACGCTACTTAAAAGATGCAATATTATACGATTATAGAAGTAATTATTCAAAGCAACCTTTTGTGTATTTGATCCCTGCCATCCCTGCCATGTGACTAAATCTAGATGTCTTTTATATGTACATCCACCTTTGTGGATCTAACCAAGTCTGGAATGTGCCAGCTTAACTAACAAATAGGTGAAATGAATATTAGGCTATTAAACCAAGACTATAAGATGCTATATATATTCGACCTTCTGTATGTTCTCATAGGTGCAATGTAATGTATAAGAATGGGAAGCCGACTGACATGGCAGCACTTCTATCTCATTCATTGGACAGCGCCTATTGCTCCACAGAAATTGCTTCCATGATGACATGCAAGTCCTCTGGTTATGGACTCTTCAGTGTAGTCTCCCATCTATTGGCAAAGAGGTCTGCTGAATGTCTATGCAGTGTATTGTACATTGTTTTACCAGAGGGTCATAGAATCCATGTACTGCTGACAATAGAGGGGTTTACATATGTAATGTTCACAATGCATGATGTGCTACAGTTTCTTTTCCTTCCTTCCCATTCCGTCGCTTTCTTCTTCTGGAAGCATTGATTTCCTGTAGAGATCTTGGTATGGTTTATATAGTAGGAGGCAAACTGACCCCCCCACACAGGCACACACCTCCCCCTTCACTCTTGCTTTCTCCCTGGAGTTCCGGAGCATCAGCTGGGACTGAGAGATATTGGGCTTGCACTATATAGAGCCTGGAGGGGAGCACTTCCTTCAATCAGTGACATGTGAAACACTTGGTGTTTTTTTTTTTTTGCAAATCAGGTGTGTTCACTCCTCCTCTCTCCCTCCCCTCAGAGCTGCACTCACTTCTCCCCCTTCTCCTTCCACTGACGTCAAACGGAGCTCTCCACAGCCCTGGTGCTGAAAGACATAGAAAGATGGCAGACAGTGTGCGGTGTGGGAGAGAGTCAGTATGAGCAGCTGCAGCCGGAGGAGCGCACTGACCAGCTAAGGCTGCAGGAGGGAGCGGTGGGCATCACTCCCCTCTCCACACTAGGCACCAAGCATCATGTCGCTGCTGTGCGTGGGAGGTAAGGCTCACCCATAGGGAACCCATGTCGCTTAGGGTGTTGGCTGCCAGATCATTTTCCTGTTGATTTGTGTAATCTATCTTTCAGAGGAAAGTGATGCATCACACAACCAGAATTCTTCAATCATAGATTTGTATAGGTGTTAGACACATGTATACAGCATTCTGCTTTGATGTGCTATGTACAGCAGAAGATGGGTGGAATAGCTTCTTTGCCTCATGGTTATAAGTGTGACTTTAACCTGATAAAAAAAATGTAGATTTTTTTTTTGTATTTATCTAAAATCATCTGAAATAAAATGAAGTATATAGGTGGTTCAGCAGCAGTAGATCAGTATGAATTGTCAGCTATATTTCCACTCTCTTTCACATGTAATATCTTTGTAATAACTACAACATATTACTGGATATTAATCCACTATCATATACATAGACTATACATATAATGTATAGTCTATCTCTTCCATTGCCCCTCTCTATATTTATTAACATCTCTCTAGAATCTATCTGCCTATAAATCTAGAATACATATACATACACAAAACATATAAAGTTTATTCTATCTATTTCATTGCCTTCTCTCTCTCTCTCTCTCTCTCTCTCTCTCTCTCTCTCTCTCACTTTATGCATACAGTATATATATATATATATATATATGTATTTATTCGTGTATCTTTTTGATCATCTGTATATCTACCTATACATTCATTTTATATTAATATGTGTATTTGTGAAATAAATATCTATCTCTATCTGTCTGCTTAGAGGCTTTTAATTAACCATATGGACTCAATATTTGTACATCTTTGTCTGTCTTTCTACTACAACTCTGTGGAGTGCCCACTCTGTCTCCTACACGCTGTCACTCTTTTCTTTAGGTTGTCAGAGACATCTACCCACTCTCAGTCTGTCCCTTATTCTTTCCTCAATGTCCTTTATTTGCTGTATACAGCACACTGTGCCTTGCTGCATATTTCCTTATGTACACATGTTCTCTGTCCCTTGTAGAGCTGAATCTGCTTTTTTTTTCAGTGAGGAATTTATGAATAGAAAACACTAAACTGATGTGAACAGACAAAATGAGGGAGGCAGTTCCAGCCTGTGGGCAACATAAATCTATCTTGCTAGCTATCTGCTTATCTTTATCAATAATGAAAATATCTATCTATCTATGGTATTTAATTCCGCTGAGACCCCTGAAACCATGGTTGATTTAGCAAAATATGATACATAGCACATGTAGTCTGTATATTACAAAATATATGTATTTTAATTGATGCTGGTGCTTTTTATGTTGGTTACGATATGATGTTATAATATGAATATTATTGTAATTAGGAAACCTAAATAAACCATTAATGTATTTGATACATGTCATACCATGTAAATATATGAAGATTACATACATCTACTACTAGATGTCTAGAAAATGCTAGTTTAGTTAGAAATGCATGAAGTGAATATCAAGCTATTTTATCAAGATTATGGTACCGGTTGTGTATCAACATTCTGTGTGTTCCTAAGGTTGTAATGTATGGGAGTGTCATGACAACTCAGTCATGCATCATGAAAAATAGTTGCAATAATACCATGTATGTCCTCTGGATATGGACTTGTAATTCTAGTGTTGAAAGGACTTTTGTAGAGCATTAGATTTGCTGAATGTCTACGTAGTGTATTGTAATTTTTTAACCTGAGGGCCCTATTAGTAAATCTTTTAAATGTTTAGTTTGCGATATTTTTACTGCAAAATTCACGAACGTTGCAGCCTGAACTTGACGAATATATAGTATCCTTTCTGCATTCCCCTGGTTTCCTCTTTCATGTCTTCAGCCGCCTCCAGCTTAGACAATCACTGATTGAGAGACAGACATCTCTTATGGCTCTACTAGGCATTGCTCCCACCTAGCCAAAATCCTGCTCCACACTGATGAGGGGCAACACCCAAAAACAGCTGTGTGTGGATGAATACCTGGCCTTGGTTTTTCCCTTGTCATTAAAATGACTTATAGGGACACTTAATATGGTGGTTTTGGTGGTTTCCCTACAGGAGCCACCCCTTGGCTGGATCCTTGCCGGAGGGATATTTAGCTAATCCTCTGTTTCCAGACTCTTTAATGAGGCTTCCTGGGCTCTTCTTTTGCATATTTATGTTTCCCAAAGGGCAATGCACCCAGGAGAGCGCTTTCACTAGCAGCCGGCAGTGTTATCTTTGGCTGGTCTCCCTGAGATTAGTGATCTGTTTCTCTTATGGCTCTACTAGGCATTGCTCCCATCTAGCCAGAATCCTTCTAAACACTGATGAGGGGCAACACCCCGAAACACCTGTATGTGGATGGATACCTGGCCTTGTTTTTTCCTTGTCATTACATTGACTTATATTGACTTGCAGAGCTTTCTCTCAACACCAGAGGAGCACAGAAAGGTGAGCAAACCATTTTTTATGAATTTAGCAAAAGTTTGCCTTGTCAATAAAGCAAACATTTGCTCATCTCTAGACCCTACATCATAGAACACATGTTCCTGAGAAAAAAGGAGTTTATATATTTAGTTTTACAATGGATCATATGCTGCAGCTTATTTTTCTAAAGCTTTATTCTTTCTCTCATGTGATTTCCCATTCATTTCTTCTTCCTCTGGAAGCATTGATTTCCTGTAGAGATCATGGTATGGTTTAAATAGGAGGCAAGCTGGCTCCCCGCCTCCACACAGGCACACACACCTCCCCCTTCTTCACTCTCACTTTCCCCCAAGGGTTCTGATGCATCAGCTGAGCTGTGAAATAAAACAACTGCACACACAATTACTTAAAAGAGATGAAATGCCTAATTCTACCTATTAAAGCCTAAAATCTGTCACTGCAAATAAACAGGTCTGGGAATGTGACAAATATTGGAAGAACTCTTTGCCTTGTGCTACAGAAGTGAACTACAGAGTAAATATATGTATATCATTGTGATATATATGATTTTGATTTTGATATTAGAGAAAAATCCAAGCCATGAGAAGGAAAGAACTGCCTGTAGAGCTCAGAGACAGGATCATGTGGAGACCCAGACCTGGAGAAGGTTATAATAGTTTTCTGCAACAAAGTGTCCTCCATAATAATTAAATGAAAGACATGTGGAACAACAGTATAAATGTAAGCTTATGCAATTATGTGCTAAATAAAACACTGGGTGAATCTTATTCTGAAAAGGACCTGGATGTATTGGTGGGCAGTAATGTCTGCTTTAGTGATCAGTGCCAGGCAGCGGTTGCCAAGGCTAATAAAATAATGGGATGCATCAAAAGAGACATAGATACTAAATATGAGAATATAGATTTGCCTCTTTATAAATCACAGGTCAGACCACACATGGAATACTGTGTACAGTTTTGGGCAGCTGTATGACATGGCAGAACTGTAGCGGGTACAGAGGAGGGCGACCAAGGTCATTAGGGGAATGGGTGGGTTACAGTATCAAGGCAGGTTATCCAAAGCAAAAAAACTAAGAAATTTATAGATAAAAACATATAGCTAAGCTTATTTCCAAGTAAATTATACATTATAGAAGATTGCATGTGGTCGATGCCAGTGGCGGGTTAAATGTACCCTGGGCCCCAGCTGTCCACCCAACTTGCTCCCCCAGTGCACAGGCAAACTGACGTGGCATGTGCCCTCTGTACATTCTCTTTATAGCAGATGCTCTCTATGCATCCCTCATATAGAAGATGGCCCCCTGTGTAGGTTCCCCTATAGTAGATGCCGCCTGTGTAGGTCCCCCTATAGTAGATGGCCCCTTGTATAGTCTTCCTTTAGTACATGGCTCCCTGCAAAATCCTCCTTTAGTAGATGACCCCCCTGTGTAGCCCCCCTTTAATTGATGAACCCCTGTGCAGTCGCCTTTTAGTAGATGGCCCCATGTGTAGTCCATGGTCCCCAGTGTAGTCCACCCCTTTCAACCATGGTCCCCGTGCAGCTTCTCTAAATTGGATGAATAGAAAAGGTTCAAATGAAACTCACCTCCCACATGTTCCCCCCATTGCTGTTGCTTTTCCCTGTTCTTCTGGCGCAGGCAGCGTGTATTACAGACACTGCCTGCACCCAAAGTCCTGGCCTCCTGTCACCGCTCCTGACAGGTTGTCAAGATTTCCTGTGCAGACAATAACTGTAACACAAGCTGCCTGTGCCAAAAGAAAGGTCAGGGGAGAGCAGTGCTGGGTGAACTTCAACAATGGGGGGGGGGGGGGGGGGGGAGTTTTGTTTTTAACTTGGGGTGGCTCTGCAGCTGCACATCACTCCAGTGGGCCTGTGTGTGATGTGAAACTGCAGTGAGGTCAGATGTGGCCACAAAGGTAGGTCTGTAATTTTAGAGCTAAAAGATGGCCATTTATTGGTACTGACAGATGCAAATAATGTTCACAATCATTATTTGCTGCCTTTTTTAATGTCCATCCAGAAAAACGGGTGTGAAATCTAGTTGTGGAAGCATAGCCTTAAAAGAATAAAATACAAGTTATAACAAATACTTTTCCCCAAAAATATATTAGTTTGCTTAGTTCCTCCATTTCTACAGGTTAGACAGCTTGTTTAAAGTGACTTCTGTATCATATTATCAGATCCACTTGGTCTATTAAAGGAAGAAACAAGTTAAAAAGTTAAGTTAAGAAACATTTAACCCTGTTCAATCCCCACCAATAAAGCTTGTTTGTAATAGGGCTCTATTACATGAATTGGTGCATTAATCTGCAGCACATCCTGACTCACACACTGAAGCTACTGAAAATCATCATTTCCTGGTCCACTCTGTCTCCGCTTCTCTGTCCTTCCCCTCTCTTTTGAGACAGTGGTCACATGATCTATGTTTCTTCTGTTGCCA
Source organism: Dendropsophus ebraccatus (assembly GCF_027789765.1). Classification (NCBI taxonomy): domain Eukaryota; kingdom Metazoa; phylum Chordata; class Amphibia; order Anura; family Hylidae; genus Dendropsophus; species Dendropsophus ebraccatus. Next base: position 115,192,870 of record NC_091456.1, on the reverse strand, counting down.
GGTAAACTGTAACACCTAATCTGTGACCCCACCCAGCAGCCTTTCCTGAGTAGTATAGGGGAAAGAAGACACTGTTGTTTCCTCTCTTTCTATTTCTATATAGATGAATAGATCTTGGACAGGAAGATAAATAGATGCTGTGCTTACTGTGCAAAGCAGAAGCAGATCAAGCCGGTGGTTGGAAGATACTACAAGATGGAGTGGGTACCTGGAAGTTGATTCTAAGAGTCATGATGTTAAACTGGAATCATAGGAAAAGTTTAAATCTGGGGCTATAAGCAGTGTAGACAAGTGTCAAATGTGCCAAACAATCACTGGGGGATTAGTGAATGCACCTGTATGCCTTTGTGCTTTTTATTTTTATGGGATCGCTCGACTTCCCTTTTAATCCAGTGTTATTAGGTTTTATTTTGGTTTGTGTTAGGCTTGTTTCATACTGTGTTTTTGTTGCATTTTAAGGTAGTTCTTTGTTTTAGTTGATGGACTCCCATTTCTCTCAATGTGTTTGGGGCAATGGAACTATTACTTTACCCCTAGGTGTACCAATCCTCCAGCTTCTATAACAACACCTCCTGATGAATGCAGTGAAGTAAGCCACGTCCACTCTGAGTTCCCAAGCTTAGGGGTGGATTATAGTGAGGTTGATTTGGGCTGCTGTCTAGGGTCCAAGGTTCCTGGGGGGCCCTCTTTGAGCGATGTCCAGGCCCCCTCCTTTTCCCTGTACCAGGAAGTGCTCCAAACAGGGTTTAAAGGGCACTGTCTCACTGGACTCCCAGTGTGGTGGTGTAGAACAGGACATCTGGCTAGCTCTAACTAGTACTCTCTCCGCCTGCACCTGCGCTCTGAACACTCAACCTCCGCCTGCTGTGCTGTATGCTCTGCCTGGCGTTCCTTTATTACAAACTCCATTCACTGGTTAGGGTAAATTTTTCTCATCTCTTGGAGAAGTAAAGGTACAAGAGAATCCATACCATTCTGGTGCTAGTGATACTTCCTAGTCCAGTCAGTTTCTGAACAGGACTCTCTGATGGTGCCCACAGACTGCTGTCGCATGGCATCATTCTCCACGAGTACTTGGATCAGCTCCTCTTTCATTTGGTTCATTCCATCAAGCCCTTCGGCATGCAGGATTTTTTTTGTGGCTGTGATATGCCTCTGCCTTCTTAGCAGGTGCGTACCAAAAAAAATTGAAGGGACAAACTGTTTTCACGTATATATATCTGGATAACCAATTGTATGCACAGTTGAGAGCCTTCTTGTGGACCGAGATATTCTTTTGCAAGATATACTAGCCCTTAAGTGTAAGGAATATTTTATTGCTCCCACCACTTAAAGAGATTATTCAGTTAGGTAAAAAATATGATGAATCATCCTTCCCCCTGGAGACTAACATTTCATTCCATACATGTTATTATGGTATCTGCCTCTTTCCCTCAGTTTGGAGCTGCTGCTTTCTGCTAAAGACTCAAAAAACTGTGTCTGAGCTGTTTAGTGCATCTCTGTTCACTACCCCTACTTTGCCTCTCCCTTCCAGGCAGCTGATGCAAACAAGTCCCTGTCAGGCTTTTTATGCAACATTATAGCTGGGAGAGTTAATCTTAGGTCAAGTTGCTGATGAACTCACTGTCATTATTTGTCCCTTTATTACAAAGTTGCTACAGTGTTGCATATAAGGAGTTGTTTTTTTTTACCACTTTATTTTTACTTTTATTAAAACAAACCAGAGAATGATATAAACAAGAAAAAGAGAGGTGCCGCATATAGTCCCCACTATTGAGAAAGACATCAGCAATCATTACATTTATAGTCTCAAACATGGTTACCATAATTAAGTATGCAGAGGCCCAATCTCCCTGACGCCACCACGATACTTCTCGTCAATAACAACTGCAACCTGTCTCAGTCCCCTACTACCACTCCTCCCCCTAAGCCTAATTGACGATGATTCCATATCCTCCAGCCCGCCCACCGGGGGACAGACCACCAGCCCCAGCCTCATTCTTTAGTCAAGATTTACCACATTGCATCTGTTATTCACTACGTTGTCTCTATCTGAAATAGGACTCAAAAGACCATTCATACAAGTTAATTAAAGTGGTAGAAAAGGTCTGCCTACCTCCTTTCATAAGCATTCAGAACCATCAAGTCCACTTAACTATTCACATGTATACAAGTGCGGGCGTCCACATATTATGAGGCACACTCGCCCTATACCCAGTACTCCATGTGGCTCTTCCAACCATTTATTAAGATCGAACAGACCCACCATGGGCACCAGGTCATTCTTCACACATTCCTGGTTCAAAAACAGCCGCATATTGACCTGATGTGATCTAGTTGTTAAGCATTCAATCACACTATGTAGACATGTGCTACCTATATACATATTGACCATATATATATCTCAAAATCCACATAATATATAAACTTGCATTTTGTTTTGCACTATGAGGCCGGGGCCACTACTCCACCCCCCACTGCACAGGCCGGAAGGCACAGAACCCCCACCCTATCTACTATTATGAGAAAAATAAAGGCAATAGCCACAGGTTACTAAATCCATAGTATACAGTTCTAAGGCGCCAGGAAGGAGAGGGCCTCCGTTCACATTACATAGCTATTTAAGACCTTGCAGTAGTTCCAGAGACAGCTACAATTATATACATAAGAATATTGTTTTGCATTGATGCCAGTGTCTCTCTCATGCAGAGAACCTCCCTATCTATCTCTTTATTTTATTTTCTCTAACATACAATTTATAAAAAATTAAACCCACCCCCACCCCCCCTAACCCGCCCTGCCAAGGGAAGAAGGGAAGGAAGAAGAAAACCAAAACAAAACAGCAGAGAAAAATTTAAGAAATAAAAATAAAAATTATTTCCCATTTCATGTACTATATATTTTAACAATTCCAGCCTACGTATAGTATTCTTCATATCTAGCTTTACATCTTTCCCAATACACTATATTAGGGGCCTCTGGGCAAATCCAGTTTCGTATTAGCAACAGTCTGGCATAAAAAAAACATCTAAGTACTTTTTTCAAAGTTTTTTTCCCCATTTTAATCCCTCCAGATTTCCCCAAAACAGCAAAAAGGAGAGAAGGTGTCAATTTAATACTCCCTGATGGTGCCCACAGACTGCTGTCGCCTGGCATCATTCTCTGCGAGTACTTGGATCAGCTCTCCTTTATTTGGTTCATTCCATCAAGCCCTTCGGCATGCAGGATTCTTTTTATGGCTGTGATATGCCTCTGCCATCTTAGCAGGTGCTTACCAAAAAAAATTGAAGGGACAAACTGTTTTCACATATACATATCTGGATAACCAATTGTATGCACAGTTGAGAGCCTTCTTGTGGACCGAGATATTCTTTTGAAAGATAAACTAGCCCTTAAGTGTAAGAAATATTTTATTGATCCCACCACTTAAAGAGATTATTCGGTTAGGTAAAAAATATGATGAATCATCCTTCCTCCTGGAGACTAACATTTCATTCCATACATGTTATTATGGTATCTGCCTCCTTCCCTCAGTTTTGAGCTGCTGCTTTCTGCTAAAGACACAAAAAACTGTGTCTGAGCTGTTCAGTGCATCTCTGTTCACTACCCCTACTTTGCCTCTCCCTTCCAGGCAGCTGATGCAAACAAGTCCCTGTCAGGCTTTTTATGCAACATTATAGCTGGGAGAGTTAATCTTAGGTCAAGTTGCTGATGAACTCACTGTCATTATTTGTCCCTTTATTACAAAGTTGCTACAGTGTTGCATATAAGGAGTTGTTTACATCAGCCATCTAGAAGGGAGAAGGAAGAAGGGGTTGAGAGCAGAGACAGATTCAACAGCTCTCACACTGTTTTTCTTATGTCTTTAGCAAAAACAGCTTGCTCAAAACTTAGGGAATTAGACAGATAAGGTAATGACAACATATATTTTACTTAACTGGATAAGGTTCTAATATAAAATAATCCCACTGCTGCCACCAATGCTGTAAAAGATCCTAGTCAGATCTCTGGACTTAGATTCTGGATGAGAGCTTGCAGACAGTGTCGGACTGGGGTGATTAGGGCCCATCAGTTGCCCCACTCTACAATTACTGTACATATTATTATTTAGCAAGAGAAATTCCTATAATCGGGAGATAGAGCGACACTGCCAGACAACCCTGACCCTTTCCCTAATGGTCAGGCACAGTGCTCATTCAGCTGCTGAGTGAACGGTCTATCCCCTCCTCCTGCCAGGTACCGATCAATGCCAGGCAGGAGAAGAATCTGGAACTTATCCATAGGAACTTATCCACAACATGAACTAAGGAACCTATAGGAACTTCAATGATGTCACAGTCATGTGATAAGTCATCATGACTGTGAAAAGAGCTTCCTAGAGATACAGTGCTGTAAGTAGGTACGGACAATCTGTATTAAATTTCTGTGTGTGTGTGTGTGTGTGTGTGTCTGTTGCACGTTTGTTTATGTGTGTGATGTAGCAGAGGTGTCTGTATAATGGTGTAGTAGCACTGTGTGTGTCTGTAGGTATGTTAATGTATCAAAGCTCTGTGTGTGTGTGTGTGTGTTTATTTGTATGTTGCAGAAGAGCTAGTTGTGTATGATGCAGTAGAGCTGGGTAGTGTTTTAAAGTGGACCTGTCATTCTTAAACCACAAGAGAATTTTATTAACATAAAAAAAATATCATGTTTTTAGTTGTCTACATCAGGGTGTCTTATAGTCAGGTGCATCTTATAAAGCGAATAATATGGTAATCCTTGGATAGTTAATTTGTCATTGAAAGATAGATATCATTGTGTGTCCACTTCCATGTTCCAAGATGTGACATATAAGTAAGCTTGTCCTGTGTCGTCAACAGGTTAAGGACCTAAATCTGTATAGTCTGGAGGAAAGAAGAGAAAGGGCAGACACCATCGAAACCTTTATAAATGTTAAAGGACTAAATAAGGTTCTGGAGGAAAGTGTTTTAATGTATTAAGAAATGTATTGGCCACAATTTTTTTAGAGGGCATAATTTTACATGTGATAATATATCTAAATAATATTAAGGGAGCAATGTATATTATACAGAATTTTAAGGGGTCATTGTGTGTAATATAATGAATTTTAAGGGATACATTGTATATAATAATGACATTGCATCACAGTGTGTATTTTAATAGATTTCAGGAATCTGCAGTGTGTATTATAATGGATTTCAAGGAGTGACAATGTCTGTTATAATGGATGTCAGAGGTCATGGTGTGTAATATAATGGATTTCAGGGAGTCACAGTGTGTATTATAATGCATTTCAGGGGTTTTTGGTGTGTATAATAATGGATTTCAGGCTATTATGGTGTGTATTATGTATTGCAGGAGCATGTTGTGTATTATAATAAAGATAACACAGAACTGTTTTTTGGGGGGTACACTGCATGGCAGTATTCAGTAGGCACAGCCTGTGGAGCTGTTGAGGCACTAGTCTTCGTATAGAGAATAAGTATTTGCTGGAGAATTTAACAGCCAAAGACACCATAGCAGCGTAAGGTTCATCCCTGAACTGGTGAAACAAGAGCCCCCTAACTCTTGGATCATATGCATCTCTGATGCCTTCACTATTGTAGGGAGACAGGGATTGCTAGTGCTCTACAGTTAAGGGGGCACAGATTAATGGCTTTCCCGGGCGCTGATGCTAGACCACTGATGACAAATGACTGTCTCCCTGTAAGTAGGGAGCAGAGGGAAAAGGTTGGTGATTGGTACCCACCACACACACATATTTATACACAACATATACACAGTTAAAATGTACCTGTCGTTTTTTAAAAAAGAAAAAAAATGAAAAGTTTTTACAAATGGCAGGTATAGTTACCTAAATTAGGACTACTTATTACCAATGTCCAAATGCATCAGACAATATATACAATCTACAACGCAAAAATTGATGCTAGACAGTACCTTCAAAAATCAATACTTTATTGTTACACACATAGAAAATATATATTTAAAAAACATATTAAAAGCAGAGAGATACGAAAAATACTACAGTAAATGCATCAGATGGCTCACAAGGCAGATGGGATAATGTATGTCCCATATACACACATAAGTAGATGATAAGTCACTTAATCCCAGGGGGGCAGAGGTATATAAATCGTACTCCAAAGTACTGTAATCAGTAAAATATAAATCCAAATATATATACTGTATATATATGTGAGTGTGCTGCAAGTGCAGCTACAAAAACAAAATTGTATACAAAATTAGCCTACAGAAATATGCAGGGTACAAAATGTAATCAGAAAAATAAATATACTGAGAAATATAGCAGGGAGTATACTTAAACCTCAGGGTACAAGGAGTTTTTTCTGCCTGGTAAGACCACTCACCCAATGCTGCGTTTCGCTACACAAGCTTTATCAAGGGTCATGCCTTGTGAGCCATCTGATGCATTTACTGTAGTATTTTTTGTATCTCCCTGCTTTTAATATGTTTTTTAACCCCTTAACGACATCGGGCGTAAATTTACGCCCTCGCAGCCTGGTACTTAACGCACCAGGGCGTAAATTTACGCCCCAATGTTTCCCCGATCGCTGTGTGTTAACACACAGCGGTCGGGGAAGATGGCCTGCTAGAGATAGCAGGCCATCTCTGCTCATCGGCACGGGGGGTGATTAACCCCCCCCCCCCCCGTGCCGATGATCGCTGCTATCGGCTGATCAATACAGATCAATGATCAATAGCAGCTAAATACAGCTTTCCGGGTCATCGGTGACCCAGTGACCCGGAAAGCAATGGCGATTGGTGCTGTCCGGGACAGCACCAATCGCCATTAGTGTCCCCAACAAAGATGGCGCCGGTGCCACCCCCACGATCGCCGTGATAGGCCGGCCAGTACCGGCCGGCCCATCACGGTGATCTAACAGTTAAAAAGTGTCCGGCCGGGTTCTGCACCCCTCAGCTAGGTAGCTGAGGGGTGCAGAACAGGTGTGTGTGGTGCAGGTGTACCATACTCACCTGATCCTGGCCTCAGGAACGAAGATTCGCGGTCCCGCGCGTCCTCTTCTCCTCGTCGCCGCCACTTCCGGGTTTGTTCGGTCTTCGTCGGGAATCTTCGGCTCTTCGGGCTTTTCCGTCGCCCCCATCTTCAGCCATCTCCGCCAGCTTCATTCTACTGCCCCCTAGCGGCTGATCAGTGTATATTATAAACTGATCATTTTTTTTTTCTTTTTATTCGCCCTAACGCCGCTGAGTGCTGATCAGCATCGCACGTATCAGCACCGCTGATCAGCAACTCCTCCTTTTTGGCGTAGGGGCGTTTTTCCCCCCTATATCCTACCGCCACTGTCTGCTGATAAGTGCCACACATAAGTGCGGCATTTATCAGCAGATCCTTTCTTGGCGTAGGGATATTTTTTCTTACTGTCAAAAAAAACGTTAAAAAAACACTACATTACACCACACTACACAAAATAAAGTTTTACACTACACCAGAAAACATTTACATACCCCATATACTAGTCCCGGTATAAAGATGGCCCCCAGGGTGTTTTCGGCATCAGAGGCATACGCTATTATTGCCTCCGACACCGAAGCAGCCAGTGAGGATGAATGGGGGGATCCTTCTTTCCTCTATTCATCCTCCTCATCATCCAGTGATGTGTCTGGGGGTAGCGTAGCGTACGCTGACCCCCAGACACGTCTTTTCCGCCAGTACCGTCCCAATAAGAGATCACGGTATGGCGTGAAATTTTCCAAACTCTGTGAGTGTACCTCAGGGTACACTTACAGATTTAGGGTACGTGCACACTGCGGAATGGCGAAGGATAACCCTTTGTGCATTCTGCAGCTGGCACCTGCCGGCGGACTGATGTGGGCGCGCGTCTCCACCCGTGTCATAGACTCCATTCTATGCACGGGCGGATTCCATCGTCCATCCAAAGAATGAACACATTGATCGGAGAGTGGAATCTGACCGTGCATAGAATGGAGTCTATGACACGGACGGAGACGCACGCCTGCATCAGTCTGCCGGTGGGTGCCAGCTGCGGAATGCGTGAAGAGATATCTGTCGCGATTCCGCAGTGTGCACGTACCCTTAGAGTGTATGAAGGAAGGGACACCCGAATCCTGCATACCCCCCCCCCCTCCCATCCTCGGAGTTAGTGGGAAGATCGTTCGGGAACTGATCTTCCCACTGCTGGATAAAGGTCACCACCTGTATGGGGATAACTTTTATACCAGCACCCCCTCTTCCGGTCCCTCGCTGCCCAAGCTACTGTAGCTTGCGGCACGATCCGAAAATATCAGAGGCAGTAATAAAGCCCTAATATTTAGCAGCCATGGAGCGGCCCCAGCGCTTCTGGATATGAGGGACCCCGTATTGCACCAGGGAAACATTTTCCAGGTGACGCTCCACTCACTGGAAAACAGCAGACCCCAGAAGAAGTGCAGAGTGTGGCGTAACAAGGGGATCAGGAAGGACACCATTTTCCAGTGTGACGCCTGTCCTGATCACCCCGGCCTCTGCATACTGGATCGCTTCAAGGCGTACCACACGTCATTGGAGATCTACATTTTTTAAATTCTGTCCCTTATTCCTATTTCAGGAGTCACGTTGATCCGGGGATTATTCTGATCGCCATTATGGAGTCGAGAAGGAATTTTTTTCCCAGTGATGAGGTTACTGTTGTCTACCTCCTGAGGGTTTTTTGCCTTCCTCTGGATCAACACAGGTTGAATTTAATGGACAACTTTCATTTTCAACCTTATAAACTAATAATTAGCCTAATACCCCCAAATAAATTAGAATTGTCCCTTTTCCCCAGCTAAATAGGTATGGCCGCCATTCCCATTAGAGGATGCCATGATGCAATTACAAAGCCTCTGTGCGGCCAGGACAGTAGAAACCCCCCACAAGTGACCCCATTCTGGAAACTACACCCCATAAGGAATCTAACTAGGGGGGCAGCAGGGATATAGCCCCCTGTGGACGGCCACATTTGGGACGTGAAAATGAAAAAAATTGTATTTTTTATTTTCCTGGCACATGTTCGACAAATTTGCCCGTCACTAGTGGGGTCCATATGCTCACTGCACCCCTTGTTAGATTCCTTATGTGGTTTAGTTTCCAGAATGGGGTCACTTGTGGGGGGTTTCTACTGTTCTGGCAGCACAGGAGCTTTGTAATTGCGACATGGCCTCCATCCTCCATTCCAGCCTCTAAATGGCGCTCTGTCCCTTTGGTGGCTTGCCCTGTGCCCATATGGCACATAATGTCCACATGTGGGGTATTTTTGTACTCAGGGGAAATTACTCTACACGTTTTGTGTTCATTTTCTTTTTTAACCTCTTGTGGAAATGGGAAAAATCAAGGCTAGACCAACATTTAGAGTAAAAAATGCTTAATTTTTACACTAAATCATTGATCTTCGAGGGCCATGTTGCATTTAAAAGGCCCCTGTGTTGCCAAGACCGTTGAAACCCCCCACAAGTGACCTGTTTATGGAAACTACACCCCTCAGGGAATGTAACAAGGGGTGTAGTGAGCATATGGACCCCACTGGTGATGGGCACAAATGTGAAACAATGTGGCGTGAAAATGAAATATTAAATTTTTTACACTATAATGTTGGTTTAGCCTTGAATTTATCATTTTCACAAGGGGTTAAAAGAGGAAAAAAAAACAAAATGTGTAGAGCAATTTCCCCCGAGTCTGTAAATACCCCACATGTGGACATAAAGCGCCATGTGGGCGCAGGGCAAGCCTCCGAAGGGAAGGAGCGCCATTTGGATTTTTGAGGCTGGATTCGGCCAGAATGGATGATGAACACCATGTCGCATTTACAGAGCCCTCGTGCTGCCAAAACACTGGAAACCCCCCACAAGTGACCCTATTCTGGAAATTACACCCCTCAAGGAATCTAACAAGGGGTGTAGTGAGGATATGGACCTCTTGATGACGGGCACATTTGTGCCGTGAAAGTGAAAAAATGAAAAATTTCCCTTTCACGTAACATTGTTCCACATTTGTGCCCGTCACCAGTGGGGTCCATATGCTCACTGCACCCCTTGTTAGATTCCTTAAGGGGTTTAGTTTCCAGAATGGGGTCACTTGTGGAGGGTTTCATGTGTCTTGGCAGCACGAGGGCTCTGTAAATGTGACATGGCGTTCATCATCCTTTCTGGCCGAATCCAACCTCCAAAATCCAAATAGCGCTCCTTCCCTTCGGAGGCTTGCCCTGCGCCCACATGGCGCTTTATGTCCACATGTGGAGTATTTCTGTAATGTTTTTTTTTTTCCTTTTATCCCATTGTGAAAATGAAAAATTGAAGGCTAGAACAACGTTATAGTGTAAAAAATACATTTTTCTTTTTTCACGCCACATTGTTCTGAAAATCTGTGAAGCACCTGTGGGGTCCAGATGCTCACCGCACCCCTTGTTACATTCCTTGAGGGGTCTAGTTTTCTAAATGGTGTCCCTTTTGGGGTGTTTTTTAGGTTTTGGCACCCCAGAGCCTCTGCCAACCTGAAGTGGTACAGTCAGAAATGACCAAATATAACGGAGCCATTGAAATTTACTAGGCGCTCCTTTGTATCTGAGGCTTGTGGTTCCGTCAAACAATGCATTAGGGCCACATATGGGGTATTGCAGAAACGGGGCAATCAATATTGGGGTGAATTTCTCTGGTAATAAGTTTATAAATATGAAAAATATTGGATTAATAAAATCTCTGCACAGAAAATTAAAATTTTCACATTTCTTACACACTTAGCTTTTATTTCTGTGACTTTCCTAAAGGGTTAAACACTTTCTGGATGTGATTTTGCAGAGTTTTGGGGGTGCAGTTTCTGAAATGGGGTGCTTTGTGGGGCTTTCTAACATACAGGCCCCTCAAATACACTTTGAGGCTGGGTTCACACACACAGTATATTTCAGGCAGTATTTGGTCCTCATGTCAGGTCCTCATAGCAACCAAATCCACCAGGAGTGGATTGAAAACACAGAAAGGCTCTATCCACATAATGTTGAAATTGAGTGGATGGCCGCCATATAACGGAAAATAACTGCCATTATTTCAATACAATTCAATAGCCTTTCTGTGTTTTCAATCCCCTCCTGGTTTTGGTTGCCATGAGGACCTGACATGAGGACCAAATACTGCCTGAAATATACTGTGTGTGAACCCAGCCATACCTGAACAGGTCCCTAAAAATATCTGATTTTGAAATTTTACTGAAAATTTGGAAATTTGCTGCTTATGTTTTAAGCTTTCTATTGTCTTAAAAAAATGAAAGATCATTTAATAAATGCCGCCAACATAAAGTAGACATGTTGCTAATGCTATTTAATATATAATTTATGTGGTATAACCACTTCTGTACAAGCAAAAAAGTTTCAAAGTTGGAAAAATGCATTTTTTAAAAATTTTTCACTTTATTTGGGTTTTTTCATAAATATTCGTTATAAATATCGACTACAATTTACCAGAAATGTAAAGTACAATATGTCACGAGAAAACAATCTCAGAATCAGCCGGATAGGTAAAAGCATCCCGAAGTTAATAATGGCTAAAGTGACACAGGTCATTTTCATAAAATTTGTCTCTGTCATTAAGGCCATTTCAGGCTCTGTCCTTAAGGGGTTAAATATATATTTTCTATGTGTGTAACAATAAAGTATTGATTTTTGAAGGTACTGTCTAGCATAAATTTTTGCGTTGTAGGTTGTATAAATGGCAGGTATACTTTAAGCACACACACATATAGAAACCTCTTCCTATATGATCGGGGACCACCCGATGTGGTCCCGGTACAAGCGATCAGCGGTAAATACTACATACGGCTAATCGCTTGTTCCTAATGCTACCGACACTTTTTATCTTCTGTCACAAAAGTCAAGTGCCCCGGATTACCTGAAACCACCCCGGATTACCTGTAACCACCCCAGATTACTCATTACTAGAGATGAGCAAACCTCGAGCATGCTTAAGTCAATCCGAACCCGATCGTTCTGCATTTGATTAGCGGGGGCTGATGAAGTTGGATAAAGCCCTAAGGCTATGTAGAAAACATGGATATAGTCATTGGCAGTATCCATGTTTTCCAGACAACCTTAGAGCTTTATCCTACTCCAGCAGCCACCGCTAATCAAATGCCGAACGATCGGGTTCGGATTGACTTAAGCATGCTCGAGGTTCACTCATCTCTACTCATAACTACTCCAGTTTACCTGTAACTGCTCAGATTACCCGTCACCACCCCCGATAACCCGTCACCACCCAAGATAGCCAGTAAACACCCCTAGATTGTCCGTAACCACCCCAGATTGCCACAGACTTCCCATAACCACCCTAGATTGCCTGTAACTACTCCATATTGCCTGTAACCTCCCCAGATTGCCCATACCACCCCAGATTGCCCATACCACCCCAGATTGCCACAGACTGCTTATAACCACCCCAGATTGCCTGTAACCACCAAAGATTGCTCGCAACCACCCCAGATTGCCCGTCACCACCCCAGATAGCCAGCATCAGGATTTCCTGACAGTAATCAATCAGTTTTTAACTTCAGCACCATCAGGACATGCCTTCAGGATTTCCTAATCGGGAAAAAAAAAGAAGTGTTTTCAATATGGTCTAGTATGCCAACATACATCACAAGTACCGACATGGCCCCTAGTGTACTGTGCCACTGTGTTCCCCTCGTGTATCCTACCCCCCTTGTGTACTGTGTTCCCCTTGTGTACTGTGTCACCGTCTCCCCCTCATGCCATGTGTCATCCTCTAATCCAGGGGTTGAAAATCAAAGCTAAAGCTTTGGCTGTCCAGGCATGATGGGAGTTGTAGTTTGGGGTTTGGGTGGCAAGAGGTCAGCAAAGATGAGGTTGAGGGGGGGGCACGGGTGGTCCAAGGGGGTGGTGTGGGTCCGGTGGTGGGAAGGTGCAGGGGAGGTGCGCTTCACCACTGCTGCTGAGGTCCAGCTGGGGGGGAAAACACCCTGCACCGTTGCAGTCTGGGGTTGGGGCCGCTCTCAACCAATCTGGAATTCCAGATGCTTTCCTGATGTGTATCAGGAAAGCGCTCTTCATTTAAGCGCTCCCATAGAGTTCTATTGGTGCGTCTGTGCCACATTTTTCCTGCTAATGTACCCCTATGGGACCAGAAATCCGGGCAGATTTTCCGGACATGTGAAGGGGCCCTTACAATTCACAGCTGGTAGACACACATATGAGAATATATGAGAAAAATAAATATTTAAATCACTTTACACAGTCTCTAGTTACTGGAATAGACTCTTTAGTCACTGAACAGTGGTGACATTGGACTGCCAGTAGTTTCAGGAGGTAGTTATAGCCCTATCCACACCCATGGCTGTGGGGGCTTAGAGTAGAGTACCTATGTCCATTGGAATTACCTTCGGCCTAACGCTGTCTTGTCGGCACCCAGTGACACTCCACCAGGAATGTGGGCCCACCTAGTGGGAAAAACTAGCCATTGGGGTGACCCTTAAGGTACCTGTCCTGACATCCTGGAATGACCTTCAGGACTTGGCCCAGTGTGGTCAGTATGAATAGGGTTGTCCCATTCCCTATACCGCATCCAGGGCCGTATTTACCATTAGGCACCCGTGGTCCGGTGCCTAGGGCAGCACCTTGCAGGGGGGCAGCACCAGGGAGCAGGGGGACAGAAAAAACTAATTTTTTTGTTTTTATTTTTTTTTGTTTCCCTCCTCCCATTCAGACTTGCCAGTAAATCTGGTGTCTTTTCCAGGGGGGTGGGAGTATGGGGGTATTGGTCAGGTCTGGTATCGCCAATAGGTGCGTGAAGATGGGGCGTCTTCAGGTTTAGTGCTTAGGGCAGTAGCAGCTGTTAATACAGCCATGACCGCATCCCCATGTGCCCTAGCCAGACATAGCTAGGATAGATAGGTACAGAAGATGTAAAGAGAAGTCGGTCATATACTCCCACAAAGTGAGCCCTGGCCTTCTGGCCAGACCCTGGAAGGGTCTCCTCAGCAGTCGCTTTCTCTATATACACCTCGTCTCTAATATACAGAACAAGAACCCCTCAACTAGCTCCAACCCCACTTCATATCTCTTCAGGGGGGATCCAATTGGGCAGGAAGACTAGGTGAACCCTCTATGATAGGTTATAAGAAACACAGAGGAGTACCCAGCTCAGGCATTGTCATGTATAACAAACATGACAGTGCCATAGATAATAGAAAATACATACAATACAGTTCACAGTTAACCCTTCTGTTTTGCTTCCTTCAGCCGTGCTACATTCGACATATGATACAATGACATCTGGTGGTGGGAGTGCAAAATCTTCCTATCCCAAGCATATAAACACATACTGTATTACCGACTTACATATGCTGAAATAAAGCAGTAGACACCTGCTCTTCGACATTGCATTTTCATAACTCCAATCTACACTATAATGAGCCTGGCTTACTTACTCCTAAAGAACTACTTTATAAGATAGATTTTCAAGGCCAGAGCTTGCTAAGCTTCCATTTTAGAACAAAGCATATTAATTCACAGTGAGTACAAGATTAACCCATGATTGTACTGCAAACCTATACAATAATTCTCATAGTATGACGACTATTTATAAATGTTTAGGTCTTTTGCTCATTACAAGAACATTATAGAAACAATAGGCCTGTTCCTTAACATAATCACAACTGGATTATCAGTATAATGAGTAGGGAGCTCTCCTGACCGACCACCGACAGATGATGAGGGGTGGAGACAGGTCAGGCCTGATGTAAAATTTTTGGCTATCCGTTATTAAAGGTGCACAGAGACCTTAAAGTGTTATTGTCATTTAAAAATTTTTTGCAGAAATCAATAGTACAGACGATTCTAAGAAACTTTGTAATTGGGTTTATTAGCTGAAAAATGCATTTTTATCATGAAAAAGCAGTTTGAAGCTCTCCACCCCCTGTCTTCATGCTTGTCTATGCAGAGGTGAGGGATGGAGGGAGATGAGGCACCAAAACAGGACAGCAAAGAGTTAATTTACAGCTGACATCAGCATTGACCTCTCTGACCTCTGAATACCGGCTTTTATACAGCCCTCACTGTGTAATCCTTTGTTTTCTCCTCTCTGCTGGTGACTAATCTCCCTCCTCCCCCCTCCATAGATTACACAGGGCACGACTGATGTAAACTAATCGAGATTTCCTGATAATGAGCAGTGAATGAGAGGAGGGGGGGGGGCCTGGGCATATTTGCCTAATAAATCCAATTACAAAGTTTCTTAAAATCGCCTGTACCAAAAAAAAAAAAAAAAAAAAACAACAACAACAACAAAACACAACACTTTAACCCCGAGGACAAAGCCCAAAATGACCCAGTGGACCATGAAAATTTTCATTTTTGTGCTTTCGTTTTTTCCTCATCCCCTTCTAAGAGCTCTAGCATTTTCATTTGTTTTTTACAGGAATAGTTGTACTTTGTAATGGCGTCTTTCATTCCACCATAACATGTATGATGGAACCCCAAAAATATTATTCATGAAGATATAAATTGGTGAAATTGTAAAAAAGAATCTAATATGGTAATTTTTTGGGGGTTGTGTGACTACGTAATGCACTATATGGTAAAATCAACATGATACCATTATTCTATAGGTCAGTCAAAACACAACCACATGCAGATTCAGGGTGCGTTCACACGTACAAGATCTGCAGCAGATCCGCAGCAGATTTGATGGCCCTGAATTGATTTGCTTTGAATCTGCAGCTTAAAATCTGCCATAAAATCTGCTGCAGATCCTGTACGTGTGAACGCACCCTTACACAGATTCTCTAATGTTATATATTTTTTCTTATTAAATCCTTTTTTTGGCAATTGATTGTTGATAAAATGGTCCTATTGTGACTCTTATAATGGTTTTAGTTTTTCACCTTCAGGGCTGTATGGGCTGTCATTTTTTGCACCATGATCTCTAGTTTTTATTAACCCCTAGACGACCCTGGACGTACAGTTAAGCCATGGAAGTCTGTCACCAGACGACCCTGGGCGTAACTGTATGTCCAGGGTGTTTCTCCTGCTATGAAGCGCGCTCCGGAGCAGAGCGCGCTTCATAGGAGGTGGGGGCCGGCTAAAGTGAGCAGCCGGCACCTCACCGTTAATGACAGACTGCAGCGATCACGCCGCGACGTTTAAGTGTAAGTGACGGGGGAGTCCCCTGTCACTTACCGATCGGGACCCCCGCAGTGTGACTGCAGGGGTTCCGATCATTGTAAAGGACCGCCGGAGGTCTCTTACCTTCCTTTGCACAGGCAGGCTCAATGATCAGATCGCCTATCACACTGATCAATGCTATGCCTATGGCATAGCAATAATCAGTGTATAAAATCAAAGTACTGTATGTAAAAGTCCCCCAGGGGGACTTAAAATTTGTTAAAGAAAAAAAGCAAAAATCATTATTACACTACCCCAAAGCCCCTCCCCCAATAAAAGTTAAAATCCCCCCACTTTCCCATTATATAAATAAAACGTATAAAAATAAATAAATAATCATATAATATACCGTAGCGTCTATAATTGTCTGATCTAATAAAAAATAACAAGCGTTATCATGAAAGGCATAAATGAAAAGAGGGAAAAAAGTGCCAGGATTACCGATTTTTTGTTACATATATATAAAAAATATTATAAAAAGTGATCAAAACGTCCGATCTACACAAATATGGTATTAATAAAAAGAAGAGATCATGGCGGAAAAAATTAGAACTCATACAGCCCTGTAGGGGAAAAAATAAAACCGGTATAAGCGTCACAATAGAGACACTTTATTAATAATTAATTGCAAAAAAAAGATTTAATAAAAAAAAAATATATGTAACCTTAGAGAATCTAATCATTCATGTTATGGTAGAATGAAAGACGCCAGTACAAAGTACAACCATTCCTGTAAAAAAAACAAGCCCCCACATGGCCCTGTAAATAGAAAACTGAAAGTTCTAGAGCTCTTAGAAGGGGAGGAGGAAAAAACAAAAACACAAAAATGAAAATTGTCATGGTCCACTAGGTCATTTTGGGCTTGGTCCTCAAAGGGTTAATACCATATTTGTGTAGATCGGACGTTTTAATCACTTTTTAATACTTTTATATATAAAATTTTTATACTTTTATATATAAAATGAAACAAAAAATTCAATAATCCTGGCACTATTTTCCCTCTTTTTGTTTACACCGTTCGCCATTAGTGATGACACTTGTTATATTTTAATACATCGGACAATTACGCACGCTACGGTATATAATATGTTTATTTAATTTTAGGTTTTTGATTTATATAATGGAAAATGGGGTGATGTTAACTTTTATTGGGGGAGGGGCTTTGGGGTACTTATAAAAACTCTTTTATTTATTTTTTACACATTTTAAGTCCCCCTGGGGGACTTTAACATGTAATCCTCAGATTGCATACACTGTACAATGCTATGCCATGGGCATAGCATTGATTAGTCTTATAGGCAAACTGCACATTGAGCCTGCCTGTGGCAGGCTCAATGAAGAGAGAGACGATCGGACCACGCAGAGGCAGGTAAGAGACCTCCGGCGATCGGAACCCCCGCAGTCACACTGTGGGGGTCCCGATCGGTAAGTGACAGGGGATCGTGGCATTTAAGGGGTTAATGACATGCTGCAGCCTGATTAACCTCATTAGCCTTCTATGAAGGGTGCGCTTCCTAGCAAAGGATGTACCGGTACGCCAAGAGTCGTCTGGGGACAGGCACCCAAGGCATACCGGTACGTCCTTGGTCGCCTAGGGGCAGGGCCGTATTTACCATTAGGCACCCGTGGTCCGGTGCCTAGGGCAGCACCTTGCAGGGGGGCAGCACCAGGAAGCAGGGGGACAGAAAAAACTAATTTTTTTGTTTTTATTTTTTTAGTTTTCCTCCTCCCGTTTAGACTTGCCAGTAAATCTGGTGTCTTTTCCAGGGGGGTTGGGGGGTATGGTGGTATTGGTCAGGTTTGGTATCGCCAATAGGTGCGTGAAGATGGGGCGTCTTCGGGTTTAGTGCCTAGGGCAGCAGCAGCTGTTAATACAGCCCTGCCTTGGGGTTAAGACTCTCATATTATATGATTTTTAGGACATTTACAAAACAATTTGGTGGACAAAAATCTGTGTACATATTGATGATTTGCTGCAGATGTTTGCTGTGGATTTCACTTTCTTCCAGAGACTTTCTTGTCCCCAGCTTGGGCGGGGTTTTGCTGCTCAGTTCCACTGAAGTGAATGGAGCTTAATTGCAAACCGCACCTGAACTGGAGACAAGAGTCGTGTTGTCTCTGAAAGAAAGTGGCCATGTTTTTGTAGCACTGGATAACCCCTTTAAACAGTACTTTTTTTACTACTACTGCCCCAACTTATTTTTTTATAAATTTTACATGTAAGAGCGGTAAATATGATATTATAGAACCACTAGAAGTCGGATAATGTCAAGAGGTTGATGTCTGATGCTGAGTATGTGAGGCTGTGGATGCTGAGAGGAAGCAGGAGAGCTGCAGTGTTTAGGAACCACTTAGTATTCCAAAGAGCTCCTGTGCCTCATAGTACAGTACAGAGGAGCTAGCTGACAGCAAATGGCTGGCAGTGAGTGTATGGAGTCGGAACATGCATGTTGGAGCTGCAGCATGAGGCAATGAGACCCCTGGGGGAAAGTATTATCTTACCATCTGCCCCAAGATTTGCGCTGCCTATAGAAAGTAGAGTCAGACAAACAGCAGTGAATTAGATCCAAAGAGTCACAGTAGCTGGAGGAGCAGCAGCAGCTGTGACAGACAGTGACAGTGAGTGACTATGATCAGGCTGCTGAGTGCTGAACATTATAAAGGTAGAGGATGGACTGTTTCACAGGAAGTACAGAGATCCCCTCATGAAGCTGCAGCCTGGTATGTCTGTACAGGCAGTGGGTTCTGTGATTTTCATTTTATTTAATATGTAAGAGCAGCAGAGATGTTCTATTCTTTCCCCAAACATACAGCAAATGTTTCCACCTGTGCTCCACACTTTCAATATGTCCATCCTCCTCCTTCTCCCTTAGAGTCTTCAGCCTCTTATATCCCCTAAGCCCCTGCACGCTTGGGCTGCCCAGTTATATATATGGCTATGATAAGAGACGACTGCAAATCGCTGTGCAGAGATCAGGCTTTGTAAGGGATAAAGTACCTGGTTACTTTGTGACCCACAATGACCTGATGGACTTCTTGCAGCTGTGGTATGGTAGGCACTTGTGGGTCATAACTATGTTTAGTTACCCTCGTGCCAATGCAGCGCAGTCCAGGCAGAGCCCTAGCTTCATCTTGTATGGGTTCTACTACTTTGCCTGCATCCCTCCGTGCCAACCTGCATTCTTCTCTGCCTGCCTACAGAACCTCCTTGCCACCCTGTATGCCTCTCTCTGCCTCCATACAGAGCTTCCTTTCCACCCTGCATCCTTCTCTACCTCCCTACAGAATCTCCTTGCATCCCTCTCTGCCTCCCTACAAAACCTTCCTGCATCCCTCTCTGCCTCCCTACAGAACCTCCCTGTATCCCTCTCTGCCTCCCTACAGAACCTCCCTGCATCCCTCTCTGCCTCCCTACAGAACCTCCCTGCATCCCTCTCTGCCTCCCTACAGAACCTCCCTGCATCCCTCTCTGCCTCCCTACAGAGCCTCCCGGCGACCCTCTCTGCCTTCCTACAGAACCTTCCTGTATTGCTCTCTTCCCCCCTACAGAACCTCTTTTTCACCCTGTGTCCAGTGCTCTCTCTCTCTCTCTCTCTCTCTCTGGGACAGTTGCCTATTTGTTGGTTGTGGCCTAGCACTAGACCGGCAAGTAGACAAGAAAAGAGGCTGTGGCTAGATCAGGGCTCACTACTCCTCTGTCGTGGACATGATGGCTGTGTTCATTTCTGAGACCTCATCTGCAAGAAGTTATTTATAAAATAGAACATGGTGGACTGTCTGAAGCATAAAATATCAGGAAAGGCTTAAAGTGTCACTGTCATTAAAAAAAAATTTCTTGCAGAAATCAATAGTACAGGTGATTTTAGGAAACTTTGTAATTGCCGAAAAATGAATTTTTATCATGAAAAAGCAGTTTGAAGCTCTCCCCCTGTCTTTATTGTTCTCCTATGGAGAGAAGGGAAATGAGACAGGACAACAAAGAGTTAATTTAAAGCTACATCACCGGGCTCTCTCCTCTAATGTCACCACTGACCTACCTGACCTCTGAATAGCACTCTGAATAGCTCCCCCCTGTGTAATCCTTTTTTCTCTGCTGCGAACATTTCTCCTCAGTCTCTCCTCCCCCCTCCCCTCTCCATAGCACAGACAGGATCCGTCTGATTGAGATTTCCTGATTCTGAGCAGTGGTTGACAGAAAGGAGAGGAGGGGGGGCCTGGTAAAAGTCTTTTTAAATGCAGATAATGGCATATTTGTCTAATAAACACAATTACAAAGTTTCTTAAAATCGCCTGGACTATTAATTTCGGCAAAAAAGTTTTTTTTTTTACGACAGTGACTCTTTAACCCCTTGCCGCAAAATGACGTTTGGGGAACGTCATGTAAAACAAGTAGTTCCCGCAACATGACGTTCCCCAAACGTCATGTCTTCCCTGTCTCCCCCGCTGTCCCTAGGTGAGATCGGGCAGCGGGAGGAGGCTGTGTCACACAGCATCCTCCCGCTGCCTCTGCCCGGAGTGAGCCGCGCTCCCCACGGGCAGTTAACCCGATAAACGCCGCGGTCAATGCGACCGCAGCATCTATGGGGAGATTCAATGTCCTCCCGCCGATCGGGCGGCGGGAGGAGGCTGCAGAACGTTGCCTCCTCCCGCCGCCACTTCTAATGTGTCCCCCCGGTCCACCCCCCTTGTCCCCCGATACCGGCGGATTGCCGCTATTACCGTTATAGCGGCGATCCGCCGGTAACGGGTATTACCGGCGCCGCCAATCGCTTTCATCTCCCCCCACCGTGAATCCACACACTTTTTATTATAGTAATAATTGCAGTTTACTCCCAAATTACCCCTTACCCCCCCAGATTACCCGTAACCACTGCAGGTTGCCCATATCCGCCCCAGGTTGCCCGTATCCGCCCCAGGTTGCCGTAATCACGCCAGATTGCCCCTAACCACTGCACGTTGCCCCTAACCACCGCACGTTGCCCCTAACCACCGCACGTTGCCCCTAACCACCACACATTACCCATAACCACCGCACATTGCCCATAACCACCGCACATTGCCCATAACCACCACATGTTGACCGTAACCACCCTGAATTGCCAGTGACCCCCTCCAGATGGTGCGTAATCAGCCCCGATTGCCTGTAACCCCCCAGATTGCACGTAACCACCGCACATTGCCGCTGACCACTGCACGTTGCCTCTTACCACCGCACGTTGCCCATAACCCCACCGCACGTTGCCCACAACCACCGCACATTGCCTATAACCACCACACATTACCCATAACCACCACACATTACCCATAACCACCGCACGTTGCCCATAACCACCGCATGTTGCCTGTAACCACCACATGTTGACCGTAACCACCCCGAATTGCCAGTGACCCCCTCCAGATGGTGTGTAATCAGCCCCGATTGCCCGTAACTCCCCAGATTGCACATAATCATCGCACGTTGCCTCTGACCACCGCACGTTGCCTCTGACCACCGCACGTTGCCTCTGACACCCGCACGTTGCCTCTGACCACCGCACGTTGCCTCTGACCACCGCACATTGCCGCTGACCACCGCACGTTGCCTATAACCACCGCACGTTGCCTATAACCACCGCACGTTGCCTCTAACCACCCCAAATTGCCAGTGACCCTCTCCAGATTTCCCGTAACCACGCCAGATTGCCTGTAACGACCCCAAATTACAGGTACCCATCCCAGATTACCTATAAGCACTTCAGTTTATCCGTAACCACCTCACGTTGCCCGTAATCACCCCACGTTGCCCGTAACCACCCCACGTTGCCCGTAACCACCCCAGATTGTCTGTAACCACCCCAGGTTGCCCATAACCACCCCAGGTTGCCCGTTACAACCCCAGGTTGCCCGTGACCACCCCACATTACCTGTAATCTCATTTTTTATTGTATTTTAGTAACTGCGCTATTCTAATAACTATTACTAGCTGCGGTTTTGCTCCAGCAAATTGGCGCTCCCTTCCTTCTGAGCCCGGCTGTGTGCCCATACAGTGGTTTATGCCCACATATGGGGTAGCGTTTTACTCAGAACAAGCTGCGTTACAGATTTTGGGGTACGTTTTTTCTCCCATTCCTCGTGAAATTAAGAAATCTTAAACTAAACCAACATATTATTGGAAAAATTCGAGTTTTTCATTTTTACTGTCTTATTTTGAATACTTTCCTCTAATACCTGTGGGGTCAAACCGCTCACTGCACCCCAAGATGAGTTCTTTGAGGGGTGAACCTTTGGTGGGGTTCTATTCTGCTGACACTACAGGGGCGCTGCAAACGCGCCTGTTGCTCAGAAACTTCTTCGGAAAAATCTGCACTGAAAATGCTAATTGGTGCTCCTTCCCTTCTGAGCCCGGCTGGGTGCCCAGACAGTGGTTTATGCCCACATATGGGGTACCGTTCTACTCAGGAGAACCTGCCTTACAGATTTTGGCATGCAGCTTCTCCCCTGTTCCTAGTGAAATTGAGAAATTTCAAACTAAACGAACATATTATTGGGAAAATTCTAGTTTTTCAATTTTACTGTCTAATTTTTAATACTTTCCTCTAATACCTGTGGGGTCAAAATGGTCACCACACCCCAAAATGAATTCTTTGAGGGGTGTACTTTCCAAAATGGGGTGACTTTTGGGGGGTTTCTCTTCTGCGGACACTACAGGGGCGCTGCAAACGCACCTGGCGCTCAGAAACTTCTTCAGCAAAATCTGCATTAAAAAAGGTAATTGGCGCTCCTTTTCTTCTGAGCCCGGCTGTGTGCCCATACAGTGGTTTATGCCCACATATGGGGTACCGTTGTATTCAGGAGAACCTGCATTACAAATTTTGGATTACTTTTTTCTCTTGTTTATCGTGAAATTGAGAAATTTAAAACTAAACAAACATATTATTGGAAAAATTTGTGTTTTTCATTTTTACTGTCTAATTTTGAATACTTTCCTCTAATGCATGTGGGGTCAAAATGCTCATCCTACCCAAAGATGAATTTTTTGAGGGGTGTCCTTTCCAAAATGGGGTTACTTTTGGGGGGATTCTATTCTGCGGACACTACAGGGGCTCTGCAAACGCACCTGGCGCTCAGAAACTTCTTCAGCAAAATCTGCGTTAAAAAAGCTAATTGGCGCTCCTTCCCTTCTGAGCCCGTCTGTGTGCCCATACAGTGGTTTACGCCCACATATGGGGTACCGTTGTATTCAGGAGAACCTGCGTTACAAATTTTGTCACGCTTTTTTTCTCATGTTCCTTTTGAAAATGAGAAACTTTAATCTAAACGTATATATTATTTGAAAATTTTAATTTTCAATTTTTTTATGGCCTAATTGTGAATACTTTCCTCCAGCCCCTGTAGGATTTAAATGCTCATTATACCCCTAGATTAATTCTTTAAGGTGTCTAGTTTCCAAAATGGGGTCACTTATGGGGGTTTCCAGTATACAAGCCTTCTAAATCCATTTAAAAAAAGAACTGCCCCCCCAAAAAAATTAGTTTTGGAAATTTTCACAAAATGTGATAATTTGCTAATAAATTTCTAAGCCCCGTAACACCCTAAAAAAGTAAAATATGTTTCCCAAATGATGCCAGAATAAAGAGGACATATTGGTAATGTGATTAAGTAACTAATTTATGTGCTATGACTTCCTTTTTTAGAAGCAGAGAATTTCAGAAGTTCATAAAATGCTAAATTATTAAATTTTTCATGATATTTTGATGTTTTTCACAAAAAATACACAAAGTAGTGACCAAATTTTGCTACTAATATAAAGTGTCATATGTGACGAAAAAACAATCTCAGAATCGCTAGCATACGTGAGACAGGTCAGATATTGAAAAATGAGCCTGGTCATTAAGGCCAAAACAGGCTTTAGAGGCAAGGGGTTAAGGATCTAAATCTGTATAGTCTGGAGTAGAGAAGGGAAAGGGGGGACATGATCAAAAGCTTTAAAGTGTCACTGAAACTTTGTAAGCCGAAAAATGAATTTTATCATGAAAAAGCAGTTTGAAGCTCTCCCCCCCCCCGTCTTCATTGTTCTCTATGGAGAGGGGAGTGATGAGGCACCAAAACAGGACAACAAAGAGTTAATTTACAGCTACATCACCAGGCTTTCGCCTCTGACATCTGTGCTGACCTCTCTGACCTCTTAAATAGGGGCTTTCAGCGGTTCACTGTTGTGCAATCCTTTGTTCTCTGCTCTCTGCTGGCATCTAATCTCCCTTCTCCTCCCTCCCCTCTCCATAGCAGTTAAGATTTCCTGATAATGAGCAGTGGATGACAGAAAGGAGAGGAGGGGGACCTGGGAAAAGTCTTTTTAAATGCAGATAATGGCATATTTGCCTAATAAATCCAATTACAAAGTTTCTTAAAATCGCCTGGACTATTGATTTCGGCAAAAAAAAAATGTTAACAAAAGTGACTCTTTAGGGGTTATTCAGCAACAATCTTTTTCTGGTGTCAACTGGTGTCAAAAAGTTATCTAGATTTGTAATTTACTTCTTTTAAAAAATCTCAAGTCTTCCCATACTTAGCTGCCGTATGTCCTGCAGAGAAAGCTGTTTTATTTTCAGACTGACACAGTGCTCTCTGCTGACATCTCTGGCAGAGACAGGAACTGTCCAGAGCAGGAAAGGTTTTCTATGGGGATTCAAAGAAAACCAAGACAGAGTTCCTGCCTCGGCCAGAGATGTCAGCAGAGAGCACATTTCAGACTGAAAATAAAACATTTAGTAAAATGATTTAGTAAATCAAGTAAATTACAAATCTATATAGCTTTCTGACAGCAGTTTATTTGAAAGTAAAAACTTTTTGCTGGACAACCCCTTTAAGTATGTAACACAATAACAAGTGGACACACTCTGAGGTTAGCTGGGGGAAAGATTAGAAGCACAAAAAATATTACTTTAGTGAAAGAGTTGTAGATGCTTGGAACAAACTTCCAGCAGATGTGGTTGGTAAATCCACTTTAACAGAAATAATGCTTGGGATACACATATATCTATCCTATATAGATATATTAGCAGGAAAATACTAAAAGGGCACACTAGATGGACCCAGTAGCCTTTCTTTTAATCTCCTGTTTAGAAATTAAAAAGGGGGGTCACAATGTAATATGAAGGGGATGGCGTTCTAAGTTATTAGGGTGCACACATCTCTAGTGGAGGCACAGTGCATTTAATCTCATTAAGGGGGCACAGTATGATATCCTATTAAGGGTTTGTTCACACGTACAGACTCGCTGCGTATTTCTCGCTGTGAGTTTCTCGCACATAAATCCACAGTGATACTGATTGCTATCAAGCCAATGTATGTGTATTCTCGCTGCGTGTTTGGTGCGATTTTTAAATGCGAGTTTTCATTTTCACATGATTTTCACAGGCGAGTTCAACACCACAAAAAACGCAGCTACTTTCATGCGAGTTTGATGCGACTTCTGTGCGAGTTTTATGCAGCGAGTCTGTACGTGTGAACAGACCCTAAGGGTGCACAGTGCATTATCTCTCATTAAGCGGAAATGTGCATTAAAACTAGTTTGTTGGACACAGTGTATGTTAAAGGGGTTGGCCTCTTTATAGTAAAATAGGTCAGTACAAAGTATTAGTAAGTGTACTCAATGTAAATACTGACAGCAGCTCCCTGTGTACCTCATAAAGCCAAAATCAGACTCCCCTCCTCCAGGTTGGGCTGCCCTGCTCTGTTTAGTTTCTGTCCATAAAATGGCTGACATGGAGGAGCATGTGACCATGCCCCGCCCACTGTGTCCTCTATAGACATATACAGGCTCAGTGGTGGACACTGGGGGGCGGGGCATGGTCACATGCTCCTCCATGTCAACAATCTTATGGATAACACACCACAGAGCAGGGCAGCCCAGCCTGGAGGAGGGAAGCCTGATTTTAGCTCTGTAAGGTACACAGGGAGCTGCTGTCAGTATATACAGTGAGTACACTTACTAATACTGTACACTGAGCAATTTTACTATAAAGTGGCCAACCCCTTTAAGATAAATTGAGGGTGGTATAGTGTGTATGATTCGTTTCCATGTGTAGCACTATTACACTGAATATTTACACCTCTAGCTGTAAGAACTTGTGGGTTGTACACAGATGTGTAACTTGAAAAGGCTGGGCCCTCCATTATAATGCAAGCAAGTGCACACAGTGACAAAATAAAGAAAGCTTTCCGCTGCCTCCAAACTTATGGGAGGTCAAGGAGCTTTTTGTTCTGTTACATCTTTCGTTTGTATGTGCATTGTATTATATAGCTGAAGCTGCCTTTATTTACACCACCCCTGAACAGAACATTACAAGTGGTGGTGGGTGTCCACCCTAATGTCATGTGCCCCTTCACAGCCACTATGGTTCCGCCCCTGTTTGTTTAATATGGAAGTAATGACATTAAGAATGGGTGAATTTTAATAAACTACAGGACTATAGGGAGTTTCCTGGTGGCTGTCATGCAGGTGGAAGGACATATTAATGTGACACATTTATTTTATATTTTTCATATTACTACAATATAGATTATTATATCTGATTTTTCTTTCTTTTTTTTCTAGTGAAAAAGGCTAAATTTGATGGGCCACAAGGTAAGAAATACCATGTGTATTGGTACCTATTTTGTTCTCTCCAGACAATGGGGGAAAGTTATTAAACAAGAAAGTTGTATTTTTTTGGCGTAAAATGGTCAGATGTGTATTAATTTATTCGCAAATGGCCGTTTTGCGAATTAAATATTTGCATCAGGCCATTTTACGCCACCTTCGCCAGTGGGGCAGGGAGGGGGCGGAGCGGAGGTGCGGACTCACGGTTCGCTTCATTTATCATTTTTCGCAACGAAAAATGATAAGGAAACCTACGGCAGACTGAACTGGCGTAGGTTTCCTTGCGCACACACTGGTGCGCACAGGATTTATGTAGAGGCAATGTGCCTCTACATAAATCTCCGTAGTGTCGGAGCTGCGGGAACATTTTTACGCCCGCACAAAAAACACCAGACTTTATAAATGTCCCCCAATGTGTACACCAATCAGCCACAACATTAAAACCACTGACAGGATAAGTGTATAACATAGTTTTTTTACACATTTGCCTACAAATGAAATGTCAGTTCTTGAAGTTGCCATGTTGGAACTAGGTGTTGGTAGTGTTTGAATAAGAAGAGTTAGTAGAGACTGTGTTGGGATTCCATTTGACAATTAGGTCAATTAGTTTAAAAAAAAAAAAAAAGACTATACCCCAGGGCAGCATTTCCCAACCGGGGTGCCGCGGCACACAGGTGTGCCGGAAGAACCCGCCAGGGGTGCCGCGGGATCCCGGTGGGAAATGTGCGCTGTCACTTTAAGCATGCACAGATCACTTTGATGTTCCGCCCGCACAGTGAGCGGGCAGAACATTAAAGTGACCATAATGTAGGAGCAGGAAGTGTCAGCATCCTGCTCCTACATTCACCCCCATAGGCTGCCGGCACTTCATGCCAGCAGCCTATGGGAGGCCTCTCCAGCAGGCGTGATGATGTGACTTCATCACGCCTGCCGGACGTCCCGTCCCCGCGGCTTGCAAGATGGAGCCAGAAGAGGAGGAGGAGAGCTTCTGCCTGCAGCCACAGCGCGGATTAGGTGAGTAGGATGTTTGGTTTTTTTAGGGGCAGACCAGGGGGCATTATTAGTTCATGGGGGGCACCTCGGGGGCATTATTAGTATATGGGGGCATTATTAGCTCATGGGGGCACCTCTGGGGGCATTATTAGTTCATGGGGGCACCTCTGGGGACATTATTAGTTCATAGGGGCCACCTCTGGGGGCATTATTAGATCATGGGGGCACCTCTGGGGGCATTATTAGTATATGGGGGCACCTCTGGGGGCATTATTAGTTCATGGGGGGCACCTCTGGGGGCATTATTAGTTCATGGGGGGAACCTCTGGGGGCATTATTAGTTCATGGTGGAACCTCTTGGGGCATTATTAGTTCATAGGGGGCACCTCTGGGGGCATTATTAGTATATGGGGGCACCTCTGGGGGCATTATTAGTTCATGGGGGAACCTCTGGTAGCATTATTAGTTCATGGGGGCACCTCTGGGGGCATTATTAGTATATGGGGGCACCTC
Organism: Dendropsophus ebraccatus; assembly: GCF_027789765.1. Taxonomy (NCBI): domain Eukaryota; kingdom Metazoa; phylum Chordata; class Amphibia; order Anura; family Hylidae; genus Dendropsophus; species Dendropsophus ebraccatus. The sequence goes on along the minus strand of NC_091456.1, from coordinate 115,164,556 downwards.
TGGGGGCATTATTAGTATATGGGGGCACCTCTGGGGGCATTATTAGCTCATAGAGGCACCTCTGGGGCATTAAGAGCTCATGGGGGCACCTCTGGGGGCATTATTAGCTCATGGGGGCACCTCTGGGGGCATTATTAGCTCATGGGGGCACCTCTGTGACGTCACCCGGCTCTGTAGCTGCGTCCGGCCTCCAGTCCCATCTTGATACTGCCTCCAGCATCGTCTCCTGGTGCCACAGCCCGCATCCTGGACAGCAAAATTGTAAGTGTGTGGGGAGGGATGAGGGTAAGGGTATGGTTCGGATGGGGAATTGTGTGTGCGTGTGGGAAGGGATGGGGCCAGGTGTGGTATTGTCTGTGTGTGTAGGGAGGGATGGGGTCAGGTGAGTTAGTGTGTGTGGGGATGGAGTTCAGTTAAGATAGTGTGGGGGGATTGGGGTCAGGTGGGGTAGTGTGTGTGGGGATGGGGGTCAGTTAAGATAATGTGGGGGGATGGGGTCAGGTGGGGTAGTGTATGGGGAGGGATGGGGGTCAGGTAGGGTAGTGTATGGGGAGGGATGAGGGTCAGGTAAGGTAGTGTATGGGGAGGGATGGGGGTCAGGTGGGGTAGTGTATGGAGAGGGGTGGGGGGTCAGGTGGGGTAGTGTATGGGGAGGGATTGGGGTCCGGTGGGGTAGTGTATGGAGAGGGATGGGGGTCAGGTGGAGTAGTGTATGGGGAGGGATGGGGGTCAGGTGGGGTAGTGTATGGGGAGGGATGGGGGTCAGGTGGGGTAGTATGTGTTTGTGGTTTTTAGTTTACTTCACACAATATTTTTTGGTTTATTAAGTACAGTTATATATTACAATTACATATTTTTGTTATTTAAACTATAAATAGTGCAAAATTATGGTGTTTTTCCCAAAGTGACACACCATCCTAGTTATACTCGGTTTTTTTGGCAAATGATAACACACCAAGCTCAAAAGGTTGCCCATCACTGGCCTAGGCCAAACTATACCACTCCAGGACAGAATATATCCTGGTGTGTAAAATAGCCTAGGCCAAACTATACCCCGGTGTGTAAAATAGCCTAGGCCAAACTATACTCGGCTAAGTGGGTGGGACGTCATTGACACATAGGTCCTACCCTCTCACCGACCATTGGAACAGGCAGGCCTAAAAATCTAGGCCCCACCCCCTATAGGTCGGCCCATACCAATGGCCGTTGAGGGGGCGGGCCTATGTGCCAATGATGTCACAGAGGGGTGGGGCCAACTGTGGCGCTGTGGGCAGGGCTACGTGGTGCTTTATGCCATGAAGCCCTGCCCACTGAGCACAATCTGCAGATGATTAAAGATCACAAGCACCATGACCAAGCACCATGACGTTGAACAAGCACCATGACATATGATATAAAATAAGGTGTGAAAACTGCTAAATTTACCCATTACACCTGTGTAGAGAAGTCATAATGCAAAAAGTTGGTGACAGTGTCTTTTTAAGCCAAACTATACCCCTCCTGGCCAGAATATACCCATCTAATGCCGTACCTGGGCCACAGTAAGCCCCAAGGGATAAACTCTATACTTGGGGGTGTAAAACAGCCTAGGCCAGACTATATCCCTGTGGCCCATAAATTTATCACTTTATAAGTTTTCATACTTTTTATATGTTTTCATACCCAGAGGTGTAAAATAGCCTAGATCAGACTATATCCCTCCAGGCCCTAATGTTATCACTTCAGTGATTTTCTCACACTGTCTAATTTGTTGAAAATTGCCCTGTCTCTTATCTCTGCAGGGCTTCCAGGTCACGTGATTAGTGTATGACACGTCATGTGCTGATCAGTTTAGGACACGTCATGTACTGATCGGTGTTTGACATGTCATGTGCTGATCGGTGTAGGATGCATCTTGTGCTGATCAGATGACCCATTAACATTCACCCGATAATTGAGCCATGTAAAGCCACCTTTATAAGTTAAAGCTTCAGGATGTTATTACTTCCTCATATTATGAACAGTCAAGATTTTCTGGTTGAAGTAATAAAAGTCTATAGGGTGAATATATCATCTGCACAATTTTTTGAGCAGGAGGTGGTTTTAATGGGCTGCGCAAAATTTTACAATTGTTGCGCAAAAATCATCATTACACACAAGTGCCTTAATAAATCTTGCAAAATTTATGCCTAAGGCTGGGTTCACACAGCATTTTTGCAGTCAGTTTTTTTCCGACGTTTTTTGCAAAAAAATTATGCTTTTTTGTGCATCCGTTTCGATACGTTTTTCTATTGATTTCCATAATAATAATATATATATATAAAAAAAAAAGGTTAAAAACTGATCAAAACACATGCTTTTTTAGCGTACAAAAAAACATGGTGACTATGCTTTTGTGTTTGCAAAAAAAAAACGAATGCGTTTTGATCTATTTTTTGAACTGTTTAATTATTATGGTAGTAATAATTGGCTAAAAAGCTACGGTAGGGGAGGATTTAGTGAAAAAACTGAAAATTCGCACATGATAAATGTAATGTAAAAAGTAGGTCAGTGGAAACTGATGTAAAATAGCACAAAACCCTTAATACATCTTGCACAGATTTTTATGAAGTGCACAAAATCTCAATTGCCAAAAATAAATTGTGCAAACGCAATGGTAAATGCCCCTGATGTGTTAACACTTTAAAAATTTACATAAGTCAGCACTTTGTTTGATCAGTGCTCCGCTCAAGAAGCCGACTGCCTTTCAGCGCTGCTCTGCTCCCTACCGCTCCACCTTGGGTGCTGGGGAAAAGCTGGATTCAATCCTAGGAAACTGGAAGAAGATCCATCTTTTCCCGACATCTTGGGAGGAGTTGCAGGGAGCAGAGCAGTGCTGAAAGGCAGTCGGCTTGATGAGCGGAGCACTGATCCAACAAAGCCTTTCGTGTAGATGAGCGATTGGCTAACCTCTAGTTACAATCACAATTGTGATTGTATACAAATGATCATAATAAGGAATGAATAATGTGTACATACAGTGAAAGAATTGCATAGATTAATAATGATTTTATGTTAAGTTCAAAAGGTACGATCAACCACATACAAATTTTCTTTAGTCATTTAATTGTTGACTGCATACTCAAAGAAAGATTATTGCTTAAATATGAACAATATAATAATTTTTTACACAATAATCTTTCCATGTAACATGACCCTAAGACATTTTTTTTTCTAAACTAAATAACCCCAAGCTTGATAACCTGTCTTGGTACTGTAACCAACCCATTCCCTTGGTCTCCCTCCTCTGCACCCACTCCAGTACAGCTGTGTGCTTCTCATATACCATGTGTGGTCTTCATAAATCAGTTATAATCTACTCCCCCCCCCCCTTTTAAATATCTATCGTAAGACCAGATACCACTGTGGACACATTTAGAGGTTTTGTGGTTTACTTTATGTCTCAATGGGTCAGAGCTTTACTGGCAGCAGGAGGAGGACATGTATAGCGAGCTGGTGGTTTTAATGATATGGCTGATCAATATATAAGTTATATGAGATGTTAAGAAACGTGCAGTTTTAAGAACCAGTTTACTTACAAGGAAAAGAGAACATTCTTAAACATTACATTTCCTGATGGCATGTTCCTACATGGAAAAATATTTTCCATAATCTGAATGGGGTTATTTCTGTATTATGAGTATAGCTTTTTCCTAACACTATTTAAATATTTGTTGACTTGCAACACTGTGCAAAAGTTTTAGGTAGGTGTGGGAAAAAATGTTGCACAGCAGGAATGCTTTTGAAAATAGTTTAAGGGTAGCGTCACACATACTGGATCCGCAGCGGATTTCACACTGCGAGTTTGCAGCGAAATCCGCTGGGGATCCTGTACTGTGAAGCTGAATGGGTCCCATACACGCGGATCCGCTGCGTGTATGGGGCCCGGCCCCTTTAACCCTCCCGCCGCCGGCCTCCGGCATACATTACCTGCTCGTCGCTGCAGCTGTGTGTGACGTTCCTAGCTCCCTTTGCTCCCCATCAGCCAATCAGGCAGCACTGATTGGCTGATGGGGAGCGAGGGGAGTCGGGAGGGTCACACACAGCCGCAGCGCCGAGCAGGTAATGTATGCTCGCGGCCGGGGCTGCAGGGGGGTTAAAGGGGCCGGGCCCCATACAGGCAGCGGATCCGCTGTGTGTATGGGACCCATTAAGCTTCACACTACTGATTTCACTGCAAACTCGCAGCGTGAGATCCGCTGCGGATCCAGTACGTGTGAACGTACCCTAACAGTGTTTAGTAGTTTAGTAGGGGTGCCCTCAGACACAGGTTGTTTGTGGCATTTTTCTGGCCTCCACAAAACCGCCAGAAAAAATGCTGGCGTCTGCTTTTTTGGTGTTTTTGTGTTTATGTGTGTATTGTTTTTTGTGTGTCTTTTACGTTTTTTCAGGTCTGCGTTCAGAACCGAACACAGACACTTATTGCAGATTGGCTGAGCAGACTTTCGAGGAGCCAGAGTCCACCACTTAACCCCCTTGCTTTCCGAGTGCAGTGCAAGATCAGTCTGACCCCCAGAGGGGTTAGGTGGAGGTGTTATGCATCCTCACTTAACCCCTTGACTGCCAGATTGTAAGCAGCTACCTGTATAGATGCTGCATACTGTAAGGAGCAGAACACCAATGAAATGATGAGTGTTCTGCTCCTGCTTTTTTTGTGTCTCTCCTTTTAGTTTTTTAGATATCAGTATCCTGAGGAATATGTTGGATTTCGTGGACTACGCAGACTTTTTGGTTTAATAAAATGTTCAACAAGGGGTATTTTTATTTGATTAGAAAATATTTTTCACTTGTGTATTGTCTATTTTTCTTTACTTTACAGGCTTAGCAGTGGAAGGCAAAAGATAGATGGCATCCATCACTAAGCCAGGGCTTGTATAAAATGGCTATCACTAACCTATAACTATAACTGGCATTATTAGGCTGGAGAGGGCCAAAATAAAAAAAAACCTTCCCATCCTGGTACTGCTGCTCTGACTACTGCTGTTTGGTTTTAGGCCTGGCAGGTTAAAGTAATGAAGTAATGACCCTCCATGCATTTTTTAAAAAATATATATATATTTATTTATTTAAAAAATAAAAGTATGTACGGGTTCCTTATTATTTCTATAACCATCCAGGTCAAAACCCAAACCGCAACAGCCTAGTAGTACCAGGTTGGGAAGAGCCACTTATTTTGGCTCTCTCCAGCCTCAGGTAATTACTGCTACCTGGCTGCTCCCAGTACCCCTGTTGTGGTGAATACTAGGGGAAGGGGGTAAATGTTAGCCATTTTACCAGCTAACACTATGCTCTCGCTTAATAATGGATGCCATCTATCAGATGGTTTCCACTAGTAAGCCTGTAAAGTAAAGAGAAAAAGACAATACTCAACTATAAAATATTGTTTATTCAAATAATAAAACCCACACCCCTTTTTAACCATATTTAAACTTAAAAAGCCGCTGGTCATTGCCTCAAAATCTGCCGCAATCCTCAGGATATCGATATCTGAAAAAGAAAATGGAGAGACACATTTTGACAGGTGTTCTGCTCCCTGTATACAGCACCCTTATAGTTCATTTTTATCAGTTAACAAAGAGCTACGGGAATGAAGAGTAATCCAAATGGAATCATTCTTCTTCTATGCACACTCAGGGATTTTGTGGGATTATAGTCAAATGTATGATCAACCAATTCTAACAAATAACGACCATTACTTTGTGTGTGTGGGTTGTAACACAATCATTAACTGAAACAGAAATTGGAAGCTGTAAGAAGCACCCAGACTCTGCTATAAAGGAAAGGTTGTGGAAGACAGCACAGAAACACGACACAAGGTTCTTATACTGTATCAGCAAGGTCTCTAGAAAGCCTACATCCACATAAGATCTATGGTTAGTTTCCTAAAATGTTTGGAACAACCTCTCTGCTGTATGCAAGTGTACATTGAAGAACTGATGCTTTGAAGGCAAAGGGCAGTCACACCAAAAAAACAATTTCTTTTAGATGTTTCTTCTCTTCATTCACTTTGTATGAACTAAAACCACTTTGACTTTCTAACTTTGTAGCAGTTTCTCCACACCTGCCTTAAACGTTTGGGCAGTGTATTCACCTATTATAATATTGAAGCATTCCACTTACCTAGGTCATAACATTGTTACCTATGGAAGTCCGACCCCTGGGGCCTCAATAGTTCTGGGAATAAAATGATTGAGTTCCATGTGGCTTTTCCCCACACAGTAGTGCTCCTGTTTACCATCTGTTAAAAGAATTGCCACACATCTTCATTCTTGTGATACTATTAGAACACTACTTAAATGTGTACATTAAAACTACTCTGTTTACATATCTTGACAGAAAAATTTAATGCCTATGTAACACTAAAAGTACAAAATGTGAAGAGCACAACTATTGCGGTAAGGGGAAACCTTCCCTGCTGGGAGCAAGACTTCATGTTGTGAGTATAAAGTTAATAATATTAAAAATAATAAAAACAGTAATAATGTTTATTTATATAGGGATAAAAAGTTTTACAGCCCTACAAATCTGAGGGTACATAGACATAATCAGACATTATACAATTAAGCACTAATTACCGAAACAAGAATGAGGGCCCTACTAGCAAAATCAGAAAACGTTCCATATAAAATCAAACTTGTATGTGTTATAACCTGAGGCTATATTTTCTGCTTTTAGTGAGATTAACAGGCTGGACCTTGGCCTAACAGTTGAAGTCTGGAACAAAGGACTGATTTGGGACACCATGGTGGGGACTGTATGGATCCCACTGAGAACTATCAGACAGTCTAATGAGGTATGTTTTTTCAATAAAAACACAAACACATTTACATTTGTAAGATATAAGCTTAACCTGAGTGCTGGCTTCTGTTTGCAGCCTTACACGTCATGACCCGGGTCCCCACTCTGAACTGGAGTGGAGGACAGCAGACAACAATGCTACAGATTAAGGCACGAATTAAGCTTCACATAGCTCCTCATAGATGAAAAAATAAAGTTATCAAGGTCAGAATAGGATACATTTAAAGTGTCACTGTCGTTATATACAGTATATATATATATATATATATATTTTTTTTTTTTTTTTTTTTTTTTTTTTTGCAGAAATCAATAGTACAGGCGATTTTAAGAATCTTTCTAATTGGGTTTATTAGCCGAAAAATGCATTTTTATCATGAAAAGCAGTTTAAGGCTGGGTTCACACACAGTATATTTTAGGCAGTATTTGGTCCTCATAGCAACCAAAACCAGGAGTGGATTAAAAACACAGAAAGGCTCTGTTCACACAATGTTGAAATTGAGTGGATGGCCGCCATTTAACGGTAAATAACTGCCATTATTTCAATACAACAGCCGTTGTTTTAAGATAACAGCAAATATTTGCCATTAAATGGCGGCCATCCACTTAATTACAACATTATGTGAACAGAGCCTTTTTTTGCATACAATCCACTCCTGGTTTTGGTTGCTATGAGGACCTGACATGAGGACCAAATACTGCCTGAAATATACTGTGTGTGAACCCAGCCTAAAGCTCCCCCCCCCCTGCCTTCATGATTTTCTATGGAGAGGGGAGGGGTGGAGGGAGATAAGGTACCAAAACAGCATAACAAAGAGTTAATTTACAGCTACATCACTGGGCTATCTCTTCTGAAGTCAGCACTGTCCTCTCTGACCTCTGAATACCAGCTTCACACAGCTCCCACTGTGTAATCCTTTGTTCTCTGCTGGCAAGTAATCTCCCTCCTCCCTCCTACCCCTCCCCTCTCCATAGGTTAGACAGGGCTCAACTGATGTAAAATAATCGAGATTTCCTGATAATCAGCAGTGAATGAGAGAGAGGAGGGAGGGGGGGCCTGGGGAAAGTCTTTTTGAATGCAGATAATGGCATATTTGCCTAATAAACCCAATTACACAGTTTCTTAAAATTGCCTGGACTATTGCTTTCTGCAAAAAAAAAAAAAAAACACACTCGACAGTGACACTCCTTAGAGGACCGGGCCAATTAAAATTTTTGCATTTTCGTTTTTTCCTCCTTGTGCTTAAAAGGCCATAGCACTTGCATTTTTCCACCTAGAGACCACATGAGCCCTTATTTTTTGCGCCACTAATTGTACTTTGCAATGACCGGCTGAATTTGTTCATAAAGTACACTGCAGAAGCAGGAAAAAATTGAATGTGTGGTGAAATTTTTTTATTTGGAGGGTTTTTGTTTTTACGCCATTCACCCTGGGGTAACATTGCCTTTTTTGATATATATTCCTCAAGTCGTTAAGATTACAACAATATGTAACATGTATAACTTTTATTTTATCTGATGGCTTGTAAAAATTTCAAACCATTGTTAACAAATATAAGTTCCTTAAAGAGAACCTATCACCTAAAATTCACTATCCCTATTATCAAAGGTAATCTCTCCCTAAGTCTATCTATGAAGATACAGACTGCCTTTGGAACGCAAGTGACGTCATCAAGATGGTGGCGGTGGCATTACTACACCGGAATAAAGGAGTAGGTAAAGTATAAGTTACAGACTGAAAATGCAGTCTGTATCTTTATGAAGTCTATTAATGAAGATACAGACTTCATTTGCAGTCTGTATTTTATACTTTACCTACTCCTTTGTTCCGGTGCAGTAATGCTGGCCGCAGCCATCTTGGTGACATCATGTGCGCTACAGCGGTGCGTTACAGCGGTGCGTTACAGCGTGACGTCATCAAGATGGCAGACTTCATAAAGATACAGACTGCATTTTCAGTCTGTAGCTTATACTTTACCTACTCCTCTTGTTCCGTGCTTTACCTACTCCTCTTGTTCCGTGCAGCAAGGCCGGGCGCCACCATCTTGATTACGTTACTTGCGTTCCACCACTGGAATGCTGACGCACTGCATGAAAAAAGTAAAAAGTAAATATTTAAAAACGCAGCATTAAAAATAATGCATTATATTTACAAATATTAATAAAATCATTATTTACATCTAATTAGGGGGGAAAAAAATTGATTTTCGTCCATGATTGGTTCTCTTTAAAATCGCTCTATTCCCATACTTATAGCGCTTTTATCTTTTGGTCTATGGGGCTGTTTGAGATGTAATTTTTTTGCGGCATGATGTGTACTTTCTATCGGTACCTTGATTGTGCATATGCGACTTTTTGATCGCTTTTTATTACAATTTTTTGGGATTTGATGGGACCAAAAATGCGCAATTTTGCACTTTGGGATTTTTTTGCGCTTACGACGTTTACCGTGCGAGATCAGGAATGTGATAAATTTATATTTTGGGGTGATTACGCATGCGGTGATACCAAACATGTTTATTTATTGATTTTTATTTATAACATGGGAAAAGGGGGTGATTCAAACTTTTATTAGGGGAGGAGGCTTTTTATTAATAATAACACTTTTTTTTTTTACACTTATACTAGAAGTCCCCCTGCGGTACTTCTAGTATAAGCACACTTATCTCTCATTGAGATCTATGCAGTATAGTTATACTGCATAGCTCAATGAGATCGGCATGCGATTGCTTTCGGCTGCTGCAGCCGAACACAACCGAGTACCGAGCCAGGATCAGCGCCACTACGGCGCAGACCCCGGCCGGGTAAGGACACGGGGATCGCCCCTCCGCGATTGCATCGCGGGGTGCGGGGCGATCCCCCCACTAGACACCAGGGAATAGGCTGCAGTAATAATCAGATGCAGCTGTCAACTTCGACAGCTGCATCTTATTACTGGATTAGCGGGCACAGCCATCAGACCGTAGACCATAGCCGCGGTCCAGGGCTACATGCAGCACCCGGGACCGCGTAGGTTCAGAACGGGGCCGGCGCGCGGCCCTGCTCTGAACACCCCTAGGTGGCCCAGGACGTACCTCTATGCCCAGGGTTGTCTAGGAGTTAAGCCTGTAGAAAGGGAGAAGGCAAAGAAGAGCAGAAAAACGCCCATTCGTTGGCTGATTGCATCATTTGCGCAGTGCTAAAATTTATCGCTATTGGCCGCACAACTCCCTCTGTAAACGAGATGTGTGGCCAATAGCAATATATTTAAATGTCCACACAAAAAATGCAGGGATCGTTTATGCGGCTCGGCCGCGTGATTGGTCATGCTTTGTATGGGCACTGCAAATAAGGCGGACAACCAAAGACTATTCAGTGAAAACATACCCAACGGTTTTCTTCTAACCTGTTATTGCTTGCAGGAAGGCCCTGGTGAATGGCTGACTCTGGACTCACAAGTTATAATGACAGATAATGAGATCTGTGGAACCAAAGACCCGACCTTCCACCGCATTTTGCTTGACACTCGATTTGAACTTCCATTAGGTAATGTGGAAGTCATGCTAGATATAACATTAGATGACATCCATAACTCTGATGATCTCCTCACAGTAACACGTCAAGAGGTGGGATATATAATAGGCAGAAAGTGAACAGTCAGTTCTTGAAGCTCATGTGTAAGGGTCCTTTCACACAGACATATTATCTGACAGATTTTCAAAGCCAAACAGGCTGTACACAGATCAGTACATTACAGGAATGGACCACATTATTACCACATGGGAACACAAGATGAAATTTCTGTTTAGGGACACAGAGGGCCTTATTACTATATGGTGGGATAGTAGCACATTATTGCTACATGAAGCACAGGAGCACAGTATATGGAAGCACAGGAGCATGGAAGCACATTGTTTCTATATGGGGGCACAGGAGCACATTATTTCCATATAGGATGGCATTAGTGTCATATGGGGACAGTAATTATTACCATAATCACTATACAGGGGGACAGGAGGACATTATTGCTATATTGGAGCACAAAGGGCATTACACTATTTATATATGGGCACAGATGGGCATTGTTAATTTGTACGAGGGCACAATAGGGCATTTTTATTCAGTCCTTGTACTGTGGGGGGATTATCAGAGAGGACATTACTATCGAAGGTTACATTAAGAGGGGCTGCAAACTCTGCTGAGACATGTCGCAGTAGGGAGAAGTCATTATGATGGCCTGGGACACATAGAAAATAAAAGGGAAAGTGAGTGAATAAATTCATTAGTAACTGCGTAAATAAATGCTGATTCTACATAGATTCTTCAAAGCATTTCTACAATTTAATTAACTCTAATGACACTAAAAAAATTATTATTTACTTATAGATATTCCTGAAGAGGAGGCTCGCTATTGGGCGAAAAAACTTGAACAGCTGAATGCCATGCGGGATCAGGATGATGTAAGTAATGCACCATAATAGATCTACAGGGATAGAGGGTTTAACCAACACACCACAGAAACCATAGATTTTTAATTGTATTATGTCTAATCAATCCTATTGATAATTTGGCATGTGAATGGCATGAATTTATGATACTATTAAAATGCCTCTGGTTATTAAGTGTACAAGTGCTGATCTCTTGAGCCTTAGTTGTAGGCAATGGGGAACTGACTTTTCACAGTGTTCTTTCATGGACATAAAAGTTTGAAAGTAGGGATGTGCATATGCATTTCTTCCATGTAGAACCAATCTTATTTATTCGAAATGAGCGCAACTGGAGTTATATCGTTCAGCATTTGAATAACGGTGAATGGTGTTGAATGCAGTCCTAGGGAGTCCTGGTAAACATGCCATAGCTATATCCATGTTCCCAGGACCACCTAGGGCTGCATCAAACTTTTTCATTCACCGGTAATAAAATAGCAAACAATTGGACTCTAGCATGCTCGAGTTTTACTCATCCCTAATAAATTATACCATGTAAAATGCATCATGAGTCATGAGTATCCATTACCACTGAACTACTGTATATACAGTAAAACATTGTAAAACATTGTCACCATATCTTCTGGTGAGTAGAATTAACAGTACATCTCTTACTTCCAGTATGTGTTTCGAGAAGAGGAAGAGAATCCACTGCCTGTCCATGGTTCTCAGTGCTGTATGTATATCTTTTTTTTACATTTTTGTATAGTCAAATGTACAGTAAAGTTTGGTTTTAATTCTGTTGATACTGTCAAGTCTTTCCCACCTAAAGAAGAAGTTACATCTTATAAAGTGATGGAATACTGCTAGTATTTGCCAGCAGTTTATGGTGGAGGTTGAACCTATAGGACCTACACTGATCCTGAGTATGAAGCAATTGCAGTGTTGGTGTAACTCTGTTGCCCCTTCACTGTATTTCTTTGTGCAGGGGTGCTCCAGCCACCCACCTGAGCAGGAGAACTACAAAGCAGCTGAACTGCAGTGTATGAAGTTCATTGCAGTTTAGTTCACAGCCAAAAAGCAGAGTACCCGTGTGGTGGAAGAACTCAGAAGGGACCACAGTGCTGAATCCCATTTTTTCTTAGGATCAGTGGGGCGGGCCAGAGGTTAGACCCCCATTTTGATCATAAAATGAGGGCATATCCTAGAAATATGCTATTACTTTGAATAGAATTTTCATTTATAGAAAACAAAACTATTAATGCCTTCATAATAAATTGCTCTCTATCTACTAGTAGCAACTTTAATGGTGGAGCAATTACATTTTTGAGCCATTCCTAAGGCTATGTTCACACATGGCGTTTCATAAGCATTAAATATAAGTACATCGATTTTGATGCTATTTTGCTGCAAACTGTGCCGTGACAGTATCATGGCAAAAGTAGTACTATTTTACCACATTTGAGCAGTTCACGACAAAAACACATAATTAACGCTAAAAAAGCAATGTGTGAACATAGCCTAAATGAGGGACCCTCCTTTCTTACTATTAATTACAAAATCCTTAAATTCCTTAGGCCTAGGAAATGGGAAAATTGCTTTTGTAAACCATACAACCCATACAATATTATAGTCCTATTATAGAGAGCGATATTGTATTCTTGGGGCATGCCATCACGAGGATGCCACAGCACCGAATTAGAGCTTTGTCCCCATTTAGGGAAACAGCAGGTTAAATGATTCCCTGATAATTAGAAGGTGCAAGCTGGCTGTGGGCAAATCGGCACTCTGGGGGCAGTAGCCCCACCCCCATTGTTTCAAATAGCCTTACAGGACGCAGGATTACACTACAAACTGCTCAGGAACAGTGCTGAGGATGAAAGTAAGATACTTAGCCTCATCCTCAGCACCCCTTGTGCATTAGGAAGATATCAGCAGGATAGATTCCTCTAACCGGCTGATAGTTTTCCTTCAAGGTTTTTCTTACACAGTGCCACTCCTGGATACCAGCTGTGTGGGGAGGTAGAGCAGATCCCTCTGTTTGAAAGTTTGGTGGGAACTGCAGAGGTTGGACCCCCCATAGTCATAAAGTGATGTCATATTCTACTGATCACTGCCAGAACTGTGAGATGAGAATAATCCTTTAACTGAGTTATTACTTTTGTAACTAAAGAGTTTTGTGGAATTGGTTCTTCTAAGTTTATTGTAAACACTCCTACTTAGCAACAGCTATTCCGAAATACTGTATATATGATGATTTACATTAGATCGGTTTATTGTATTAGCCCACAACATCCAGAAATATCTTTGAACAAAATGCTGAAAAAAGGCAATACTATCTGAATAATGCAAAACAAGATGGCACACAAGACATTGAATTCTCATACAGTGAGATACATTTTTTTTGAATATTGCTAGTTTCCAGTTGAATAAATGAAAAACTGATATTCTGAATTTGATGAGCACTGTTTATCTCATAGATTCATTATTTTATTCAGGTAACTGGAATTACTTTGGCTGGGGAGAGCAGCACAGTAAGTATAACAACAAACATTGTACCTTGCATGCTGTGCTATTCTTTCCTGTTAAAATAATGTACATCCCCATTTCAGCTGCTCAGCTTTATCTTCCATGGGGAATGGTTTGCACACCTACTAGAGCTTGCCAGACAATTTTTTTTTTTAACACAGTATTTCCACATTTCTTTTGTTTCAAATTTAACTGTGCTGTTGGCAGGACTGTTACAATAGATTTTCAGAACTGATGTAGTTTCAGTGTATATTCTTTGTTTAAGTCTTTTTTATATTTTCTATTGGATTTTTATACTCCTAATGGCTTCATGTCAAACGCCATAGATAAGTCTTTAAAATACTCATGTTCTAAAAAAGTGCAATTTCCAGAGGAATTATTTCTTGTCCATACAAAATGTAATGGATAGAACAGTTCCTTTGGTCAAACCTTAGCCTGGATTTACTTATTGCTGTATTTTAAATTAGTTGAACATGAAAAGGATCAAACATGAAGTAAGGTATCAGCTGTTAAAGAGGGTATACATCCTGTAAATTACTCAGTAAAATAAGAAAAAATGAGGTCAAATTTGGAATATGCTAATTTTTGTTGCTTAGCCAGTTGGTAATGTGTGTTTCTATAAAGGTTAATTTTTATCAGGGATATATATCTCATTATAGAAAGACAAAAACATTTTGGCACCTAGCATTTCTGTGCACAAAAGCCTTAAATGTCCTGCCCACTGTCACAGTTCATTTTTATTTATAACAAGAGGGGTTGGTTGCTGTGGTTTCTAGTAATGTGCTTGCTATAAAACCTATAGCCATAGTTTAGAACAGAATATATAAAATAAATCAAGTAACTCACCTGGTATATATGTGGGTAAAAAAATGCTAAACATTACCCACTCCACAAAAGAATGCGATCAATACAATGTGAGGTACACAAAAAAAATATGCATAGGACAAAACAAAGACGGTACCAGCGCTCAGAGACCATACAAAAACTTTGGTATAGTTTGTATGAAATAGTAGTAGCCACAAGATAGTAAACTTACTAGACTTGAGATAAAAGGTAGTGTTAAAGGGAATCTGTCAGCTCCTGGGCCCTACCTGAGGTGCTGACAATGTAATGTAGTATGGTGCCTTTTTGGTAATTTTCCGTGCGGCGGATTATGTACAATTTTATGTCTCCTACTGTACTGAAGAGTCAAAGAGAAGTTGTTCGTGCCACACTCTGGCAGACCTCTACACTCCTTCCTCCTATTCATCAATAATCAATGCTGCCTGGCCTACTGCTCGCTCAGCTGTCAGATTGCAGATCAGTCCTCTGTAGGCAGTTTATGTCTGAAAGAAACACTCAGGTATAATTGAATCTCTCAGCCCAAATGTGTAGGAGCTGTGGTCTAGGGGTAACTAACCTGTCTAGTGACCTGCCAGCAATTCATTTTCTGGTTTGAAACCCTTGATGGAAATTAAATAGAGGTCTTTTTTTTCTCATTATTGTATCATTTTTATCATGTTCACACAGTATTTTTACTCAGGATTTTGGTCAGTATTTTGCAAACAAAACCAGGAGTGGATTGAGAACACAGAAAGGCTAGGTCCTCACACTGGTGAAATTGAGCAGATGGCCGTCATTTAATGGCAAATATCGGACGTTGTTTTAAAATAACAGTAATTATTTGCCATTAAATGGCAGCCATCCACTCAATTTCAACAGTGTGTGCCTTTCTGTGTTTTCAATCCACTTCTGGTTTTGGTTGCAAAATACTGACCAAAATATTGAGCAATAATACTGTGTGTGAACATAGCCTTAAAGGGGTAGTGCGGCGGTAAACAATTATTCACAGAATAACACACATTACAAAGTTATACAACTCTGTAATGTATGTTATGTCTGTGAATAACCCCCTTCCCCATTTCCCACCACCCCCACCCGTGTACCCGGAAGTGTGGTGCGCTACACATACCTGTCACGTGCCGACTCGTCTCCGATATTCAGTCTGCGATGTCGTCTTCGGACGGCCCGGCCGAATCCCTCTGAGCATCCTGAGTGCTGGCCGGGGGTGGTGGAACACGGGGAAGGGGGCCATTCACAGACATAACATACATTACAAAGTTGTATAAATTTGTAATGTGTGTTATTCTGTGAATAATTGTTTACCGCCGCACTACTCCTTTAAAATGATACAATAATGATTAAAACATAAATAAATAAATAAATAAAGATCTTTATTTAGTTTCCATCAGGAGATTTGAACCAGAGAATGAACTGCTGGCACGTCTCTAGGCAGGTGAGCTACCTCTAGACCACAGCTTCAACTATATTAGACATAAACTACCTACAGAGGACTGATCTGCAATCAGAGACACCGGCTGGCAGCTGAGCGAGCAGGAGGCCAGGCAGCATTGATTATTCATAAAGAAGAGGGAGGGGAAGGAGTGGAGAGCTGTGCCAGAACAACTTTTCTTTGCTTCTTCAGTACAGTAGGAGATATAAAATTGTGCATAATCCGCTGCACGGAAAATTACCAAAAAGCACCATGCTCATTAGGGGACTGCCAGCTACAGCACACTGTAAGCACCTTAAAAAAGGGAGATTACCTTTAACTACACTATCCCCCCTCCTGGACACCTGTAGATAGCATTAAGGCAAGCCAGTACATATGCAGGTCCCAAAAAATAGTACATATAACACATTTATTCTCCAAACAATAGTGACGTATCATGGGTTGGACTGGAAGTTACCTAAACGTTTCACTGACGGAACGCTGACAACGCGCCTCCATTAGAATTAATCACCTACTCATAAATACATGCACACACATTCACGTTGGTTCACTATGAACTGCACGTTATGGCACACATATAATATATATACATATATATCATTATATGTAAATAAAATGTGAACATACACATTTAGGGTGCCTTTACACGTACCTGATCCGCAGTGGATTTCATACTGCGGGTTTGCAGCTAAATCCGCTGCGGATCCATGTAGTGTGTATGGGTTATATATCCGCAGCAAAATTTTCAATATGTAAGCCGGGCCCGTTAACACCCCTCCGCCCGCAGCCCCCACACGAAGCATGCATTACCTGCTCAGCGCCACAGCTGCAGTGAAGCTCCCGACTCCCCTTGCTCCCCATCAGCAGCACTGATTGGCTGATGAGGAGCTAGGGAAGGCGGGAGCCTCACACAGCCGCGGCGCCGAGCAGGTTATGTATGCTTCGGGCCGGGGCTGCAGGGGGTAAAGGGGCCAGCTTACATATCCGCAATGGAATGAAAATTTAGCTGCGGATATGTAACCCATAGACCTTTACACTACATGGATCAGCAGCGGATTTCGGTACGTGTGAAAGCACCCTTAAAATGTATACTACAATGAGTTATTTACTTTTAAAATACCTGTTCGAGGGCTTCTTTTTATCCATGGGGATTCAATGTATTTATCCAAAATATCCAATACATCTCTTTTCTACATCATTTCTATTATCCACATCTGGAATATTTTCTATTGGAATAATGCACAATAATTTTGCATTGCTATCATGGTATTCCAAAAAATGCCTAGAGATACTATAGGTTTTTATTACAGATGAGCGAAGTGAAACATTCACTTCGCAAATCCGTTAAACATGGCGGCCAAAGTGTAAAAGGAAAACTTGGTGGGAGCAAGGGGTTATTAATAATCCCTTGCGCCCATGGAATATTGAGAGCCCCAGTCCGTTGGCCCAGCCTCTCCCTCTGTATATAGAGCAGCACGCTGGTGCTTACGGGATTCACCTAGTGCAGAGGCCACTTAGGTGTAGAGGAGGTAGTAGCAGAGACAGAGAGCAGGGAGAAGAGGTAGGGAAATAGTGAGGATAAAATAGGTTAGTGCAGTCCATTGTCAGGGCTGTATTAACAGCTGCTGCTGCCCTTGCCACTAAACCTGAAGACGCCCCCTCTTCACGCACCTATTGGCAATACCAGACCTGACCAATACCACCATACCCCCAACCCCCCTGGAAAAGACACCAGATTTACTGGCAAGTCTGAACGGGAGGAGGGAAACTAAAAAAATAAAAACAAAAAAAAATAGTTTTTTCTGTCTCCCTGCTCCCTGGTGCTGCCCCCCTGCAAGGTGCTGCCCTAGGCACCGGACCACGGGTGCCTAGTGGTAAATACGGCCCTGTCCATTGTGAGTGAATTTGGGTAAATTGCCATAGCTATTCCTATTGTGTGAATGGTGTAAAGTTTAAAGCCTGAAGCCAGTTTAAATTGTAACTCAGGACTTGGGTGAATTAAACCCATAGCTATTCCTATTGTGTGGCTGGTGTAAAGCCTAAAGCCAGTGTATACTGTAAAGCAGGACTTGGGTGAATTAAACCCAAAGCTATTCCTATTGTGTGGCTGCTGTCCATCAAGTTGCAAGCCAATGTGTATTGTAAACCGGTCTGTGGGTGATGTTAACGCCCAGCTATTCTAATTGTGTGTCTGCTGTCAAGCAAGCGTCAAGCCAGGGCGTATTGGAAACTAGTCTGTGGGTGAGGTTAACCTATAGCTACTCCTATTGTGTGGCTGCTGTCAAGCAAGTGTCAAGCCAAGGGGTATTGGAAACCAGTCTGTTGGTGAGGCTAACCCATAGCTATTCCTATTGTGTGGCTGCTATCAAGAAAGCATCAAGTCAGCGTGTGTTGTAAACTAGTCTGTGGGTGAAGTTAACCCATATTTTAATTGTGTGGCTGCTGTCAAGCAAGCGTCAAGCCATGGTGTATTTGTGATTTAAATTTTTTATTAATTTTCAAACTTTACAAAAATTTACATTAATAAGGTACATACCTTATACTCATGATACGAAGCAAACACATAAACAATTATAAGCAATACTCTAAGTCCTGTCCCCCCCCTGACATGTGATTCTCTATGCTAGCCTGTTACTATATATATCACTAATTCTCAGTATATTGTACCTTAATTTTTATGTTTCTTATCCTAACTTCTATTGGGGTAAAGCTGTAAATAGTACATGCACCATTTTTGCCAATGTTTATGGGATCTTATAATCCCATCCGTCCCTACAGCTATTGGAGTTTCCATCTTATAATTTTGTTGTACCTTAGCTATAACCTCTAGTGTAGATGGGATTTCACTAGATTTCCATCTTCTAGCTATGCTGCTTCTTGCTGCCATTAATACATGCAGCAATATTACCGTGTCTTGGGGTGGAATGTTCTCAGTATCCATTGAAATTAATGCCAGACCTGGACCCCAATTTGGTGGGTAACCAAATATACTTCGTATAAGGTCCTCTATTTGGGACCAGAACATCTTAATTAAATGGCATTCCCACCATATATGAAGCAGAGTGCCATTACTCTAATGGCACCTCCAACATACCGGGGACATATTTGGAAAAAATTTTGCTAACTTATATGGTGTCCTATACCAACGGTATAATAATTTACGGCATGCTTCTAGGTGTCCAATACAATGCGAGACTCTAGATGGAATACTATACACCGTGTCCCATTGATCCTGTGTAAATATATGACCTAGGTCCTCTTCCCATTTCATTGTAAATGTAAATGATTTTCTTTGAGATGATAAAATTCTATATGTTAGGGCGAGGCCCTTTTGACTTTCTTTTAAGTTGTATAGGAATTCTTCATATTTTGTTGTTTTAAGATCAGATAATGAATTATTTGATTTGATCGTGTGAAGGCAGTGCCTCAGTTGAAGGTACTTCAACTGAGCCATGGTGTATTTGAAACCAGTCTGTGGGTGAGGTTAAATCACAGTTATTCCTATTGTGTGGCTGCTGTCAAGCAAGCGTCAAGCCAGGGTTTATTACAAACTACACTGTGGGTGATGTTAACCTATAGCTATTCCTATTGTGTGGTTGCTGTCAAGCAAGCATCAAGCCAACCTCTTCCATTTCAAGTGAGCCCCGATTAGTTCATGTCAACCCAGCAATATGTCCAAGCGTGCCAAGAAAACTGGGCCTTCTGAGGGTATGACAAGTGATAGCAGCTAAGGTGGCCCCAGTGGAATGCAGTGGATTGGTGATAGGAATGCAGTGGAGTAGTACCACAACATTTAACTGACAAGGCCAGAATGTATCCTCTGCCCCATCTCCTGTGGTGCCCCACACACACAACACTGCTTGCCAGGCCTGTGGGCGAGAGAGCTGCTGGCAAGCCCAGCACTCCCAGCCAGTCTATTTAGAGGATCTGTTAGAGGAATTGCCTCACAGGCAAGACCTGGAAAATAGCCTTGAGACTCCTGGAGTGGACAGGCTTAAAATGAGTCATGAGAGCAAGGCAGGTGCAGCTTCCGGCCAAAATATTGGATCCTCCCGTATGCCTACAGAGGAGGAGAGCTTGGGAGAAGATACTTTCATCCCAGACTATGATGATGATGATGAATGACAGATGTCATTCTCGGCATCGTCAGGGGATGGCACTGTATTTGTGCCTCCAACCCAGCATTAGCGCCCATTGACAGCTCTTGGTCCGGAGGAAAAAGAGGGAGACGGACACTGTCAGTTAGTCCGTGTTAGAAAGGCCCAGGCACTCAATGAGCACCCAAAGGCAGCGGCAGCATTCCACAACAGGCTAGCACTGGGCCTGCTCTGAAGAAACGCTCACTTACATCACCGGTCTGGCAGTTTTTTGTTGTCAGTGGCAGCAAAGACCATGCAGCGGTTTGCTGCATTTATGAGCTTAAAGTTGGTCATAGTTTGGGTTCAATTGCAGGCACCACTTCTATGATACAGATATGGAGCAACACCACCCTCGCTGCCTGGGAGAATCGGTACCACCACACTTTGCCAGGAACAGCAAATGGCTGCGGCTACCACCCCGCAGCCAATAGCTGAAAGCCAGGATTCTGCAGCCTTGGTTGCAAGTAGTAGGTCCCTAACCTCTGCCTCCTCCATCAGCTACAGTAGGCAAACATCATCACTGATCAGACAGCAGTCACTGTTGAAAGCAATGGCCAGAAGACAGCACTACTCGTATAACCACCGGATGGCACAGGTCCTAAATGCCCACCTGGCTAAGATCAAAGCCAATCCCTTCCAATTCAGTTAGTGGACTCAAAGCCATTTAAGGACCTGATGGCTTGTGCACAACCAAGATGGAGAGTGCTCAGTCACCATTTCTTTTCCAACAAGGTTATTCCAGCAATGCACTTGCACCTCCAGAAAAAAGTTGGCGACTCTTTGGGCCTCTCTGTGTCTAATCGGGTGCAAGCTATGCCCAGGGGCAGTATATGTCTGTGACTGCCGACTGGATTAGTGTAGTCCAGAGAGATGCAGTGGCAACAGGGAGCAAAGGAGGTCACACCACTGTCTCCTCCCAGAATTGTCTGTGGACATCATGCTCATCCTCTGCTTCCACCACCTTGTCCGGTCATTGCGCCACTGCACACCCAGTCCGAGTGGCGTGCCAACACTGCTGAGCCCAGTGCTGTCAGGCTGTCCTTCACCTGCACAGCCTGGGTGAAAGAATCGACACTGGGAACAAACTCCTTCTGGCAATGGAAGACATCACAAAGTGGCTGACCCCCTCGGCATTGTGGATAGGTTCCTCTGCCCATTCCCTTGACTTAAAGATCTCCCGAGGATGGCAAGGAAACTGTGCACACACTTGAGCCAATTTTACGTGGCATGAAACGCCCTTCGCAAGATACAACGCCAATGTGGACTGCAGAAACATTGCCTTATCTGAGATGTGCCGAGTTGGTGGAACTCGTCCCTACATATGTTGGATTGGCTGTACCAACAGAGATTGTCGGTGTCTGACTTCCTTGTCGCGCATTCTGGCAGCTTCACACAAAACTGCAATTTCCAGGTCACTGATTGACAGAAGATGTGTTATATCTGCTGCTTGCTGGTACCATTCGAGGAAGCCACTCTGTTGGTCAGCCACAATGAGTACAGTGTGAAAGACATCATCCTCTTGCTTTACATCATGAAGGCTGCTGACTAGTAGCACAAGCGTGGGGGGAACAGCAGCCACTTTAGCCGTTTAAGCCTCCACACCATGCCAAGCGTCTTCATAAAGCGTCTTGCCCCTGAATATTTCAGACCTGCTGCAATTCTGGGCAGAAAAGCTGGACATCTGGCCACAGCTGGCAGAGTACACTATTACCCTGCTGTCATGCCCAGCCAGCAGCGTTGCATCGGAGAGGGTGTTCAGTGTGGCAGGGGCCATTGTGACCCCCAGGAGAACCAGACTGTCTTGCCTTAGCATAGAAAGGCTTACATTCCGCAAAATGAATGAAGTCTGGATAGGATCCGATTTCACCACCCCCGTGCCTGATGACTGAAACGTCAGCCAGAAGTCA
The DNA here is from genome assembly GCF_027789765.1 of Dendropsophus ebraccatus. NCBI lineage: Eukaryota > Metazoa > Chordata > Amphibia > Anura > Hylidae > Dendropsophus > Dendropsophus ebraccatus. The sequence continues at coordinate 115,142,489 of NC_091456.1, read as the reverse complement.
GCACTTAGGCATGTGCCAGGCTCTATCCAATTGAAGATCGCCGCACCCGCTAATTAGGACAGTTAAATGCAGCAGTCAAACATAACAGCTGCATTTTAGAGTCCTTTGCAGCCCATCCATGGTGGTCTAGTGGCTGGATCTCCCCCCTGCTATTTGATGGCGGGGGGGGGGGGGGGGAGATCCATTACACTGGCCGGGTCAGGACTCAGCATCGTCAGAATGACACTGATTCCGGCTCGGCAATCCATGTATCTGGTCTTCTGCAACGGCGTAAGAGCAAAAAAAAAAAAAAGTTCAAAATTGTGCATTTTTGGTTGCATCAAATTCAGATTCATTGTGATGAAAAATGATTAAAAAGTAGGTAAGGTCCGATAGAAAGTACAGATTATGGTGCAAAAAATGACTCCTCACATACTCATAGACTAAAGGATAAAAGCATTATAAGGGTGGGAATAGAGCAATTTTAAGAAACATTTAGTTTTTTTTTTAAAGGTATTAAGTTTTTAAAAGCTGTCAAATAAAATAAAACTTATGCAACTTGAAAAATTGCGCAAAACTTAAGGGCATATGTGAGTCTGTAGGTGAAAAAATGCAAGCGCTGTGGCCTTTTAAACATGAGGAAGAAAAAACTAAAACGAAAATTTGTCCAGGTGGGAACGGGTTAATGGCTCTTGTGGTCTCTTGAGTGGTTTAAAGCTATAGAAAAGGACTGGGGCACCTTGGGCCCACCAGGGAAACTTACTCTAAAGGCGGACCCTACATACACAGATTTAACCAGTGCCAAACCTTTCACATTAGTACCGCTACTTTGCATAGAGCTGTCTATGTGATTAGCGATGCTAGCTCACTGCCAGTCACTTGTACAGTCGTTTCTGTGGCACCATATACAGAGAGCACAGATTGCCACATACGTTTTTTAAAGGGGTTGCTCACCTGTAGAAATTCTACTCAGCACTTCCAGGTTCCTGGTACAGTTAGAAAAACACTATCATATGAGAATACCCTTTTAGGTGAAGCAGGGACACCTCTGTAATACCTGTGTGGTACCCAACCTGACAGGAGTTCCTTTTTCTTGTAGTAAACTAGAATAAGGCCTAATGTCCATCACGAAAGGCATAGAGTGGTCATTAAAACATTGTCAGACTGACATGTTAAAATGTTTGATGGGCCATAGTTTTAGTGCTGAAACCCCCAACAATAGCTGGATCATCACTCACCTGTCATATTGCTAGTGACAGGCTCAGCACCTATTGCAGGACATGGGTTCCATCAGTGGCGTAACTACCAGGGTCGCAGCAGTCGCTGCTGCGACCCGGCCCGCCACAAGGGGGGGCCCGCGGGGCCCGCTGGGCCCCTGAAGCCCCCCCCTCATCAATCACTCTTGTGACCGCAAGCATTGTGTTGCTTGCGGTCACAAGAGGCCGCCTCCGTCTGCCCCGGATCATGCGCTGCTGCCGGGGGTGTCGCGTCCTATCCCCGGCAGCGCGCGCATCATAGAGTTCACTGCTCCGGCACAAGGAAGCGCACATTAGAGACGCTCCCTGTGCTGGAGGTCCCAGCACAGGGAACTCTATGATGCGCGCGCTGCCGGGGATAGGATGCAACACCGCCGGCAGCAGCGCATGATCCGGGGCAGACGGAGGCTGAAGAAGAAGAGGATCGCCGGGGGAGCGCGTTGTTAGGTGAGTTGTGTGTGTTTTTTTTTATTTATTTTTATTTGTTTTAATAAAGGAAAGAGGGGGCTATCTATAGGAGGGAAGGGGCCATTTATAAAGGAGGGGGGAGAGGTGGCCATCTATAAAGGGGGGCAAGAGAGGGGGACCTTCTAGAGGGGGGGTATCTATAAGGGGGGGGAAGAGGGGGACCATCTATAAGGGGGGGGGGGGGGGACCATCTATAAGGGGGGGGAAGAGGGGGACCATCTATAAGGGAGGGGGGAGAGGGGGACCATCTATAAGGGGGGGGAAGAGGGGGACCATCTATAAGGGGGGGAAGAGGGGGACCATCTATAGGGGGGGAGGGGACCATCTATAAGGGGGGGAAGAGGGGGACCATCTATAAGGGGGGGGGAGAGGGAACCATCTATAAGGGGGGGAAGAGGGGGATCATATATAAGGGGGGAAAGAGGGGGATCATCTATAAGGGGGGGAAGAGGGGGGGCCATCTATAAGGGGGGGGGGAGGGGGACCATCTATAAGGGGGGATAGAGGGGGACCATCTATAAGGGGGGGAGGGGGACCATCTATAAGGGGGGGGAAGAGGGGGACCATCTATAAGGAAGGGGGGAGAGGGGGACCATCTATAAGGGGGGGGAAGAGGGGGACCATCTATAAGGGGGGGAAGAGGGGGACTATCTATAAGGGGGGGAGAGGGAACCATCTTAAGGGGGGGAAGAGGGGGATCATATATAAGGGGGGAAAGAGGGGGATCATCTATAAGGGGGGGAAGAGGGGGGCCATCTATAAGGGGGGGAGAGGGGGACCATCTATAAGGGAGGGGGACCATCTATAAGGGGGGGGGGAGAGAGGACCATCTATAAGGGGGGGGAGAGGGGACCATCTATATAAGGAGAGGGGAGAGTGGGCCATCTATAAGGGGGGGAAGGGGCCATCTATAGCAGAGGGGGCCATCTATAAGGGGGAAGGGGCCATCTATAGGAGAGGGGGCCATCTATAGGAGGGTGGGAGAGGGGGCTATCTATAAGGGGGCAATATATAAGGGGGGAAGGGGCCATCTATAAGGGGGGGGCATCTATAAGGGGGGCAACATAGGGGGAGAGGGGGCTTTCTATAAGAGGGGATATACAGAGGGGGCATCTATAAGGAGGCTACATAGTAGGAGGCATATACTATAAGGGGGGATACACAGAGGGGGCATCTATAAGGAGGCTACATAGTAGGAGGCATATACTATAAGGGGGGATACACAGAGGGGGCATCTATAAGGAGGCTACATAGTAGGAGGCATATACTATAAGGGGGGATACACAGAGTGGGGACCATCTATAAGGAGGCTACATATAGGGCATACACTATAAGGAGGTCACATAGTGTCAGGGTTACCCACTAAATGAGGCCAATACAAATGTGCAGTTTGTAGAGAGATTACGATGGTGTCAGAGTGAGGAGTCTAATATGTTTGTCTGGCAGATTCTGTGGATTCGTGGCTCGGAGAAGTTCTCATAATGGCCGAGAGCAGATGGAGAAGAAGATGAAGAGGGAAGAACTCCGATCAGAGAAGACGTCCCCTGTGAGTCACCTGATGTAACTGCACTGTAATATATATGGTGTCTAGAGCCTGTGTGGAGCTGCGTCCACCTCTATATGACTGGATGCGGTGATACGTGTACAGTGGATGTTATTCAGTAGCAGCGGTGGTGTTAGTAGGTGGTGGTGTTAGTAGCAGCGTTGATGTTAGTCAGTATGTGGTGGTGTTAGTCAGTATGTGGTGATGTTAGTCAGTAGCAGCGGAGGTGTTAGTCAGTATGTGGTGGTGTTAGTCAGTATGTGGTGGTGTTAGTCAGTAGCAGTGGTGGTGTTAGTCAGTATGTGGTGGAATTATTTGTTACTTGCTATCTGGTACTATGTTTTATTGGTCTTAGTATACAGGATTTGGTCAGTAACAATATGGCGGTAATATGTGTGGTGATAATATTTTCTCTTCCTATCTTAAGATCGTTATTCGTAATATCTGTCTTGGTGTATATATATATATATATATATATATATATATATATACACATATACCAATAGCATCAATTGGTCGAGGAAGGGGGGGGCCAAGTTGACCTCTCGCACCAGGGCCCAGGAGTCATTAGCTACGCCCCTGGGTTCCATTATAGTGTATAGAGCCCATTACTTACAACATAATGGACTGACTAATGATCCAGCCATCAGCACAGCATATACTATAAAACCAGTGATAATTGGTAACACTATATGCAGCATGAGATCAGTTATAACCAGTTACACATTATATACAATATTCACCATGAGACTAGTGATCACCAGTAACACTGTATACAGTATTAGGCTGCGTTCACACTACGTATATTTCAGTCAGTATATGTATATTTCAGTCGGTATATTTTAGTCAGTATTGCAACCAAAACCAGGAGTGGATTAAAAACACAGAGAGGATCTGTTCACACAATGTTGAAATTGAGTGGATGGCCACCATTTAATGGCAAATATTTGCTGTTATTTTAAAACAACGGCTGTTATATTGAAATAATGGCAGTTATTTACTGTTATATGGCGGCCATCCACTCAATTTCAACATTGTGTGAACAGATCCTTTCTGTGTTTTTAATCCACTCTTGGTTTTGGTTGCAATACTGACTGAAATATACTGACTGAAATATACGTAGTGTCAACATAGCCTTAGGCTATGTTCACACTATGGACCGGCCGGTCTCTGCCAAGATCATCCCAGCCGGTACTGAAGTACCGGCCGGATGATCTTTCTGGCCGCAGTATTCTGATGTGGGCGAATCAGCGCGCGCCCGCATCAGAAACTTTTATGGCACACAATGAAGCAAGCGTCCGGAGCCGCTCGCTTCATTGTGTGAACTGACAGGTCTTTCTGCGGCCGTAATTCACTAAATTGCGGCCGCAGAAAACTGACATGTCAGTTATTTGTGAGTCCGCATGGGATCCCGGCCGGAGCGTATATGATGTGTATACGCTCCCGCCGGGATCCCATGGAAATGTAGGCAGTGTTCACAGGCGTACAAAGTACAGCCGTTGTTGCCAATGGCAACAACGGCCGTACTTGTACGTAGTGTGAATATAGCCTTAAGCATGAAAATCTATGATAACCGGTAACACACTATATACTCCTAGCTCGGGATGCACGATGCACTGAAATATCATTACTACTATCGATATTCCGGGCAAAAAAACAGTTCGATACCAGGATTTCTACATATATGATTTCTCTGATAACAGAGTCTGGCTGTTACTGTATGTTACGCTGCCTAATTGTGCAGCTTAAAGCGACACAATCTGTCCCCCCCCCCCCCCCCCAAACCGCTTGTACCTACGGACAGCTGCTTTTAATCGAAGATCTGTCCTGGGGTCCGTTCAGCAGGTGATGCAGTTATTGTCCTAAAAAACAACGTTTAAACTTGCAGCCCTCTGCCAAACTGCCATGGCCTAGAGTATCTGTCCCCTAACTTTGCACCACCCCTCCATCCCTCCTACCCACCCTCCTCATCATTAGGAATGCCACTGGCAGGATTTTTCCTATTCCTCTGCAGTGAAAACTGCCCAGGTGCCTTAACAATCCAGCCCATGTGCCGTCCTCACACAGCTGATGAATAGGAAAATACCTGCCTGGAGCATTCCTAATGATGAAGAGGGTGGGGGGGGAGGGATGGAGAGGTTGTGCCAGCCTAATGCATAGTTACTCTAGGCCAGTGATTTTCAACCAGTGTGCCGTGGCACACTAGTGTGCCGCGACACATGGTCAGGTGTGCCGCGGGGAAAGTTCCCCAAACTATGGTGCCCCTGTGAAACAGGAGAAAACAATGGGGGAGAGAAACCTGGGAATGGGGGAGAAACAGGGGAGAGAAGCAGGGGGAGAGAAACATGGGGATGGGGGAGAGAAACAGTGGAGAGAAGCAGGGGGGAGAGAAGCAGGGGGAGAGAAACATGGGGATGGGGGAGAGAAACAGCGGAGAGAAACATGAGGATGGGGGAGAGAAACATGGGGATGGGGGAGAAACAGGGGAGAGAAGTATGGTGGAGAGAAGCACAGGAGAGAAGCACGGAGGAGAGAAGCACAGGAGAGAAGCAGGGGGGAGAAGTATGGTGGAGAGAAGCACAGGAGAGAAGCACGGAGGAGAGAAGCACAGGAGAGAAGTATGGGTGAGAAGTATGGTGGAGAGAAGCATAGGGGGGAAAAGCACAGGAGAGAAGCAGGGGGGGAGAAGTATGGTGGAGAGAAGCACAGGAGAGAAGCAGGGGGGAGAAGTATGGTGGAGAGAATTAGGGGGGCGAAGAAAACAGGCCCAGGTTTCACACTGAGTGAGTATAAATACATTTAGAATCTATATTATTAACTATATGTATAATATGTACTGTTTTAGGGTCATTTTGTGCCATTTTGGTTGGTGGTGTGCCCCCGGGATTTTTTAAGTATAAAAAGTGTGCCGCGGCTCAAAAAAGGTTGAAAATCACTGCTCTAGGCCACGCCAGTTTGGCACTGGGTTGCAAGTTTAAAAGATTAAAAGCAGCTATCTGAAGGTACAAGCGTTTTGGGGTGGGCAGATTGTGGGTACAGAATCACTTTAACATAAAGTATAGTGCAGAGAACACAGCAGGCGGCTAGCTGAGCGCCGGCCATGTTCTCTGTGTGCTGCCCCCAGCCCCCAACTGCCCCAGCCCCTCACCTCCTCTGCTCTCCCTCCGTTCCGGCGGCGCCAATCTCAAATAGCCGGCACATAGCGATCGCTTGTGCCGGCTATGTAACTGTGTAGATGCCGCTGTCACAACTGACAGCGGCATTTAACCCCTCCTGAGATGCTCTATATGCAGCAGGGGTCGGCTACTATGTGTAGCAGACCTATCGCTGTCGGTGTCTGTCTGATAATAGGGCCAGGCTCAGACAGATGCTGTTTTCAGAGAAATTATATATGTGGAAGAGCCGGAGCTGCATGGAGGTATCCGTGGCTGAAGAGGGAGAGTGGGAGGTCCTGGAGAGAAGAAAGGGTGAACCTGCTTCAGCACATGTGAGGAATCAGCTGGCTGTGAGGTGAGGGAGGCAGGCTGTGAGGTGCCGAAATGAGTGATGTGGGGGCAGGGGCGTAGCTAATGTCTCTTGGGCCCTGGTGCATTTTGGGCCTCCCTTCCTCGACCAAGCAATTATTATCTCAAGACTGATATTACCTATAATACCAGTATATAGGAAATGTAATCATCATACATATTACCACCATACTGTTACTAACCAAATCCTTTATACTGAGACCAATATTACCAATAATAACAGTATACAAGGGGCAAATTTTACCGCCACAACATGACCACCATATTTTTACTGACTAAATCCAGTATACTAAATCCAATAAAACAAAGTACCAGATTACAAGTAACAAATACCACCACATACTGACTAACACAACTGCTGCTACTGACTAACATCACCACATACTGACTAATACCACTGCTGCTAATGAATAACACCACCGCTACTACGGAATAACATCCACTGTACAAAGACCAATATCAACTCATTCAGTCATATAGAGGTAGCCTCAGATCTACACAGGTTCTGTACACCATATACATTACAGTGCAGTTATATCCAGTGACTCACAGGGGACATCTTCTGATCAGAGTTCTTCCCTTTTCATCTTCTTCTCCATCTGCCCTGGGCCTCTATGAGAACTTCTCTGAGCCACGAATCCACAGAATCTGCCAGACAGACATATTAGGTTTCTCACCATCCTCATCTCTATACGAAGTGCACATCTGTCTTGTCCCCCTTGTGCCCTCATTAAGTGGGTAGGCTGGCGCTATGTGATCCCCCTTATAGTTTATGCCCCCCTTGTGTAGTCCACTATAGTACATTCCCTATTGCATACACCCTCCATGAAGTCCCCCTTATAGATGCCCCCCTATGTTATCTCCCTAATAGATGCTCTCCCTATGTTATCCCCCTTATAAATGGCCCCCTATGTTATCCCCCTTATAGATGCCTCCCATGTTATCTCCCTTATAGATGCCCCTTGTTATCCCCCCTATAGATGCCCCCATTATTCCCCTTATAGATGCCCCCTAGTTATCCCCCTTATAGATGCCCCCTAATTATCCCCCTTATAGCTGACCAGTAGTGGATTATAATAGGGGCGTTTTGCCCTGAGCTCCTGGGGGGCCCATGACCACCCAAAAAGACTTATACTTTCAATGGTGTACTGTCTCCTGGCTACACTTCTGCCATGATTTGCAAAAAATCACTGTTTTTTTTATGGCAATTTTGCACAAATCAGGACATCATGACATTATCTATCCTGTACTATGAACGCCAGGCTAGTGCTTCCATAGTTACAGTGGGGTGGGGGGGCCCAGGCTTGGTGAACAGCCCGGGGCCTATGGTAAAGTTAATCCCCCCCTGGGCTGACCCCTAGTTATCCCCCTTATCGATGCCCCCATTATCCCCCTTATAGATGCCCCCTAGTTATCCCCCTTATAGATGCCCTCTAATTATCCCCCTTATAGATGCCCCCCGTTATCCCCATTATAGATGCCTCCCTTGTTATCTCCCTTATAGATGCCCCCTGGTTATTCCCCTTATACATGCCCCCTAGTTATACCCCTTATGGATGCCCCCTCCCTTATCCCCCTTATAGATGCCCCCTAGTTATCCCCCTTATAGATGCCCCCTAATTATCCCCCCTTATAGATGCCCCCGGTTATCCCCCTTATAGGTGCCCCCTGGTTATTCCCCTTATAGATGCCCCCTGGTTATCCCCCTTATAGATGCCCCCTCCATTATCCCCCTTATAGATGCCCCCTCCATTATTCCCCTTATAGATGCCCCCTGGTTATTCCCCATATAGATGCCCCCTGGTTATTCCCCTTATAGATGCCCCCTAGTTATCCCCTTATAGATGCCCCCCGTTATCCCCTTATAGATGCCCCCTGGTTACCCCCCTATACATGCCCCCATTATCCCCCTTATAGATGCCCCCTAGTTATCCCCCTTATAGATGCCTCCCGTTATCCCCCTTATAGATGCCCCCTAGTTATCCCCTTATAGATGCCCCCTAGTTATCCCCCTTATGGATGCCCTCTCCGTTATCCCCCTTATGGATGCCCCCTCCGTTATCCCCCTTATAGATGCCCCCCACCCCGTTATCCCCCTTATAGATGCCCCCTAGTTATCCCCCTTATAGATGCCCCCCGGTTATCCCCCCTATAGATGCCCCCATTATTCCCCTTATAGATGCCCCCTAGTTATTCCCCTTATAGCTGACCCCTAGTTGTCCCCCTTATCGATGCCCCTGTTATCCCCCTTATAGATGCCCCCTAGTTATCCCCCTTATAGATGCCCTCTAATTATCTCCCTTATAGATGCCCCCCGTTATCCCCATTATAGATGCCTACCATGTTATCTCCCTTATAGATGCCCCCTGGTTATTCCCCTTATACATGCCCCCTAGTTATACCCCTTATGGATGCCCCCTCCCTTATCCCCCTTATAGATGCCCCCTAGTTATCCCCCTTATAGATGCCCCCTAGTTATCTACCTTATAGATGCCCCCTAATTATCCCCCCTTATAGATGCCCCCTCCGTTATCCCCCGTATCGATGCCCCCCGTTATCCTTCTTATAGATGCCCCTTAGTTATCCCCCTTTTAGATGCCCCCGTTATCCCCCCTATAGATGCCCCCATTATCCCCTTATAAATGCCCCCTAGTTATCCCTGTTATAGATGCCCCCTAATTAACCCCCTTATAGATGCCCCCTAGTTATCCCCCTTATAGATGCCCCCGTTATCCCCCTTATAGATGCCCCCGTTATCCCCCTTATAGATGCCCCCTAGTTATTCCCCTTATTGATGCCCTCTAATTATCCCCCTTATAGATGCCCCCCGTTATCCCCCTTATAGATGCCCCCTGGTTATCCCCCTTATAGATGCCCCCTGGTTATCCTCCTTATAGATGCCCCCCGGTTATCCCCCTTATAGTTCCCCCCCCGTTATCCCCCTTATAGATGCCCCCCGGTTATCCCCCTTATAAATGCCCCCCGGTTATCCCCCTTATAGATGCCCCCTGGTTATTCCCCTTATAGATGCCCCCTGGTTATCCAACTTATAGATGCCTCCTCCATTATCCCCCTTATAGATGCCCCCTGGTTATTCCCCATATAGATGCCCCCTGGTTATTCCCCTTATAGATGCCCCCTAGTTATCCCCTTATAGATGCCCCCTGGTTATCCCCTTATAGATGCCCCCCATTATCCCCCTTATAGATGCCCCCTGGTTATCCCCCCTATACATGCCCCCATTATCCCCCTTATAGATGCCCCCTAGTTATCCCCCTTATAGATGCCTCCCGTTATCCCCCTTATAGATGCCTCCTGTTATCCCCCTTATAGATGCCCCCTAGTTATCCCCTTATAGATGCCCCCTAGTTATCCCCCTTATGGATTCCCCCTCCGTTATCCCCCTTATGGATGCCCCCTCCGTTATCCCCCTTATAGATGCCCCCACCCAGTTATCCCCCTTATAGATGCCCCCTAGTTATCCCCCTTATGGATGCCTCCACGTTATCCCCCTTATACATGCCCCCTAGTTATCCCCCTTATAGATGCCCCCTGGTTATCCCCCTTATAGATGCCCCCTGGTTATCCCCCTTATAGATGCCCCCTGGTTATCCCCCTTATAAATGCCCCCTGGTTATCCCCCTTATAGATGCCCCTGGTTATTCCCCTTATAGATGCCCCCTGGTTATTCCCCTTATAGATGCCCCCTGGTTATCACCTGAAAGATGCCCCCCATTATCCCCCTTATAGATGCCCCCTAGTTATCCTCCTTATAGATGCCCCCTAGTTATCCCCCTTATAGATGCCCCCTAGTTATCCCCCTTATGGATGCCCCCACGTTATCCCCCTTATACATGCCACCGAGTTATCCCCCTTATAGATGCCCCTGGTAATTCCCCTTATAGATGCCCCCTGGTTATCCCCCTTATAGATGCCCCCTAGTTATTCCCCTTATAGATGCCCCCTGGTTATCCCCTTATAGATGCCCCCTGGTTATCCCCCCTTATTGATGCCCCCCCGTAATCCCCCTTATAGATGCCCCTAGTTATCCCCCTTATAGATGCCCCCTAGTTATCCCCCTTATAGCTGCCCCCTAGTTATCCCCCTTATAGATGCCCCCCATTATCCCCCTTAAAGATGCCCCCCATTATCCCCCTTATAGATGCCCCCCCGCTATCCCTCTTATAGGTGCCCCCTAGACATCCCCCTTATGGATGCCCCCTCCGTTATCCCCCTTATGGGTGCCCCCTCCGTTATCCCCCTTATAGATGCCCCCTGCTTATTCCCCTTATACATACCCCCTAGTTATACCCCTTATGGATGCCCCCTCCGTTATCCCCCTTATAGATGCCCCCTAGTTATCCTCCTTATAGATGCCCCCCCCCGTTATCCCCCTTATAGATGCCCCCTAGTTATCCCCCCTATGGATGCCCCCACGTTATCCCCCTTATGGATGCCCCCTAGTCTGTGAAATGCAGATAAAAAAGAAAAAAACAACAACAACTCAGTTCCCCCGTCGTGGCTCTTCTCTCCTAGAGGCTGGAACTGGCCCCCAGCTGACCCGCGGCTCCCCGACTCTTTCCTGTCCCAGTCCCGGCGGCATCCGCACCATAGAGCTCTGTGTGCACCAGGGCTGTTACTTCCGGCACAGGGGGCGCGTGTTCCCCGCTGCACACAGAGTTCAGTTGTGCGTGGTGTTGCCAGGGCTGGGACGGGACAGTGTCGGGAAGCCGCGCGTTAGTTCTAGCAAAACACTGCTTGCTGTCACAAGAGGGAGTGGGAGGGGGGTAGAGTGGTGGCAAGGGGGGACCCCGCAGGCCCCCCCTTGGTAGCAGCCCGGTCGCGGCGGCTACTGCTGCAACCGCAGTCGCTACGCCACTGTGTGGGGGTGACTGAGGGATCGGCCTTGCTCTGGCTATACTGTGTGTGGGGTCTTCCTGACAAGCTGCAGCACATGTTTTTCACTTGGGCTCCCGACCTCCGCTGTCCCCTCGTCCCACCACCGCAAAGCACTGATAACCTCAGGCTGAAGAGAAAGAAATGGGCTGCAGCATGGGTCAGTAGCAGATCTGTGTTAAAGAGGTTGTCCAGAAAAAATCTTTTCTGGGTGATATCTGGATTGTCCAGGCAGCCCATAGGGAATAGCGATGGTCTGCTGCCGCCGCTCCTATTATACCGAGCAACGGCAGCAGATTGTTGCAGATCTAAGTTGCAAGACAAAACTACAACGATCAGCCGACTTTGTTAATGTCAGCTGATCGTTGCTTTCTATTCGAGGGGTGATTATCGAGCGCAACAGCAATATCAGCCGATAATCATTCCGTGTAATAGGACCTTGAAAGGGTTATCCAGCGCTACAAAAACATGGCCACTTTCTTCCAGAGACAGCCCCACTCTTGTCTAATGCTTGGGCGGGGTTTTGCTGCTTAGTTCCATTGAAGTGAATTGGAGCTTAATTGCAAACCGCACCTGAACTGGAGACAAGAGTCGTGTTGACTCTGAAAGAAAGTGGCCATGTTTTTGTAGCACTGGATAACCCCTTAAAGTGATGTAGCTAAAAGGTGTCGGTAATCCTGGTAACTAGTGTGGCCAGTAGCTGTTGTAGCAGAGCTATTTGGCTATTTGGGTGGTCAACGTATCTGGTGCAGAAGAGCCGTGTTAGTGCTAATAATATCTGGTGCATCAGAGCTAAGTGTCTAATGCTGCGTTTAGACGAAACTATAATTGGCCCGATCGTACGATTAACGATGTTGGAGTAACGTTTTTTTTTCCATAACGATCAGCGTTTAGACAGTACGATATATCATATGGAAAATTCTTTTTGCGATCGTTTTGCGATCGCTTAAGCCTATCTCACACATTGGTTAAATCGGCGAACGACTGTTTACACGGAACGATTTGCGAATTTTTTGCGAACAACGAACAACGATTTGAGAACATGTTGTAAGATCAAAATGAGCGATTTCTCGTTCGCCGTTTTATTGTTCGCTGCGTTTACACGTACGATTATCGTTCGAATTCGGTCAAATTTGCATGATAATCATTACGTGTAAACGCAGCATAAGTGATCAGAGTCTAAGTGATCACTCTACTTGGTATAGCAGAACTGTCTAAGTGATCACTTTAGAGTATGTGCACACTACGGAATCCCAATGGAAAATCCGTTGCGGATTGCGCAGCTCGCACCTGTTTGCGGACTCTGGCGGCTGCGCGCGTCTCCGCCCATGCCATAGACTCCATTCTATGCATGGGCGGATTCTGCTGTCCATCCAAAGAATGAACCTGTTCATTCTTTGGACGGACGATGGAATTTTTCAGCTATCATAGCCTGATGCTGAAATATTACAGGACTACAACCCCCAGCATAGCCTGATAGCTAAAATATTACAGAACTACAACCCCCAGCATAGCCTGATGCTGAAATAGAATAGGACAATTTTAACCACAATTATTTAAAAAATGTAAACTTTATTTTTTAACATAATAAAATAAAAAAGGTTCATAAATTGGTATCTATGAAGAATAGATAGTAAGTATCGAACTGGTATTGAGTATTTTGAAACTCAAAATTCTGGTAACATGACTTCACTACTCCCAGCAATCAGTAATAACCCGTAACATACTGTGTACTACAAGCAATCAGAGGGAAAAGGTATACAGTGTCGGGGACAGGGCATATATACGGGGCTAGGGGGAGATAGAATATACAGGGCTGGGGGGAGATGGAATATACGGGGCTGGGGGGAGATGGAATATATACAGGGCTGGGGGGAGATGGAATATATACAGGGCTGGGGGGAGATGGAATATACACAGGGCTGGGGGGAGATGGAATATATACAGGGCTGGGGGGAGATGGAATATATACAGGGCTGGGGGAAGATGGAATATACACAGGGCTGGGGGGAGATGGAATATATACAGGGCTGGGGGGAGATGGAATATATACAGGGCTGGGGGGAGATGGAATATATACAGGGCTGGGGGGAGATGGAATATATACAGGGCTGGGGGGAGATGGAATATACACAGGGCTGGGGGGAGATGGAATATATACAGGGCTGGGGGAAGATGGAATATATACAGGGCTGGGGGGAGATGGAATATACACAGGGCTTGGGAGGGGCAGTTCTGGCTCCAGGGTTTTGTGGGCCCTTGGACGACAGAGCCTCAGGGGGCCCCTTTGTGGACCACTCTTATAGATGCCCCCCTCTGCCACACAAACATCTTAGGCAGAATTCTCTGCAGTGGAATGCGGCCAGCCCCCCTGTCATAATCATAGTCTATGGGAGGCTCACGCGCCTCCTCTCTCTGCGCTGAAGAATGAACATGTCCATTCATTATGACAGGGAGGCTGGCGGCATTCATTCCGCTGCGGAATTCCGCCACTTTTGCTCTGTGTGTATGGAGCCTTAGGGCCCTATTACACCAACAGATTATCGGACAATTTTTTTTGAGCCAAAGCCAGGAATGGACTATACATAGAGAACAGGTAACAAAGGAAAGACTAAGATATCGCCTCTTTTCAAATCCTTTCCTGGCTTTGGCTTAAAAAAATCTGTCAGATAATCTGTTGGTGTAATAGGGCCCTTAGGCACTTCAACAACTTGCTCTATACAAGCTCCCAACTGTAACAGGACCCTCTTTGTGCCTTTAAAGGGGTAGTGCGGCGGTAAAGAATTATTGACAGAATAACACACATTACAAAGTTATACAACTTTGTAATGTATGTTATGTCTGTGAATGGCCCCCTTCCCCGTGTCCCACCACCCCCACCCGTGTACCGGGAAGTGTGGTGCGCTATACATACCTGTCACATGCCGACTCGTCTCCGATCTTCAGTCTGCGATGTCGTCTTCGGACGGCCGGGCCGAATCCCTCCGAGCGTCCTGAGTGCCGGCCGCCCTCTACAGCGTCATCAGATGCTCAGCCGCGATTGGCTGAGCACAGTTTGGCTCAGCCAATCGCGGCTGAGCAGCTGATGACGCGGCTGTGGTTAGGATGCCATCTGTAGTTGAGCCCCATTTCCTTATCCCTATCTGTAGCTGTGCACATATCTGTAGTTAAGCCTCCTTTCTGCCCCTCATCTGTAGCTGAGCCCCTTTGGGCTTCAATCTGTAGTAAGGCCCTCTCTTTGTGCAAAAAGTACTTTGCCCTTATGAACTATGCCACTACTCCCCCCTCCGCACAATAAACTCTCACTGCCCCCAATAATCTGGGCCACTGCCCCCTCCGATAAACTGTGTCACTGCCCCCCAATAATCTGTGCCACTGCCCCCTAGATAAATTGTGCCATCGTCCCCATAAATCAGTGTTTCCCAACCAGTGGCTTGACAGTTGTTGTCAAACTACAACTCCCCTTATGCCCTGCTAGCAAAGCATGGTGGGAGTTGTAGTTTTTCAGCAACTGGAGAGTGACAGGATAGCCAGTTTTCATTTTTGCACTTTCATTTTTTCCTCCTTGTGTATATAAGGCCATAGCGCGTGCATTTTTCCACCTAGAGACCCAGATAAGCCCTTTTTTTTTTTACGCCACAAATTGTACTTTGTAATGGCAGATGTAATTTTTGGCTAAAAAATGCTGTGAAACCAGAAAAAAAATATATGTGTGGTAAAATTGAAATACAAAAAATTCTATTTTTTTTATTGGGGGGGGGGGGGGGGGGTTATGCTGTTCCTCCTAGGGTAAAACTGACTTCTTATATATGTTCCTCAAGTTGTTACGATTACAACGATATGTAACTTGTATAACTTTTATTTTATTTAATGGCTTTTAAAAAATTTAAACCTTTTAAAAAATATATATGTTCCTTAAAATTGCTCTATTACCATGCTTATAACGCTTTTATCCTTTGGGGCTGTATTAGGTGTCATTTTTTGCGTCATGACGTTTACTTTTTATCGGTACCTTGATTGCGCATATGCGACTTTTTAATTGCTTTTTATTACAATTTTTCGAGATTTGATGCGCCCAAAAATGCAAATTTTTTAACTTTTGAATTTTTTTGTGCTTACGCCATGCGAGATCGGGAAAGTGATAATTTATTAGTTTAGGCGATTACGCGGCGGTACCAAACCTGTTTATTTATTTATTTTTATTTATAAAATGGGGGAAGGGGGGTGATTCTGACTTTTATTAGGGGAGGGGATTTTGTATAAATAAAAATACTTTTTTTTTTTTTTTTTTTACACACATACTAGAAGTCCTCCTGGGGTTAGGGTTATAACCCCTGGTGGACTTCTAGTGTTACTACATTGATCTCTCATCTCATAGCGAGATCGCGTCGCTGCGACAGCTGCATCTGAACACTTAATTAGCGGGCTGCATGTAGCACCCGGGATAATGGCATATCAGACCCACCTCTGAACACCCATAGCAGCACCAGGACGTTCAGTAACGTCCTGGTGCAGCTATGGGTTAGAGTTGTTGTCAAACTACAACTCAAATCATGTCCTGCTAGCAGTACATGGTGGGAGTTGTAGTTTTTCTGCAATATGTTATATGTTACAGAACACCACAAGAAATATAAATGTTACAGAACACCACACTATAGAACACTGCACTAATATACTATCCAACAAGTCAATGTTTACCAACAAGTGACTCTTCAGTTGTTATCAAACTACAACTCTCATCATGTCCTGCTATCAGTGCATGATTGGAGTTGGAGTTTTTCAGCAATTGGAGAGTCACATGTTCTGTAAACAGTCTACAAACACTGCCCCACTCCCCTTAGTACACTCACCCATCTCCTGGTCCAGAGCTGAGCTGCTCTGCTGCTCTGGCCTCCTCTATTCAGGTCTGGGCCAGGGCAGAAAGGTGCAGGGAGTGAAGACCAGGCAGAGTTTCAGCAGGAGCAGACGCTGGCTGGCCAAGCAGGCAGGTGAATGTTCCCTACGTCCAGCCAGTCTAAGGCTACGTTCACACAGAGCAAAAGTGGCGGATTACGCGAGGAAATATTTCCGCCTGAAATCAACTGACGCTGAATCCCGAGCAGAATATAAGCAGAATGTAAGCAGAATCCCTGCGTATTCCGCTAGGAAAGTGTTCAGCTCGTAATCAGCTCTTGACAAATTCAGCGAGGAATCCGCGCTGAATCCGCATGCATTCAGCGCTGAAATTCAGCGAGTATTTGGCGAGTAAACTAGACTATACCAGAATATATACTAGAATCCTCCTCCCCCCCTTTTTTCCCCATTTCCGCGCTGATTCAGCGCGTAATTCCCACTTGTATTACGCTTGTATTCCGTGCTGAATACGCGCGTATTCCGCGCTGAAACAGAAAATGAGAGCCCCATTGATTTGTATAGGCTTCCGCTAGCGGAAGAATGAACATGTTCATTCTTCTGGCGGAAAGCGGATTAGTTCAGTGCGGAAATTCCACAGTGTGAACTGCAGAGCAGAATTTCCATTCAACACAATGGAAATTAGCTCTGCACCTATTTTAACGGCTGAAATTTCAGCGCTGATTCAGCGCAGAAATTCAGCTGCTTTTGCTCTGTGTGAACGAGCCCTAAGTAAGGAAAGAAAGCAGTCCTGGTGGGACAGGGCCCATAGGGATGCTTTGGGCCCCGGCACTTGTCCAGGTAAGCTGGGTGCTGACGCTGGCCCTGGGGAGGGGATATACACAGGGCTGGGGAGAGGGGATATACACAGGGCTGGGGGAGGGGATATATACAGGGCTGGCGGAGAGGGTATATACACAGGGCAGAGGGGATTATATACAATGCTGGGGGGAGGGAAAATATACACTGCTGGGAGAGGGGAAGCTCTAAAGTGCAGATAAGAGGGTAAAGTTCTAGGGAGGCTCTGATGTGCTGGGGAGGATGTACATACTGTGCTGAGAGAGGTGGCATTTGGGGTGGTGCTGGGGGTCCTTTACAGAGTACAGGGCAATGTTAGGTGGGGGATGGACGTCTCATATATAGTGTTGGTCACTATTTGCTGTAGGGAGAGTATCTGCACAGTTTTGTGGGGGAGAGGCATTTTCACACTGGATCCCAGCAAGAGGGGCCAACCAGGGGGGAAGGGGGGCAAGGGGCCCACCGTGGTGGCCCAGTCTGACCGTGGGAAAGGATCTCAATGGGGTACATATCACAGAGGCTAATGTCGACAGGTTACTTTGCCCAGTTTAGAGTGCATTTATCCGTCAATAGTTGCTTTTCAGTTTCTGTTGCCTAAAACCTACAGCGGATGGGCTGCTGTTTTACAGCCACCGTTCAGTACTATGGGACGGGCTGATAAAATAAAGTTCAATGCAGAACTACCTAGTTCAATTCTGCAACTGTGTATTTCCCAAAGTCTACATATTACTGACAGGCATAACAATCCGCTGCTGGTTTTACACAGCAGCCCTGGAGTAACATGTGAGTGCACCATTAGGGTGAGGTTTTTTAGGAGTGACCAAAGTGAGGGTGGGAAGGTCACTCCCATAGCCGTAGCCCATCAGGGGTTTCCCTCTTCCCTGTTCATTTAAAGTGACTGTACCACCAGGCCCAGGCAGAAGCACTGGAGGCGGGCTGACCAACCCTTAGTGGGAGGAAACCCCCGCCCCTCTATGATAGGGTTCCATTGATTCTAATGGAGTCATGTCATGGAGGGGCTGGAGTTTCTTCCCACTAAGGGTGGGTCGGCCCGCCTCCAGTGCTTCAGCCTGGGCCTGGTGGTACAGTCACTTTAAACTGGACACAGTTTAGGGTCCATTTACACAGAAAGATTATCTGACAGATTATCTGCCAAAGATTTGAAGCCAAAGCCAGGAATGGATTTGAAACTAGGAGAAATCTCAGGCTTTCCTTTATGACCTGATCTCTGTTTATAGTCCATTCCTGGCTTTGGCTTCAAATCTTTGGCAGATAATCTTTCTGTGTAAATGGACCCTTAAACACTCCAATAGATGAATGCATTTTGCTGAAGCATTAAGCAGGTGTATGTTGTAGAGTCTTCAAAGACGAAGATATTGCCCCTAATGGGGCTGCAGTTTTACACCGGCTACATTCAGCACGGCTGCAGGAACGCTCTTATTTTTACAACTGACTTGCAGGCACTGTCGGGTGTGCCCGCAAATCAATTAACCATTTACTTCAATGTAAATGTTGTGTGAACATAGATAGCTCGACGGGATGATTGACAGTAACGGACCTCTCTGCCTGTCAATCATCCCCTCTGAGCGCGCTGACAGGCAGAGCGCAGTGACTAGATACGAGCGGGGAGCCGCCCACCATGTCTACTTCCCCGCTCGTATCTAGTCACGAGCCAGGGAATAAGTCATTTTCTCCGTTATAAAGCACCTGCTGCGGCCACGGCCGGTACGTGCCGGGGCCGCTCCAGGTGCTTTATACGATGCTCAAGGGAACCATATCAGCCCAAACGGGCTGATTGGTTCCCTTTAATGTGTGTGTATAATATGTATACAAACACATGCTCACAAAAATATAGACACACATTAGGCTAGGTTCACACTTCCATTAAGGAAGCTGGGTTAACAAATTTAGTTTATCTTGTGTGGAAAAAAAATAGTAATGCAAGTGGTAATCCACCTGACAGAAATGTGTCCACTCTTGAACAGATTGCCTAGCTACTTTCTGTGGCCGTAAATGGACTCTTTAACCCCTTGCCGCAAAATGACGTTTGGGGAATGTCATGTAAAGTAGGTAGTTAATGCAACATGACGTTCCCCAAACGTCATGTTGTTCCTGCCTCCCCCCGCTGTCGGTAAGTGAGATCGGGCAGCGGGAGGAGGCAGTATCACACCACATCCTCCCGCTGCCTTTGCCCGGAGGGGAGCCGCGCTCCCCCCGGGCAGTTAACCCCATAAACGCCGCAGTCGATGCGACCACAGCGTCTATGGGGGAGATGTGATGTTTTCCGCCAATCTGGCGGCGGGAGGAGGCTGCAGCACGTTGCCTCCTCCCGCCGCCACTGTCACTGTGTCCCCCGGCCCCCCTTCCCCTGCCGCCGGTACCGGAGATCGCCGCTATCAACGTTATAACGGCAATCTCCGGTACCGGCGCAGCCGACAAATGTAATAATCAGACCCCAGATCAGCCCCCCTAGTGCCCCGATCACTAACGATGTTTGTTTGCAGGGATGGAAATGAAAAAATGATCAAAGCCCCATGCTCTCCGCCACCGGAGGTAGCGGAGAGCATGGGGCAGTGATCGGGGACCCCGCTGTGGGGTCCCGGAACAGGCGATCGGCGGTATATACTATATACCGCTGATCGCCTGTTCCCAGTGCTGCCGGCACTTTTTATCCCCTGTCACCATAAATCATTGGTGACAGGGGATAAAAAGTGTTACAGTGTCGCCCCCAAGTCGCCCCCCACCCCCCCAGTCACCCCCGTCCCCCAGTCACCCGCCCTCACCGGATCCACGGAGCTCCTTCCTCTTCGGTGTCCTGGCTAGTTATGAAGTGCGCATGCGCTTCACAACCAGCCAGCTCTGAAAATTTAAAGTGACAGAGCCCAATTTGGTCTCTGTCACTGAACTATGATTACTGTGATAAAAAATATCACAGTAATCATAGTAATACAGTGAAAATGAGTGTGTAAAGTACAAAAAGTGACAAACATACAAAAAAATAAAACACACACTTTTTATTATAGTAATAATTGCAGTTTACTCCCAAATTACCCCTAACCCCCCCAGATTACCCGTAACCACCGCACGTTGCCCATAACCACCGCACGTTGCCCGTAACCACCGCACGTTGCCCTTAACCACCGCACGTTGCCCGTAACCACCGCACGTTGCCCGTAATCACGCCAGATTGCACATAACCACCGCACGTTGCCCCTAACCGCCCCAGGTTGCCTGTAATCACACCAGATTACCCGTAACCACCGCACGTTGCCCCTAACCGCCCCAGGTTGCCCGTAATCACGCCAGATTACACGTAACCACCGCACGTTGCCACTGACCTCCGCACATTGCCACTGACCGCCACACATTGGCACTGACCACCGCACGTTGCCTCTAACCACCGCACACTGCCTCTAACCACCCCAAATTGCTAAAGACCCCCTCCAGATTGCCGTAACCAACCCAAATTACATATAAGCACTTCAGTTTATCCGTAACCAACCCAGATTGTCCGTAACCACCCCACGTTGGCCGTAACCACAGCAGGTTACCTGTAACCACCCCAGATTGTCTGTAACCACCACAGATTACCCGTAACCACCCCACATTTTTTATTGTATTTTAGTAACTGCGCTATTCTAATAACTGTTTCTAGCTGCGGTTTTGCTCCAGCAAATTGGCGCTCCCTTCCTTCTGAGCCCCGCTGTGTGCCCATACAGGGGTTTATGCCCACATATGGGGTACCGTTCTACTCAGGAGAACCTGCATTACAGATTTTGGGGTACATTTTCTCTCCTGTTCCTCGTGAAATTTAGAAATTTCCAACTAAAGAAACATATTATTGGAAAAATTCGAGTTTTTCATTTTTACTGTCTACTTTTGAATACTTTCCTCTAATACCTGTGGGGTCAAAATGGTCACCACACCCCAAGATGAATTCTTTGAGGGGTGTACTTTCCAAAATGGGGTGACTTATGGCGGGATTTTACTCCGCTGGCACTACAGGGGCTCTGCAAATGCACCTGGCGCTCAGAAACTTCTTCAGCAAAATCTGCACTGAAAAAGCTAATTGGCGCTCCCTTCCTTCTGATCCCTGCTGTGTGCCCATAGAGTGGTTTATGCCCACATATGGGGTACCGTTCTACTCACAAGAACCTGCGTTATAAATTTTTCAGTACATTTTTTCTCCTGTTCCTCGTGAAATTGAGAAATTTCAAACTAAACAAATATATTATTGGAAAAATTCGAGTTTTTCTTTTTTACTCTCTACTTTTAAATACTTTCCTCTAATACCTGTGGGGTCAAAATGTTCACCACACCCCAAGATGAATTCTTTTAGGGGTGTACTTTCCTAAATGGTGTGACTTTTGGGGGGGGTTCTATTCTGCTGACACTACAGGGGCGCTGCAAACGCACCTGGCGCTCAGAAACTTCTTCGGAAAAATCTGCACTGAAAATGCTAATTGGCGCTCCTTCCCTTCTGAGCCCCGCTGTGTGGCCATACAGTGGTTTATGCCCTCATATGGGGTACCGTTCTACTCAGGAGAACCTGTGTCACAGATTTGGGCATACAGCTTCTCCCATGTTCCTAGTGAAATTGAGAAATTTCAAACTAAATGAACATATTATTGGAAAAATTCTAGTTTTTCAATTTTACTGTCTTATTTTGAATACTTTCCTCTAATACCTGTGGGGTCAAAATGGTCACCACACCCCAAGATGAATTCTTCGAGGGGTGTACTTTCCAAAATGGGGTGACTTTTGAGGGGGTTCTCTTCTGAGGACACTACAGGGGCACTACAAACGCACCTGGCGCTCAGAAACGACTTCAGCAAATCTGAACTGAAAATGCTAATTGGCGCTCCCTTCCTTCTGAGCCCGGCTGTGTGCCCATACAGTGGTTTATGCCCACATATGGGGTACCGTTGTACTCAGGAGAACCTGTTTTACAAATTTTGGTGTGCGGATTTTCTCATGTTCCTTGTGAAATTGAGAAATTTAAAACTAAACAAACATATTATTGGAAAGATTCAAGTTTTTCATTTTTACTGTCTAATTTTAAATACTTTCCTCTAATACCTGTGGGGTCAAAATGGTCACCACACCCCAAGATGAATTCTTTGAGGGGTGTACTTTCCAAAATGGGGTAACTTTTGGGGGGTTTCTCTTCTGCAGACACTACAGGGGTGCTGCAAATGCACCTGGCGCTCAGAAACTTCTTCAGCAAAATCTGCATTAAAAAAGCTAATTGGCGCTCCTTCCCTTCTGAGACCGGCTGTGTGCCCATACAGTGGTTTACACCCACATATGGGGCACCGTTTTATTCAGGAGAACCTGCGTTACAAATTTTGGCATGCTTTTTTTCTAATGTTCCTTTTGAAAATTAGAAACTTTAATCTAAACGTATATATTATTTGAAAATTTTAATGGCCTAATTGTGAATACTTTCCTCCAGCCCCTGTAGGGTTAAAATGCTCATTATACCCATAGATTAATTCTTTAAGGTGTCTAGTTTCCAAAATGGGGTCAGTTATGGGGGTTTTCAGTATACAAGCCTTCTAAATCCATTTAAAAAAAGAACTGGTCCCTAAAAAAAATCAGTTTTGGAAATTTTCACAAAATGTGATAATTTGCTAATAAATTTCTAAGCCCCATAACACCCTAAAAAAGTAAAATATGTTTCCCAAATTATGCCAGAATAAAGAGGACATATTGGTAATGTGACTTAGTAACTAATTTATGTGCTATGACTTCCTTTTTTAGAAGCAGAGAATTTCAGAAGTTCATAAAATGCTAAATTTTCAAATTTTTCATGATATTTTGATGTTTTTCACAAAAAATACACAAAGTAGTGACCAAATTTTGCTACTAATATAAAGTGTCATATGTGACGAAAAAAACAATCTCAGAATCGCTAGCATACGTTAAAGCATCACTGAGCTATAAGCACATAAAGTGAGACAGGTCAGATTTTGAAAAATGAGCCTGGTCATTAAGGCCAAAACACGCTTTAGAGGCAAGGGGTTAACAGAGGACTTTGGCAGAAATGTGAATTTATCCTTACACATGTGTAAAACATACAGTATCCATATATCATACATAGACAGTGTAATTAACATACAGTATACATATATCATACATAGACCGTGTGTATAACATACAGTATCCATATATCATACATAGACCTTGTATAGAATATACAGTATACATATATCATACATAGACCGTGTGTATAACATATAGTAGAAATATACATAGACCATGTGTATAACATACAGTATACATATATCGTATATAGACCATGTATATAGAATATAGTATACATATATCATACATAGGCTTTGTTCACACAACGTCAAAAATAGAGAAAAAGCGGCCAATTTTGATATTTAAAAAAACGTCCGTTATTGCCGCAATTTAACTGACTGCAATGGCAATGCATTGAAGTCAATGGAAAGACGGACGTCCAATGCACACAATGTATTAAATAACGGATGTTTTTGCAGCGGACATCAAAATAACGATCATGACAATTATTTTCGGATATCTTTTGCAAACAGCGGATGTTTTTTATTAGTTGTTCATGCACAGTTTTTATTTTGTCACCGTTTTTTCCTCTGTTTTTACTATTAAATCCAATAGACTTTTCAATTAAGCCACACCCAAAGTCCAATTAGTGCAATCTAGGGTCTATTTACACAGAAAGATTATCTGACAGATTATCTGCCAAAGATTTGAAGCCAAAGGGTGGGTTCACATTGAGGAATTCTTGCGGATAAACTCAGCGGAATTCCGCCGGCTATACACGCACACAGATGCGCGTTTTTCCGCCGGCTCCATAGACACCATTCTATGGGCCGGCTGATTCTGCATTCCGCCGAAAGAATTGACATGTCAGTTCTTTCGGCGGAATGCTGAATCAGCCGGCCCATAGAATGGTGTCTATGGAGCCGACGGAAAGGCGCGAGTCCATAAGCGCAAACAGCCGGCGGAATTCCGCAGAGTTTATCAGTGAGAATTCCTCAATGTGAACCCACCCAAACCCAGAAACAGACTATAAATAGAGAACAGGTCATGAGGAAGGAAGACTGAGATTTTTCCTCTTTTCAAATCCACTCCTGGCTTTGGCTTCAAATCTTTGGCTGATAATCTGTCAGATAATCTTTCTGTGTAAATGGACCCTAAACTAGAATTATGTACCAACAGCCTGGGGGAGGCCAGACAGCTAAATGATGTCTGTATTTTAGACTCAAAATGACGGACATCATTTTAAATGGAGCTGAAAAAATGTCGTGTGAACATAGCCATAGACTGTGTGTATAACATACAGTATAGCATACATATACATAGATTGTGTGTATAACACACAGTAACCATATATCATAGACCGTGTATATTTGCAGGACAAACATTACAACAAACAGTATTTTATTTATTCACACAAATCTTTTTTAAAATGATAAAAGATAGGAACAGAAGCAGTGACAAACACCACAAAATCAGTGAAAGGACATAAACAGTCAGTTTCATATAACATCATATATTTCATATAACATCATATATTTTATATAACATCATATATTAACATGATATGAAATAATATAAAGGGCTGGGTGCATGTATCTGACAAAGCAACGTGAAACGCACGTAGGGTGAGTGGGTGAATAGAACAATTAATACATGCATCCAACACCTTTTATTATATTATTTATATCATTTATTTTATGTGGTTCTCAAGTGCCAGGGCATCGCATTGCATTTTCTCATGCTATGACTTTCAAACCTCACATTCACATTGAAAACAAAAAAAGAACACTTCTGTTAGTAAAATTTGAAATATGCTATATTTTTGGCTTCGTAATGTGAGACTTGGACATAGGAAGGTTTCATACCATTAAAAGTTATATGTGACTACACATTGACCTGAAACATTCTGATAAACGTTTTCCTACACAAAAATGCATTAGGCTATGTTCACACAATGTTCTGTTTAAAATTGCATCCGTTATTTTAAGTCTAAAATAACAGACGTCATTTAGCTGTCTGGCCTCCTCTTAGTGCAATGACTGGTGTATGTACATTATTCTAGTTTGGGTTACTATCTGGGTTTTGGGCTACTATCTGTTATTCAATACACTGTGTGCATTGGATGTCTGTTTTCCTGTTGACTTCAATGCATTGCCATTGCAATCAGTTAAATGTCAGCAAAAACAGACTTTTTTTAAATATGAAAATCCTTTTTAAAATTTTTGACATTGTGTGAATATAGCCTCACATCCAAATTAATTGTTGTTTAATCTAAATGACAAATAGTGTAACATTGCAATAGGTCTTGGTTATTTTTACAACTCCTATTCAAAGCAATGTTTCTCTATGGTAACAGACAACAAGCAAACACCATATTATCTATACCCTAAGTAAAACGGACTAGTTTATTTTCAGAAGTAAAATCAGCAAGTTTTCTTATCATAGTGTGTACTATTGTTGAAAAATTGTCCATTAGAACACAAATGAGAAAAAATGGCCCATTATTTCAACAGTGGTTAAAGTAAGCATGACCGCTGCCTTTTTAGTGGCAAATTCCTCTCTTCGTCCAGAAGTCTGGGTAAAGTTTCTGTTGCGGCATTGTTTATAACCCTGGACACCCAGACTTCCGGATGAAGAGAGGAATTTGCCACTGATCCATCAGCAGTAGTGCTTACAGGTGCACTTTAAATACATTTGCATGTCTTTTACTTTTTGTCAGTTTGGGGTAAAAAGCAGGAAAAAAAGGAAATCAGCTTTTAAATGTCAAATTTTAATAGCTACAAAAAAAGTTACAGAAAAAAGCAGTGGAGAAATAAAAACTAACAGCAAAACTGTCTGGCTTCCTCATAGCAACCAGTCAGAGAACTTGTTAAGACATGAAAGCTGAGCTTTGGATTGGTTGCTATGGGAAGGCCAGACAGTTATGCTGTTAGGGTGGGTTCAGACTACGGAATTCTCACGGATAAATTCAGCGGAATTCCGTCACTTGTATGCGCCCTGTCACATCAATTCTTTCGGCGGAATGCGGAATCAGCCGGCCCATAGAATGGTGTCTATGCAGCCTGCAGAAAGGTGCACGGCCGTAAGCGCGTACAGGCGACGGAATTCAGCAGAATTTATCCGCGAGAATTCCGTAGTCTGAACCCACCCTTAGTAAGGTTTTTTTTTTTTTTCCCCAGTGTGTGAACATGGTTATTTTTGTTGTGTTTGTTGACTACTTCAGGTACTGCATATCTATATCATAAAAATAAAAATCTGTCTGTCTGTCCGTCTGTCCTCTATAGACTTCCGCCGTTTGACTCCAAATTTGTCACACAGATACATTGGGTACCTGGGAAGTTTAGAGCGAAGGTCCCTTCCTTGCCACATGTACAGGAGGGGAGGGGGAAGAGTGCCCCATAGAGATGAATGGGAGAATCTCCACACTACACACACAGGTGATATAATTAGTGCTGCAGCTGCCCAGCAGAAACAGCAGTTGGAGGCCTTAGCAACCAATATGATTACTAGTTCTATTTTCATAAGGTGCTGAAATGTGATTGGTTGCCAGTGCCAGCTGCCTCACAACAGATCCACATAAATAAACACAGTAAGGGTACAAACCCACTGGGCGTATCCGCAGCGGATTTCTCGCTGCGAATTCGCAGCGAGACCCGCTGCGGATCCCTGCCTTGTACACTCTAGGGGCAGACAAACTCGCAGCAGGATGGACATCCCGCTGTGAGTATGTCAGCAGCTTGTCCCATTAGTCCCCCCGCCGCAGGAGCGTATACATCACCTGCTCCCCGCTCTGGCTTGCTTTGGGGCTCCCGATGTCTTCACGTCCCGTTCAGCCAATCAGTGCACTGCAGCGGGGCAGCGCACTGATTGGCCAAGCAGGACGTGCCGGGAATCCCCGAAGCAAGCCGGAGCGGG
This sequence comes from Dendropsophus ebraccatus, assembly GCF_027789765.1. NCBI lineage: Eukaryota > Metazoa > Chordata > Amphibia > Anura > Hylidae > Dendropsophus > Dendropsophus ebraccatus. The sequence goes on along the minus strand of NC_091456.1, from coordinate 115,115,193 downwards.
AACCAGGTGATGTATACGCTCCGGCGGCGGGGGGTTAACGGGGCGGGCTGCTGACAAACTTGCAGTGACTACCTGCAGGGGGGGTGTATAGAGTATGGGGGCTACCTGCAAGTGGGGGAAGTGTATAGAGTATGGGGGCTACCTGCAGGGGTGGGGGGTGTACAGTTTGGGGGATACCTGTGGGGTGGAGTGTATACAGTATAGGGGCAACCTGCAAGAAGGGGGGGGAGTGTACAGAGTATGGGGGCTACCTGCGGGGGTAGAGTGTATACAGTATAGGGACTACCTGCAAGGGCGAGGGGGTGTATAGAGTATGGGGGCTACCTGCAAGTGGGGGGAGAGTATAGAGTATGGGGGCTACCAGCAGGGGTGAAGGGGGAATACAGTATGGGGGCTACCTGCGGGCAGGAGTGTATACAATATGGGGGTTACCTGCAGGGAGGGGCTACCTACAGTATAGGAGCACCTGCAAAGTGGGGGAGTGTATACAGTATGGGGGCTACCTGTGGGAGGGTTTGTATACAATATGGAGGTTACCTGCAGGGAGGGAGTGTATACAGTATGGGGGCTACCTGCAAGGGGGGAGTATACAGTACGGGGGTTACCTGCAAGCAGGGGGGGTATACAGTATTAGAAACTTTGAAACCTCTTCTGTGTTGTCCTCACCAAGGGTGAAAGGCAGTGCCTAAGAGGGCCAGAATATGATGATGCAGGATTGTGTTTGCACGTATTATTATAAGCTGCAGGTATTCTGCACACGCTCACACACTTATGGTCTGAGGTCAGCGGGGGGGGGGGGGGGACCTTGGAACAAATCTAATTAACACACTGACACTTTATACCCAGGCAGCGCCGGGTACATTTTCTAGTAGTAACAATGTAAACAGGCCTACAACATTGAATCAGTTATTAAAATAGACTGCGCAATGTGCAGTGACTATATGCAATCGGTTTAAAAAATGCACTGGTTTGCAACATTTATATTTTGGACGAATAGAAAATGGTATGCAGTAACATAATGTCAAGAAACTTGAATTCACACAATTTGCCAGTTTTTTATTGTTGTTTTTTTGTGTGCCAAAAAAATGCCCGTAAAATGTTCTTACGTTAAAAAATTGCATTAAATTATGTAATCAAAAATTACATTAAAAGAAGACTAAAGATAAACAATACAGATTCAAGTAAATATAACAAACTTGCTATTACATCTTATTTGAAAAACATGCCTCTTTATCCACTCATGAGCCACCTCCTCTCTCCTCAGAATGACCACCTGTTCACACTATTTTTTGCCTTTTTAGGGTAGCTTCACACGTACCGTATTCCAGCGTATCTGTAGCAGATTTGACTAAATGAATGAACACAGCATCAACTCTTTTGACGGATTTTGGCGGATTTGATGCTGTGTTCATTCATTTAGTTAAAGGGGTAGTGCGGCGTTTAAAAAGTATTCACTAAATAACACACTTTACAAAGTTATACAACTTTGTAATGTGTGTTATGTATGTGAATGGCCCCCTTCCCCGTGTCCCCCCACAAACAGAAGTGTGGTGCAGTATACTCACCAGATTCATGTCCACCCCGGTTGCCATCTTGGGTCGAACGACATCATCTTCTGGAGGCTGGCGGACCACATAACTGTGCTCAGCCAATCACGGCTGAGCAGCTGATGATGTGGCAGGTGGGGGGGCAGCATGATCGACGGCTGGAGCGATCCGGCCGGCCTCCCGAAGATTACGTATTTCAACCCAAGATGGTGGCCGGGGTCAACAGTAATCTGGTGAGTATACTGCACCACACTTCGGGGCGTGGAGGGACATGGGGAAGGGGGCTATTCACTTATTTACTTTGTAATGTGTGTTATTTAGTGAATAATTTTTAAATGCCGCACTACCTCTTTAAGTCTGCTGCGGATCTGCTGCAATACGGTGCGTGTGAAGCTACCCTTAAAGAGGTTCTCTGGGATTTTTTTACTAAAGCTCATCCTGCAGGGGACATGTGAGTAATATATACTTACCTGTCCCGTTCTCCTGCAGCTGCCGCATCTCAGATTGCCTGTTCCCTGCCTCTGATATTTTTTTTTAGAACATGTTGAGACATTCTGCTTCCTCCAGAAACAGACGGTAAGCATAAATCCTATACTGTGCTGACGAGCGTTTCCAGAAGGAGCAGCTTGTCACCGGATGTTTATAAAACCATATCAGTGGCAGGGAACTGTGTAGAGGTAAGTATACATTACTAAGCCCTGCAGCTAGGAGGAACATAACAGCGTTTTTTTTTATATTAATGTTTGTTAATAATGATCATAATCATTATAAATGGTTGTCATTATGATAAAACAGCAGTTTTTCCTAAAAAAGACATTGTGGTAACATAGCCTTAACATTTGTTTTTTTTTTGTTTGTTTTGATTTGTAAGTTCATTGAGAAACATGGGCGGACATTGATTGCAATTGAAGCAGCGTCCGTTCTTTACTGCATGGGCGGCATTGCATTGAAGTCAATGCAATGCCGTCCGCTGTTTTCACACAGCGTTATGTTAACGCTCACCCTTCAGAACGGTCGTTAAAATAATGTACATGCCTATTATTTCCAGACGCCAGTCCACCAAACAGCATCCGGAAATAATAACAGTTCACACAATGTAAAGTCGGCCGGCGGACGCACTTTACATTGAAGTGACTGGCTAATTGATTTACGGGCACACCTGACAGTGCTCACAAGTCAACTGTAAAAATAAAATGTCTCTTCAGCTGAGACAGAGATATCGGCTGCAGCAACGTCCTGAATGCAGCCCGGCGGCCGGCAGTTTACCGGCGTCCGTTGCTATGCAATACTGTTATATATATTTGGGCCCACAAAGAAAATGATTTTAAAAAAAACTATTGTTTTATCTATTGTTTTATCTTTTAGGAGTCCCCTGTCATGTCTTTGGGTCATGTTTATTATTATATATTTACTTATATTATTATATTTATTTTCTTTATGTACTCTAATCTATTATCTATAAATCCATCAGCACTTGTTGAAAGGACCATTTAGAGAGCCAAACTGTTGGGGGTTGATGACCACTCAAACAATGCTTTCATTGTAGGTGACAATGTTCACCTTCATTATGATTTTTGTGTCTGTATACACAATGCAATTAGTTGGCAAATGACTGTTTGCTAATTTGTCAGCTGATCACTGTGACTTTAAGGGTTGATTTACACAGAAAGATTGTCTGACAAATATTTGAAGCCAAAGCCAGAAATGGATTTGAAAAGAGGAGAAATCTCAGGCTTTTCTTAATGACCTGATCTTGGTTTATATTCTGTCTCTGGCTTAGGCTTCAAATCTTTGGCAGATAATCTGTCAGATAATCTTTCTGTGTAAATGGACCCTTACGAGGGGCAATAATCTCACACAGATAAACACAGATGCACTAAACTAACTTCATTAGCGTTTTCAGAAATACTGGGGGAGATTTATCAAACATGGTGTAAAGTGAAACTGGCTCAGTTGCCCCTAGCAACCAATCAGATCCCACTTTTCATTCCTCACAAGCTCTTTGGAAAATGAAAGGTGGAATCTGATTGGTTTCTAGGGGCAACTGAGCCAGTTTCACTTTACACCATGTTTGATAAATCTCCCCCATTAATATGTTTAAAACTAGCTGGTAAGGTAGCCAACCCTTTTAAGCAATATGAACGTGTATCTAATAATCATAATCTCCATTGGAGATGAGCAAATCGCTTTGTTAGATCAGCAATCTATTTATCAGTCTTCTGCCTTTGAAGTCCTGTTTCCCAGGACTGGTTCCAGCTTTTTCAGGCACCTAGGGGGTGCTACACGGAACAGCATTGGTCTTCAAAAGCCGCAGATTGATAAGCAGATTGCCAAGCTAATGAAGCGATTTGCTTTGTTCGTACTGTAAATTCACTCAATGGAATCTGTGTTCATTCTATACTGCAGGGGCGGCATTGAAGTCAAGGCAATGCTGTCCGCTGTGTTGACACATCGTTATTTTAACGCCGTTCTTTACATGTCTATTATTCTAGGATGTTGTTCTATAAACCACGTCCAGAAATAATAACTGTTCACACAGTGTGGTGCACTTTGCATTAGGGTGCGTTCACACCTACAGGATCCACAACAGATCCGCAGCAGATTTGATGGTGCAGTTTTGATGCTGTGTTCAGTTATTTAAATGAAATCTACTGCAGATCTGCTGCGGATCCGCAGCAGAAAATATGCTGCGGATCCAGTAAGTGTGAACATACCCTTAAAGTGAATGGTTAATTGATAGTGGCTGCAAGTCACTTGCAAGTTTTTGCAAGTGTTCAAAAAAGAACGTTCCTGCATACATACAGAGGTTTCGGCAGCAGTAATGTCCTGAATGCAGCCCGGCGACCGGCTGTTTAAAAGAGTCCGTTGCTATGCAACAGACGCTGTTAAACATAGTGTGGACATAGCCTAATACTTAGTTAGAATAAAGAAAAAATGTCTAGTGTATTCACACTTGGACAAACAGTTGGGCTTCTGTAGTAGTACCTAAGGCTGGACAGATTTTTTAACCCCTTAACGACACAGTGTCGCATGTAGCCCGGGACCGCGTCTATTAGCGGGCATGGTCCGATCGTCATGCCCGCTAATAAAGTAATTAGATGCAGTTGTCAAAGTTGACAGCTGCACCTCATTACTTATGCAGCCCGATCGGTGGTGGTATAGTGGCGGTCTCCGCCTCTGCTGCCGACCGGGGTCTGCACCGTAATGGCGCTGATCCCGGCTCGGCACTCGAATGCTTTCGGCTACAGCAGTCGAAAGCAATCGAGTGCCTATCTTATTGATCTATGCTGTATTACTATTCAGCATAGATCTCAATGAGAGATCAGTGTACTTATACTAGAAGTCCCCCAGGGGGGCTTCTAGTATAGTGTAATAGAAAAGAAAAAGTGTTATTAGTAGTAAAAAAGGTTGAATCAACCCCCTTTTCCCATGTTATAAATAAAAATAAATAAATAAACAAACATGTTTGCTATCGCCGCGTGCGTAATCGCCTAAACTACTAATTTATCACATTCCTGATCTCGTACGGTAAATGGTGTAAGCGCAATAAAATCCCAAAGTGCAAATTTGCACATTTTTTGGTCGCATCAAATCCAGAAAAATTGTAATAAAAAGCGACCCATAGACCAAAGGATAAAAGCGCTATAAGCATGAGAATGGAGTGATTTTAAGGAACATATATTTGTTAACAATGGTTTGAATTTTTTACAAGCCATCTCATAATATAAAAGTTATACATGTTACATATCGTTTTAATCGTAACGACTTGAGGAACATTTAACGTTTTACCCCAGGGCGAACGGCGCAAAAACAAATACCCCCCAAATAAACAAAATGCGGGGGGGGGGGGGGGTTCAATTTCACCACACATTGAATTTTGTTTTTTGGTTTTGCAGTGTACCTAATGAAAAAATTCAGTTTGTCATTGCAAAGTACAATCATGTGGGTTTCTAGGTGAAAAAATGTGCTATGGCCTTTTAAACACAAGGAGGAAAAAAACCAAAGTGCAAAAATGCAAGTTGGCTCTGTCCTTAAGGGGTTGAGCCAAAGCCAGGAATGGATTTGTAAAGAGGAAAAATCTCAGTCTTTTTACGACCTGTTCTCTGTGTATAGTTCGTTCCTGGCTTTGGCTTCAATAATCTGTCAGATAAATCTCTCAGTGTAAAGGCACCCTTAGACAGCAAGACATTTATGTTGATCTACAATGATAGTCAACCTAATTTACTATTTTATAGTGTGTTATATGGTAAATTTACATTCATGTAACAATGTGGTTTTTTTATTGCAGATAATGAGGATCCTGATAGTGCTGTGGATGACCGAGATAGTGATTATAGAAGTGAGACTAGCAATAGTATCCCTCCAGCATACTACTCCACATGCCAGCCAAACGCCTCAGTACATCAGTACCCAGTACGACATCAGTACAGTTCCCATGGATCATATACTGACTCAGTACATAGTTATGAAATGGATTTCTCTGACCACCGACTAATCAGGTACAGACAACAATCAGTTGTTTACATTAATATGAGGGTATTTCAAATGCTTTGATATGTTATAATGTTGAACATCATTATACATTAATAACTGGATAGCAGGATGGAGGGGTGTGTGTTACCCCCTCTGACCTGTCTCCTCTCTCCCTGGATGGCAGGCGTTACGATAGTGCAGACTCTGCCACAAACGGGCGCAGTGATGTGGAGTCTGTCTCTGGTTCAAGCCGCCTCACCAGTCGGCAGCATTCACTGGAAAGCCGGCAGTCACTAAACCTGTCTGATAGGTGGGTCCGTCCCAAAATGTTGCAGTGTGAGTGCTGCAGAGTCCTGTGCTCGTCCCATGCACATGCCAAGACAGGCCATAATCTATAGTTTTATAACCTTTGTGTGGTAATTTGCCACTTTTCAGCACACGCTCACTGGATAACTTTTCTCAAGTTTTTCTCAGGTTTTTAAGACTTTTATCTTTTATACAGCAATAACACCAGTAAAAAAGACCCAACCAATGTGTGTTAAAGAAGCACCCCAGGGTTTTTGCTGCATATAATGCACACTTACTATCACTGTTCCTACAGTGCCATCTGTTTCATTCCAGCTGAACTAAATCAATACATTTCATGGCCGCAGTTGGGTCATGTGACCAGCACTCCGCCCATCATAAAATGACATGTTTTTTTTGTCACAGGAGGTGGTCTGTCTAGGTTCAGATGACTAACGGATTCTGAAGTGCATGGTTACAACACCTATCAGATCCCTCCTGGAAGCTCTCAGATGACTTCCCTCCCCAACTCCGTCTATCTCTCTCTCTCTCTGTATAGCTTGCTGGTGCCACTATCTCTACTGGACTATAACATACCCTGTGTTTTTCCAAAAATAAAGTAGGGTCATATGTTATTTTCTTCTCTGTACAAAGACTCATTTGCAGGGTAGGGCTAGTTTTTGGAGAAACAAGGTAGCTGTTTATGAGTCTTTGCACTGATTATCTGAGTTATAGAGTTATACCTAACCTGATTACACTGCAGCCTATGCTGCGTGCTGTGGCCACATTCTATAGTGTCCTATGTGATATACAATTTAGCTGTATCTAAGGGGGTATAACACTCTCACAGATACAGCCTATATTGTAAGGGGACAGACCTTGCTCTATCAGTTACTGCGCTTAGGTGCAGTGATAAGACTCCAGCCTCTCTCTGCAAAGCCAAAGGCATCATAGAAATGTAGGCGGCATTAGGAAGCCATATTAGTTGAAAAATAGGAATCAAGGCTCAAAAGCTAAAACAGGTGTACACAAGGCATATACAAGAACCTCTGCATTATTTTCTTATAATAGTCTTTGCTGCAGTACATATATAACTACATTTACAGGAGTGCTTCTTTAGCTTTTAAACAATTCTCTATTTGGGCAGGTAAGACTTTGTAAGATACTGTGTATAATTATGTACTTTAAGGGTATAAACCCACACACCGTATACACAGCGTATTTACTGCTGCGATACGCAGCGAATACGCAGCAAAAACGCAACAAATACGCAACAAAAACGCAGCAGATTAGATCTAAATAACTGAACTCAGCATTAAATCTTCACCATCAAACTGCTGCGTATTTGCTGCGTATTTGTTGCGTATTTGCTGCGTATACGGTGTGTGGGTTTGTACCCTTAGACAAAACTTAATTCAAATTTTGTAAGAAGCTATCTCCATGTATCCAATAAATTATATGCACAAATGTATGCATGAAAACTATGCACCAGCACAAACAAGATACCCTTGGAGTACCTTCACACACTGTCTTTACTTGTAGTGTTTTTTCATTGGTTTATAGAAAAGCAACTGCAGCTTTTTATTTTGCACTAAGTTTTTTTTATATAAGGGAGCGTGTTTTAAGATTTTTGCTGCGTTTCTTTTGTTGTTGTTTTTTCTGCCAAGTCATGTGATTCTTTGATCATGTGATTTAAAGGAGAAATTTAGGCAAAATGTATTTTTTAACCCCTTCACATCAGCAATCTGTATACATACTTTCCTACTGCACATACCCCGTGCAGTAGGAATGTATATATATATATGTTCCTGCTCTGACGGGGTTAGAGAGAGCGATCCCGCTCACATCAAAGTCCAGGGCCGGAGGTAATGAGAATCAGCTGCGATCCCGCAGCCGACTATCATTAACCCCTTAAACGCCGTGATCTAAAGCGATCACAGCGTTTTAAGGTGCTCAGTGACAGATCAAGCGTGATCGGGACCCCCTCAGCCATTGCATGTGCGGAGGTCCCGATCGCATGTGCCGACAGGCGGGAGTAAGCTCCTTACCTCCGTCCTGTTGGATCGGTGATATATGTATAGAGTCTGCTCTCAGGCAGGCTCTATATATAGATCGCCGATAACACTGATCTATGCTATGCTATGGCATAGCATAGATCAGTATATGCAATCTAATGACTGCATATTTTACAGTGAAAAAAAGTAATAAAAAAGTTTTATAAAAGTATTTAAAAAACCCTTATAAACCCCCTCCCAATAAAAGTTTAAAAGACCCCCTTGCCCATTATAAAAAAAAAATATATTAATAAATAAATAAACATATTACATATCGTAGCATGTGGAATTGTCCAATCTTTTAAAATATTACTATATTGTTCCCGCATGGTGAACGGCGTAAACAAAAGAAAAAAAAACGCACCAGGATTGCTGATTTTATTAAATTATATATCACAAAAAAATTAATAAAAAGCACTCAAAATTTTTCTGTTACACCGATATTATATTAATAAAAACTAGGGATCATGGCGCAAAAAATTACACCCCAACCAGCCCTGTAGGTGGAAAAATAAAAGCGCTATGGCTCTTAGAAAGTGGGGAGGAACATTGCATTAATTTGACCTGGACTTTTGTGCATCTGTCTTGAAGGGGTTAATATGTTATTACATAAGGAAAGTTAGACAAATTTCTAATATACACTAATTATGGGAAATGCACATAAAATGCTATTTCCCTCAATTTAGTAGATCAGTCAGGCTTCAATTCTGCAAAAAAAACATAACGTCTCAAATCAGAGCAGGGCTGGGTGTAATTCCTATGAAGCGTCCAGCGGGGGGGGGGGGGAGCAGTGTATGGAGAATTACATGGTAAGAATAACTATATCACAAGTGCCAGCAGTCCCATGCACGGCACATAGGATTGGACTGCTGGCACTTGCGGTGTGGCTTTCCGCTGCTCACCCCAAATTACACAAAAGAAACCTTATCAGAATAGTGTTTTACTTATTACTTATTAGCCTATGTTCCCACTTCGGAAACGTGCCGTCATTTAGCAGGGAAAAGCAGTCGTCTATTGATAGTGACGGTCACAAATAATGATCATGATTATTACTTTTGGCAGGGATATTAAAAAAAGCAAGGGTGGCCACCACAATCATATCATTAGTTATTTAATTGTTGTGAAATAACATCTGTTATTTCACAACAATGGGCATTGTTTTGAAATAATGGACAATATTTGATGGCAAAATGACGACCGTTCGAAAAAAAAATGGTCGACAAATTGCAAAAAAAACCTTTGTGTTGTCATGACAAGCCTATGCGTATAAATAGAAAACATTACCAAACATTACTGTCTTTCCCTGACTAATGATGGTATGTTCCCTGTAGTGGGAACACAGCCATAAAGTAATTGTCCTATTGACTTGCAGCTAACATATGGTATTTTCACCAAAAAAGAAAATAGAAATGCATTTTTTTTATTCCATATGTAAAATACCTTTAATTTTCAAATCAGCAACTACATAAGTATACAAAGCAAATGTTGTTAGTGCTCCCAGATGCTCATAACTGCATGAGCATTAGATAGTTGTCAGGACAGGTCAGGGTACACACAGAAGACACAGAGACAAGTACAACCCCGACGCTGCCCCACACCCACTGTCCCTGCCTACTCGCCTCAACATATCCTAAGCGACACGGACAACTTGAAGACATTCCCTGCGCTAAAATAGGTGTAAAAGGGCATGAGACAAATACAAGACAAGGACAAGAATACACAATGGCAGGTGGTCAGCAAGCTAGGGTCAAACCAGGAGAGGCAGAAACAAGTACAAAGTCAGAAAACACCTAAGGAATAAAATACAGACTGAATCAGAAGGCAAACATGTAGTCAGAGACACAATCCAAGGTCAGGTTACCAATAGATCAGGATAGCTAGCACAGAATAAGACATATGTATAGGCACATGAGGTGAACACTATAGTAGGCTTCAGGCACAGTAACTTACTCAGTCTTAAAGTAAGTCAGGTTCCGGTCTCAGAGTTGATTGAGGCAGACAGACAAGAACTAAGGCTGCCTTCACACTACATTTTTGCAATCCGTTTTTTTTTTTTCATCTGTTTTTTTGCAAAAACTCATTGACTTCCATTATTAAAAAAAGGTTCAAAACAGATCGGGGTTTTTTTTACGTACACAAAAACGTAGCTGACCCTACTTTTGTGTCCATTAAAAGAAAGGATCTGTTTTGATCAGTTTTATTTTCACAATGCAAGACAATGGAAAAACGGATCAAAACGGATGCACACAAATGCATCCATTTTTTGCAAAAAACGGATAAAAAAAACTGATTGCAAACACGTAGTGTGAACCAAGCCAACCTAAGACAGGAGGAAAGGGCTGTCAGTCACTGGCCAGGTAAGGAGTTAACTGCAAAGGTGCTGGTAAATACACTCTTAAAAATGCAGGGCGTTAACCAGAACGTGATTAGTTAGGCCAAGACAGAATACAACTATGTTCATACCAGTGAAATGCAAGCATGAAAACAACTTGCAAAAACATAACTTCTGCCGCAACTGCCTTAGCAGGCAGTCAGAGCTTAAGACTAAGCGTTTATCAGATACCGTCATGACAATAGTGCTGTATTATGTCAGCCAGCCAAATCCAAGTAAGGCTGGGTTCACAATACGTTTTTCTTATCCGTTCAACCTACTGTATCAGTTTTTATTTGGTTACTTAGTCAACACTATTTTTTGTACGTTAAAAAAACACATCTGTTTCAACGGATTCAAACAGATGGCATACAATTGCATCCATTTTTTTAATAAAACGTATATGTTAAATGGATAGGAAAAACGTAGTGTGGACCCAGCCTGATGGTAAATACTTTTGTTTCCAAAACGACAAAGTATTTAGGTGAAGACAAAAGATCCAAACGGGATCAATAGACCAAGCGCCCCCCTTCCTTCGGAACAGAGCAGGTCTAAGGGTGAGTAGTCGGTAGTAAAAACGCATACACACCATTCACAGTGAGCGGTAGACCGTACACCTAATAAGAGTTTCCACCTACAATATCTAGACTCTGGGGATATGGTAGGTGGAAACACCTATTAAGTAAGAACTTACATGGGATTGTCTTAGCTGCCCATTTCTATTTAGACTTTATTATATTTATTTGTTTTTTACCATATTTATCTGCCCGAGTGCATTGTTTACATTTTGGCCTGTCACAGACCCAGAAGCCATTTGACACTTAGTAATATTTAACAATGGATGTGTATGCTTGAGAAAGGCTTGTTTAGATCTCAGGAGACGAAATGCCCTGCACTAAATGAACACAAACATGGAATCATCCATGTGTATGATCTACCGCTCACTGTGAATGGTGTGGATGCGGTTTTACTACTGACTACTTACCCTTACACCTGTGCTGATGCGAAGGAAGGGGGACACTTGACCCATTGATTCTGTGTGGATCTTCTGTCTTCATGCTTCTGACCTCCTCGGTGGTCCCCCCAGGAATAGCTGTGGTGTCAACTTTGTGATTTTTGCCTAGTATATTACACAACTTACCCAGGTGAATGCACCCCTGTGGCAATATGGCTGGAACTTGCTACTTTTAATGTTGCTGCACCAAGAGGCACCGCTGTGTAGTTTTTCTTTTCAAAATATTTTAGGTGGGATACCTTGATTGGCTAACTAGAGAAAATCATTATGTTCATAAGCTTTCAGTGTGCAAGGACATCGCCATCAGATGAGTTATGGATGTAATGACTCCAAAACTCCAAACTTAAAGGATGTTACATAAAGAAATTTGGGGGGGGGGTCAGAAGGAATAGATTCAAGATAAACACTATAAAAACATTTGGAGTATGGTTACAAGTAACAAGACAACAGAGGCCTGATTAGGAGACCAGGGATCTGGAGTCAGTCTGTTGTGAAGTTTATGAGACACCCCAGTGGGCAAACATTTCTCTGGACCGGCATGCGATATTATGAACCCTAAAGATCTTGGTGCAAAAGGCAGAGAAAGATCTGTGAATTGAAGCAGATATAAAACAGATATGTTCCAGTCATTGACATGTGGGTTGGGTTTAGGTTGGGGTGGGGTTTTACAACTCAGTTCCATTGAAGTAAATGGAGCTTAAAGGGGTAGTGTGGCACTAAACATTTATTCACAAAATAACACACATTACAAAGTTATACAACTTTGTAATGTGTGTTATGTATGTGAATGGCCCCCTTCCCTGTGTCCCCCCCCCCACCCTAGACCCGTAAGTGTGGTGCATTATACTTACCGCATTCGTGTCAACCCCCGGCCGCCATCTTGTGACAATGATGTCATCTTCGGGAGGCCATCCGTCCCTCATGCCGACCCCCCTCTGGCGTGTCATCAGCTGCTCAGCCGCGATTGGCTGAGCATAACTGTGCTCAGCCAATGTGTGTGTTATTTTGTGAATTAAAGTTTAGCGCCGCACTACCCCTTTAATTGCAAACCACACCTGAACTAAAGCCTAAAGTCGTTTTGTCTCTTGTAGAAAGTGTACATGTTTTTCTAAAGTTGGATAACCCCTTTACCAACTAGTTATATGAGCCATTACATTGATAAACCTCACAACACACTGACTTCAGTCCTCTGGTCTCCTAATCAGGCCTCTGCTGTCCTGTCACCTGTAACCATAATCCAGTGTTCCTATCGCGCTTATCTTGAATCGTATGCATGTATTCCCTCTGTTTTGCCCTCACCCCCAGATTTCTCTAAGTAAAGTCCTAAGGCTATGTTCATATGCTGTACGAGACTGGCCGTTCTGTGACCCGTCTGGTCTCAGAAAAGATCATCCCTGCAGTACCGGCCGGATGATCTTTAGCGCCACTGAGTTCTGATGCGGTCGCATCCGTGGGCGCCCACATCAGAACTCCCCACTGCACACAATGGAGCGTGCGGCCAGAGCCGCTTGCTCCACTCTGTGCATTGACAGGGTTTTCTGCGGCCGCTGTTCAATGAATACCAGCCGCAGAAAAATTACATGTCAGTTTCTTGCGGTGCCGCTGGGGTCCCGGCCGGAGTGTATACTATGGGGGACATTTATTAAAATGGAAAAATGCCTTTTTTAAGCGCAGATGGGCCCAATCGGCCCAATCAGGACGCAGAGGGGGCACGGCCTCTGCGTGAACCGCATATATCATTTTTCTGGTGGAAAAATGATACTGAAAACTACGCCAGCTCTGAGCTGGCGCAGGTTTCAAAATTTTTGCACAGACAGGCTCAGTGCGATCGGGATTTAGATGCAATGTGCCTCTACGTAAATCCCCTGAGCTCCAAAACACTGGACTTCATAAATGTCCCCCTATGTGTATACACTCCGGCCGGATTCCTCAGAAGGCAGCACTACGTAAGTACCGAAGAAATCACGTCCATTGTCACAACGGCCGTGATTACTACAGAACTTACGTAGTGTGAACATAGCCTAAGTTTGTAGTTTTCTCAGTCATCTCATTTGTAAATTATCTGATGGCGATGTCCTTGCACATTGAAAGCTAATGAACATAATGATTTTTTTCTAGTTAGCCAATAAAGGTATCACACCTAAAAAACTTTGTCATTTTGGACAGAAAAGTATTTACCATCATTTGCATGTGAGATCCAATGTAATGTGATACTATGGCGTTGGGTCTTGTATAGGAGATGGGTGCTACTGCTATGGACACTTCTTGCACCTTCTAATGCTCAGTTATGAGTGGTCGGGAATGCAGACACACATTGTGTTCTTGTGGATGATGGCCGCTTCATACCGGATATCAAATTTGTGTCATGGATCGCTATCTTCTCTGTAGTGGTCCGTGAAGTATGGAACACTAATGATGCACATTCATAGAGCAGTCCACCGTTGCATGCTTAACTACAGACATGTGAATGAGGCCTAAGAGTTTACACAGAACTGAAACTGGTTTTAAGGGATTGATAGATACTTCCCTGGTCACATGCTGTAAAGAGATATGAGAAAAAAGTTTGTTCTAATGATTCCACACTTCTAAACCAAGTATGGCTATCTCCAGTGATCAACTAAGGCTTGTTTTTCTTAGGCCTTATGGTATCTGTCCAGGGAAAACCCTTAAAGAGTATCTGTCACTACATAGCAGGCCTCAGCTGAGATCCAGTCTGATCAGAGGATATAGCCATGTAGAGATTGCAGAGGCATGAGCCACTCCCTGGCCAGTCGCTCATTCCATCAATATTTTTCAATGTAAGTCTTTGAGAAAATTTTTAATAAATGAGCATCTGGATGGGGAATGGATCATGATCTCTCCATGGCTATATCTCCCAATCAGACCAGATCTCAGCAGCGAGACCCGTTGTGATCAGTAACTTTTGACATGTCCGATGACAAGATATTTGTAGCGACGATGCCCATTTAAGTCAGTGCCCATTTAAGGGATTTGTTATCCAGACACAAATACTGTAAATATGAGTTAGTTCTAAGCATATGGAGTGCAATTTTTAGTTTAAAAGTAAACCTAATTTTTAACCAAAGAAATACATAAACTGAAACTATATAGTTGACGTATAGGTAAACATGCAAAAAAAGTATGGGTAAGCAATTATTACTTACCAATCAGTAACCATAATATTTAGAAAGTATATTGGCCTGTCGTGGGGTGTGCATCTGTAAATCTGTCTGCATGCGCGCTTCAGGGTGTGGCTTCCTGTTGCAGAAATATGTATGATCCACATGGTTTTTACTTTGCTGCAAAAACTAACTTAAAAACATTATGGTAAATTCTAGATGTATGGCATATGTGCACACATATGAAGTAGTGTAAAATTAAAGGGGTTGTACATCTTCCAAACCATACCACCCATACTTATAGGATATTTAGGCACCATGTCCAACTTTTATATAATACTGATTTACTACCACTTTAAGACCTTTCCAGTTCAGTATTTGCAGGATTGATTCTTACCTGTTAACAAGCTTGTCAATGTTCTACACAAATGTATTCAAGCTATTTCTTTTTTCAAAAATGAAGGGGCTGTACAGAGTTAAATAATTGATAGCCTATCCACAGGATATTACTAGTTGATTGGTAGGGCTCTTATACAGTACGAATGGAGCCAGAAGCAGTTGTCCCTGTTTCCTGTGTAGCAGTGGCACCAGGTTACTGTAGCTTCGGCTCGTATTTAAGTGAATAGGAGCCAAAACTGCAATAATGCTGTGTTGAAGCTATAAAGAGAATTGGGGCCAAATGCTTCTGGCTCAGTTCTGAGTGCAGTTGGTGCACGGAACAGCTGGTTGGCAGGCATTCCAGTCAATTGTTTTTATCCTTTTAAGGTTTTTTTTTTGTTTTTTGTATTTTAATTTTAACTTGTTATTGTAGTTCATTGTATTTAAAAAGTAACAGCAGCTATGACCATGTATAAATGAAATGACTAGTTTTTCATGTGCTTAGAGTCATAGCTGTACTACAAAATCACATAACAGCAATACAGACCTGAATAACTTGTTGTTTATGTACATGTACTGTCTGTGTGTTTAAGGTGTAAATAAAGGGGTACCCACATACAGTTTATGGGAACAGAATCAAAATGATCTCATTGGTTCTTCATAGTGGCACTTTCTTTAGACTTGCTTTAACAGAATAGAAAAGTTGCTATTTCTGGGTAAAGCTTATTCTTCAGTTTTGCCCACTTGGCTGCTTTTGGGTGCTTTGGGACTGGACCCAAAAGTAAATCTGAAGCAGAATATCTGCACTGAAAACATGCAGATTTCCTGCCAGAGAAATAATTATGGTATATTTAGAAAAGTGAAAAGAGTTAAATAAAAATCTACAGGTGCAAATTTTGCTGTGGATCTGCAGTGTTTTCACAGCACAAATGTAAACTAGTAGTCAGAAAAACTGTCAAGTAACTATAATATATATTCTGAAGCAAGGGGGAATTAGGTTTGATTAAAATAAAAATCAAATAAATACATGTAAACAATTCTTAAAATAATATTAGATGCACCGCCATTTTGAAAGTAGGGTCGCGCACATTGCAGTCTCATGCATGTTTATCATTTAGATTGGAGTTCACTGCTGTTTCGGCAGAGGCCCAGATGAGAGTTTCACTTTCAAGAATCTTGTGTATGCCTTGTGTATACCTATTTTACTTGATGTGCCTTTAGTGTCTAGTTGGCCGCCATTATAGGACACACTAAAGCACAGGAGTCAAACTGAGGCCCCCAGCTGTTACAAAACTACAATTTCTATCATGTCTGGACAGCCAAAGCTTTAGCTTTGCCTGTCCAGGCATAATGGTAGTTGTAGTTTTGCAACAGCTAGAGGGCCTGCACTAAATGGATGGATATCCCTGGATATCCCTGCACTAAAAGACTTTCCTCCCTCCCTAAAAGCCATAACTTTTTTTTTTAATTGCCGATGTTATGTTTTGTGTGTTTGGTTTATGTGTTTTTCTGTAATTCTTTTGGCATTCATCTAATATTTATTCTATTTATCCCTCTGTCAGTTTAAAAGATTAGCAGAGGCACAAATAGAAACATAGAAGATTGCTAGCAGAAAAGGACCACCTGGTCCATCTAGCCCACCCTTATATTATTTCCTTTATCAATATCTTAGAATAGATATTTTTTTCCCAGGCAAGTTTATCTAATGTGTGCTACACTGTATGATTCTGGACTCTAGGCTGTGTAGTTCACTAAGCAGTGCCTAGACCTGATACATTTGGAGTCATTTTTGGGCTATGTTCTCACATTGACCGTATTTTCAATGTAAGGCTATGTTCACACAACGTCAAAAAAAGAGAGAAGGCATCTGCTTTTTCTATTTAAAAAGACGTCTGTTACTGATGCAATTTAATTGACTTCCTTGCACTGTATTGAAGTCAATGGGATGACGGACATCCAATGCACACAATGTATGAAATAATGGACATTGTCTGCGCAGACGTCAAAATAATAATCGAGTCAATTATTTTCAGACATCTATTGCAAACAGCAGACGTTATTTTTTAGTTGTTTAAACACAGTCTTTTTTTTCACCATCCTTTACCATTTTTACTATTAAATTCAATGGACTTTTCAATTAAAGCCACACCCAAAGGCCAATTAGTAAAATAATGTACCAACAGCCGTCATTGCACTGACAGGCAGCCAAACAGCTAAATGACGTCTGTCATTTTAGATTCAAAATGTCGGACATCATTTAAAACTGAGCTGAAAAAACATTGTGTGAACATAGCCTAATAATGTACTCTATTGAAGTCTATGGGGAACTGACCATCAGTGCACACACAATTGATTACAATGTAATAAAGAAATATGCTTTATTTACAACCTGTTTGTTGCAACAACAAAAAAATGCCATTTTCTCATCACCTGTTCACACGTTTTATTTTTTTTCTCAAAATTACAACTGCAAGCTGATAGCAAGACTATGACTAAGATATGTACAGATTTGCAATTGTTCTAAATGTAAACAACACTCTCCAAGGGCCCTTTTAAATGGTCCAATTATTGTTAATGAGTGTTTCTAGGGGTCCGTTTACACAGAAAGATTATCTGACAGATTATCTGCCAAAGATTTGAAGCCAAAGCCTGGAACAGACTATAAACAGAGATCAGTTCATAAAGGAAAGCCTGAGATTTCTCCTCTTTTCAAATCCATTCCTGGCTTTGGCTTCAAATCTTTGGCAGATAATCTGTCAGATAATCTTTCTGTGTAAACAGACCCTAGGAACACTCAATCACCCGCTAATCGCACTGTGTAATGCTAAGTTTACACGAGGCGATTATTGGCCCGATCGTACGATTAACGATTTTGAAGTAACAATTTTTTTTTTTATAACGATCAGCGTTTAGACGGTACGATATATCGTACGGAAAAATCGTTTTGCAATCGTACGCCCGCAGCCCGGCCCGCCCGCCCGCTGAAGAGGAGCACTGATTGGCTGAAGAGGAGCCGTTTGAAATTGCCGGCTTATCTCTTTAGCCAATCAGTGCGCTGAAGAGGGGAGCCGGGGATGTCCGAAGACCTGCTGCGCGGAGCAGGTAACGTATGTTCTTGGGCGCGGCGGTGGGGGCGATCGGAGTGACGGCGGGAGGGGGGGCAATCGGAGCGGTGGCGGGTGGGGGTGGCGATCGGAGCGGCGGCGGCGATCGGAGCGGGGGTGGCGATCGGAGCGGCGGGGGTGGGGGTGGCGATCGGAGCGGCGACGGATGGGGGTGGCGATCGGAGCGGCGGCGGATGGGGGTGGCGATCGGAGCGGCGGCGGGGGTGGCGATCGGAGCGGCGGCGGGGGTGCCGATCAGAGCGGCGGGGGGGGTGCCGATCAGAGCGGCAGGGGTGGCGATCGAGACGGCGCAGGGGGCTGCGGATGAGCGGGGGGCCGGGCTGCGAGCGGGGGTCGGGCGGCGGGCGGGGCTGCGGGCGGCCCGGACTATCGCGCGACAACTGTTTACACAGAACGATCGGCAAATTTTTTGCGATCGGCGAATGACGATTTATGAACCTGTTAAAAGATCAAAATGAACGATTTTTTGATCGTTCGCCGCGTTTACACGTACGATTATCGTTCGAATTCGATCGTTATCGCGAAAATTCGCCCGATAATCGCTCCGTGTAAACCCAGCATAAAAGAGCCAGAGATCACGCCAGCTCCTCAGCTAATTTGATCTTTTCTATCAGTAAAATCACTGTTACCGACTGCACATCAATTTGTGTAAACAGGAGATGTGCAGCAAATAACAATGTATTTAAAGGGGTTGTCCGGCGCTAAAAAATTATTCACAGAATAACACACATTACAAAGTTATACAACTTTGTAATGTGTGTTATGTCTGTGAATGGCCCCCTTCCCCGTGTCCCACCACCCCCACCCGTGTACCCGGAAGTGTGGTGCGCTATACTCACATGTCACGTGCCGACCACGGTCTCCGATCCTCAGCAGTGACGTCTTCTTCGGGCGGACGGCGGATCTTCCCGAGTGCCGGCCGCCCTCTGCAGCGTCATCCGAAGCTCAGCCGCGATTGGCTGAGCATAACTGTGCTCAGCCAATCGCAGCTGAGCAGCTGATGACGTGGCCGCGTCATCAGCCGCTCAGCTGGCCAATAAATGTAAACGAGTGTCGATCTTCTAGATCGGCGCTCGTTTACTGTGCCTATTACACGGCTCGATAATCGTTTAACAAGGGCTGCAGGGACATCATTACCAATGTCCTTGCAGCCCTTGTTTAAACTTTATACATTACCTGTCAAGGCTGCAGAGCTCCTCTTGCTCTGTACTTCTCCCCGGGTCCCCACGCTCCCGGCCAGTGATTGGCTGAGCGGCCTGTCAGCTGAGACAGGCCACTCTGAAGCTGGAGCGCCCGGGACCCGGAGAGAAGCACAGAGCAAAAGGAGCCCTGCAGCCTGGATAGGTAATGTATTCTTCTTTGCTAATCGTCAGCGCCGGCCACGCACCGCTATTACATGTAGCAATGCATGTCGGCGTCCGACAATTATAGGTCAGAACCTATATCAACGATCAGCCAATGACAACGATCATCAGCTGATCGTTGTCTTTATTACATGGAACGAAAATCGGCGGGGTAGGAATGATTATCGTTCCGTGTAATAGTACCCTTAAAAAAGTTGTATTAAACTTCATATATACAATGAATGATCTTTCCAGCCGCAGGGTTCTGATCATCAGAACCTCCCACAGCACACAATGAAGCAAGCGGCCGGAGCCGCTCGCTTCATTTTGTGAACTGACAGGGTTTCCTACAGCCGCAATTCATTATATTGTAGCCGCAGAAAACTGACATGTCAGTTGCCGATGGCAACAACAGCCGTACTTTTACGTAGTGTGAACATAGCCTTACAGTGTATGAACATAGCCTTATACTGTATATATAACTATATACAAATAGATAGATAGATAGATAGATAGATAGATAGATAGATAGATAGATAGATAGATAGATAGACCATTTTGTGGAAAAAGATCAGAGTTCCTCATGTAGGTCAGTCTGTGGTGGATATGAAGAAGTTGAGCAGTTCTGTGGCAACTGAAGTATGAGCCAAGAGGAATCATGTCTTCCCTAATATAGCATATAAACCATATTGGAAGTTACTTTTGGAGTTGGGTGTCTTGACCTACAGCATTGTGCATTTTTATGGTCATGGAAATCCCTGGTGACCCCTAATATGCTTATATTTTCCAGTACTTGAATATATTATTGCGTCTATTAAGATACAATCAGTTAAGAATAGGATGTCATTTTTTTAGTGCCAGTACATATATATTGGGATATACTCTATGCCTACATTGATCTCTTTATGAAAAGATCTTCAGGAATAAATTAAACACTTACAAAAGCCTAATCTTTGAAGAGGCTACAAATACACACATATGAATTTATATTATTTTAAGTGTGTTATGTTATGTCTTGAATAATTTCATGGTCATTTGTACATTCATTTTGAATTTATCATATCTATATGAGCAAAAATATTAAAAAACAAAAAATCAGTGGATCGCTCGTGTTTATATTTTGGCAAGTGCAATAGTGGCTTGCTGTTTGTCTGTGATATTGCAGCAATAACAAAGGAAAAAGATGCTGCATTTTGTTTACTTTTCTGCTTTCATCCCTCTGCCCCCACTTTGTAATTTCTCTAGCCCTACTGGAAGCAGTCGATATGCCTCATCAGGAGAACTCAGCCGAGATTCCACCCAGCTTAGTGATGATTTTGATCCAGAGAATGACAGCCTACAGGGTTCAGAAATAGAAGAAGAGAGGGACAGAGATTCATATCACTCCTGTCACAGTTCAGTCAGTTATCAAAAAGATTCTCCAAACTGGGAGGGAGAAGAATGTCCTGAGGGCTACAGTGAAGAAGATGATGATGAAGGGGGGTACCCTGATAGCAGAGGACAGCTCTCTGACAGAGATATTTATGATGATGAGCTTCAGGATGAAGAAGATGAAGATGGAAAAATGAGATATGAATTAGAAGACTCCTTATATCTTTCTGAAGAGAGTAAAGAGAAGACACCTCCTGAGATCCCAGAGGAGAAGGAAAGGTCACAAGAGGTTGTTGCACAGGATGAGGCAGTATCAGCTCCTCCTGAAGTTCAAGAGCCACTATCAGAAAGGTAAAGGTAGTAGATAAATAAATTCTTGACTTAAAATGGGATTGACAAGGTTTTCAGGCCCAGAGATAGACATAATATTGAAGATAATGTATACGTCATATACATCCAGTTCACTTATGCTCCGTTATGCCACAGTATGAGCCATGTTCACATGTTGTAAGAGACAGGCTGCTCACGGAACGCCCAGTCTCGGAAAAGATCATCCCGCCGGTACTGCAATACCGGACGGATT
Organism: Dendropsophus ebraccatus; assembly: GCF_027789765.1. Classification (NCBI taxonomy): domain Eukaryota; kingdom Metazoa; phylum Chordata; class Amphibia; order Anura; family Hylidae; genus Dendropsophus; species Dendropsophus ebraccatus. Next base: position 115,093,529 of record NC_091456.1, on the reverse strand, counting down.
ATCTTTAACGCCGCTGAATTCGGATGCAGGCGCATCCGTGCGCGCCCACATCTAAATTCCCCACTGCTCACAATGGAGCGTGCGGCCAGAGCCATGTGTGTGTTCCATTGTGTGAACTGACAGGGATTTCTGTGGCCGCTATTCATTGAATAGCGGACGCAGAAAACTGACATGTCAGTTTCTTGCGGGGCTGATAGGGATCCCGGTCGGAGTGAATACCATGTGTATAAACTCCGGCCGGGATTCCATAGAGGGCAGCACAGTGTAAGTTCAGTATTAATCACGGCCGTTGTTTATATGGCTGTGATTAATACTGAACTTACGTTTTGTGAACATAGCCTAATATTGTATGATTGCTATTACTGCAGTACAGCATATGAAAGTGTGGCTGATGATCAGCACTCCAGTACTCATTTATGGAAAAGGATTTAAATTTATAAGTAGAGGTGTTAATGTGATCTATTTCACAGCTATATAAAGTCCAACAGCACTAACAAGCAAGTCCAAATAGCTACTGTAGATGTATAGGATGCACACAGGAAGGTCCGAAATCTCCAATACAAGCAATACTCACTCACTCACATAAATAAGGTCCAACAGCATCCAGTTGTAGTGTCCGAAACAGCAAATTTATTACATAGTGTACTTTGGAGAAAGCAACGTTTCGACCAACAAAGGGTCTTTTTCAAGCCCTTTGAAAAAGACCCTTTCTTCGGTCGAAACGTAGCTTTTGGTCTGTGCATGTTATGCAATAAATTTGCTGTTTCTGACTCTACAACTGGATGCTTTTGGACTTTATTTATGATGGTGTATATACATTTGTCCACTAGAATGACACATAAAATTTTCACAATATCTAATTAAATATCTAACTGAATAGTACATTTTTCTGCCAATCTTCATTTTATTGTTATAAATATTTTTATAACACATTTATTCAGTTACAGAGATGAGAGCTCCGGGATGTCAAGAGCTAAATCAAACTGGCTTAGGGCATTCAACAAGGTGCGGATGCAACTACAAGAGGTATGTGTGATGGAAGCAATGTCTTGAATATGAATTACCAACTTTAGAGGTCAACTTAATGTAGAAAAGCTTAGACAACAGTCGTCTAGAAGCTGTCAAGAAGATTCTGAGGTTATATGAAAAGATGTTTTTGTTTTGCTTTTGTTTACCTTCACCTTTTTCTGTTGCCCTGTCTGATTGGTATTTTATGTTTTTCCCTGTTTTATTTTGTTTTGTATTTTTTGTGTCATTTTGTGATTTTTCCATTCAGAATGGCTCCTTATCTCGCCCCCCCTGTTCACACATTCATCTTAAACATCATTTTGTCCAATTGGCAGTGGCCAAAGATATCCATCACAGGTAGGTGAGGATCTAGTACATCTATCTAGTACATTATAAAATTAGTTTATTTTGGCTTCAGAAATTACAATGCTTTGAAGAGAAAAATGTAAAAAAAAAAAAAATGCTTGGATCTTAAAGCAAATCTGTACCAACATGTAGCCCACCCAAAACCGCCGGTACCTGGTTCCACAGGTCCTCACGCCATGTTCGGTTTAGGGATTGGCCTTTCTCCCAGTGCCAGTATTTTGGAGAAAAAAGTAGTTTTATTTCTGCAGCGAGGTGGGAAGTCAATTCGGCATGGCCTAGAGCATCTCTCTTCATTTTCAGCACCCCCCTGGGCTGGATGAAAGCAGGGAGAAAGGCGCTGCATTCCTAGGGCACAGATGCTCTAGGCCATGCCACATTGGCTCTCCGCCATGCTGCGCTGAAGAAATAAAACAACTTTTTCTGGCCAACCCCCTGAACCGGACACAGCATGGGGACAAAGTGGTTCCTGTGGTTTGTGGGGTGGCTACATGGTGTTACAGATTCGCTTTAAGGAATATTGGATTTCTGCATTATCATAACATATTTAAATTAAATTAAAAGGGTATTCTCATCTCAACTAAAATAGTAAACTTGTAGGACTCTTCAAGTTAAATATTTTTACAAATACATTCATTTAACAAACTTGCCTCTTTCTACTATACCCATTAACTATACCCATTCTTTCTCTGCAATTGTTCATTGTCTAGGTTACAGACCAACACTCTGGCTAACATAATACCATCCTATTTTTTTCGGACCAACACACTAAAACAGTGGTCTGGCTTGTGTATATATATATATAGCTATAATGTTGATGTGTAGCAATATGGGGGATATTCATTAAGACCAGCATACTCGTACACCGGTCTTAAATTAGGGCCCCCACCCTTTTCCTTGGCCAAATTCACTAAGAGGTGCACGCCTCTTAATCTGGCCATCCGTGCGCCCGACCCTGCGCTCGGTAAACAAAATCCGCAACTGCTTCCTGGAGGTGTAGATATGAATCATGATTTATGCCTGCGAGCAGGCGTAAATCATGATAAATGAGGCGCAGGAGGAGGCCACTCCACCTCCCCGCTTTACGCACCCCCCCCCCTGTATGCCCACCAAGCGAGTGGGGGATATAAATTTGATAAATGTCACCCCATATTGAATATATACTGTATACAATACATATAAATATGTATACTATTACTATATCCTAGCCAGACCAATGTTATTAGAGCAGAGTGGTGGTCGGTAACCTAGACAACAAGCTGTCAACAATAGAATGGAAAGAGCAGCGAATCAGAAGAAAGAGACAAGTTTGCTAAATGAATGTGTTTACAAAAATATAAAACTAGTTAAGCCCTATGGCATTAATTATTTTAGTTGAGACGAGGATACCCCTGGGGAAGGCCCTTTTAGATGTTTCTTGAACAGTGAATCCTGTTTGAACAAATTAGAGTAACTTTTTCAAACAAAACCTTCTAAAAGTTTCCACTGCTTTCTTTGATATGGTTTGCTGGCAGTATGCAGTCTTGTTTCTGATCTAATGTGTACCCCGCATATCCATATCACAGGTATCTGAAAGACTCTAAAGGAACAATAAGGATAATTTATAAGAGCTCAAAGATTCTTTTATTCAGTTTAAGAGGCTTTCCTTTTACACATTGGGGCATATTTACGAAGACCGGTGTTTTAGTGTAAGATTACATGGAATTTATCAAGAGGCCCCCGTCCTATGTCTGCTCAGATCAGGTGCAGGTCTAAAATTTCCCTATAGTCTTGAGCAGTTCTAACAGCATAACAAAATATACAATAGCCCTGCATATTAAACCTTGATTGCAGGATCAAGATAATACTGAGGTTAAAATGGTTGTCCAGCGATAGCCAATTTTTAATATATCGCTGCTGATATAAAAAACAAAGAGCCTATACTTACCTCTTCACGCTCCCCTCATGTCTGGTTGTGGTGTTGCCACTGTCCCCTGGCAGCACCTCCACTTCCAAAACAGCCTGCCTAGCTGATCACTTACTGTGATGGGACATCACTATAGTTTGTGATTGGCTGAGTGGGCTGTCACTAACAAGACGAGTTTGCCTTGAAATTGGAGGCACTGCAGTCAGCAGGGGACATAGGCGACATCACAACAGGACACCAGAGAGCGGGAAGAGATAAGATAAGGCTCTTTTTTTTTTTCTTTTTTTTTTTTATACCAGCAACGATATATAAAAATTGCTTCACGCCAGACAACCTCTTTAAAGTGTGGTCTTTTTCTGCCGACAGTGTTTTATGTGTCTTTGTGTATATTTGATTCACTGGTGTGTCCTTTTAGTGTTTTTAACATGGGAACATAAATAAACTTCACTGTTTTAACAGATATAAATAAATTTGCAGTCATTTTTAGTGTATGTGTTTAACCCTTAATGCAAATTTGCAATCGCTGTGATTGGTCTGTAATTACAGATAGACCAATCATGGTGTAAACTGAGGCGGGGCTGGCTTTTGACAGCTGTTTTAGCTACGGCCCCTACCAGCACTGATCCACCTGCCCTATTGATTACACTGGTATACATCAATTATGCTGACATAACATGTCATCTTAATGTATTTTGGTGTGCTGAATCCAAAGATAACATCCGTTTCCTTCAGTCACGTCCTGCAAAATGTTGTTTACTAATAAACTCTTGCAGTTATAACGTAACATGATATATAATTATATTATTTGGAAATGCTGAGTGTGAAAAAAAGATAATAGTGTGCAGAAAGATGTGCTGTAGGTATAACTAAATGGAAGAATTCTGAATAAGTAGTTTAAAATTGCTGACGTCAGCATTTTGTTGCTATATAAGGCTCTCTCTCTCTCTATATATATATATATATACAGTATATATATATATATATATATATATATATATATATATATATATATATACATACATACACACACACACACACATTATACAAGGAAAGGCCTGTTAGAGAGACATTCAGGATTGGTAAAAAGAATATCAAGGATGAACCACTTGTTAATCCTCAGAAAGTGTTGCTTCAGCCACTGCATATAAAATCGGGACTCAATCGGGGGGTGCTTCAAGTATTTCTGTACCAAATTTCCTGCTCTTTTCCAAGAGAAGTTAAAAACTGGCATATTTGATGGCCCACAAATAAGACTTCTAACCAAAGACAAAGAATTCTTTAATAACATGAAAACCATAGAAAAGAATGCTTGGTCTGCCTTTTCTGATGTAATTGCAGACGTTCTTGACAACTTCAGGGAATTATAACCTTTTAATTCTAAAGTTATTGATTACTTTTCAAAGACTCAGGGCAAACATGAGTGTTAAATTGCATTTTCTTCATAGCCACCTGAACTACTTCCCTTCAAATCTGAAAGCTATGAGTGAAGAACAAGGAGAATGGATGGAGGAGAAGGAGGGCAGGTGAAACACAAACATGATGGCAGACTACTGCTGGTGTTTACAGCTTGACAACCCTGATCAGAACTATTGCAGGGCATCCAAAAAAAAGAATTGCGGAGGGAAGGTCCCTTCATCTCACCCATCCAGGCCTTAGCATCACACTGACACTGATCCCGGCTCAGAAATCTGTAGATCTTGGCTGCAGCAGCCCAGAGTAACACAGCATTGATCTTATCAATCAGTGCTGTATTATATATACTGTACTGATCTTTTTGAGAGATCAATGTAGTTGTATTTAAATTAATGTATGTAAAAAAAAGAAAAGTTTTCTTTATTAATAAAAAAAAGTTTTTCCCATTTTATAAAAAGAAAAATAAATAAACATATTTGGTATTGCCACATGCGTAATCACCAGAACGATAAAATTTCACATTCCTGATCTTACATAAACGGCGTTAGAGCAAAAACTCGCCAAAGTGAAAAATTGCATATTTTTGGTCACATCAAATCCAGGAAAATTGTAATAAAAACTGATCAAAAAGTCACGTATATGCAAGCAAGGTACCATTAAAAAGAACAGATCATGGTGCAAAAATTAACACAGCCCCATAGATCAAAAAATAAAAGCGTTGTAAGGATCAGAATAGAGCAATTTGAAGAACTTGTAGTTTTTTTCCCCCAAAAGTTTTAATTTTTTAAAAGCCATCAAATAAAATAAAGGTTATATAAGTTACATATCGTTGTAATCGTACTGACTTGAGGAACATAGATAACATGTCAGTTATACCATAGGGCGAACGGTGTACACGAAAACCCTGAAAATAAAGAGAATTGCACTTTTTTTCAATTTTAACTGCACAATTTTTTCCATTCTGTCATTGCAAAGTATAATAGGTGTTGCAAAAAATAAGGGCTCATGTGGATCTGTAGGTAAAAATATGCAAGCACTATGGCCTTTTAAACACAAGCAGGACACAATGAAAGCACAAAAATGAAAATTGGCTTGGGTAAACAAACATTTCTCATTTGTGAAAAAATTTGACGTATTGCATATTTTTTGCCTTCAAATAAGGTATGACCACCTTTCATTTAGGTACAATCAGCTAAATTATTTAGGTCAGCAGAATTTTTTTAAAATTTAGACCAGTGTAATCAATAGATAAGGTGGATGGGGGCAGGCCAAATCCATGTTCAGAGGGGTGGTAGCCGTGCCCCCAGTGCTCCTAGCGGCTTACAGGGCACAACAAACAGCATAGGAACAGCACAGAGGATGTAGTTAAGAGACATACCTTCTTCCTCAGCACCCCATGTGCAATAGGGAACTATTAGCAGGAGAGATTAATCTAACCTGCTGAAAGTTCCCCTTTAAGGCTGCGTACACACTACGTATATTTCAGTCAGTATATTTCAGTCAGTATTGCAACCAAAACCAGGAGTGGATTAAAAACACAGAAAGGATCTGTTCACACAATGTTAAAAATTGAGTGGATGGCCGCCATATAACAGTAAATAACGGCCATTATTTCAATATAACAGCCGTTGTTCTAAAATAACAGCAAATATTTGCCATTAAATGGCGGCAATCCACTCAATTTCAACATTGTGTGAACAGATCCTTTCTGTGTTTTTAATCCACTCCTGGTTTTGGTTGCAATACTGACTGAAATATACTGACTGAAATATACGTAGTGAGAACGCAGTCTTAGACTGGGTTCACACTACGTATATTTCAGTCAGTATATTTCAGTCAGTATTGCGACCAAAACCAGGAGTGGATTAAAAACACAGAAAGGATCTGTTCACACAATGTTGAAATTGAGTGGATGGCCGCCATATAACAGTAAATAACTGACATTATTTCAATATAACAGCCGTTGTTTTAAAATAACAGCAAATATTTGCCATTAAATAGCGGCCATCCACTCAATTTCAACATTGTGCGAACAGATCCTTTCTGTGTTTTTAATCCACTCCTGGTTTTGGTTGCAATACTGACTGAAATATACTGACTGAAATATACATATACTGACTGAAATATACGTAGTGTGAACGCAGCCTAAAGCAGTATCTATGGCATTATACATGTTCCATTTGGATACAGAATGTTTTATTTCTGTATACAGTTTTTACAGTGTTTGTCTAGATCTGAATATAAATAAAATGTAGCAATATTTGTATTATTTGAAGCATATTTTATTTTCCCATTTTTCTTTTTGTTTTGATGTAATAGAAAAATTCTAAAATAACCTTTAAAGAGGTTATCCAGTTAGCAGAAAACAGCTGAAGTCTTCTGCTCCTTGACGCTCACTTTTGGCTTTTTCTTGTCTTATAAGTAAGCCTTTCAAAACTTTGAGGGGTCAGGCACATATCCCGATCATTGTATGCAGGCAAATCACACCCCTACGCGCTGTCCAATAGCTGCATAATGTTGCCTCACCATTGGCAACATCGTTCAGCTATGAGACATAGTATGCGGTCATGGCATTGGGATTCAGACAGCTCCAGGAAGCAGAAGGCTTCAGCCGTCTTCTGCTCCCTAGACAAACCCTTTAGGATATTTGGCGGGGGTTCCTTTAAAGCCATCAGTACTATTGTATACATAAAGAATATAGTTCTAGAATTTGGAGTAACAAGAGCAGTAGCTGCCCCCATTGTTTTGTGATACCAGAGATAAATACAACTAAGGTAAAATCCGCATGGTACCTCTATATTCCCCATATCTTTGTATATGTTTTCAACTGAATTTTTCAGCTTACCCCCATTACTCTTATAGAGGTAGGTAAATTGCTTTTAATAAATTGGTTCTAGTGGTAGCATATCCGGATTTGTTATAAACACAATCACATTATGGCCATAATATATTATAGAAAAATTACTGTTGATGGATAGCTCCATTAAGTTAGGAAATCATGTTTGTGAATATACTTTGTGTACAGTACTGTAAACTATAGTAAATGAATAACTGTGTTTGGGTCAATAAAAACCCATATGAAATGGTCGTATCACATATTTACTTTTTTCATTTTTTCCTCTTCCAGGCCAGAGGTGAAGGAAGTGGAGAAATGTCAAAGTCTCTTTGGTTTAAAGATGGGTATGTAGCATGCGATGTCACGTTCAATTCAGTACAACAGTGGCAGCTTCTGGCAGTACATCCACAACACTGAGGCTAAATCAAAGAGCTATTAACAGTTCTCTTGTTTAATACGTGGCTTCTGCTTATACAGGACTCATAACACATAAAATGGTCTATTGGCCTTCATGGTTTAGTCCAGAAATCTGCTGCCAGTGTCATCAGAACCATAAGACAGCAGTCTGCTTTAAACAAGGTTTTTTGGTTTTGCTATATGGGCAAACCCAGGGATGTACCTAGCCTTTGACTTACCTGGGGAAGTTGGTATTAACAAGTTCCAGATTTTCTTTGAGGAGAATGTCCACAGCATAAAGTATTCAATGTTTTCTATTTGGTGAAATTAGGCTGCAGATGTGGCTTAAATTACACTTTTACAAAACAAAAGATGAGAGCCTTGGTCCCATTTAGGGAAAAAAAATCAAGGCGGAATGATCAGATAACAGCTGAAAAAGTTTGCAGTGGATTCTTTAGACCTGTGATCAGCATAAAATGTCAGCTATAGAAAATAATATATTTTGGAGTCATTGGTGTTGAAGGGGGAATGCTCACATTTCTGGGTCAAGTGCCTGAAGTCCAATAGTTTTCTCACCTCCTCAGGCTTAAGTGCTGTTTGATGTCCAATCACTGGTCAACACCTAGACTGGCAGAGGCTAAGAGGGCAGGCATTCTGGCATAAAAAGTGCAAAGAACAGGCATATGGCAACAACAGTCTCACTGTCACTAACACTTAGTGACGGAGAGGCTCACATCTACAATAAGCACACATATACGTGTACAGCAAAAAAACATAAACATAGACTCACATGATTTAATTGTATAATTATAAGTAGTGAAATCAGGGAGGTTCTGAAAAGTGGCAATGGCAATGACCCAAACACCACATCCAACAAGCTACGTCGCACTCCTATATAAATACAGACTTCAAATAACCTGAAACCCTAAAATAAATACGTCCCCCAAAATAAACATATACAACCAGAAAAGCGAAAAAGGTAAACGTATTTCCTAATGGCCATTGGCCCCATGTTACAGAGGATGCAGAGTATGTTGGGGATCTTTAATAGCAAATTGTGGCTCTGTATATTCATATTTAGGCAATACAGTCTGCAGATGCTTCCCTTCTCACAATATGGCGGTATTTCTCATGTTTCATAACTTAACCTAAGGGAAGAGAAAGGTTTATGTCATATAGGACATTTTAGCTGATTTCTGAGAATATCATGTTTCACTCTATTTTATTCATGGGAAATATAAAGGACTCTCTCTCATCTGCCTACCCTTCCCATCCCTCCAAATCATCTAAAGTTCCGACTTTTTATTAGGGGAGATGCTGGTCACCTTTAGGCAAAGTTTAAACTACAGGATTTTCGCTTTAGGTAAAAGGCATCCGTCTGTTGATAATGATTGCCCTAATTAAAGATCTTGATCATTATTTGCGTCTGTCACTATGAAGTCATCTGCATTTTTCTGTTAAATGACGGCATGTTCCTGTAGTGAGAACATAGACTTTTAAGAGACACTGAGGATGAAAAGAATCTACTCTAGACCATGATGGCTATATTACTCCTTTCTTCAAGTTTTCCTCTAATGAAAAGACTTTAGCTGTCTAGTTTGAAACCTAAAGTAAATACACATCCTAGACTAGACCCTACAATAAGTGTAGAACACAGTCCAATTTTTTCTCTTTCTTATTGGACACTTTATTAAAAAACCTAATATTTTTTACAAACTGGAAACCAGAATAAATCATAAATATTAAAGTGAAATATTTCTACAGCCTAGAATACTGAGATGACCCATTTTGTAGTATTTGCTGTAACTTAAAATATAAAAGGCATATATCGTGTTGTGGTTAGTGTTAAGCGAACCTGTCCAAATGTTTGGATTCGGTAACATTATCCAAACCCTTGGTGTTTGATTGCCAATGTGGCTGCAGAAGATAAAAAAGGGAAATATTTGGTAACAATTAGTGGAATTCTTACCTCTGGGATTTCACATCAGTCTAGATAGCTTGATAATAAAGTGATAGCTTATCTTAGAGAGAAAACATTACTATTTTTTTTTTACAACTCATGGCTGAGTCTTCTAAAGGCAATAGTTTATTTTTTATTGTATAAAAATACAAAACCAAAAACAGTTAATTGGAGTTATTGGTACTTATTACATCTTATGTTTTTTTAGGCCTGCAGGTGGTCTTATTATCATTGATAGTATGCCAGACATCCGGAAAAGAAAACCCATACCTCTAGTTAGTGACTTGGTGAGTAACCTCCATAACATTTCTTTTAATCTTTTTTTCTTTTTTATAATCTTATATTATTCACTAACTCTTTTCTGTTGTATTTCATGCATTCCTCCTCTGTAAAGGCAATGGTAAGTTTGTTTAGTTATAATACACAGTTTGACACATCAAATATATATCTATAAATCAAGAGCAAATTTTTTCCTATTTCCAATGCAAGGTCAAAATATCATGCAATGTAGTAGCCATAGGGACATGTTGGATTGCCAATAGTTGACTCATTTCTTATTTTAAGGTAATTAAATATATGAAATTAAAGTCTCATGTCCCTTTCTTTATGCCTACATTTAAAGGGTTTATTCAGGATTAGAAAAGACAATGGGGGAGATTTATGAAAGAGTGTAAATATACACCTGGTGTAAACTGCCCACAGCAACCAATCACAGCTCAGCTTTTAGCGCTGGTAGAATATAAGAGGAGCTGTGATTGGTTGCTGTGGGCAGTTTACACCAGGTGTATATTTACACCCTTTCATAAATCTCCCGCAATGTGTTTTGCTAAGACAGCACCCCTGTCCCCAGGTTGTGTGCGGTACTACAATTCAGCTCCATTCACTTCAAGCAAACAAGCTGCAACATCACACCCAAATTGAGGAGAGGTGCTGTTTTTGGAAGAAAGCAGCCATGTTTTCTAAGCCTTTAATACAACTAGAGAATCTTATATTTATTATTCAGTTTAAGATAATAACAATTTGATATTGACAATTTATCCTTTAAGCGACAGAATTTTAATTAAGGTACTTGTTTTGTGTTTTTCCGTCAGTCCCTGGTCCAATCACGCAAAGCAGGCATAACATCTGCACTTGCAACAAGCACTTTAAACAATGAAGAGCTAGTAAGTACTAGAGTTGTATAGTAAATGTTAAGTGTGAGGTGTTAATGGTAAATTTACATCACACTCACTTTACTATATTCTATGATGTTTTCAGAAAAACCATGTTTACAAGAAGGCCCTTCAAGCTTTAATATACCCGATCTCCAGCACTACACCTCACAACTTTGAGGTGTGGACTGCTACAACTCCCACCTACTGTTATGAGTGTGAAGGGCTCTTGTGGGGTATTGCCCGGCAGGGTATGCGCTGTACAGAATGTGGAGTCAAGTGCCATGAAAAATGTCAGGACCTCTTGAATGCCGACTGTTTGCAAAGTAAGCAATTGTTTGTGTGTGCACAGCTCAATATCTACACTCCTCAGCACCATTCAGGCAGACCTGTGTGTATATATTTGTAGGTAATGCTAACTATTCCTTTGGGAGGCAAGCATATACCAACATAGCCATTATTGGATTACTTGCTGTGATCCTTTATCAATATTTTTCTAACAATAGTTAGCATTATAACTAAGTCTAATGGTAAGAAAAAAGTGACAGAGAAATGACAAAAGAAAAATTGCCACTCGCATTTCTTGTGAATGTTGTTGCTAGTAAATGACCTGTTAGCCTCCCGAATAATTTACCTGTCACATAGGACACAAATTTTAGCAACGTATGTGCCTATTTGTCCACATTTACTACAGCTATAACAGCAATTGTGGTCAACATAAGTCATAGCATCCTGGACACTAAATTAAATATAATGCAAACAATGCCTTAAAGAGTAGTCCCCATTACACAAAACTATTATCGGCCGTACTACAATAATCATTGTAGTTTCACTATTATAGTAATTTTATTATTTGGTCGACTATTTGTTTTTTTTATAGAACTGCCAGAACTTTATTGGTAATGGGGTGTGAGCATGAAGCTTCCAGTCCCCTGAGTCTAGGGTCACAAACCATTTTTTTTAATAAAGGTCCCACCCATCGGATAATCATATAGCACAAGATTCAGTCCAGTGCCAACTCCGTGAACATTTCCATGTAATTCTTAAAGTGTACCTGTCATGCTGGCCCACTGCCAGATCAGCTGTGAGTTTCTCTGTTAAACTGGAGGTTTGGATCTCCTTGGATACCAACACACAATGGGACCATAATACTCACAATCCCTATTGGATCCAATAGGGATCACAAACATTACAGTCTTATTGTGTGTTGGTATCCAAGGAGAACCAAGCTTAACAAAGGAACTTGTCGCTGATCCGGAAGTGGGCCGGCATGATACACTTTAAAGCGTCTCTGTACCCACAATCTGACACCCCCAAATCGCTTGTACCATCAGATAGCTGCTTTTAATCCAAGATCTGTCCTGGGGTCCGTTCAGTAGGTGATGCAGTTATTGTCCTAAAAAACAACTTTTAAACTTGCAGCCCTGTGTCAAATTGGCGTGGCTTAGTGTGTCTGTACATTAGGGTTGTGACGTTTCTCTCTGTCCCTCCTCCCCACCCTCCTCATCATTAGGAATGCCCCTGGGGAGAATTTCTCTTATTTCTCACTTGTGTGAACACTGCCTTAATAATCCAACACACATGCACTCTAGGCCACGCCAATTTGACACAGGGCTGCAAGTTTAAAAAATTTTCTTTAAGACAATAACTACATCACCTACCGAATGGACCCCAGGACAAATCTTGGATTAAAAACAGCTATATGAAGGAACAAGCGGTTTGGGGGGGGGGGGGGGGCAGATTGTGGGTACAGAGTCGCTTTAAATTATTAAGTTGAGGTACACTTAAATGTAGTGTATACTTGAGGTACAATTATATATTAGAGGTATACTTCAAATTATATAGGTGAAAGGCTTACAATAATGTTTTGTTCTGTGTTTTCGCTAACAGGGGCAGCTGAAAAAAGCTCTAAACATGGAGCTGAAGACCGTACTCTTAACATTATTATGGTTCTGAAAGATAGGATGAAAATCCGTGAAAGGAACAAACCAGAGATATTTGAGCTTATTCAGGAAGTCTTCGGTGTTGCTAAAGCCACACATGCGCATCAGATCAAAGCTGTGAAGCAGAGTGTACTAGATGGGACCTCAAAGTGGTCAGCAAAGATCAGCATCACAGGTAAATAGGGTTTAATAATGAATGCAGAAAGAAAAGTAGAAACCAATTGAGTAACCTGCACTTTACATGTATGTGTAGAAAATGTTAAATATGTTTTGCAAATTGCAAACGGATAATTTTAAATAGAAGTCACTCATATATTTATTGTATTTGACATCATCACGAAAGGATTAGAGATGGGACCTGAAAGTTGTATATAAACTGCGATCCTCTCACCTTCCTTTGTATTAAAATCTATGGACCTTTTAATTAAAGACACACCCAAAACGGCCATCATTAACTTTGAACTAGAATAATGTTCCAATGGCCGTTATCACTGGAACATGCTAAACCACGGCTATTGTTTGGTATTTAAAACATTTATTTTAAGTATCAAAAACTGTCCATAGACAATCGTTTTGTGAACATGGCCTAGTATTTAACCCTCTAAACTGCATAAACTGGAAGCAGGGATTAAAACCTGCAATAAATGAGGTTGTACATTTTGGTAAAGAGCTATTTTGTAGCTTATTGCTGTAAAAGCAATATTTATAACCACTGACAGCAACATTGAAATGCCTTTAAATAAATGAAACTTTACTGTATTTATGCTTTATTTCCATAAAGCAAATAAAGTACTTTTAAAAGGAGTAACTATAATAACTTGGAGTGTTAGATAGCACAAAATGTAATGACTTTAGAATCAAGTAAAACATTCGTCAAAATCTATATAATGCTGTAATAGTAATATGATGGTGCCCCTAGGTGTTCCTTTGATTCCCACTAAGAATGCTTACCTAATGTATATTGTGCCAGTGGTCACACATACCCAAAAACTTAGTCTCACCACCTGATTCCTTCTTTTTGTTCAAAGGAAACAGAGTCATTATTGCTATCATGCAGGACAGCCAATAAGAATCTGTAAGTGACTTCCCACCAGCACTGGACACATGAAGTAAACATCCTGTGAACATTCAATGCCAAGCATGTAACAGCAAAATTTGTAAATAAATAAAAAACTATTTAGTCATGGAACAACTTTAAAGGGGATATGTCATGAGTTGCATTACTGCAATCAGAGTATGCCGAAGAGAAATAATAGTGTATAATACCTCCACAATGTAAAGTCAGACTAAAAAGCCTAAGAATGCACCAGATTTATCCAAGTGAATAAATATGGTACAGGTGTCCTGTCTAGGGATGAACGAACCGGCCGAGGTTCGGGTTCGTATAAACCTGAACTATCGGCTTCTGATTCCCGCTGTCTGCCCGCTCTGAGGAGAGGGTGGATACAGCCTGAGGACCGCCTGGAAAACTGGGATACAGCCATAGCCATAGGCTGTATCCAAGTTTTCCAGGAGGTCCTCAGGCTGTATCCACCCTCTCCACGGAGGAGGCAGACAGCGGGAATCAGAAGCCAATAGTTCAGGTTTATACGAACCCGAACCTTGGCCGGTTTGCTCATCCCTAGTCCTTTCCCCTTTGCAGAAAAGCAGTCCCAAAGTATGATGTTCCCACTACCATACTTCCCGGTTGGGACTTTGTTCTTGGGACTGTACTCATCTTTCTTCTTCCTCCAAACATGGTAAAGTGGAGTTTATACTAAAAAGTTCTATTTTGGTGTCATCTGACCACATGCCATGCCTTCTCTGGATCATCCAGATGTTGACAGGTGAACTTCAAATGGGCCTGGACATGTGCGGAAGTGAGCAGGGTGACCTTGTGTGCAGAATTTTAATCCATGACAGCGTACTGTGTTACTACCAGTAACCTTTGACACTGTGGTCCCAGCTCTCTTCAAATCATTGACTAGGTCCTCCCTTTGACACTGTGGACCCAGCTCTCTTTAAGTCATGGACCAGATCCTCCTGTGTGGTTCTGGATTGATTCCTGACCTTTTTCAGATTTGTCCTTACCCCACAAGGCGAGATCTTGCATGGAGCCCCAGACTGAGGAAGACTGACAGTCATCTTCTCTTTCTTCCTTTTTGCTAATAATTGTGCCAACAGTTGTTGCCTTCTCACCAAGCTGCTTGCCTATTATTCTGTAGCCCACCCCAGCCTTTTGTGGGTATACAATTTTGCCCCTGGTGTCCTTAGACAGCATTTTGTTCTTGGCCATGGTGGAGAGGTTGGAGTGTGATTCATCAAACACTTGCAAATTAGGAAGGCTTTAAAAAAAAAAAAAAAAAAAACACTAAGAGTGCCTTTACACTGAAAGCGATTCTATATCCACAATCTGACCCCCCCAAACCGCTTGTACCTTCGGATAGCTGCTTTGTCCTGGGGTCCGTTCAACAGGTAATGCAGTTATTGTCCTAAAAAAACAACTTTAAAACTTGCAGCCCCGTGCCCAACGGCCGGGGCTTAGAGTATCTGTGCCCTAACTTTGCACCACCCCTCTGTCCCTCCTCCACCACCCTCTTCATCATTAGGAATGCTCCAGGAAGATTGCCTCCTATTCCCGCACCTGTGGCAGCCTGGCACATGGGCTGGATCGTTATCCACCTGTGCATGGGGAAAATGTTCCAGTGGCATTCCTAATGATGAAGAGGGTGGGGAGGAGGACAGAGGGGTGGTGCAAAGTTAGGGCACAGATACTCCCGTTTGGCACGGGCTGCAAGTTTAAAAGTTGTTTTCTAAGACAATAACCGCATCACCTGCCGAACGGACCCCAGGACAGATCTTGGATTAAAAGCAGCTATCTCAAGGTACAAGTTGTTTGGGGGGTCAGATTGTGGGTACAGAGTCGCTTAAAATATTTATCTGACAAATTGAAAATGAAGCCAAAACCAGGAACAGACTATGAACAGAGAATAAAGGAAAGACTGAGATTTCTCCTCTTTTCAAATTTATTCATAGCTTTGGCTTCAAAAATCTGTCAGATAAATCTCTCTGTGTAAAGGCACTCGGGTCTACGAGAGTCAGAATTCTTGCTTGTTGGTAAGTGATCAAATATTTATTTAATGCAATTTTGTCTCTCACAGTTGAAGTGTACTCATTCTTTGTAGCCAGGGCCGCATTAACAGCTGCTGCTGCCCTAGGTACTAAGCCTGAAGACGCCCCATCTTCACTTACCAATTAGCATCATGATTTTCTAGTTTCAGAACATTATTTTGACATCTGATCAGTCTTAGGCCGCATTCCCAAATTTACTGTACGTCACCACATGCAGCCGAAACCAGACACTCATGTGGTAATCAATAGGTGTATGGCCTGAAGGAATTTGCATTACAAGATTGGTAGATTGGTAGGTAATAGCTCCAGGCATCACATTTAGCACGGCCACACCAGACCTGAATAATACCGCCATACTGTGATTGGATAACACCGCCACACCGGACCAGTTTTACTCCATGTGAACAGAGCCTTAAGAGGCACCTTTGGAGTAATGGTGTGTTTACACAGAGAGATTTATCTGACAGATCATTGAAGCCAAAGCCAGGAACAGATTATAAATAGAGAACAGGTCATAAAGGAAAGACTGGGATTTCTGCTCTTTTCAAATCCATTCCTGAGATTTCTCTTCTTATCAAATCCATTGCTGGCTTTGGCTTTAAAAATCTGTCAGATAAATCTCTCTGTGTAAAGGCACCCTAAGGGTAAGTCCTATTGTACAATACATTACACATATAGAAATCTGTGAGTTACCTGATGCCACAGCTTTCACATTTGTGATCTTATTACAGATAAAAAAAAAAATTTCTTTTTATATGTGGGATCAGGGGCGGACCCAGACTGCATAGGGCACTATGCAAAAAATCTGCATGGGCCCGCCCATAAGCAAACCATGCCACCACATTCCTCCCCCACCCAAGAGGATTGGTGCACGCTGGGCTGCTGTTATTTTAGCTAAGCTAGACTTCGGTAAAAGTACAGGGCAAGATTGGGGCGTCTCTCAGGGACCCGAGAATCTGCCCTGCATGGGCAAATCCTCACTGGCTGCCTGAAACCATGGCTATCTTAGCAGGCGGGGCCCTCTCTCTCTCTCTCTTGGGCCCCTGTGCCGCCAAAGCGGCTGCACATGCGGTATGTCCGCCGTTGTGTGGGATGATCACAATGTTAACCAGATTACCACTTTAACTCACGTTGAAGGTGCCATTCACTATTGTTTACTCTTTTGCAGTGGTGTGTGCGCAGGGTCTACAGGCCAAGGATAAGACAGGCTCCAGTGATCCCTATGTTACTGTACAGGTTGGAAAAACAAAGAAACGAACAAAGACCATCTATGGAAACCTTAACCCTGTATGGGAAGAAAATTTTCACTTGTGAGTGTCTGAATTATCTTAACAAATGTGTATATATTTTAAATATTCTTTTCACTCTTTTGTGTAGCTCTGTATTTTAGTCCACATTGTTTTCTGTGATATGTTAGTAAGCCCAGTATTGTTCCAGTTTTTGTTTTGTTCCAGTAATAAATGTGTTTAAAAAAAAAAACACATGTCAACTCTTGACACTGCTGTTTTTTTTACAGGATCCATTAAAAAGAAGACATATTTTAGGTCAGATTATGTGGATTAGGATGAAAAAGTGCACTGTACTGTACATAATGTGCACAGTCTCATTTGTGCGGCCACCGTTTACTGACATGTCAGTTTTTTTGTGAAAGGTAGAGTAGGTTTTCGGCGTATCTTTGAGTTAAAAAAATGATAAATCGCGCCCCCCATTCCGCCCCCTCCACACCCCCTCCCCGACCCCCCGGCGTACTCCGCGTGAAGTGCCGATATGCGAATATTTTATTTTAGCGGCACTTTACGCAGAAAATCATCAGTACGCCGGATGATGCATGTCCCCCATAGTGTGTAAACTTGGCCTCAAAGGGGAAATCCAGTGAAAATCTTTTTCTTTCAAATCAACCTGTTTCAGAAAGTTATACAGAGTTGTATTCAATTCAATTCAAATTTCAAGTCGTCCAGTGCTTATCATCTGCTGTATGTCCTGCAGGAAATTGTGTTTTCTTTCCAGTGTGGCAAAGTGCTTTCTGCTGCCAAGTCGGTCTGTGTCAGGAACTTTCCAGAGCAGTAGCAAACCCCTATAGAAAACCTTTCCTGCTTTGGACAGTTCCTGTCAGGGACAGAGGTGGCAGCAGAAAACACTGTCAGACTGGAAAGAATATACACCTTCCTGCAGGTTTACTGCAGCTGATTAGTACTGGAAGACTTGAGATTTTTTTTACATAGTCAATTAGAAATCTATATAACTTTCTGACACCAGTTAATTTGAAAGAATTTTTCTTGCACAAGTTCCCCTTTAATAAGGAGTATATGCCTATGTACATTTGATGCAATTGACTCCAAGTCATCTTATTTAGGCCAGCTTTACGTGAGTGTAATACAGGTATATTTCATCTTTCTTGTTAGTCCTGTCCTGACCATGAGTCATAGATTATATGTTACTATGAGTTCAGACAGGCTTGTACATTATGCTGTAATTCAGCTTATGTGAGACTGGTCTTATTAAGACAAGACAGTCTTAAGTCAGACTGCTAATGTATGTGAATAGAGCCATTTGGCAAACAAATCTTGGTTGCATCTCCCATTTATATGAACAGGAAGGTGGGCTGCAGTAACCACCACCACTTCTGGCTCCACTCACTGTGGCACCAAATGGTGGAGCCAGCTTTTTTACCAGGCTTGCTGCTATACCTATCTTTCTGCAGGAGACTGATTCTATTGTAAGTCTATGTGGCCCATCTCCTGCAGTGGTACAGGGAGAGCAGCCAGGGAGTAAAAGCAGTCAGCTAGTTTGGTGGCTGTCTAAACATGTCTCTTAAACCTGTCAAACATTTTATGTAATGATAGTGAAGCTTTAAAAATATAGAACAAATGTTGAGGGTAAATCTGCTTGTGTGAATGAGCCCTTGGTATGCTGTACGTGGCTGTATTACATTGTTTTGGGCTGTTTTTCAATTTCTAGTGAGTGTCACAACTCTTCAGATCGCATCAAGGTACGTGTATGGGATGAGGATGATGACATAAAATCAAGAGTGAAGCAAAGATTCAAGCGCGAGTCAGATGATTTTTTGGGACAGACTATCATTGAGGTTCGAACCCTGAGTGGAGAGATGGATGTATGGTACAATCTAGGTAAGCCATCTATTCTTGTATCAAACAGGATACAAAGCATTTACTACTATGGCTACTTTTGCTTCTTTGATACTGTAGCTTACGCTCTTATTTTTATTGACTCTTACTGCCTTTCAGCTCTTTGCCTCATCTCTACATTAATAAGTGTCAGATTATTTTGATTGTCTTGCCATCTTTCTTACATTTTGCTGTAGTGAGGCATGTACCACTTGTACATGATACAATAAAAGTAACTAGCTCACCACAGATTCACAACAGCTTCTTGTAGACTAATTTCAGAAAAATTCTATCATTGACCAGGAATTAAAATCTTTTGTTAATATAAATTTTGAAAGTAATATGTGGAGCAAGTAATATATAGTAAAAAAGTAATATGTGGAAAAATCCCCATGGTCTCAACTTACACGTTTCTGGCCTAAGATGCTCATAGTTGTAGTCAATTTAAACCAAGTTAAAACACTTAAATAAGCACTATCATTAAAAAAACAACTTTGCATCAAATATCTAACATAATTGTAAGTGACTTCATTTAAAAACAAACAAACACGTTGTTTGCATGTAATTAAAAGTTATAAGATTCTTTGGGTGGATGGCGGAGTGCGTGTAAGACATCCTATTGAATCGATGGGACAGGAGTAACTTCAAACTAAATCCACGGAGCAGACTCTGCTTTAATTTCCGTGCTAATTCCATAGTGTGAACGTACCCTAATACTTAAGCCATTAGGATAAGATGTATTTAACACTAGTATAAAGTAACAATCTCTATTAATGGGGAACTCCTCTATTAAAGGGGAACTCTATTAAAAGTACATTAACCCATTCATTCAGTGGGCAGAATTAAAAAATGCCATATTAAAGGCAACTAGACTACATGTGCGAGAAGTTAGCAAAAGTAAAAGGAAGAAGAATCCATTGTGGTTACTAGAGAGGTTAAGGCCATTGTAAAGGGAAAAAAGGCAGCGTATAGGAAGTATAAGGAGACTGGGAATGAAGCTGACAGAGAGACGTATAAAACTATACAGAAGGAGGCAAAGCAGATTATAAATGCTGCTAAAGCTTTAAAAGAAGAAGAAATGGCAAAATCTGTTAAGGAGGGGAATAAAAACTTGAGATATATCAGTGACAGGAAGAAGAAGAATGGCTGCAGCATTTCTAAAATAAGTAATGGGGAGAATATGCTTATTGATGGAGATAAGGCGGTCGCTGACTATTTGAATAGTTACTGTTCTTCTGCTCAGTGTTTTCAGAAGGAGGCCTTCACAATCACAGGATGGCTGGACACAGCATTGCCTCCAATTATATGGGTTCAGCTCCAGTATTTTCATAGGCTGAAGTTGCAGAGGAACTTGCCTGTTTAAAGCTGAATAAGGCGATAGGTCCAGATGGCGTCCATCCCAGGGTTCTTAACCCCTTCGCATCAGTAACATGTATATATACGTTCCTATTGCACATACCCCGTGCAGTAGGAATGTATATATACGTTTCTGACTTCAGGGGGCTTTGTGATGAGAGCGGGATCGCTGCAGAGATAGCGATCCCGCTCTCATTTGAGTCCAGCACCGGAGGTAATGAGAATCAATAATGACATAGTCTGTTCACAGTGATCAAAAAGTAAAAATTAATGAAAGCCCCATGATCTCTGCCACCGGAGGTAGCGGAGAGCATGGGGCAGTGTTCGGGACCCCCCTATATATACTATATACCGCTGATCGCTTGTACCATGTGCTGCCGGCACTTTTTATCCCCTGTCCCCATAAATGATTGGGGACAGGGGATAAAAAGTGATACTGTGCCCCCCACCCAAGTCGCCCCCCAGCCCCCCAGTCACCCCCGTCCCCCAGTCACACCCCCTTCCCCATAAACTCACCGGATCCAGGGAGGTCCTTCCTCTTCTGCGTCCTGGCTGGTTCTGAAGTGCGCATGCGCGGCAGAACCAGCCATCTCTGAAAATTTAAAGCGACAGAGACCTCTGCCACTGAACAATGATTACTGTGATAGAAAATATCATAGTAATCATAGTAATACAGTGAAAATGAATGTATAAAGTACAAAAAAGTGACAAACATACAAAAAAATAAAACACACACTTTTTATTATAGTAATAATTGCAGTTTACTCCCAAATTAACCCTAAACCCCCCCCCCAGATTACCCGTAACCGCCCCAGGTTGCCCGTAACCACCCCAGGTTGTCCGTAATCACGACAGATTGCACGTAACCCCCCAGATTACACGTAACCACCGCACGTTGCTCGTAACCACCGCACGTTGCCAGTGACCCCCTCCAGATTGTCCGTAATCACCCCAGATTGCCTGTAACCACCCCAAATTATATGTACCCACCCCAGATTACCTATAAGCACTGCAGGTTGCGCATAACCACCCCAGGTTGCCCGTAATCATGCCAGATTACATGTAACCCCCCAGATTGCACGCAACCACCGCACCTTGCCTCTGCCCACCGCACCTTGCCTCTGACCACCGCACCTTGCCTCTGACCACCGCACCTTGCCTCTGACCACCGCACCTTGCCTCTGACCACCGCACCTTGCCTCAAACCACCCCAAATTGCCAATGACCCCCTCCAGATTGCCCGTAACCACACCAGATTACAGGTACCCACCTCAGATTACCTATAGGCACTTCAGTTTATCCGTAACCACCCCAGATTGTCCGTAACCACCCCAGATTGTCCGTAACCACCCCAGATTGTCCATAACCACCCCACGTTGCCCGTAACCACCCCATGTTTCCTGTAACCACAGCAGGTTGCCTGTAACAACCCTAGATTGTCTGTAACCACAGCAGGTTGTCTGTATCCACCCCACGTTGCCCGTAACCACCCCAGGTTGCCGTAACCACAGCATGTTGCTCGTGACCACCCCATGTTGACCGTATCCACCCCATATTACCCATAACCACCCCATGTTGACCGTATCCACCCCAGATTACCCATAACCACCCCAGGTTGCCCGTAACCACCTCCAGATTACCCGTAACCACCCCAGACTGTCCGTAACTACCCCACATTACCTGTAATCTCTTTTTTTTTTTTAGTAACTGCGCTATTCTAATAACTATTACTAGCTGCGGTTTCGCTCCAGCAAATTGGCACCCCCTTCCTTCTGAGCCCGGCTGTGTGCCCATACAGTGGTTTATGCCCACATATGGGGTACCGTTGTACTCAGGAGAACCTGCATTACAGATTTTGTGGTACATTTTTCTCCTGTTCCTTGTGAAATTTAGAAATTTTAAACTAAACCAACATATTATTGGAAAAATGTGAGTTTTTCATTTTTACTGGCCAATTTTGAATACTTTCCTCTAATACCTGTGGGTTCAAAATGCTCATCCTACCCCAAGATGAATTCTTTGAGGGGGGTACTTTCCAAAATGGGGTTACTTTTGGGGAAGTTCTATTCTGTAGACATTACAGGGGCTCTGCAAACGTACCTGGCACTCAGAAACTTCTTTAAAAAAATCTGCACGGAAAATGCTAATTGGCGCTCCTTCCCTTCTGAGCCTGGCTGTGTGCCCATACAGGGGTTTATGCCCACATATGGGGTACCATTCTATTCAGGAGAACCTGTGTTACAGATTTTGGGGGGAATTTTCTCTCCTGTTCCTCGTGAAATTGAGAAATTTCAATCTAAAGAAACATAATATTGGAAAAATTTGAGTTTTTCATTTTTACTGTCTACTTTTGAATACTTTCCTCTAATACCTGTGGGGTCAAAATGCTCACTACACCCCAAAATAAATTCTTTGAGGGGTGCACTTTCCAAAATGGGGTGATTTATGGCGAGATTTTACTCCGCTGGCACTACAGGGGCTCTGCAAATGCACCTGGCGCTCAGCAACTTCTACAGCAAAATCTGCATTGAAAAAGCTAATTGGCGCTCATTTCCTTCTGAGCCCCACTGTGTGCCCATGCAGTGGTTTATGCCCACATATGAGGTACCTTTTTACTCAGGAGAACCTGCGTTACAAATTTTTGGGTACTTTTTTTCTCTTGTTCCTCGTGAAATTGAGAAATTTCAAACTAAACGAACATATTATTGGAAAAATTAGAGTTTTTTATTTTTACTGTCTAATTTTGGATACTTTCCTCTAACACCTGTGGTGTCAAAATGTTCATCCTACCCCAAGATGAATTGTTTGAGGGGTGTACTTTCCAAAATGTGGTGACTTATGGGGTTTTTTCTCTCTGCTGACACTACAGGGGCGCTGCAAACGCACCTGGCGCTCGGAAACTTCTTCAGCAAAATCTGCAATGGAAAAGCTAAGTGGCGCTCCCTTCCTTCTGAACCCTGCTGTGTGCCCATACAGTGGTTTACGCCCACATACGGGGTACCGTAGTACTCAAGAGAACCTGCGTTACAAATTTTGGGGTGCTTTTTCTCTCATGTTCCTTTTGAAAATGAGAAACTTTAATCTAAACGTATATATTATTGGAAAATTAAAATTTTTCATTTTTTTACGGCTTAATGGTGAATACTCCTCGAGCCCTTGTAGGGTTAAAATGCTCATTATACCCCTAGATTAATTCTTTAAGGTGTGTAGTTTCCAAAATGGGGTCACTTATGGGGGTTTCCAGTATACAAATCTCCTAAATCAACTTAAAAAAAGAAATCAGTTTTGGAAACTTTCACAAAAATGTGGTAATTTGCTGATAAATTTCTAATCCTGTAACACCCTAAAAAAGTAAAATATGTTTATGAAATGAAGCCAGAATAAATAGGACATATCGGTAATGTGACTTAGTAACTAATTTATGTGATACGACTTTCTTTTTTTAGAAGCAGAGAATTTCAAAGTTCATAAAATGCTAATTTTTAAATTTTTCATGATATTTTGATGTTTTTCATAAAAAACACACAAAGTAGTGACCAAATTTTGCCACTAATATAAAGTGCCATATGTGACGAAAAAACAATCTCAGAATCGCTAGCATACTTTAAAGCATCACTGAGCTATAAGCGCATAAAGTGAGACAGGTCAGATTTTGAAAAATGAGCCTGGTCATTAAGGTGGAAATAGGCTTGGTCTTAAAGGGGTTAAAGAACTCAGATCTGTGATTGCTGCCCCCCTGACAGATCTGTATAACCAATCCCTGCTAACAGGAGATGTCCCCGATGATTGGAGAACGGCCAATGTTAAACCAATCCACAAGAAGGGGAGTAGAGAAGAGCCCAGTAATTACAGGCCGGTGAGCTTAACATCTGTAGTAGTGAAAATGATGGAAACTCTTCTAAAAAAGAAGATAATGGATCACCTAAGAATCAACAATTTGATGGATCCAAACCAGCATGGCTTTACTGCGGGCCGATCATGTCAGACTAATCTCATTGATTTCTTTGATTATGCCACAAAAGTGCTGGATGCAGGTGGTGCTGTGGATATTGCCTATCTGGACTTCAGCAAAGCTTTTGATACAGTTCCCCATAAAGAGCTGAGAGAGAGTTGGAGAAAATTGGACTTAATCCCTGGATAGTCCGGTGGATTTGTGGTTGGCTGAAGGATAGATATCAGAGGGTTGTTGTTAATGGTGTATATTCCGAGCAGAGACTGGTTACAAGTGATGTGCCACAAGGGTCTGTTCTGGGTCCTATTCTTTTTAATATGTTTGTAAGTGACATAGGAGAAGGTTTGGTAGGTAAGGTTTGTCTGTTTGCCGACGACATAAAAGTGTGCAATAGGGTTGATATTCCTGGAGGTGTCAGTAATATGGAAAATGATTTAGCTTTGCTAGATAAGTGGTCCAAACAGTGGAAATTGAAGTTCAACGTTTCCAAATGTAAAATAATGCATTTGTGGAGGAGGAATCCTCTATCCGAGTATCACATCGGCAGTACTGTGTTGGAAAAGACTTCAGAAAAGAAGGATTTAGGGGTAGTGATTTCTGACAGCCTTAAAATGAGTCACCAGTGCAACCAGGCGGTGGGGAAAGCAAATTGTATGCTGGGGTGTATAGCTAGAGGTATAAGCAATAGGAAGAGGGAGATTGTGATCCCGCTGTATAGAGCTCTGGTGAGGCCACATCTGGAATACTGTGTCTAGTTCTGGAGACCTCATCTAAAAAAGGACATTGATAAAATAGAATGGGTCCAAAGACAGGCTACAAAAATGGTGGAGGGTGTGAGGCATAAACCATATCAGGAAAGACTTAAGGATTTGAATCTGTATAGTCTGGACTCTGGAGGAAAGAAGGAAGAGGGGGGACATGATTGAAACCTTTAAGTATGTTAAAAGGACTAAATAAGGTTCAATAGGGGAGTGTTTTTAGTAAAAAACTGAGCTCAAGAACAAGTGGACACAGTGAGAGGTTAGTTGGGGGAAAGATCAGAAGCAATGTGAGAAAATATTATTTTACTTAAAGAGTAGTAGATACCTGGAACAAACTTCCAGCAGAGGTGGTTGGTAAATCTACAATAACAGAATTTAAACACGCCTAGGATAAACATACATACATCTATCCTAAGATAATAAGAAAGAAAATACTAAAAGGGCAGACTAGATGGACCCAGTGGTCTTTTTCTGCCGACAATCTTCTATGTTTCTATGTAACCCTTAGAGGACCAGGCCAATTTCAATTTTAGCATTTTCGTTTTTTCCTCCTTGTGCTTAAAAGGCCATAGCACTTGCATTTTTTTTTCACCTAGAAACCCACATAAGCCCTTATTTTTTGCACCACTAATTGTACTTTGCAATGACAGGCAACATTTTTTCATTAAGTACACTTCAAAAGCGGAAAAAAATTTAATGTGTGGTGAAAATGGAAAAAAACGCATCATTTTGATCTGGTTTTTTTTTGTGTTTTTTTTTACGCCTTTCTCCCTGGGGTAAAAGTGTCTTGTTATATATGTTCCTCAAGTCGTTACGATTACAACCATATGTAACTTGTATAACTTTTATTTTATTTGATGGCTTTTAAAAAATTTAAACCACTGTTAACAAATATAGTCCTTAAAATCGCTCTATTACCATGCCTATAGCGCTTTTATCCTTTGGTCTATGGGGCTGTATGAGGTGTAATTTTTTGCGCCATGATGTATACTTTTTATCGGTACCTTGATTGTGCATATGCAACTTTTTGATCGCTTTTTATTACAATTCTTCTGGATTTGATGCAACCAAAAATGCGCAATTTTGCCCTTTGGGATTTTTTTGCGCTTACCGTGCAAGATCAGGAATATGATAAATTAATATTTTGGGCGATTACGCACGCGGCGATACCAAACATGCTTATTTCTTTTTATTTATAACATGGGAAAAGGGGGGTGATTTAAACTTTTATTAGGGGAGGGGATTATTTATTAAGAACACTTTTTTTTTTTTTACACTTATACTAGAAGTCCCCCAGGGTACACTGATCTCTCATTGAAATCTATGCAGTATAGTAATGCTGCATAGATCCATGAGATAGACATTTTATTGCTTTCGGCTGCTGCAGCCGAAAGCAATAGAGTGGAGAGCCGGGATCAGCCCCATTACTGCGCAGACCCCAGCCAAGGTCAGAAGCAAGGACTCTGCGGTCGCGTCGCGGGGGGGAAGTGCCCCACTAGACACCAGGGAACGGTTGCAGTTAGTTTTCAGATGCAGCTGTAAACTTTGACAGCTGCATCTGAAAACTTAATGAGCGGTCCCGGCGATCGGACCGTGCCTGCTAATAGCCGCGGTCCCGGGCTACAAGTGGCACCCAGGACCGTGGTGGTCCAGAGCTGGGTGGTCGCGCAGCACTGCTCTGAAGTCCCCTAGGCAGCCCAGGACGTACAATGTGGTTCTGCCACACTGGTAGCTGATAGAAATACAGGAAGTGAGTGAAAAAAATGGCCTCCGTGCCTATTCACATTGTATCCTGCTCCTTCTGCTATCCCCCCTGAGGAGACAAATATTCCATGCCTTTTTCATTTTTTTTAACTTCTACCTGGAGTTCCCCTTAAAGCAGGCAGTGTCTCCTAAAAAGAAATTCTAATTCACTGAGAAAGAATCAAAAAGATTACTACTCTCAAAACATTTCTTAAGGGGTACTCTGGCGGGGGGGGCACTTTTTTGATGGGACCTACGAGGGGGTGGCTGATGAAAAAGACGTCCACTTACCTCCCCGGTTCCAGCGGCGGGTCCCGCATTGCGGCGCTCTGGTCCCCGGTTCCCAGACGCTTCCTGGTGTTCTGACGCCGCCCGAGACGCTACGCCTCAGGTCCGCTCAGCCACTCAGCCAGTGAAGGAGGCGGGATCCGTGTCAAGTCTGCTCAGATCCCGCCTCTTTCACTGAATGGCTGAGCGGACCTAAGACATAGCGTCTCGGGCGGCGTCAGACACCAGGAAGCAGCCGGGGACCGGAGCTCCGCGATGCGGGACCCGCCGCTGGAACCGGGGAGGTGAGTGGACGTCTTTTTCCTCAGCCACCCCCTCCCCGGTCCCATCAAAAAAGTGCCCCCCCCCCCGCCGGAGTACCCCTTTAGTTCTTAGTTGCATCTGGTTTAAATAAAAACCTTCTTTTAGATGTGCTGCCACCCGTTATTCTTTATTGACAACATGTAATTAGACAACATGTGACTAGCCTACAAGTCACTTATTAAATGCATGTATCTGTTCTGCTACAACATATAACTTTGGTCATCAATAATGCTATTTATTAGAGACGAGTAAACTTGCCGGAATCTGAATCAAGTATTTACAGCAACCACAACTACCAAGCAATCAATGTTGCTAGTTACTAGCTTCACTATCATCTCTATTTGCCTGACAAGGATATATATGATCAGTGCAGGGCAGGTGAGAAATGTGCACACACATCATGTTCAGTTTCCTGTGATAGGGTATGTGCACACTGATCAATTCTCGAGGAATTGTAGCTGAAAGTTTTCAGGCAGAATTCAAGCAGAATTTAAGCCCCCCATTGACTTCTATAGGATTCCTCTAGCAGATCTACAGCAGAAAATTATGCTTGGAAATTCTGCAGTGTGAACAACAGAGCAGAAAACCCATTGAGCACAATGGGACTTTGCTCTGTACATTTTTTACGGGAGGAATTTCAAGCTGAATTTCAAGCTGAATTCCAAGATGAATTCCTCGCCTTTTTCTCAGTGTGCACATACCCATAGTGAGAACTTTGTGACTGTTCACTGCCCTAGAGTCTAAGTGCCCAGGACTGTTCTGTTTGCTCAGGGCAGGAAGGAAAGCTGAACGCAATGTGCACAGCTTTCTGTTAGCTGTGTCACATAGCTAGAGCATAGGTAAGTGAGTTAACTGTCACACACCTAGGTATTTACCTTTTAGGGTAGTTATTGAGCAGATTATTATCTAATGAACCATCACTTCTCAGACATAGTCTTAGGGCCCTATTACACCTTCCGATGACTCTCTGTAAGTGAGCAGTGATCTCCTAGATCAGCGCTCACTTACTGAGCCCACACAGTGCCCGATAATCGGGCAGCAAGGGCTGCACGGACATTGTTACTGATGTCTGTGCTGCCCTTGTAAAAAATTAAACTCCTACATACCTCTCCACCTGCCCTGACTTCCTGCTAGCTTGGGACATCTCCTGGAACTGTGTGAAGTCACAGGCCACTCCCACAATGTAAAAATAAGGACAAAACAATGGCCGTTATTTATTATCAGGACCATTATAACGGCCGCTTTTTTGTAACAACGGCTGTTATCTGCCTTTATTTTTACCTACTTGAAACATAGCCTTAAAGTGTACCCACAATCTGCCCACCCCAAACCGCTTGTACCTTCAGATAGCTGCTTTTAATCCAAGATCTGTCCTGGGGTAAGTTTGGCAGGTGATACAGTTATGGTCCTATAAAATGACTTTTAAACTTGCAGCCCTGTGTCAAACTGGCGTGGCCTAGAGTGTCTGTGCATTAGGCTGGCACAACCTCTCTGTCCTTCCTCCCCGCCCTCTTTATCATTAGGAATGCCCCAGGCAGGTATTCTCCTATTCATCAGCTGTGTGAACACTGCACATAGGCTGGATCGTTAAGGCACCAGTGCAATGTTCTCTGCAGAGGAATAGGAAAAATCCTGCCAGTGGCATTCCTAATGATGAAGAGGGTGGGGAGGAGGGACGGAGGGGTGGTGCAAAGTTAGAACACAGATACTCTAGACCATGGCAGTTTGACACAGGGCTGCAAGTTTAAAAGTTGTTGTTTAGGACAATACTGTAACTGCATCACGTGCCGAACAGACCCCAGAACAGATCTTGGAATAAAAACAGCTATCTGAAGGTACAAGCGGTTTGGGGGGAAAAATTGTGGGTACAGAGTCGCTTTAAAGTGATAAAGTTTAAACTGGCTATACATGATTACACCAGGCAAAAAAAAAGATTGCTATAACAACGTTATTCCCTGAATGACTCTTTTTTAAATTAACTATGGCTATAACCACACAAGGTATTTTGGTCAGTATTTGTGGCCAAAATCAGGAGTGGAACTGGCTAAATTAAGAAAAACTAAATTGGGAACATGCAGTTTCTGTGTTTTCAACCCACTCCTGGTTTTGGTTGAAAAAATACATAGCAAATTTAAAAAAATACATGTGAACGTAGCAAATTTAAAAAAGTATGTGTGAACATAGCAAATTTCAAAAATGTCAACCACTACTTTTTTGCAGACAGTGACATGTCTTCATATCTATCAACGGTTAGCTATACAAATAAAAGCATTTGTTAAATATTAAACAAAGTAGAATCCGTTAACACGATCCTTTTTCATCAACTTTAATGTTATGTCTATGGATAACTTTTTAGCATATCAACCTGGAAACAAAGTAATAATTCCCCCATATACCAAAGACCACGGAGGTGTCAAACCCCTATTTTACATCATTAAATAAAATTATATACAACCCTCATATATATATACATATATCCACCTTAAAATGAATTGTGAACCCCTTCCTATACCTCTAGACCTAGTAGCATTCATTTTTCCACTACCAGAGAAACTAGGCTATGTTCACATAATGTTGCTTTGCAGCCGAATTTTGGACAGTTGTAATTTCGATGGCAAAAGACAACCATCTTTTGGTGTCAAAATGAGGACTGTCCGAAAAGATGCCCGCCAAACAATGTTGTGTAAACATAGCCTTCATGAGTATAAAATTATTATTTTCTTATTTTCTGTTTTCTAGACCTGGATGTATAGATTCAGGCTATGTTACCGCACAGTATTTTTGCTCAGTATTTTGCAACCAAAACCAGGAGTTAGAAAGGCTATGTTCACACACTGTTGAAATTTGGAAAAAGTGGATGGCCACCATTTAATAGCAAAAACTATTTAAAGTATACCTGTCATTCCTTAAAGCTTTTGGCATGTCGTGTCAAGACATGTCAAAAGTTTTCATCAGTCCGGGTCTGAGTGTTCAGCTCTGCACTGCTTCCCGCTCTATGTAAGAAAAAAACATTGACTTACATTATTAGGCTAGGTTCACACTATGTAACTGTGCGGCTGTATTTTTTATGCGGCTGTAAATGTGCGGATGAAACTCCGGCCGTGGGAAAAAATAGACATGCGGCTGAAAACATACGGTCATTTACTTGGAAATCTGGTTCAACTAAAAATAACAAATAAAATCTTAAGAAAGTGATGCAAACACCTCTGGATGCATCTGGGAAAGCAGGGAACACAGTTTACATGAATCGCTATTACCGGGGTTTGCGATCCTCTGCAGTATGCCGATGCCTCTCATGTTTAATATATTGAATTAATAAAAAACATTTTCGTTGTAATAAAGTCCCTTTCATTGTTCAATAATTTAATTTAAACGATTCCATCATTTTGCAATTAAATATACTGTTAAAATAAATATATATATAAATAAATGTATATTTATATAAATATTTATTTTTTGACAGTATATTTAATTGCACAATGATGGATTCGTTAGAATTAAACTGATTTTATTTTAACGAAAATGTGTTTTATTAATTAAATATTAATTAGTACAGGAAGCTCCAGTAAGCCGTTAATTCATATTGCCGGCAATAGAGCATTCTGTACTAATCATCACTTTACTGTAATTAAAACATCAAATGTTTCTTCTAATTATGTTATCACAATAGCATTATTAGAAGAAACATTTAGAATTATATGTGCGCTCAGCTGATTGGCTGATCGGCTCAGCGCACATATAATTAGCGGGTCCGCAGCACAGTGACTTCATTGTGCTGCGGACTAGCGAAGAGGACACATCGGGGTGAGTATACAGATCTCCTCACCCCCTCCCCAGCACTGCACCCCTCCCAGCAAGGAAGGGGGGTCACTTAACCCCTTCCTTGCTGGGATGGGTGCAGTCTGACATCAGTCTGGCCCCCAAGGGGTTAAGGGGGATACAATACATCCTCCCTTAACCCCTTGGGGGCCAGACTCTAAGCAGCGATCTGTAAAGATGCTGCATACTGTAGGGTGCACAACACCGCTCACAATGATGGGTGTTGTGCTCCTGTTTGTGTGTTTTTTGTGCGTTTCTCCCTTTTTGTTTTTCAGATATCGGTATCCTGTGGATTACGTCGGATTCCGTGGACTACGTCGATGACCAGCGGTTGATTGTTGTTTTTTTTTTTTTAATAAAATGGTCAATGAGGGGTGTGGGGGTGTTTTTATTTGAATAAAAAAAAATTTTAACTTGTGTCTTGTCTTTATTTCTTTACTTTATAGACTTAGTAGTGGAAGCCGTCTAATAGATGGAATCCATTACTAAGTTGGGGCCTAGTGTTAGCCAGTATAAAATGGCTAACACTAACCCCCTATTATTACCCCAGTACCCAATGCCACCAGGGGTATTGGGAAGAACCGGTTGCCTGTGGTCCCGGAGCGTCAAAATTGGCGCTCCTGGACCGGGCGGCAGCAGGCTGGTAAGATTTAGGCTGGGGAGGGCCTAAACCAATGGCTCTTCCCACCCTGGTGTTACCAGGCTGCTGTCGTTTGGTTTTTAACCCGGCTGGTTATAAAAATAGGGGGAACCCTATGCGTTTTTTTAAAAATATAAATAAATAATAAAAAAAACCCGCATAGGGTCCCCCCTATTTTTATAACCAGCCGGGTTAAAAACCAAACAACAGCAGCCTGGTAACACCAGGGTGGGAAGAGCCATTGGTTTAGGCCCTCCCCAGCCTAAATCTTACCAGCCTGCTGCCGCCCGGTCCAGGAGCGGCAATTTTGATGCTCCGGGACCACTGGCACCCGGCTCTTCCCAGTACCCCTGGTGGCATTGGGTACAGGGGTAATAATAGGGGGTTAGTGTTAGCCATTTTATACCGGCTAACACTAGGCCCCAACTTAGTAATGGATTCCGTCTATTAGACGGCTTCCACTACTAAGTCTATAAAGTAAAGAAATAAAGACAAGACACAAGTTAAAAAAAAATTTAATTCAAATAAAAACACCCCCACACCCCTCATTGACCATTTTATTAAAAAAAAAAAACAACAAACAACCGCTGGTCATCGATGTAGTACACGGAATCTGACGTAATCCACAAGATATCGATATCTGAAAAACAAAAAGGGAGAAACACACAAAAAACACACAAACAGGAGCACAACACCCATCATTGTGAGCGGTGTTGTGCACCTTACAGTATGCAGCATCTTTACAGATCGCTGCTTACAGTCTGGCCCCCAAGGGGTTAAGGGAGGATGTATTGTATCCCCCTTAACCCCTTGGGGGCCAGACTGATGTCAGACTGCACCCATCCCAGCAAGGAAGGGGTTAAGTGACCCCCCTTCCTTGCTGGGAGGGGTGCAGTGCTGGGGAGGGGGTGGGGAGAGCTCTATACTCACCCCAATGTGTCCTCTTCGCTTGTCCGCAGCAAAATGAAGTCACTGTGCTGCGGACCCGCTAATTATATGTGCGCTGAGCCGATCAGCCAATCAGCTGAGCGCACATATAATTCTAAATGTTTCTTCTAATAATGCTATTGTGATAACATAATTAGAAGAAACACTTGATGTTTTAATTACAATAAAGTGATGATTAGTACAGAATGCTCTATTGCCGGCAATATGAATTAACGGCTTACTGGAGCTTCCTGTACTAATTAATATTTAATTAATAAAACACATTTTCGTTAAAATAAAATCAGTTTCGTTGATCAATAGTTTAATTCTAACGAATCCATCATTGTGCAATTAAATATACTGTCAAAAAATAAATATATATATAAATATACATTTATTTATATATATATTTATTTTAACAGTATATTTAATTGCACAATGATGGATTCGTTAGAATTAAATTATTGAACAACGAAAGGGACTTTATTACAAAGAAAATGTGTTTTATTAATTTAATATATTAACTATTAGAGGCATCGGCATTCGGCATCATTGCCGGCTATTTTTGAAGTACTCCGTACGGACCGCCTGTCAATCCACGGCCGCATGTCCAGCCGCAAACAATGGTCTTGTTAATTTTTTACGGGTCCGTTTACGATAGGGCCGTAGATTCATACATAGTGTGCACTGTGCAGCCGTATATCGTATACTTTCCAGCGTACGCATGAACCACCAAAAATACCGCCGCACAATTACAGCCGCAAATACAGCCGCACAGTTACATAGTGTGAACCTAGTCTGAGCCTGAATTTTTTATAACAAATATCACAATACAAGAAATCCTCCCTTTCAACAAACAATTGTTTGCCTCGACCAGGCAATCATGTGTGAACTCTTGTGAAATCAGATACATAGCTGTGATAGATGTGGCACCCACTAAGTGTAGCCACATTTGGTTTGGTTAGGGAATAAAACCTATTTAGTTAAGAAATAAAAGATCAAGTTTGTTACTACACTTGGTGAGTGCCACATCTTTTCTTTCTACGTATTTGATTTCTTTTTTCTAACACAGGCTGGGAGTGGACCGTGCTGCAGCGCATGCTCTCCCGCTTTTTCTCCCAATCGGTACGGGTCTTCACCGACCGTTCAAAACTTTTGGCATGTCTCTATGACATGTCAAAAGTTTTTACAAACAAAAGGTACACATTAACTTTCTTTCCCTTTTTCTAAACTTTTCTTTTTTTTCTTTTTTTAGATAAGCGAACAGACAAATCTGCAGTATCTGGTGCTATCAGGTTGCACATTAGTGTGGAGATCAAAGGCGAGGAGAAGGTGGCTCCATATCATGTACAATACACTTGTCTACATGAGGTTTGTAAATAGACTCTTACTCTCCAAACTGATCACCTTTTTCTTGTTGCATTCTCTTAATAATGTGTGTGTTGCTTTTTATGACTTTGCAATTGGCTGTATTAGACAGTAATAATGGAATCTCATCAGTGATTCACATTTTGTTTTCTTTTAGAACTTGTTCCATTACCTTACAGATGTGCAGAATAATGGGGTTGTAAAAATTCCTGATGCCAAAGGTGATGATGCCTGGAAGGTTTATTTCGATGAGACGGCACAAGAAATAGTGGATGAATTCGCAATGAGATATGGAGTGGAGTCAATATACCAAGCAATGACGTGAGAAGCAGTAATTTTGGAGAGAGAGGGGGTTGATGGGCTGAAGAGAAATGTTGCATATGCACACCTCCAAGACCAACCTAGTTGCAGAAATTTCTGCATCTGAAATATTTTCTATTTATGTTAAGGCTGTGTTCCCACAATGTCTTTTTAGGTTAAATGACGGCCTTTATTTTTAAAATAAAGTGGTGCCTTGGATTACGAGCATATTTTGCACCGGGACCATGATTGTAACCCAAATCCACTGTTAAACCAAAGCAAAACTTCCCATAAGAAATTACTGAAATGCAGACAATTGGTTCCATACCCCAAAAATAATGATTTTTTTTATTCTGAATAACATGTAAAACAAATGAAACAAAGATTTAAAAACATCTGAATATGTGATATTATAAGTTACTGTACAATATAGCAATCAGCATGTGGTGTATAATGTATAGTAACTGCATAAACCTGAAAAAACATCAGCTGTTTGTAGATACAGGATGGAACTGCAGATGCCCATATTGGCGAGGATGGGAAACACAAGGGCTGACAGAGACTGCAGGGAGTATGAAGGAATTAGCAGGGCAGATGTGGGAACATAAATGCAGCACTCTCTGTCCAGGGAAAGAGGGGTTACAGCTATAAAGAGAGTACCCCCACAGTCCTGTCCCCTGATGCAAGCCCCAGCCTGAAGTGGATCTGCTATGATTTGGAAGGTGAGGGAGACTTCCTGGGTCAGAGTACAGGGCTGTAGACCACCCTATGCAGACTATGCCCCTCCTCTTAAACCAAAGCAATGCTCTTAAACCAAGTCCCAATTTTGAAAAACTGTGAGCTCTTAAACCAAAACGCTCTTAATCCAAGTTACTCTTAAACCAAGGTACCACTGTAATGGCCGTTATTTTAAAATGGCGGCCATAAATAATGATCATGATCAATATTAATGGCCATCATTATAAAGAAAATGGTTGTTTTGTCACCCAAAAAAGTCGCTGTGGCAACACATGAGTTGCACAAGCCCTATTCCAAGGTAACAGAAATACCTACAACAAATCTGCAGCACATGCTTGGCACATGGCTAGGCTTATCTGCTTATTTTGACAAATAAGCACATTTAAAAATGCTGTTTGCAGTTTTTTTTTCTGGTCATATAAAATATACATATTTGTACAGTGCCATCAGATTCTGCAGCACTTTTTTTTTCATACACACGCAATACAGGGGTTGCTTAACATACACACATTACAGAATTTAATAATTTTAATAAATAAAAAGAATAAAGGACCTGCTCACAAGAGCTTACAGACTAGGAGGACTGGGGGTAACACATAGGCAGTAAGTGCTTAATTTGCAATTGGTCCAGCCATTGTACATAGAATCAGAAAGTGCTTATAAAATTGTTGGGTGAGCCAGTACAGGTACAAAGTAAATGGAACCGTTGGATATATAGTGTAAGAGGGGAGGGGACAGCAGAAAGGGAGACCAGTTTTGGGAATGTTATTAGCGTGCCTGAAGAGATAAGTCTTAAAACTGTGAGTGTTGGGTATGAGCCTGAGGTCTTTGGGTAATGAATTCCAAAGAACTGGTGCAGCACAAGAGAAGTCTTGGAGGCTGGAGTGTGATGTTCTGATTTTGGAATATGTTAGTGTAAGATCGTAGAGCACAGGCAGGATGGTAGATGGAAATGAGGGAGGAGATGTATGGAGGTGCGGAATTGTGGACAGCTTTATGGTTAAGGGTGAGAGGTTTGAAATGAATTCTGTACTTAATGGGTAACCAGTGCAGTGACTTGCACAGGGGGGAGACATCAATGTCGGCTTAAGAAAAAGATGAGTCTTGCTGCTGCATTCAGGATAGACTAGAGAGGGGAGAGCTTAGAGAGAGGAAGACTGATTAGTAGGGAGTTACAGTAGTCAAGACGAGAATGGATCAGGGCAACAGTAAGAGTCTGAGCTTTATCAATGGTTAGAAATGGGCGGATTCTGCATATGTTTTGAGGTGTAGGTGACAGGAGCGTGCAAGAGCTTGAATATAGGGAGTAAAAGATAGATCCCAGTCTAGCATAACTCCCAGACATTGAGCTTGATGCACAGGAGTTATGCTAGTACCACAGACTGAGAGTGAGATGTTGAGCTTAGATTTGTCAGCGGGAGGGAATAAAAAGTTAAATTTTAAAAAGATTAAGTTTGAGAAATAAAGAGATCATAATATTAGAGAAAGCAGATAGACAGTCACTGGCATTTTATAGGAATGCAGGGGTGTTGTCGCAAGAAGAGGTATATTGCACACCACAGTGAGTACTAAAAGTCAGGGGGGTCTCATGGGATCCTTTACTGCTGCTAAACTGATTCTGCGATGGAGACCCTTAACCTAGTCTTAGTTACAACCTGAAAAGGAGTACATCAATTATTTTTTGCCATAATGTAGCGGGAAAAAAACTGATCAGAAGCATGGCACTGTGCTTGAGACATAACTGTTTTATCAGCACAAAACAGTATATTTTGAGGTCGGAACGGTAATAGAGGTTTTTTGTTTTTTTTTACCACTCTGGCACAGTAGAAACTACTGTATCTTCCCAAAAAACATTGCACATTGCAAGATCCATAACATTCCTAACTTTCACATGACAGAGCTGGTTTTGGGCTAATTTTTTGCGGGAAGATGTATTGTTTTTATTTATAACAAGTTTTGCATATAAATGACTTTTGGATCTCTTTTATGATGTTTATGCTTAGGCAGATTGACAAAATACAGCAATTCTGGTGCTGTTTTATTTGTTCTTATTTTACAGCATGCATCTTGCTATAGATATAGTGATATAGTTTTATGGATTGGGTCGTTACAGACATGATCATAGCAAACAAGTATAGGTTTCAGGGACGTAACTACCATTGTAGCAGCCATAGCGGCTGCTACGGAGCCCGCCACATCAGGGCTCCATCAGGGCATTTGTATCGGAATAAAGCCCATTAGTGATCACCGTGATAAGGCGTATTGTCTGTCACTAATAGGTTACAGATAGTTTGTTTTACATTGTGAATCGTGTATTTACCTGAAGGAAAGATTGTTCTGATCTCGAAATGCGTTATTTTGTGCTACTAAAGATTAGATCTAGTTACGTCCAGAGTGCAGCACCATCATTCTGGTATTGTTGTCACATTGTATCCATTTAAAACTGGAACGTTTCCATAAAAAGGCAAGGATTAAGGGCGACAGCTATGGGCTACTTCATCCAGCAGTCACAGATAGGATAGGTGTTGTGCCCTGTGTACAAAACAACAAAATTAGCATGTTTCTTTTCCTTTCTCACCGTCTCTCCCATCCTTTATCTATCTGCACATAGCTTTCTCTCTTACACTCTACATTATAGTTGGTAAAGTTGACCTAAGTCAAAAGTCACTTAAAAGAAGCTGACAAGATGAATGTGGCCAGCAAATCAGACAGATATGGATATGTGTGTATTCTTTTTTCTACTCTATTCATATTTTTTGATGCTACAATAAATCAGATTACACATGCACAGTTTCAGAGCAAATGATCAAGAACAATCGATCTTTCTTTGGCTCCATCTGTCACTTTACTCCCGTGGTTGCATGACTATTCATACAGTCACAAATACTAGGCAGTGGGTGGTCATTAAATGGTAGAGCAAAATCTACAAAAATAGATTAAACATAGTCTACAGAAAGATCTGTGTGTTGCCCTCCTGCTGTCATTTTTGTACACAGAATCAGAGGTAAAAACCTAAAATGAGAAAGCCTTGTGATGAATGTGCAAGGAATAATGAAAAACGTGACTTCTGTGAAGTATAAAGCTTTCTAGAGTCACTCTTAAGTTCTTTTGTGTTCTTATTTGCTC
The DNA here is from genome assembly GCF_027789765.1 of Dendropsophus ebraccatus. Classification (NCBI taxonomy): domain Eukaryota; kingdom Metazoa; phylum Chordata; class Amphibia; order Anura; family Hylidae; genus Dendropsophus; species Dendropsophus ebraccatus. Next base: position 115,054,996 of record NC_091456.1, on the reverse strand, counting down.
AAAGAACTGCTCAAGTAGGGAGCAGTGGGGTGATTTTTCCATATCTACTGTGTAAAAAAAAAAAGGTACAGTCTTCTATGGCTTATTATTCTCAAAAGAAAATAAAAATCATTGCATCTCTTTATACCCATGAGAAAGATTATTTAAGGCTGATAAAATTATGGAACTTCCTGGAGAAACTGACTGGAATATTTACATTAATTAAAATTAGCAAAAAAATAAGCGGAAAAACTTCTGTTGTTGCAAAACCAGGGTCGTTATTAATGAACAGGATCATTAAAGGGGTATTCCACATACAGGATCACAAGATCATTAAAGGGGTATTCCACATAACTTTTGATATGTTGCTGCCCATGGTGAGACTTTTGATTCCAGACTTATTATTATTTATTCTGTCTTCTTCCCCAATTTCTCAGCTGCTGCTTTTTGCTGAAGACACAAAAATCTGTGTGTGAGTCTTGCCCTCCTCCCCAGCAGAAATGCTAGACAAATATACAAAATATAATATAGTTTATTGAATTGAATATAGTTTATTGAATCAAATATTACCCAAGATAAAATACACAATAAATTAAAGTGCAGCAAGAAAGACCAACAGACCAGCGTTTTGTGTACTGCTATTCCTAAACAACCCGGAACATTGCATTTCAAAGATCATTGATTTTTTGCAATGTTAGCTTTTCAGGGTACAAAATAAACATCTCAAAAAGTGAGATTCTTCCCTTGGCTACCTCCCCAGTCACCTAACAATACCAGATACACATAGGGGGAGATTTATCATAGGGTGTAAAATTTAGACTGGTGCAAACTGGCCACAGCAACCAATCACAGCTCCTCTTTCTTTTCACTAGAGCTGGAAGTTGAGCTGTGATTGGTTGCTGTGGGGAGTTTGCACCAGTCTAAATTTTACACCCTTTGATAAATCTTTCCCATGGTCTCTACCCACATAACATATTTAAGCATTAGGATTGGCAAGACAAATGACACCCTATACTCTCTCTAAATTATATCCCAATCATTAAAAAGATCACTGAGGAATTATGCAAATGGTAAGCTTTATCACTTATGTTTATGTGCCGCTGTCACCCGATCAAAATGGTCAGTTTCTCGCTCGCTCGCTGCTCGCTCTACTCCTTACAAACCCTTCCCATACTAGTTAAGCACTGAAAGTGAGGGACCTCATGGACCGGGAAAGCCATAGGTGGCTTATGAAATCTGAAATAACTGTCAGATTTAGCATACTCCCCCCAATAGGTTATATCAGTTACATGCCTTTTGCACATCTAGGGCAGCAAACCTGTCTAAAGAGCTTCAGACAAACTCCTTTGATGATCTCATAAGGTCAAAACCCAGCAAATCCTCCTTTTCCTTCCTATACATTGCTAAAACTAAACAAATCTATGATATTTAAGACATGGTCACGCTGGACCCAAGATCAGACCATAATTGAAAGAGTATGAAGACTTTGCAAATGTATTGTGGCACAAACTACATAAATTTGGTATTAACAAAATTGTAAAACAAATATAAATAGGTATTGCCATCTCAGCATTTTACTCCTTTCCACAGGAAAGAACATAACATGCTTATCTGTGGGGGACCCCCACTGATCTATTAAATGGAAGTGAAATGACCAGAGAATGAATGGATAATAACTCGGTTGATAGCCAGTGTTACATTTCTTAAAGGGATTATCCAGTGTTAGAAAAACATGGCCACAGACAACACAACTTTTGTCTCCAGTTCAGCTGTGGTTTATAATTAAAGCGACTCTGTACCCACAATCTGTCCCCCCTAAACCAATTGTACCTTCAGATAGCTGCTTTTAATCCAAGATCTGTCCTGAGGTCCGTTCTGCAGGTGATGCAGTTATTGTCATAAAAACAACTTTTAATCCGGCAGCGCTGTGTTTTATGTCCGGGGCTTTCATTTGTATATGCATTAGGCTGGCACACCCTTTCTGTCCTTCCTCCCCACCCTCCTCATCATTAGGAATGATCCAGGAACATTTACTGCTGTTTGAATTTTTCACAGGTGTATTAACGATCCAGCCCATGTTCATTATACACACAGGTGGGGAATAGGAAGCAATCTGCCTGGAGCATTCCTAGTGATGAGGAGGGTGGGGAGGAAGGACAGAGCGGGTGTGCCAGCCTAATGCATATACAAATGTAAGCCCCGGCCGTTAGACACAGCGCTGCCAGATTTAAAGTTGTTTTTATGACAATAACTGCATCCCCTGCCGAACGGACCCCAGAACAGATTTTGGATTAAAAGCAGCTATCTGAAGGTACAAGCGGTTTGGGGGGGGGGGTCAGATTGTGGGTACAGAGTCGCTTTAAGCTCTATTCACTTCAATGGAACCAAGTTGCAATACCCCACCCAAATGGAAGACAGTAATGTTGCTGTCTTTGGAAGAAAGTGGCCATGTTTTTCTAACATTGGATAACCCCTTAAATTTTGGGGCTTTTGAACATTGCCAAGCACTAAGCTCAGCAATGTTCAGAAGATTTAATAAATTTTGTATGTTATACTATGGACCCAGCATAATGTTGCTGCATTAACAAGGACTATGCTTCCTGGAACCTCCTGTATCACCCCCTATTCTCACCCGAGGGTTAAAAGTGAAACCCTCACCTAAGTGATCATAAAACTAGTTCTTCATTACTTCAAAATTCTGGGAATCAGAAATGTTATATATATTGCTTTGGCTAATGTAAAAATGAAAACGTTATGCATATTTACACCCATCCCCTCTCTTCTCCTTGATTCTGTGAAAAAACATAAAAACAGAACTTGCCTGCTAAGCCAATCCCTGTGGAAGGCGGGAGGTCATTAAGGCTAATGATTGGCTGAGCGGGCATGTTGCGTGACAGGGGACTAGAAGCAGCAATGGGAGTGTGGGGGTCTGGAGTAGGTAAGTATAATAAGTATAACTTTTTTTATATTTTTCCTTAATTTTTACTGCAGCCCAAGCAATATATAAAAAACGATTCACCGAGCACCCATTTAATAATTTATTATGGGTTTTTTTACATAACAATACACAGTTGCACTATGTGTAAAAATCATTAGTTTTTTTTACTCTTACGTTGGTGTAGGGAATATATTACAAATGGTAGATTTCTCTTATATACATGGTTAGGCCATGTTCACACAACGTATGTTAAGCATAAATCACAGCCGTTGTTGCAATTTGCTACAATGGCCGTGATCCATGCTGAACATACGTTGTATTTGAATGAATGGAATCCCGGCCGAAGTGTGTACACACAGAATACGCTCTGGCTGGGATTCCTTCCGGCTGCACGAAAAACTGACATTTCAGTTTTCTGCGGCCGCTATTCATTGAATAGCAACCGCACAGACATGTCAGTTCACTCATTGGAGCGTGCCGCAGTGAATTGGGATGCGGGCACACACTGGTGCTCTTCTGTCACCCAGCCGGGGCACAGAATGGCCAGTGTTATACTCAGTGGGAACATGGCCTTACAATGTATCTGTTGTATTATTGAATATAATGATACATTTATAACTGATGCCCTGGAAATTATATAGGGCATTATAATAAGTAGAATATGAGGTTTCTTTTAATCATTTTTTTATGTTATTACTTTTTTCTCCTTTATTTTTTCAGTCATTTTGCCTGCCTTTCTTCTAAATACATGTGCCCAGGAGTACCAGCTGTTATGAGCACCCTTCTTGCTAATATTAATGCTTACTATGCTCACACCACTGCATCAACAAATGTGTCTGCCTCAGATCGATTTTCTGCCTCAAACTTTGGAGTAAGTTAATTTTACAATCTATCATACTAAACAGCATGTTTATACTTTGCCATGAAAAACAAGGAAACATAAACAGCTATCCAGATTTATCCTGTGATGTGTAAAAAGTGAAGATACTCTGGCAATAAGTATTAGGCTATGTTCACTTAACGTTTTTTCTTTCATTTTTTATTTTTAAAATGACGTCCGTCATTTTAAGTTCCAAATGATGTCAGTAATTTACTTTTTGGGCACCCATCATTACAATGACGGTTCTTGGTACATTATTGTATTTTAGGCCCCTTTGGGTGTGTGTTTTGTTTTTTGTTTTTTTTTGTAGGTCCATTGAATTTAAGAGTAAGGCCATGTTCACACATGGCAAAACTGTTGTGTGACATGGCCGTGTCACAGAATAGCCGCTGTCTGAGATGTTAGCCTATCAGGCTATGTTCACACAACATATATTTTCGTAAAATCATCAATGTGCAACAATGACCGTGATTATTACGAAAATATACGCTACCTTGCCTTCTATGGGATCCCTGTCAGTGCACACTGTGGAGTGATGGGGAGTTCTGATGCGTCCGCATCAGAACTCCACCGGGCTAAAGATCTTCCAGTACTGGCCGGGATGATCTTTTCTGTGACCGGCCATTCCATAACCCAGTCGGGTCACGGAACAGCCACTCTCTTACTATGAATGAACATAGCCTCATCCGGGTGAACATAATCTCATCTTAATTAGAATGCAAATGTAAAGTACTGCCGGGTGAACAGTATTTTTTGTATATCTGTTCACTGAATAGTGGCCTCACAAAATAAACATGGAATCTCGACCCTAGAGTATACAGTGTGTCAGTCTCTATCATTAAACCGCTGCAAACCTGCAACAACGGCCGTTGTTTAGTGAAAAATACACTGTGTGAACTTGGCCTAAGGACGGTGAAAACAATTAAAAATAATGTCTGTTGTTTTCAGAAGATGTCCGCAAATAATTGCCATAAATTTGATGTCCGTTGTTAAATACACTGTGTGCATTGGATGGCCGTCATTCCATTGATGTCAATTAAAATTTGGTAATAACGTACGTTATTTAACCCCTTAAGGACCCGCTGCCTGGGCTTTAAGGCAACAGGGCGTAAATGTACGCCCACGGTTTCCCCGATCACTGTCTCTGTGCTCCAGAAAGATGGCGCCGGTGTCATCCCCACGATTGCCGTGATTGGCCGGCGATCAAATAGTTAAAAAAACAGTGTTGCCGGGTTTTGCACCCATCAGCTATGTAGCTGAGGGGTGCAGAACATGTGTGTATAGTGTAGGTGCACTATACTTACCTGATCCCGACGCCCAGAGCGAAGATCAGGTCCCACGGTGTCCTCTTCTCTGTGACAACTGTGTTCGGCTCTCGTCGGGTCTTTGGCGTCTAACTTCGGAAATTCGGAAATCTTCGGTAATCTTCGGCTCTTCGGGCTTCGTCTATCTTCGGTAATCTTCAGCAGCTTCACTCTACTGCCCCCTAGCGGATGATCAGTGTATATTATTCACTGATCAGTTGCTTTGGGGTAAAAAGAGGGTTTTTTTGTTTTGTTTTCAAATTTTTTTTTTCTTTTGATGCGCCCTAACGCAGCTGAGAGCTGATCAGCATAGCACGTAAGTGTGCCGCTGATCAGCAACATCTCCTTTTTGGCGTATGGGTTTTTTCCCCCTTTTTTTTTTCTTTATCCTACCGCCACTGTCTGCTGATAAGTACCGCACATAAGTGCAGCATTTATCAGCAACTCCTTTCTTGGGGTAGGGTTTACACTACACATGAAATAAAGTTCTACACTACACATTTACATACCCTATATACCAATCCCCATATAAAAATGGCCCCCAGAGTGTTTTCGGTGGAGGAGGCATACACTATTATTGCCTCCCACACCCAAACAGCCAGTTAGGATGAATGGGGGGATCCTTTTTTCCTCTATTCATCCTCATCATCCTCATCATCCAGTGACGTGTTTGGGGGTAGCGTAGCGTGTGCTGCCCCCCAGAAACGTCTTTTCCGCCAGTACCGTCCCAATAAAAGATGACGGTATGGCGTGAAATTCTACAATATCTGTGAGGGTACAGTTACAGATTTAGGGTACGTGCACACTGCGGAATGGTGTAGGATAACGCTTTGTGCATTCCGCAGCTGGAACCCGCCGGCGGACTGATGCAGGAGCGCATTCCGTTGTCCGTCCACAAAATGAACACGTTCATTCTTTGGACAGAGGGCAGAATCCATCCGTGCATAGGATGGAGTCTATGACATGGACGGAGATGCGCACCTGCATCAGTCCCCCGGGGGGTGCCAGCTGCAGAATGCATGAAGGGTTATCCTTCGCCATTCCGCAGTGTGCATGTACCCTTAGAGTGTATGAAGGAAGGGACACCCGAATCCAGTGCCCAGATGCCCCCCCCCATCCTCGGAGTTAGTAGGAAGATCGTTTGGGAACTGATCTTCTCACTGCTGGATAAAGGTTACGACCTGTACGGGGATACCTTTTATACCAGCACCCCCTTTTCTGGTCCCTCGCTGCCAGAGCTACTGTAGCTTGTGGCACGATCCGAAAATATCAGAAGCAGTAATAGAGCCCTAATATTTAGCAGCCATTGAGCGGACCCAGCGCTTTTGGATATAAAGGAGCCCTTTTCGCACCAGGACAACATTTTCCAGGTGACGTCCCCCACACGGGAAAACAAGAGACCCCAGAAGAAGAGCAGAGTGTGGTGTAATAGGGGGATCAGGAAGGACACCATTTTCCAGTGTGACACCTGTCCTGATCACCCCGGCCTCTGCATACAGGATTGCTTCAAGGCGTAACACAGATTATTGGAGTTCTACATTTTCTAAATTCTTTCCCTTATTCCTATTTCAGGGGTGATCCAGGGATTATTCTGATCGGCATTATGGAGTCGGGAGGGAATTTTTTCCCTGTGATGAGGCTACTGTCGTCTGCCTCATGAGGGTTTTTTGCCAGCCTCTGGATCAACACAGGTTGAATTTGATGGACTCCTGTCCTTTTCAACCTTATAAACTAATAATTAGCATAATACCTCCAAATTGATAAAAAATTGTCCGTTTCCCCAATTAAATAGGTATGGCTGCCATTCCCATTACAAGCTTGCCATGATGCAATTACAAAGCCTCTGTGCGGCCAGGACATTAGAAACCCTTTACAAGTGACCCCATTCTGGAAACTACACCCCATAAGAATCTAACAAGGGGTGCAGACGGATATGGTCACCAGTGGGGTCCATATGCTTACTGCACCCCTTGGGGTGTAGTTTCCAGAATGGGGTCACTTGTGGGGGTTTCTACTGTCCGGGAAGCACAGGAGCTTTGTAATTGCGACATGGCCTCCATCCTCCATTCCAGCCTCTAAATGGCGCTCTGTCCTTTTGGTGGCTTGCCCTGTGCCCATATGGCACATTATGCCCATATGTGGGGTATTTTCCTACTCAGGGGAAATTACCCTACACGTTTTGTGTTCATTTTCTTTTTTAACCCCTTGTGGAAATAGAAAAAATCAAGGCTAGACCAACATTTAGTGTAAAAAATTGTCTTTATTTTTATACTAAATCATTGATTTTGGCTTGATTTTTTCATTTTCACAAGGGGTTAAAAGATAAAAAAAAAGTGTAGAGCAATTTCAGAAATACAGAAATACCCCACATGTGGACATAAAGGGGGAGATTTATCAAAAGGTGTAAAATTTAGACTGGTGCAAACTTCCCCCAGCAACCAATCACAGCTCCTCTTTCCTTTCACCAGAGCTGGAAGCTGAGCTGTGATTGGTTGCTGTGGGCAGTTTGCACCAGTCTAAATTTTACACCCTTTCATAAATCTCCCCCAAAGTGCCATGGGGCTGCAGGGTAGGCCTCCAAAGGGAAGGAGTGCCATTTGGCTTTTGGAGGCTGGATTTGGCTGGAGTGGATTTCGAGGGTCTTGTTACATTTAAAAGGCCTCTGTGTTGCCAAGACAGTTGAAACTCCCCAAAAGTGACCCCATTATGGAAACTACACCCCTCAGGGAATGTAACAAGGGGTGTAGTGAGCATATGGACCCCACTGGTGACAGGCACAAATGTGGAACAATGTGGCATGAAAATGGTATAGCTTTGAATTTTTCATTTTCACAAGGGGTTAAAAGAGAAAAAAACACACAAAATGTGTAGAGCAATTTCTCCCGAGTCTGTAAATACCCCACATGTGGACATAAAGCGTCATGTGGGCGCAGGGCAATCTTCCGAAGGGAAGGAGCGCCATTTAGATTTTGGAGGCTGGATTTGGCCAGAATGGATGATTAACGCCATGTCACATTTACAGAGCCCTTGTGCTGCCAAGACACTGGAAACCCCCACAAGTGAACCCATTCTAGAAACTACACCCCTCAAGGAATCTAACAAGGGGTGCAATGAGGATATGGACCCCTTGATGATGGGCACATTTGTGCCGTGAAAGTGAAAAAATGAAAAATTTGTGCCCGTCACCATCAGGGTCCATATGCTCACTGCACCCCTTGTTAGATTCCTTGAGGGGTGTAGTTTCCATAATTCGGTTACTTGTGAGGGGTTTCCAGTGTTTTGACAGCACGAGGGCTTTGTAAATGTGCCCTTGAAATCCATTCCAGTGAAATTCAGCTTCCAAAGGCCAATTGGCGCTCCTTCCCTTTGGAGGCTGGTCCTGCGCCCGCTTTGCACCTTATGTCCACATGTGAGGTATTTCCGTACTCGCGAGAAACTGCGCTACACGTTTTGTGTTTTTTTTTCTTTTATCCCCTTGTAAAAATGAAAAATTGAAGGCTAGAACAATTTTTTAAGAGAAACAGATCGCTGATCTCAGGGAGACCAGCCAAACGACAACACCGCCGGCTGCTAGTGAAAGCTCTCAAAGCAGTGAAGTCCTAGGTGCATTGCCCCCTGGGAAACATAAATATGCAAAAGAAGAGCCCGTGGAGCCTCATCAAAGAGTCCCAAAACACAGGACTAGCCAGATATCCCTCCGGGAAGGACCCGGCCAAGGGGTGGCTCCGTAAGTGAACCACCAAAACCACCATATTAAGTAGCCCTATAAGTCAATGTAATGACAAGGGATAAACCAAGGCCAGTTAACCATCCACATACAGCTGTTTCGGGATGTTGCCCCTCATCAGTGTGGAGCAGGATTCTGACTAGGTGGGAGCAATGCCTAGTAGAGCCCTAAGAGAAACAGATCGCTGATCTCAGGGAGACCAGCCAAACGACAACACCGCCGGCTGCTAGTGAAAGCGCTCAAAGCAGTGAAGTCCTAGGTCCATTGCCCCCTGGGAAACATAAATATGCAAAAGAAGAGCTTGTGGAGCCTCAAAGAGTCTCAAAACACAGGACTAGCCAGATATCCCTCCGGGAAGGACCCAGCCAAAGAGTGGCTCCTGTAAGTAAACTACCAAAACTACCATATTAAAGGGGTTGGCCACTTTATAGTAAAATTGCTCAGTGTACAGTATTAGTAAGTGTACTCACTGTATATACTGACAGCAGCTCCCTGTGTACCTCATAGAGCTAATATCAGACTTCCCTCCTCCAGGTTGGGCTGCCCCGCTCTGTGGTGCTTTGGTCCATAAGATTGCTGACATGGAGGATCATGTGACCATGCCTTGCCCCCTGGTGTCCACCACTGAGCCTGTATATGTCTATGGAGAACACAGTGGACAGGGCAGGGTCACATGCTCCTCCATGTCAGCCATTTTGTGGACTGAAACAAAACAGAGCAGGGCAGCCCAGCCTGGTGAAGGGGAGTCTGATTTTAGCTCTATGAGGTACACAGAGAGCTTCTGTCAGTGTATACAGTGAGTACACTTACTAATACTTTGTACTAACCTATTTTACTATAAAGTGGCCCTATAAGTCAATGTAATGACTAGGGAAAAACCAAGGCCAGGTAACCATCCACTTACAGCTGTTTCGGGGTGTTGCCCCTCATCAGTGTGGAGCAGGATTCTGGCTAGGTGGGAGCAATGCCTAGTAGAGTCCTTCCCGGAGGGATATCTGGCTAGTCCTGTGTTTTGAGACTCTTCGATGAGGCTCCACGGGCTCTTCTTTTGCATAGAACAATGTTTTAGTGTAAAAAGTGTAATTTTTCCTTCACGCCACAATGCTTTGAAAATCTGTGAAGCACCTGTGGGGTCCAAATGCTCACCGCACCCCTTGTTACATTCCTTGTGGGGTGTAGTTTTCTAAATGGTCTCTGCCAACCTGAAGTGGTACAGTCAAAAATGACCAAATATAATGGAGGCGTTGAAATTCACTAGGCCCCTCCTTTATATCTGAGGCTTGTGGTTGCGTCAAACAACGCATTAGGGCCACATATGGGGTATTTCTATAAACTGCATAAACGGGGCAATCAATATTTGGGTGCATTTCTCTGGTAATAGGTTTACAATTATGAAAGTTTTTGGATTACAATAAAATCTCTGCACAGAAAATGAAAATTTTCAAATTTCTTACACACTTAGCTTTTTATTTCTCCACATTGGGTAAAATCACCTTCCGGAGGAGTCCTATTTGGCTGTCTGAGTCCTCAAAAATATAGTATATATGGGGGGGTTCGCGTACTCCTCTCTCCCGCTGCAGAACTTTGAACAGAGTCCTTCAGATTCCAACGTGACATCACATCTCCTATGGAAGCCTGGAATGGTCAAACAACCTTCGACATGTTTCGAGGGATACACCCCTCTCTGTCAAGAAGATCTTCTTGACAAAGCTTGGCTACCCATATATCCGGGAGGTGATATTAATGTGGAGAACATTAAGACAAACCACACTGCTGGGTGAGCGACACCTACTCTGTATTATTTTTAGACACCGACCCTCACTGAGTGGATACAAACAGGGCACAGAAACGTTTTTGGATTGCTTGACAGTCCACTTGCATATATACCATCACTTAACATAGGAAGAGGGCTAGCAAACACAGAGAGACACTCAGGGGGACATTTATTAAGTCCGGCGTTTTTTACGCCGGACTTATAAATGTCCCCGCATCTCCGGCGCTACAGAGATTTATGTAGAGGCGGACTGCCTCTACATAAATCCCGTGCGCGTCGGTGCGCACAGCCGAAAACCTACGCCACCTGAAAGGTGGAGTAGGTTTTCGGCGTATCTTTGTGCGGAAAAAATGATAAATCGCGCGGACTCTGAGTCCGCGCCCCCCGTAACGCCCCCTCCACGCGCACTCGGCGGAAAGTGCCGATATGCGAATATTTTATTCGCAAATCGGCCATTTGCGAATAAGAAAATACGCAAATCAGCACTTTCCGCCGAAAATCATCCGTACGCCGGATGATACATGTCGCCCTCAGTGTATACTAATACAACTGTTTGTTTTATCCAGCTAGACAGTGTATCCGTCTAGCAGAGTAATCTATTCCTCTAGTTGCTGCACTCACACAGGAGCGCGATCAGCCACATTGTCACACATATTATTAAAGGTCCATTGAATTTTGTTGAAAAGACAGTGAAAGGACAGCCAAAAAAAAACCTGTGTGAATAACTTAAAAAAACGGTTATTGTTCACTAAATAATGGCCACACAATAAGGGCCAGTTCACACTGAGTAATCACGGCGTAATTCTGCAACGGAGCTCTCCGCTGCAGAATCCTACCGCGCTCAGTGTGCTGCTTTGGGCAAATGGGAGAGCACACTCTCGTCCGCTTCCTCTCCGCTCAAAGAACTAACATGTAAGTCCCTTGAGCGGAGAGAGCGGTGGCAGCGGACAAGCGCGCGCCCTCTAATTCACTCAAAGCAGCACACTGAGCGCGGCGGAAAGTTTGCTGCGGAATTACACCGTGATTACTGGCCCTAAATGTCCTGAACACTAATTTGACAGCTGCTGCAAGCAAGAGCCGTTATTCTATGCACTCTGTGAACTAACAGCTCTTGTTTCCATAGACTTCAATGGAAATCATTGAAGGCTGACAACAACCATTATTTTGAGAATAATAAAAAAAGATAGTGGGTGAACATGGCCTTAAGGTTAGTTTTCAAAATCAGTTAATATCAGTTGCCATACGTTTTTTCCATTAGTTGTCATCAGTTTTTTTCTAATACGTCATATAGGGGGGCCATCTATATCGGGGGCAGCACCAGAGCAGGAGATATAATATTGTGTACAACTTACATGGGAGTCCTCTACTGTGGGCAGCAGGACATGGGGAAATCTTCTAGAGCAGGGGTAGGGAACCTTGGCTCTCCAGCTGTTGCAAAACTACAACTCCCATCATGCCTGGATATCCCAGACATGATGAGAGTTGTAGTTTTGCAACAGCTGGAGAGGTAAGGGTTCCTACCCCTGTCCTAAATGGTTCTGCCCCCTTATAGAGGAGCTGGGGGGCCAGGGGTCAGGGGTCAGGGATATCTCTGTTTGGATCGCCAGAGGCAAAAGCATAATAAGGATGCATAATGCATGCCTCTGCACACTGCATGCCTCCGGCGCTCCATAAACTTTAATGGATGCGGTGCCGGATGAGGGAGCTGGCCGCACGTCAGAACACTGCAAGCTGCGTTTTGACATGCGGTCAGTCCGGCGGCACTAATGTGGGAACGCATGATCTGAACAGTCCCATTGAAAACAATGGGTTCAGTTCAGAGATGGGTTTTCCCTCCGGTGCGTTTCTCCTGCACCGGAGGGAAGAGCAGCCGGATATATGTAAACTAGGCCTAAGACAGCCCTGCAGTTCCCGACACAATTATTGGGTTGCGGCAACAACACCCCTTGTTCCTGCAAATTTAACAAAAGTTGAGTAGTACTGGAAAAACTTAGCAGTGCGAGCACAAAGAAGAAAAAAATCTAAGTACATAATTACATAATTTTTTGTCACATCACATGCAGAAAAAAAAAGAAAAAAAAAAGATCCAAAAGTCGCACATCTAAAAAACCAAAAAACTGTTTGTGACAAGAGAGCCTGCTCAGTCAATGACTATGGCCCTGACCCGTCTCGGTCAGTGAAGCAGGATTTGGGTGGCTGCAGGGGTCGGCAGAGACTAGAGAAGCAGGACACCGAGGAGCATAGACATGGGGGCCTTCAATCGTTTATCTCTTTTGTGCAGGGGGAGTGCCTCCAGTGCTTCATGCTGGACCATTGCTCGGGAATTGGGCAGCAGTTCAAAAAAAGGACTGGCATCCACGCACTGGGGCTGGTCTGTTAATGTGAAAAAAGCAAAGCAGTATGGTTTGCTCATCTCTAATTAAAACGTTCCAAACAAAACAAAATGGAGATCATCTAGAGACGTTTCTCAGTACATTAGTAGTGCTCATTTATTCTTTGTTAATATACAATAAATGGAATACTGAATGTGAAAAAGTATATTAATTTAAGTATTTATGCAATGAAAGTTTTAATGCTACTGAAAATCGCCTTCTTAAAGCATATTATTTATTTTACTTAAACAGAAAGAAAGATTTGTGAAGCTGCTTGATCAACTGCACAACTCATTGCGTATTGACTTATCAATGTATCGGGTAAGAAGAAAATCCAGTCTTGTTCTTACAAGTGGTATGTCCATACATAAAAAAAAAAAAATATATATATATATATATATATATATATATATATATATATATATATATCAGAGAAAACATTTACTGAAACCCAAAGTCCTTAGGATACCAGCATCTGAAAAAACAAAAAAAAAGATTTAAAAAAAAATGGAGGATGCCATTCCATGTTGCGGTGGTATGTCCTTACATTTAAAAAGCTATAAACATAAAGGGGAACCTGTTCATAAAGTCTGCACCTGGCATAGATTTCCTGAGGTTGTGTTTGGTATTATCAGTTTAGCTCCATAAGCTCCATTCACTTTAATGGAACTGAGATGTCAAACTACACCCAATCTTGTAAAAGATAGCTGAAATGTTTTTCTAATCCTGGATAACCCCTTTAAGGGCTTTGAAAAGATGTAGAGAAAGGAGGTACTAGATTTAGACTCATCTACACCTGGTATACTTACCCCTCTTGCTCCTTTTCTCTTTTGCTCTTAGTTTTAACCAGTGGGGACACTCTTTTAGTGTGCTTATCTCTGGTTAGGGGGGGTTAAGGCCCTATTCCACAGAATGATTATCGGCCAATATCGGCCGCTACGGACGATAATCATCCCATGGAAAAGAGTGCATGTCGTAGAGTGCATCCTTCATCTCGCCTGATCCTTGCAGACGCTTGTTTTTCAACATGTTGAAAAACAAGCGACTGATATAGCAGCGATCTGCTGCCGTCGCTCCGTTGAATAGGAGCATCGGCAGCAGACGCTGCTGTATCCTATGGGCTGCCCGGACGATCAGCGATCACCCAGGCAGCTCCCCGCCGCCCCTCCCGCACTCACCCGCTCACTGCTGCTGCATTAAATAGCAGCGGCAGCGAGCGGGAAACGAGGAGCAAACAAGCGCTGACAACGCTCGTTTGCTCCTCTATAATGGCCCGTGGAATAGGGGCATTACTGTTTAGGAGTAGACTGAAACCAAGGTGACCACTGGGCTGGTGAGTACCAGAGAAGCTCTGATGCTGTTGAGTAGGTTGTTAACAGTTCTGTGGAGTTTGCTCAGTTAAGGGACAGCAAGGAGTATTTATTTCAAACTTAAAGACAGCTAAAAGCCCATAATTTCAGTCATAGAAGTACTATAGTCTAACGTCTAATAGCTATTAGTGTCACCTTCTACTAGTGACACGAGCCTATACTCATGGTATTCTGTGTCGACCAATGTCAGTTGAAAAGGGCAGTGGCAGAGCTAAATGGGTTATGGTAAAGGGTGAATAAGAAACAGAAAAGGAAGAATATTACATCTTACTATCACCCATACATTCTTAGGCTGGGTTCACACTATGTATATTTCAGGCTGTATTTGGTCCTCATGTCAGGTCCTCATAGCAACCAAAACCAGGAGTGGATTGAAAACACAGAAAGGATCTGTTCACACAATGTTGAAATTGAGTGGATGGCCGCCATATAACGGTAAATAACTTCCATTATTTCAATATAACAGCCGTTGTTTTAAAATAACAGCAAATATTTGCCATTAAATGACGGCCATCCACTCAATTACAACATTATGTGAACATAGCCTTTCTGTGTTTTCAATCCACTCCTTGTTTTGGTTGCTATACAGCCTCAAACATACAGCCTCAAATATACGTAGTGTGAACCCAGCCTCAAAAGTTAAATCATATGCTTTGCCCATTGCCCAGACATCCAATTGTTAGCTACAGTAAACTGGTCTTTAAAATGTGTTGCTACAATTATTTTCCTTTATAGGTACTCCCATGCTCATTTCTTTTTTTTGCTTTTTCATAGAATAATTTTCCAGCTAGCAGCCCAGAGAGACTTCAAGACCTCAAATCTACTGTTGATCTTCTTACCAGTATCACATTTTTCAGAATGAAGGTAAGAAAAATAAGAAAAAAAATCTACCTCAGGTTTACACGTTTGCACTTGTATGGATTTTTGACAATCTGGAACTGACGATACTTTGTCCTTTCCACTATCCCTAGGAGTTGGGTACTGAAGTAATAATGCAGGAAATAGTGTTACCCATTTTACAGCCATTGTCTCAATTTGCACTAAAAAGCTTGTTAGTTAAAAAAAAAAATTTAAATATATATATATATATATATATATATATATATATATATATATATATATAGTGTATATGTATATATAAATATATATCAGATAAACATAAAACATTTTATTGAAATAAAAACACCACCACTTGACCATTATATGTCCACCAGTCATCCATGTACTACACTGAATCCCACAGTCCTTAGGATGCCAGCATCTGAAAAACAAAAAAAGAGATAAAACAAAAAAAAAATGGAGGACGCCATTTCCTGTTGCGATAGTAGCTGCCACATGCTCACAATGACATCTGCTGCAACGTCTCCTGCCGATTCAGCTTTCACCCAGACACAATTCCATATTACAGCGAAGTAGAAGAAAGCATTTATTCAATCAATGCGATTTATTGTGCCCTTTGCATATAAATTGTGACATTTAGCTTCTATAGCATCATGAGCCTTTTTCAAGCATATGCAAAATATGAACCACCATTTTATACAAAAAGTAGCCAATCACAATTGTACAAACAAAAATCATCAATTGACATTAAACAGGGGGCGATGTCAACAACACATCAAGTTCCATTCTGTTATTTAACAATATTCTATCTTATAATCAATGTCCATGTAACATCTTGTCATCATACAGTCTTACTTAATGATTTATGTTTCCACTGATGCTCTCCGGTTCATCAGGGTGGATCATCATCTCCGAAACACAACGCCATCTCCTGCACTTTGTTTGTAAACATTGCATCTATGACTGTGCTTCACAAAGCATCCAATTGGTCTGGCCGCTCTCCTTCCCTCTTCTTCATAGCTACCAGAAAAATTCCTGTCTCAGACTGCTAATTCACTGTGGCTGTGCATACGCCTCCATTGCTAAGGTTATCACTGATGCAGGTCACTCACCGCAGCACTTTGTTTATCACAATTGCCCCTCACACACATAGATATCAGGATACTAGTCCGCATTCAGAGGTAAGTAATCACCTATGCCAGGGGAATCAAACCCATTCTGCAGATAGAATTCAGAGAACACCTCCCTGGGACACTTGTTCACTGTGGTCCTGAAAGCAACATCGCTCATTATAGGCAGATCCAAAGGCTGTCTTGCTAGGTGGGTTCATTCAATTACAAGAAAGAAGGAGCTATGTTCAGTTGAGTGTCCAGATAGGTGCAGTATGCGTGGTTCCCGTCAAGTACTGTCATCCGCTCAATGCTCACACAGCATTAGAATACACATCAGCTCCCCTGTGATGCATAGACTATGAGATTAATACAGTGAACAATAACACTCATTAAAGGCATAGGACAGATTCTGTATGGGCAGGGCTACTGATATACATTCAAATTATATTTTAAATTCATACCAGGGGCCCAAAGAAAGTCCAAAGGGTCTATCCATATGATCTCTTTCTATTTGAATAACTTCTATGGATCCCCACCCCTTCATAGTGCAGGGATGCTGTCTATGACTGTGAACTTAAACTGGCTCACTGCATGTCCATTCAATAAAGTGTTTGGCTACAGGATGGTCTATCTTTTTCAATCTGATTTTATCTTCAATTTAGCGTCTGTTATGATCTCCCTGTGTCTCATTGTGAGATGACAACAGACGTTAAAGTGACACTGTCACCCCCTTTTTGCATTATGACTTCTCTACACAGGTGTAACTGGTAAATTTAGCAGTTTTCATACCTTATTTTATATCATACATCATGGTGCTTGTTCCAGTAAAAATTGATCTTTTATCAACTGCAGATTGTGCTAAGTGGGCAGGGCTTCACGGCAACACCACCACTGTTGGCCCCACCCCTCCATGAAGTCATAGGCACATAGGCCCGCCCCCTAGATGACCATTGGAACAGGCTGGCCTAAAGGTCTAGACCCCACCCCCTGTAGGTTAGCCCATACCAATGGGCGTCAAGCGGCGGGTCCTATGTGTCAACGGGGCTAAGTGGCGCTGTTGCCGTGAAGCCCACTTAGCACAATCTGCAGATGATAAAAGATGACTTTTTACTTGAACAAGCACCATGAAGTATGATATAAAATATGGTATGAACTGCTAAAATTACCCTTTACACCTGTGTAGAGAAGTCACTTTAAAGCGACCCACAATCTGCCCCCCCCCCCCCCCCCCCCAACCGCTTGTACCTTCAGATAGCTGCTTTTAATCCAAGATCTGTCCTGTGGTCTGTTCGGCAGTTATTGTCCTAAAAAAACTACTTTTAAACTTGGAGTCCTGTGCCCAACGGCTGTGGCCTAGATTGTGTATGCATTCGGCTGGCACAACCTCTCTGTCCCTCCTCTCTGCCCTCCTAATCATTAGGAATGCTCCAGGCAGATTGTCTCCTATTCATTACCTGTGTCAGCACGGCACATGGGCTGGATAGTTAAGGCACCTGTGCAATGTTCAGACAGGAGAAAATGTTCTAGGGGCATTCCTAATTATAAAGAGGGTGGGGAGGAGGGATGGAGGGTGGTGCAAAGTTAGGGCACAGATACGGCCGTTTGACACAGGGCTGCCAGCTTAAAAGCTATTTTTTAGGACAATAACTGCATCACCTGCCGAACGGACCCCAGGACAGATCTTGGATTAAAAGCAGCTATCCGAAAGTACAAGTGGTTTGGGGGGGACAGATTGTGGTTACAGAGTCACTTTAAACTGAGCATGAACAATCATAAAAGTACAGATTGGAAATGATAGACCATCTAGTATAGAGTAAACTAGAGCTCGTACTGCACACTGAAGAATGAAAAAGAAAAAGCACAAACCATGTTGACAAAACAAAAACAAAAAACGTTTTTAGTCGCTTAGCCATTTATTACTAATAAATGCCATCACTTTATAATCAGAGAGGGTCCAACCTATTGCAATACTAAAAATTAAGGAGTATAGTGCTGTGTCTCCTTCACTGTTTTTGCATTACACAGTGATTCCCTGGCCGTCAAGTGTCCCAGAGTTCTGCTGTGTAGGAAAAATAAGGAAGGGGAAGCAGTAGTGATGGTATTACAATACTTCGTCTTTGACATTTATAGAGGGGTTCACTGTTTAAAAAAAAAATTTTAATGTGATTTTTTTGCAGGTGCAGGAACTCCAAAGTCCACCCAGGGCAAGCCAAGTTGTAAAGGACTGTGTGAAGGCCTGTCTCAATTCTACTTATGAATACATCTTCAACAACTGTCATGAGTTGTACAGTCGAGAATATCAAAGTGACCCGGTAATGTCAACAGTATTGTTACTAATAAAATGCAAATATCATATGGGATATCATAAAGATGTGATAGGTGTGGGATCTGAGAATCCTATGGCTGATAGGAGAAGAGCAGCACTCCTATGACTGGCAGCAGAAGCAGGTTCTCTGTACACTGCACTGAGCCTGTGATGACGACCGCACCCGCATTTTTGTTCTATCTTAACGCCTCTGTTACTAGTGAAAGATTGAACCTAATAACAGTGAACAGCAGATAAACATCACTTCAACTTAATTGGAATATAGATACATTTAGGTATGTCCGCACTTCAATTAGCCATAGCATACAATGTAAAGTATGCCCGGGAAATGTACTTTACATTGTGTGCACAGTTTATTTGGTACGGCCACTGTTCATTGAATGGCGGCCTCACAATATAGACCTGCCAGTTTTCTGTGCGGCCACATGGAATCCCGGCCGTAGTGTAAACAGTGTGTATACACTACAGCCGTGGTTCTATAGGGGTTAACGGCAAATTACAGCCTTTATTTCAAAATAACGGTGGTTGTTTTAAAATAACAGAAATTATTTGTCGTTAAATGACGGCCATCCACTAAATTTCAACAGTGTACGAACATAGCCATTCTGTTTCCAATCCATTCCTGTTTTTTGGTTCGAAAACACTGACCAAAATGCTTAGCAAAAATACTGTGTGTGAAATTGGAAACACAGAAGTTGTGGGCAGCATGGTGGCTAAGTGGTGAGCACTGTAATCTTGCAGCGCTGGGGTCCTGGGTTCAAATCCCACCAAGGGCAACATCTGCAAAGAGTTTGTATGTTCTCTCCGTGTTTGCGTAGGTTTTCTCCCACACCCAAAAACAAACAGATAGGTGAATTTAAATTGTGATTGGGGACAGGGAGCAATAATTGGCAAAAACTATGTGAAGTGCTGCGGAATCTGTGTGCGCTATACAAATAAAAAAAGCAAAAAGCAAGTTGTGCAAATCTTTCCATTATAAGCCTTGTCAGGTCCACTCCTGATTTTTAGTTACCAAAAGACTGACGCAAATCGCACAAAATAGACCTGGTAGTTTTCTGTGCGGCCACATGGAATCCCGGCAGTAGTGTATTCAGTGTGTATACACTACAGCCGTGGTTCTATAGGGGTTAATGCAATTGGCCACTGTGATTAAAAACGGACGTTGTTGCAAACCTGCAGCAACGGACGTTGTTTAATAAAAAATACATTGTGTGAACTTGGTGTAAGGCTATGTTCCCACACTATTTTTGCTCAGTATTTTTGCTCAGTATTTTAAAACCAGAACCAGGTGTGGATTGAAAGCACAGAATGGCTATGTTCACACACTGCTGAAATTTAGTGGATAGCCTTCATTTAACGGCAAATCAAAGCCTTTATTTCAAAATAACGGTGGTTGCTTTAAAATAACAGGAATTAATTGTCGCTAAATGACAGCCATCCACTAAATTTCAACAATGTACAAACATAGCCATTCTGTGTTTCCAATCCACTCCTAAGGCTATGTTCACACATAGTATTTCTCTCAGTCTTTTTTCAAACAAAAGCAGGAATGGATTGAAACACAGAAGCTGTGCAAATCTTTCCATTATAAGCCCTGTCAGGTCCACTCCTGGTTTTAGTTGCAAAAAGACTTACTAAAAGACTGACGCAAATACTACTTGTGAAGATACCCTAAACCTAAAAAGAAATTTTAGTGACCATTTAAGATTTATTTACACAGATACAAAAAACTAAATAACCTAATAATAATAATAATAATAATAATAATAATAATTAAAAAAAACTATTGTTAACTTTTTTTATTCTGTTATAGGCTAAGAAGGGAGAAGTACCACCTGAGGAACAGGGCCCAAGTATCAAGAATCTGGATTTTTGGTCAAAGCTAATTACTTTGATAGTGTCCATAATAGAAGAGGATAAAAATTCATATACACCATGTCTAAATCAGTGAGTTTTACTTCTTACAGGAGACAAAAACAAACATAGATACTGTAGATACCATTTTCTGCCGATCTTAACTAAATCATTGCTCACTTTGCATATAAGTATGTTTGTATACCAGTGATGATCACTTAATACTTGCCAAACAATGAAATATCCTATTTTTTTTCACTTGATGCTGGCTCAATGATGTGTATGTTTTCCATGAGGAGCAGGGCCGTCCCTGTGCGGAATTTATTCTTGGTGCCCCCACACACACACCTAAAGGCAGCATTATCAGAATCAGTGCTCCACACGCAGTATAATGTCTTGAAAGTGCCCACACACACAGTATCAAGAGCTCCAAAACATACAAATGGTAGTTACCTTATAACACCCTTTTTTTACCACCACACAGTGATTATATATTGCTTCATTATAATATAAGGCCCACTGTGCAGTCCCCACATAGTATCAGGCCCCTGTGTGAAGACCCAATGTATAGACCCTTTGTGTGCTGCCCCCAGTAGTATATAGATCCCTCATCTGCTGCCCCCAAATTTTCAGTTTCACCGCAAATAATTTTTTCCCAGTTTCGCAGCATATTTTATGGAAAAATTAAGTCTGCCATTACAAAGTACAATATGTGGCGCAAAAAAAAAAAGGCTCATGTGGGTCTGTAGGTAAAAAAGAGGGAAGTGCTATGGCCTATTTGCTAGGTTCTGAAGAAGTTAAAATATGTAGATGATTGCAGCTAAAATGGTGAGACTATATGGGATATATTGCCCTGTAAACCAATTTAAAGACGTTTATTTTTCGCTGCAAAAAACAAGTTTTATTATCCCATTGGTTTCAAAGGGAGAAGTGTCAAAAATGCAAATTTTAAAGGGAACCAATCACGTTAAAAATGACTATTACGCTCAGAAAGTGTGCTGATAAATCACTCAGCACACTTCCCATACATGTCCTTATATCCCTTATCCCTGCAATTGAAAAATTATAATCTTACTTTTAGAGATTGGCGCGCTGTACGGTAATCACCCCCAAGTAGTCATCTGGGCGGTGGGCTGTGGAAAGTTAGTCACGGTCCCCTGGGCGGTTCGGCGATGTAATCACGCCCCTCTGGGCCGTGAGGGCCATCATTCAAACTCCAGTGAAGCTGAGACGTCCTCCAGAGGCGTGCTGTAGCGTCCGGAGGCGCGCCAACGTTCTCACACCGCCTGCAACACAGAATGGGAGTTGCTGTATGTGCGGCGTGATGAGAACGTTGGTGCGTCCCCGGACGCTACAGCATGTCTCTGGAGAACGTCACAGTTTCGCTGGAGTTTGAATCACGCCCCTAACGCTTAGAGGGGTGTGATTACATCGCGGAACCGCCCAGGGGACCATGACTACCTTCCCACAGCCTACACCTAGATTAGTGTTTCTCAACCTTTTCAAGACAAGTACCCCCATGCGACAAGATACTCCAGCCAAGTACCCCCAGGGATGCGATCTATTATAATCTTTGCCCTAGGGTAGATTCACGCTTACGTTTTGCAGCAAAATCCGCTGCGATACTCTGTACTGTTATGGCCTATAGTTTTGCATTCTCGCTGCAGATTTTCATTCCGCTACCAGAATGCCTATTTAACTTATTAGCTGCCGGACCTGAAATGCTCCCACCTGTTTCTCAGTCTCGCAGGTCACTGACAGCCTGCCCAGACAATCAGTGGCTGCGGGTGGCAGTCAGTGAGTCGGGAGCCAGGGAAGCAGGCAGAAGCTTGGACAGGTAATGATATGCCCCTTTCAGCTAGGTATGCCCCTGAAGCCAGATATGTCCCCTGCAGCCAAATACATCCCCTGCAGC